>NC_090924.1:504534410-505134410 GCF_040938575.1 Ambystoma mexicanum
GCCCCTGACTGCTTGGGGGTGGGGGTGCAGGGGGACATGAGTCGGACATGAGTGGGGGCCTGCTGGCAGGTGCCCCTGCACTGCTGGGGGGTGGGGGTGCTGGGGGACATGAGTGGGGGCCTGCTGGCAGGTGCCCCTGACTGCTGGGGGGTGGGGGTGCAAGGGGACATGAGTGGGGGCCTGCTGGCAGGTGCCCCTGACTGCTGGGGGGTGGGGGTGCAGGGGGACATGAGTGGGGGCCTGCTGGCAGGTGCCCTGAACTGCTGGGGGATGGGGGTGCAGGGGGACATGAGTGGGACATGAGTGGGGGCCTGCTGGCAGGTGCCCCTGACTGCTGGGGGGTGGGGGTGCTGGGGTACATGAGTGGGGGTCCTGCTGGCAGGTGCCCCTGACTGCTGGGGGGTGGGGGTGCAGGGGGACATGAGTGGGGGCCTGCTGGCAGGTGCCCCTGCACTGCTGGGGGGTGGGGGTGCAGGGGGGCATCAGTGGGACATGAGTGGGGGCCTGCTGGCAGGCGCCCCTGACTGCTGGGGGGTGGGGGTGCAGGGGGACATGAGTGGGACATGAGTGGGGGCCTGCTGGCAGGTGCCCCTGCACTGCTGGGGGGTGGGGTGCAGGGGGACATGAGTGGGACATGAATGTGGGCCTACTGGCAGGTGCCCTACACTGCTGGGGGGTGGGGGTGCAGGGGGACATGAGTGGGACATGAGTGGGGGCCTGCTGGCAGGTGCCCCTTACTGCTGGGGGGTGGGGGTGCAGGGGATAATGAGTGGGACATGAGTGGGGGCCTGCTGGCAGGTGCCCCTGACTGCTGGGGGGTGGGGGTGCAAGGGGACATGAGTGGGGGCCTGCTGGCAGGTGCCCCTGCACTGCTGGGGGGTGGAGGTGCAGGGGGGCATCAGTGGGACATGAGTGGGGGCCTGCTGGCAGAGGTCCCGCACTGCTGTGGGGTTGGGGTGCAAGGGGACATGAGTGGGGGCCTGCTGGCAGGTGCCCCTGACTGCTGGGGGGTGGGGGTGCAGGGGGACATGAGTGGGGGGCCTGCTGGCAGGCGCCCCTGACTGCTGGGGGGTGGGGGTGCAGGGGGACATGAGTGGGGGCCTGCTGGCAGGTGCCCCTGCACTGCTGGGGGGTGGGGGTGCAGGGGAACATGAGTGGGACATGAATGTGGGCCTACTGGCAGGTGCCCTACACTGCTGGGGGGTGGGGTGCAGGGGGACATGAGTGGGACATGAGTGGGGGCCTGCTGGCAGGTGCCCCTGACTGCTGGGGGGTGGGGGTGCAGGGGGACATGAATGGGGGCCTGCTGGCAGGTTCACCTGACTGCTGGGGGGTGGGGGTGCAGGGGATAATGAGTGGGACATGAGTGGGGCCTGCTGGCAGGTGCCCCTGACTGCTGGGGGGTGGGGGTGCAGGGAGACATGAGTGGAGGCCAGCTGGCACTTGCCCTGCACTGCTGGGGGTAGGGGTGCAGGGGGACATGAGTGGGACATGAGTGGGGGCCTGCTGGCAGGTGCCCCTGACTGCTGGGGGGTGGGGGTGCAGGGGGACATGAGTGGGACATGAGTGGGGGCCTGCTGGCAGGTGCCCTGCACTGCTGGGGGGTGGGGGTGCAGGGGTACATGAGTGGGACATGAGTGGGGGCCTGCTGGCAGGTGCCCCTGCACTGCTGGGGGGTGGGGGTGCTGGTGGACATGAGTGGGGGCCTGCTGGCAGGTGCCCCTGACTTGTGGGGGATGGGGGTGCAGGGGGACATGAGTGGGACATGAGTGGGAGCCTGCTGGCAGGTGCCCCTGACTGCTGGGGGGTGGGGGTGCAAGGGTACATGAGTGGGGGCCTGCTGGCAGGTGCCCCTGACTGCTGGGGGGTGGGGGTGCAAGGGTACATGAGTGGGGGCCTGCTGGCAGGTGCCCCTGACTGCTGGGGCGTGGGGGTGCAGGGGGACATGAGTGGGACATGAGTGGGGGCCTGCTGGCAGGTGCCCCTGACTGCTGGGGGGTGGGGGTGCAATGGGACATGAGTGGGGGCCTGCTGGCAGGTGACCTGCACTGCTGAGAGGTGGGGGTGCAGGGGGCATGAGTGGGACATGAGTGGGGGCCTACTGGCAGGTGTCCCTGACTGCTGGGGGGTGAGGGTGCTGGGGGACATGAGTGGGGGCCTGCTGGCAGTTGCCCCTGACTGCTGGGGGGTGGGGGTGCAGGGGGACATGAGTGGGACATGAGTGGGGGCCTGTTGGCAGGTGCCCCTGACTGCTTGGGGGTGGGGGTGCAGGGGGACATGAGTGGGACATGAGTGGGGGCCTGCTGGCAGGTGCCCCTGCACTGCTGGGGGGTGGGGGTGCTGGGGGACAAGAGTGGGGGCCTGCTGGCAGGTGCCCCTGACTGCTGGGGGGTGGGGGTGCAAGGGGACATAAGTGGGGGCCTGCTGGCAGGTGCCCCTGACTGCTGGGGGGTGGGGGTGCAGGGGGACATGAGTGGGGGCCTGCTGGCAGGTGCCCTGAACTGCTGGGGGATGGGGGTGCAGGGGGACATGAGTGGGACATGAGTGGGGGCCTGCTAGCAGGTGCCCCTGACTGCTGGGGGTGGGGGTGCTGGGGGACATGAGTGGGGGCCTGCTGGCAGGTGCCCCTGAATGCTGGGGGGTGGGGGTGCAGGGGGACATGAGTGGGACATGAGTGGGGGCCTGTTGGCAGGTGCCCCTGACTGCTTGGGGGTGGGGGTGCAGGGGGACATGAGTCGGACATGAGTGGGGGCCTGCTGGCAGGTGCCCCTGCACTGCTGGGGGGTGGGGGTGCTGGGGGACATGAGTGGGGGCCTGCTGGCAGGTGCCCCTGACTGCTGGGGGGTGGGGGTGCAAGGGGACATGAGTGGGGGCCTGCTGGCAGGTGCCCCTGACTGCTGGGGGGTGGGGGTGCAGGGGGACATGAGTGGGGGCCTGCTGGCAGGTGCCCTGAACTGCTGGGGGATGGGGGTGCAGGGGGACATGAGTGGGACATGAGTGGGGGTCTGCTGGCAGGTGCCCCTGACTGCTGGGGGGTGGGGGTGCTGGGGTACATGAGTGGGGGTCCTGCTGGCAGGTGCCCCTGACTGCTGGGGGGTGGGGGTGCAGGAGGACATGAGTGGGGGCCTGCTGGCAGGTGCCCCTGCACTGCTGGGGGGTGGGGGTGCAGGGGGGCATCAGTGGGACATGAGTGGGGGCCTGCTGGCAGGCGCCCCTGACTGCTGGGGGGTGGGGGTGCAGGGGGACATGAGTGGGACATGAGTGGGGGCCTGCTGGCAGGTGCCCCTGCACTGCTGGGGGGTGGGGTGCAGGGGGACATGAGTGGGACATGAATGTGGGCCTACTGGCAGGTGCCCTACACTGCTGGGGGGTGGGGGTGCAGGGGGACATGAGTGGGACATGAGTGGGGGCCTGCTGGCAGGTGCCCCTTACTGCTGGGGGGTGGGGGTGCAGGGGATAATGAGTGGGACATGAGTGGGGGCCTGCTGGCAGGTGCCCCTGACTGCTGGGGGGTGGGGGTGCAAGGGGACATGAGTGGGGGCCTGCTGGCAGGTGCCCCTGCACTGCTGGGGGGTGGGGGTGCAGGGGGCATCAGTGGGACATGAGTGGGGGCCTGCTGGCAGAGGTCCCGCACTGCTGGGGGGTTGGGGTGCAAGGGGACATGAGTGGGGGCCTGCTGGCAGGTGCCCCTGCACTGCTGGGGGGTGGGGGTGCAGGGGAACATGAGTGGGACATGAATGTGGGCCTACTGGCAGGTGCCCTACACTGCTGGGGGGTGGGGGTGCAGGGGGACATGAGTGGGACATGAGTGGGGGCATGCTGGCAGGTGCCCCTGACTGCTGGGGGGTGGGGGTGCAGGGGGACATGAATGCGGGCCTGCTGGCAGGTTCACCTGACTGCTGGGGGGTGGGGGTGCAGGGGATAATGAGTGGGACATGAGTGGGACCTGCTGGCAGGTGCCCCTGACTGCTGGGGGTGGGGGTGCAGGGGGACATGAGTGGGGCCAGCTGGCACTTGCCCTGCACTGCTGGCGGGTAGGGGTGCAGGGGGACATGAGTCGGACATGAGTGGGGGCCTGCTGGCAGGTGCCCCTGACTGCTGGGGGGTGGGGGTGCTGGGGGACATGAGTGGGGGCCTGCTGGCAGCTGCCCCTGACTGCTGGGGGTTTGGGGTGCAGGGGGACATGAGTGGGACATGAGTGGGGGCCTGCTGGCAGGTGTCCCTGACTGCTGGGGGGTGGGGTGCAAGGGGACATGAGTGGGGGCCTGCTGGCAGGTGCCCCTGACTGCTGGGGGGTGGGGGTGCAGGGGGACATGAGTGGGACATGAGTGGGGGCCTGCTGGCAGGTTCCCTGCACTGCTGGGGGATGGGGGTGCAGGGGTACATGAGTGGGACATGAGTGGGGGCCTGCTGGCAGGTGCCCCTGCACTGCTGGGGGGTGGGGGTGCTGGTGGACATGAGTGGGGGCCTGCTGGCAGGTGCCCCTGACTTGCGGGGGATGGGGGTGCAGGGGGACATGAGTGGGACATGAGTGGGAGCCTGCTGGCAGGTGCCCCTGACTGCTGGGGGATGGGGGTGCAAGGGTACATGAGTGGGGGCCTGCTGGCAGGTGCCCCTGACTGCTGGAGGGTGGGAGTGCAGGGGGACATGAGTGAGGGCCTGCTGGCTGGTGCCCTGCACTGCTGGGGGGTCGGGTGCTGGGGGACATGAGTGGGGGCCTGCTGGCAGGTGCCCCTGACTGCTGGGGGGTGGGGGTGCTGGGGGACATGAGTGAGGGCCTGCTGGCAGGTGCCCTGCATTGCTGGGGAGTGGGGGTGCAGGGGGACATGAGTGGGACATGAGTGGGGGCCTGCTGGCAGGTGCCCCTGACTGCTGGGGGGGGGTGCTGGGGGACATGAGTGGGGGTCTGCTGGCAGGTGCCCCTGACTGCTGGGGGGTGCCCCTGACTGCTGGGGGTAGGGGTGCAGGTGGACATGAGTGGGACATGAGTGGGGGCCTTCTGGCAGGTGCCCCTGACTGATGGGGGGTGGGGGTGCAACGGGACATGAGTTGGGGCCTGCTGGCAGGTGCCCCTGACTGCTGGGGGGGTGGGGGTGCAGGGTGACATGTGTGGGACATGTGTGGAGGCCTGCTGGCAGGTGCCCTGCATTGCTGGGGGGTGGGGGTACAGGGGGACATGAGTGGGACATGAGTGGGGGCCCGCTGACAGGTGCCCCTGCACTGCTGGGGGGTGGGGGTGCTGGGGGACATGAGTGGGGGCCTGCTGGAAGGTGCCCCTGACTGCTGGGGGGTGGGGTTGCAGGGGGACATGTGTGGGACATGAGTGGGGGCCTGCTGGCAGGTTCCCCTGACTGCTGGGGGGTGGGGGTGCATGGGGACATGAGTGGGGGCCTGCTGGCAGTTGCCCTGCACTGCTGGGGGGTGTGCAGGGGGACATGAGTGGGACATGAGTGGGGGCCTGCTGGCAGGTGCCCCTGACTGCTGGGGGGTGGGGGTACAGGGGGACATGAGTGGGGGCCTGCTGGCAGGTGCCCCTGACTGCTGGTGGGTGGGGGTGCAGGGGGGCATGAGTGGGACATGAGTGTGGGCCTGCTGGAGGTGCCCCTGACTGCTGGGAGGTGGGGGTGCAAGGGGCATGAGTTGGGGCCTGCTGGCAGGTGCCCCTGACTGCTAGGTGGTGGGGGTGCAGGGGACATGAGTGGGGGCCTGCTGGAAGGTGCCCTGCACTGCTGGGGGGTGGGGGTACAGCGGGACATGAGTGGGACATGAGTGGGGGCCTGCTGGTAGGTTCTCCTGACTGCTGGGGGGTGGGGGTGCATGGGGACATGAGTGGGGGCCTGCTGGCAGTTGCCCTGCACTGCTGGGGGGGGTGCAGGGGGACATGAGTGGGACATGAGTGGGGGCCTGCTGGCAGGTGCCCCTGACTGCTGGGGGGTGGGGGTACAGGGGGACATGAGTGGGGGCCTGCTGGCAGGTGCCCCTGACTGCTGGGGGGTGGGGGTGCAGGGGGGCATGAGTGGAACATGAGTGGGGGCCTGCTGGCAGGTGCCCCTGACTGCTGGGAGGTGGGGGTGCAAGGGGCATGAGTGGGGGCCTGCTGGCAGGTGCCCCTGACTGCTAGGGGGTGGGGGTGCAGGGGACATGAGTGGGGGCCTGCTGGCAGGTGCCCTGCACTGCTGGGGGGTGGGGGTACAGCGGGACATGAGTGGGACATAAGTGGGGGCCCGCTGACAGGTGCCCCTGCACTGCTGGGGGGTGGGGGTGCTGGGGGACATGAGTGGGGGCCTGCTGGAAGGTGCCCCTGACTGCTGGGGGGTGGGGGTGCAGGGGGACATGAGTGAGGGCCTGCTGGCTGGTGCCCTGCACTGCTGGGGGGTGGGGTGCTGGGGGACATGAGTGGGGCCTGCTGGCAGGTGCCCCTGACTGCTGGGGGGTGGGGGTGCTGGGGGACATGAGTGAGGGCCTGCTGACAGGTGCCCTGCATTGCTGGGGAGTGGGGGTGCAGGGGGACATGAGTGGGACATGAGTGGGGGCCTGCTGGCAGGTGCCCCTGACTGCTGGGGGGGGTGCTGGGGGACATGAGTGGGGGCCTGCTGGCAGGTGCCCCTGACTGCTGGGGGGTGCCCCTGACTGCTGGGGGTAGGGGTGCAGGTGGACATGAGTGGGACATGAGTGGGGGCCTTCTGGCAGGTGCCCCTGACTGATGGGGGGTGGGGGTGCAACGGGACATGAGTTGGGGCCTGCTGGCAGGTGCCCCTGACTGCTGGGGGGGTGGGGGTGCAGGGTGACATGTGTGGGACATGTGTGGAGGCCTGCTGGCAGGTGCCCTGCATTGCTGGGGGGTGGGGGTACAGGGGGACATGAGTGGGACATGAGTGGGGGCCCGCTGACAGGTGCCCCTGCACTGCTGGGGGGTGGGGGTGCTGGGGGACATGAGTGGGGGCCTGCTGGAAGGTGCCCCTGACTGCTGGGGGGTGGGGTTGCAGGGGGACATGTGTGGGACATGAGTGGGGGCCTGCTGGCAGGTTCCCCTGACTGCTGGGGGGTGGGGGTGCATGGGGACATGAGTGGGGGCCTGCTGGCAGTTGCCCTGCACTGCTGGGGGGTGTGCAGGGGGACATGAGTGGGACATGAGTGGGGGCCTGCTGGCAGGTGCCCCTGACTGCTGGGGGGTGGGGGTACAGGGGGACATGAGTGGGGGCCTGCTGGCAGGTGCCCCTGACTGCTGGGGGGTGGGGGTGCAGGGGGGCATGAGTGGGACATGAGTGGGGGCCTGCTGGAGGTGCCCCTGACTGCTGGGAGGTGGGGGTGCAAGGGGCATGAGTGGGGGCCTGCTGGCAGGTGCCCCTGACTGCTAGGGGGTGGGGGTGCAGGGGACATGAGTGGGGGCCTGCTGGCAGGTGCCCTGCACTGCTGGGGGGTGGGGGTACAGCGGGACATGAGTGGGACATGAGTGGGGGCCTGCTGGCAGGTTCCCCTGACTGCTGGGGGGTGGGGGTGCATGGGGACATGAGTGGGGGCCTGCTGGCAGTTGCCCTGCACTGCTGGGGGGGGTGCAGGGGGACATGAGTGGGACATGAGTGGGGGCCTGCTGGCAGGTGCCCCTGACTGCTGGGGGGTGGGGGTACAGGGGGACATGAGTGGGGGCCTGCTGGCAGGTGCCCCTGACTGCTGGGGGGTGGGGGTGCAGGGGGGCATGAGTGGGACATGAGTGGGGGCCTGCTGGCAGGTGCCCCTGACTGCTGGGAGGTGGGGGTGCAAGGGGCATGAGTGGGGGCCTGCTGGCAGGTGCCCCTGACTGCTAGGGGGTGGGGGTGCAGGGGACATGAGTGGGGGCCTGCTGGCAGGTGCCCTGCACTGCTGGGGGGTGGGGGTACAGCGGGACATGAGTGGGACATAAGTGGGGGCCCGCTGACAGGTGCCCCTGCACTGCTGGGGGGTGGGGGTGCTGGGGGACATGAGTGGGGGCCTGCTGGAAGGTGCCCCTGACTGCTGGGGGGTGGGGGTGCAGGGGGACATGTGTGGGACATGAGTGGGGGCCTGCTGGCAGGTTCCCCTGACTGCTGGGGGGTGGGGGTGCATGGGGACATGAGTGGGGGCCTGCTGGCAGGTGCCCTGCACTGCTGGGGGGGTGCAGGGGGACATGAGTGGGACATGAGTGGGGGCCTGCTGGCAGGTGCCCCTGACTGCTGGGGGGTGGGGGTACTGGGGGACATGAGTGGGGGCCTGCTGGCAGGTGCCCCTGACTGCTGGGGGGTGGGGGTGCAGGGGGGCATGTGTGGGACATGAGTGGGGGCCTGCTGGCAGGTGCCCCTGACTGCTGGGAGGTGGGGGTGCAAGGGGCATGAGTGAGGGCATGCTGGCAGGTGCCCCTGACTGCTGGGGGGTAGGGGTGCAGGGGGACATGAGTGGGACATGAGTGGGGGCCTGCTGACAGGTTCCCCTGACTGCTGGGGGGTAGGGGTGCAAGGGGACATGAGTGGGGGCCTGCTGGCAGATGCCCCTCACTGCTGGGGGGTGAGGGTGCAGGGGGACATGAGTGGGGGCCTGCTGGCAGGTGCCCCTGACTGCTGGGGGGTGGGGGTGCTGGAGGACATGAGTGGGACTTGAGTGGGAGCCTGCTGGCAGGTGCCCCTGCACTGCTGGGGGGTGGTGGTGCTGGGGGACATGAGCGGGGGCCTGCTGGCAGGTTCCCCTGACTGCTGGGGGGTGGGGGTGCATGGGGACATGAGTGGGGGCCTGCTGGCAGGTGCCCTGCACTGCTGGGGGGGGGTGCAGGGGGACATGAGTGGGACATGAGTGGGGGCCTGCTGGCAGGTGCCCCTGACTGCTGGGGGGTGGAGGTGCAGGGGGACATGAGTGGGGGCCTGCTGGCAGGTGCCCCTGGCTGCTGGGGGGTGGGGGTGCAGGGGGACATGAGTGGGACATGAGTGGGGGCCTGCTGGCAGGTGCCCCTGACTGCTGGGGGTGGGGGTCCAGGGGGACATTAGTGGGGGCCTGCTGGCAGGTGCCCCTGACTGCTGGGGGGTGGGGGTGCAGGGGGACATGAGTGGGACATGAGTGGGGGCCTGCTGGCAGGTGCCCCTGACTGCTGGGGGGTGAGGGTGCAGGGGGACATGAGTGGGGGCCTGCTGGGATGTGCCCTGCACTTCTGGGGGGTGGGGGTGCAGGGGGACATGAGTGGGACATGAGTGGGGGCCTGCTGGCAGGTGCCCCTGACTGCTGGGGTGTGGGGTTGCAAGGGGACATGAGTGGGGGCCTGCTGGCAGGTGCCCCTGACTGCTGGGGTGTGGGGGTGCAGGGGGACATGAGTTGTTGATCATATTGCAAGGTGACATGTGCCTCGGCTGGGGGGCATGCCCATGGTGGATGGGCTGCCTGCGGGACATGACCAGGGGTGCAGGGTAGTGCCCTGTGGTGTTGGCTGCCTGCAGGGGTCGTGGAGGGGGTAGAGGGGACACCTGGGGGGACCCACACTGCCAATTCACGTATAGGACTCCCCTCGCACCCCCGAAATACAAGTTCCCCGCTCTGACAGCAAAATCGTGTGTGAAACTTCCCGCGCACCCCTGAAATACACGTACCCAGGCCAATCGCATGTGAAACTTCCCACGCACCCCAGATTTACACGTACCCTGCTTGCCCAAGGCCAATCGTGTGTGAAACTTCCCGTGCACCCCTGAAATACACGTACCCAGGCCAATCGCATGTGAAACTTCCTGCGCACCCCAGATTTACACGTACCCCGCTCGCCCAAGGCCAATCGCATGTGAAACTTCACGCGAACCCCTGAAATACATGTACCCTGCTTGCCCAAGGCCTATCGCGTGTGAAACTTCACGCGCACCCCTGAAATACACGTACCCAGGCCAATCGCGTGTGAAAATTCCCGCGCACCCCAGATTTACACGTACCCCGCTTGCCCAAGGCCAATCGTGTGTGAAACTTCCCGCGCACCCCTGAAATACACGCACACGCTATTTTTCACACAGCGGGTGTCAGTGTTTGTCGCGTACCCCTTTGCACATCATTTGTTCTAGAGGGCAACAGTATGGGACATTCATCATGGCTGTATATACGTCCTTTTTGTTAGCGCACATTTTGGCGCACATTTCTTTCATGCGCAGGGATGCTACCGCCTGCCTTCGTGTGGCGGACGTGTTTAGGCCTGTGCGAGTCTTTGCCCGTGCGCTGGTTTGCCCTATTCGATTCCATGAATACGTGTTGTAGGTGAGCGTGTGGGCGTTCCGCGCACTTGCCTCCTGTACTTCCCCCGTGACAATCTCATTTTCACGCGTTGGTCCCCATTCCGCGTGTCACGCCCCGTGTTACGCCTACTTTTGTTGTGTACGCCGCACTATGTGCGCTTTCACTGTGCGCTTAGCGGACGCGGTTTGAAGACGTGTGCGCCAGCGTGCGCCACGCAGTATTTTGGCGCACATCCTGGGATTTCCTCACGCACAGACTTCCATGAATCGCTGTGCACGGGTTTCGCTGTGATTTTCGCACTGGCACTGCGATTCACACGCTTTCGCACGCTTGCGCCGAAAATTTCAGCGCACATTAATTCCATGAATCGGCCTATTAGTGGGGATCCCACACTTGAACTAACTCAACTGATTCAACTTAAAGTTTCTAAAGCTAAAGCGTGCGAATGGATCAGCCGCCAAGAGAGCGATTTCCTTATCAACAAGAACCCCAGCATTCCATGATTTTATTGCCTGCCCAAGATTCACAAAACCCTTGTGAATCCCCCTGGCAGGCCTATTGTCGTGGGCATCAACTCTATCTTGGAACCGCTATCCATCTTTGCAGATCACTACCTTAAAGGGTACGTCTCCACCATGAAATCCTATTTAAAGGATACTAATGATGTGATCAATAAGTTTGAGGGTATAGAATACAATTGTTACTCTCAACTCCTGTTAACTCTTGATATAGTATCATTATATACCAACATACCGCAGCAGGAAACTATTGAGAAACTAGAGGAAGTACTTTTGACTCAAACGGATTCAGATCCGGTCCCCACATCTTTCATTATGTGGTGTATCACTCTTGCCCTCACTAGAAATTTTTTTTAATTTGCAGGCATTTTTTATCAACAAATAGAGGGGACAGCGATGGGGCCCGCCACAATGGCCCCTAGTTTAGCAAACCTATATGTCGAATTTTTCGAGAAACAGTTTGTTTTTGCAGGCAACCCTTTCAGTAATAACATCAAAGCGTGGTCACGCTATATCGACGATGTGCTCGTGATATGGGAGGGCACACGTGAAACAGCAGTAGAATTTGTTACATGGCTCAATAGCCAGAATCGACATCTACAGTTCACTCTTAGCATCGAACAAGAGGCAACTAACTTCTTAGACCTGACTCTGTACCATGAAGATGGGCATATTAGCGTCAGACCTTTCCACAAAGAAACGGAGAAAAATTCTCTCCTACATTACCAATCCCATCACATTACACACTTGAGAGATAATTTGCCCTTTGGGCAATTTCTCAGGCTCAAACAGAATAGTTCAAGTAAAGAGTCCTATGAAAAAGAAGGCCAACATTTGAAAGCCAAATTTCTGAATAGAGGCTATCCGAAGAGCTTGATCAAAAAGGCGGCGAAGCGTGCTTTTAACAATAATAGACCAGCACTCCTGGAAGACAAACCTAAAAAAGCCTTGAGGATAGAATAGTGTGTGTGAACACCTTTACCAATCTTAATTTAGCTATTCGTAAGATCATCTCGAAACAATAGAAAGTGCTTAAAACTACCAAGTCTGACTCTTCTGTGCCCCTTTTTGCTTATACGAACTCTGCCTCGATAGGGAATCGCGTTAGTCAAAGCCGTTTCCAGAGTCAATCAGTACCCGCTACCAGTATTACCAGTTTATGGGGCTTTCCCCCTGTTACGGGCCACCACCCTTGTGAACAATGTGTAGACTGTAAAACTACATCTAAATCCCAAGAAATAGACATAGGTCGCAACATTATGTGGACCCAGAAATCCTTTTCAAACTGCAACACTGACCATGTAGTTTACATGGTTACGTGTCCCTGTGGTCTTCATTATATTGGTAAAACCAACTGTAAAATTAAAATTCGGATTAATGAACACAAGAGTTGCATTAAGAACAAAACACTCCAAGCCCCTATGGTGAAACACTTTGTTGAGAAAGCACACAATTGTGAGAGTTTCAGGTGGACAGTACTCCTGGTGGTTAAAGCCAACACCCTTTTCATCCAAAATCAGAAACTCCTCTTTAACGAACAACAACTTTTTTTTTCGAACCCGCAGCAGTCTCTATGGGCTAAATGATGCTATTGAGTGGCACAAAGTTAAATAATACCCTACCATTATGTTGCCTCCCTTTAATCTTGGGGGGCCTTGATTTATGAACCTGTGTGCCTCTCCCACCCACTTTTGAGGTACCTGGCCGTATTCTAACTTGTTGAGCCTTTTTTGGGGGATTCTTTCCATCTAATTGGCTCGTCTGCACATTTCTACTGTTTTTAAGCTATCCCACATTTTACCAGTAGGGTTTGGGTTCCCGCTGGCAATTGCCGTGATGATAACACTAAGAAGGGACTTTTCCTTCTTTGTTTTACCTCTATTTTCGCCGTACTACCACCGTCCAATGGTGGATGGTGCCGTGTGTTGCCTTCCCGCAAGCGCTCCTGGGAATTTTTCCCTTTTAAAACGGGAGCGCAGCCATTGCGCCGTTCTGAAAGGCTTGCATGCTGGAAACGCCCCCTCCATTTCCCTGCAGACATCCACATTCCTTCAAGGGACACTGGCCCCGCGCTGATCCACTTGAGGCATTCACTTATGAGCGTGAGCAAGGGTGAGTGCGTCTGTGAACGCGGCATTGGGCTGTCACTTTGAAAGCATGTATTATCATTTTTTCAGTGCAAACTCCGTACTCAGAGTTTCCCTGTTCTTTCTAATTTGGTCCTCCCCCTCCCTCTTCTTTCTGTCCAGTGTACTCCAGCCTTTTTTGGCGTGGCACTGCCCCCCGCAGACAGACGAGTGTAATTAACACACGTCCCCAGCACGACGCCTGATTAAATTTCTCTTAAACTCTGCAGCCAAAATTTTCGAACCTTAGGGCATTCAGTGAGTTCTCTTAATGTCTCCACTCTTGATTAGTCATTATAGACCCTGTGCAACAAGGGGACATAGATTTTCTTCTGTAGGTTCTGTTTAGTGCAGAATTTCCCGCTAAATTTTCTTCTTTCTAGTATTGTATTAGTTTTGTTTGTTTTGCAAGATGAGTTTAACTAATGGAACCTTTCGGGCACATGCCCTAGATGGGATGCACATGCACGTAGTAAAACAGATGGTGTTTTTGAGGCTCCACTCAAGTAATGTTTTTGTGATACAATTTATATGTATGTTTTACAGATAAGTGCAAACTATGAAGAATGCATGAATTTGCTGGAAGTCGGAATTATTTCTAGCCTTCCCCTGTACCACTACTACTCTGATGCTAGGTAATGGAAGTATCTATTTCTCTGTTTCCTCGCTTCTACAGATTGAATCTGTCTTGACCATAGTGAATACCTAAACTCACATGGTTGTTTTTAATGTTTTTCAGCAACACCTCTTTGGTTTGAGCACTATAATATGTTTAGGTGCTATACTGTTTGAAAATAAGAAAAGTGACGGAATAACAAAAAATCCTCCTGAAGAAAGTTTGAATGAAAATAAAAGATCTGAAACATGTCGAGGCATTACACCAGCTATTAAAACATCTGGTTTGTGTATTTGGGTCTTTACTGACCAAAAGGTTTTTTCCTCTCCTGTACCTGTCATACGAAGCTGTACCACAGGAGTTGTGCTCTAGTCCAGCCAAAGACTAACGTCTAACTGTTATAATTGATTTGTTACCTTATAGTTTTTTGTGTCACTTGCACTTTATATATGTGTTTTTTATAAGACTGTTTTAACATCTTTGTGTTTTTATGATGTTTTTTAATGATGACTAATAAAATTCATATTTTGTGATAATATGTTGGTGTAGCTGACTACATTTTTTTCTACCTTTGCCATTTGTATTTTTTCTCGGCTACCAGCATGTTGATAGTCGTGACGTATACTAACAGGTCCGGGGATCCCTGCCGAAGGGCCAGCAACTCTCCATCTAAAGCCTGCCCATGAGACTTGCAGGCAAAAAGCTTGTCTAGTTCCTGCTGGAACCCCGCAAAGTTATACAGAATGGGATCATCCCTATTAAGCAGTGGCACTTACCAACTGGCTGCGGGTCCCCCCCCAAGGTACAATAGGACAAAGGCAACCTTGGTTTGGTCAGTCGGAAATTCCCCTGGCAGGCACCAGAAGTGAACCGGCACTGGTTCATGAAAATGGCATATTTTTGTGGATCCCCCAAGAACCTTTCAGGGGGAATGAGGGGGACAGTGACATGAGTGGTTACTTGTACCTGGGATGGTGCTGCTGCAGCACCATCAGACGGACCTGGTAAAGGAACCTGACCTGCTTGGGTTCTAGTCAGGCGCTTCGCTAGTTCTTCAGTTCTTTCTCCATTTACGACTTGCTCCTTCCTCATGGCGTTGGTTTTTGAGAGGGTGGTGTGTACTTCTGAACTGGGTTGCCCAGCCCTTTAAGATGAGTAACAACATTGTGGAGATGGATGCAGATGCAGATTTTATTCAGACATCAATAATCAAAACAACTCAGATAATTTGGCAAAAGGAAGTCTGTTTTAATATCAAGTTTCTAAAACAGGGAGTACAACAAACATCAGCATTCGCTCGATCCTCTTACTCAACTTATCTTTAGTAAAAACTGAGGTTTTATCATGCACAATCGTCATCAGTGACGTCATCCTACGTGGCAAACTACAAAACCTATCGGACTGAGTAATTGGCTCTAAGTGAATATCTAAGTATAAATTCCATATTAGCATAGAACTGTGAAGTAGAGTGATAGGGTACTTAACATCAGGTGGGCAACTAAGCCCTCCCCTTAAAATGGGCACTATAAACATCACTAAATACACAACGTTTCATTGGCTACACAAACTATAGGACCCTTGATTACACAGTCCTCTACAATTGGTTGGCTTCTAACCCCTGTCAGTACTTTTCCACCTATGTCTAGCAGCATGCAGACTGAACGTCCAGGTGCTGGGGGCTCGTCTTAACACTAGCGTCCCACCAATTAATGTATTGAACTGGATGATCTCCAAACAGCCCTTTAAGATGAGTCGCAGTACCTTTGAGGTAGATGGGGATGCAGATTCATACTCATGCATCAAATAATTAAGACAATTCAATAGTTTGGCAAAGTAAGTCAGTTTAATTACAAGTTCATAAAACGGGGTGTACAACGAACATCAGCAATCGCTCGATCTTCTAGCTCTCTCTACTTTTAGAAAAAACACAATATTTATAGCCAAAACCCATTATTGCTGATGTACAACCTGCGCATGTACTAACGTCATTCTACGTGGCAACCTTAAAAACCTAACATACAATGTGATTGGTTATAGGAAGGTATCTTAACTTAGGTACTATAGCTGTATATGGTAACAGGGAGAGGGGATTGGATAGTCAATGTCAGGTGGGGCAACTAAGCCCTCCCTTCAAAATGGCCACTATGAACGTCACTAAAAGTACAATGTCCCATTGGCTTTACTCACTATAGGACCCTAGATTATATGGTCCATTATGATTGGGCTGGCATCAACCCCACTCGTACTTTCCGACCTATGTTTAGCAGCACACAGAAAGAACATCCAGGTGCAGTGGAACTCGTCTGCACCCCAGCTTCCCACCAATTATGCTACAATCAATCATCACCTCAGAAGTCATATGTCAATTACCCCTTTGTAGTTTGGCCTTGGGTCTGCTCTGTGCTCTGAGAACTTTTAAGGAGTATAGGCATGGCGGGGATCCATGCGTAGGTGTGAAAGTTTCACCCTTCCAGTCTGCATGTGTCACGTGACTGGACACTGTGTAATCAGCTTTTCTCTGTGTCTTTTCATATATTTGATTTAATTCTACCAGTTCTCTGACGTCTGTGGCTTACCTTGACCTTTCTGAACAGGATCCTCTGTTCTCTTCTCTCCTTAATTGTATCCAATGGTGGCTTATTTCAGCCAGATAAGACCTTGGCTTCTTGGCATGGTCCTCCTTAGCTGAGTTTTGCTCTGTCTTGATTCTTGATTTTCTTGCTGCAACATACTCCCTTTGAGGCCTTTTGTAACCTTTGTTCAATTCTGCTCATGTGCGTAGTGGACTTGCATCTATACATAAAGTGCTTCTTGAGGTATATACTTGTAAATGTTGGCGCTCCCCGCAATCTATCGACTATTTAGCATGAGCAAGCTTCACAAATTCTTTGCCTTTTGCAGTTACTTACATCTGCACACGTTTAAACCAACTAAATATCTTCAGCATGTATATGGCATAGGTTTCTTCATCTTGACATCAACTTCTTCACCTTGGGCTCAAGATGTCACTTATCCATAGTATCTTCTCTATATTTTGCCTATTCTCAGTATTCTCAAGTAATTATATATTTGATATGTGTGTCAGTCCGATTTATTATGACGTCACCATTCATCTCCCTTCATTATCTTCTTTGCTTCTTTGGGTATTTTATTCAAACAACCGTCATATTGTTTGGAATGTAGGTATGGCTTTTTTAATGGATACCTTACTGTCCAGGTTTTCTTAGGTGTTGGTATGGTAATAGGTGCTGTCATACTGATAGGTAATGGGCAGAGCCCATATGCTGCTCTTTGCTGATTCAACTGTTCTTCATGCATCACATATTTTGGTTTGAACTCAATAGGCAATGGGAGGGAGCAACTGGAGTGGGGACGATACTCAACACTTCCTCTTCACTATCAATCCATCATCACCTCAATGGTCCATTGTCAATTAGTGCTTTGAAGTTTGGCCTTGAGTTTTTACTGTGCTCTGAGAAATTTAAGGAGTGAGGGCAAATCCTGCCATCGTGAGTAGGTGTGATCACCTCGAGTGGCCAACTTCCTTCTTCAACGTGACTGGACACCATGAAATCGAGTCTTTTTGTGTATTTAATATGATTTTCTAATGGTCATCTCACGTCTTTTGTTTTGCTCACGCCTTCCGAACAGGAGTCTCTGTTCTTTCACATGATTTGTATAAAATGTCAGCCAATTCCAGTTCTGATAAGACCTTGGCTTCTTGGCTCATTCAACTCCTTTTGCTGAGATTCACTTGTAAATTCAATCAGCTTTTTAACTGTGACACCCTGAATAAGGCCTTCTTGTTTAACGTTCAGCACTGCTTATAACACATAGTGGAAACATCCATCTTTTACTCATCCATATGCATCTATATATATTGGCGCTTACCGCAATTTATTTACTACAAAGCTTGAAGCTAGCTTTTAAGATTACTTTGCTGCTTGCGTTTTTATTGCATCTGTACACGTTTAAACTAGCTTAATATCTTAATCTGTTTCTGTGGCATAAGCTTCTTCACCTTCATCCCAAGATATCACTATTCCTTGATACTTTCTTGATACCTTATAGAATATCTGCATTCTCTGGTCTCTGCATCTCTTCTGTGTGCATCATCTCGGTTCAATTGTGACGTCACCATTCATCTTTGCCTTTCATCTTCTCTGCTTCTTCAGGAATCTCATTTAAATGGCCATCATATTGTCTTGTATGCAGGTACGGCTTTCTCAATGGGCACCTTGCCTCCCAGATCTTTTAGGTATAGGTACTCTTATTGGTACTGCACAGAGTCCACGCTCTGCTCTTTGTCTGTTCAAGTGTTCAGTGTACATCCCATACTCTGGTTTCCACTCTATAGGCAATAGAGGTGGGGCAGTTGGAGTAGAGGTACTTGGGTCCTCCTCTACACTCCCCCCTCTGGGTGACTCATCAACCACTTTCACATCATCCTTCACATCCAGACAGCTTGGCCTGAAGAAACATTTCTTTGGATCCATATCTTTATGACTCCCTTCAGGCATCCTGCTGATTTCACATGCTCATCCTTGTTCCATGTCATGAGCATGCACTGTCCACTTGGACTTCAAAAGATCCATCTTCCTACATATTTCTTATGGTTCTTTGGGTGCAGGAACTTTGTTCCCTCAGGTGCACCAATACTGGCCTTCACAAAGTCTCTGATCTCTTCATCTGTCAGATCTTTGGGCTTCCATCCTGGTTCAACATCAATCATAATGTTCATCCCTATGGCTTTCTTTGCTGTCTTCTTTCACTGCGAGATTATTTTCTTGATCACACAAAATCCAAGCAATATCAACAAGATCAGGGCTCCAAGGAACTTGAACATATCTACCATCCATTGTGGAACCCAAGAGAAGAGTGATCCAAACCAGCTGTCATCAGCAATGTCTTCTACTTCATCTATCATCTGGCCATGGAGTTTCGTCAGCATGTCTATGGCCTCTGTCAAGCTTCCATTCTCGTCATCATGATAAAGTATAAATGTGCATAATGATTCTCCGATTTTTGCACAAACACCTCCATCCATAGCTGTGATCATGTCCAAGACATATCTGTTCTGGAGAGTCATCAGTCTTATTGCTCTCACCTCTTCTCTGATTGCATTGACTCCTGTTATAGTAGTGTTAATTGTCTGCAGCAAATCCCATCTGGTTATCTGAAGCTTCTTGGTATTTGCTCCAACCTGGATTCTTGGCATGAAGATCAACATGAATATTGAAGAAGTCTGGCTGTACAGTCTGTGTTCATATGGGATAGAGTCAAAAGCTTCTATTGACTTTGTTGAAAAGTAATTCTCTCTTTATCCTCTTTATCAGCTCCACAGATCTCTTCTTCCTCAGGTGAGCATCTGCTTTTGGAAAACTGTCGAGATTTAGATCACTCTTTGGAATCACTAATGCTGGAACATGGACATTCACCAATGTGCATATTCCTCCCAAGTCTTTCGGTAGCCTTATGTATGCCTTGGATCCACAAGCCCAATAATGATCCATGATTACTGCTGTTCCATGCAACATTCCCAATGTGTCAAAGATACAATCGCATTTCTGATTTTCTCCAACTTTTCTTGTACCATTACTTCTGAAGCACAGTTTTGAACTTTCCAAAGGCAATATCTGCAAGGGTCCTCCTCTGTCTTTGACCCAAATTAACAGCTTAGAAAGTCTTGCTCATAACGGTTTATACTGCTCTTGTGCATTCAAAATAGTCGATTCAGGACGATTAGTTACCATCCAAGCTCTGCAGATCACCACTCCTTTTTCCCATCCATCTGGTGATAACACTGATCCCCAGATCCGCATTTGACCTCGGTTTTTCCAAATTCGAATATCGTCTGCAGATTTTCCTGAGGTCTTCAGTTTTGTATTCACTTCCCGTCTGATTTCAGCTGCTTTTATTCCAGGTTTTTCATATCTGATCACATGATTCCTCGTCTTGGCATTGTTTCTTGTCTTTATATCTTGAATATAATTGTCTTCATCTGGATCTGTCCATTCAGTTGCCCATTTGAGAGAAGCATCACGACCCTGTAACTGGCCTCTCATTTTGCAAAGTGCCACGTGTGAAAGACAATGTGCTGTCCTGACTTCTATTTCAACAGCTATGAATATTTTCGACTTCCCCATGCTGTATGGCAGGAGTGTACATAAGAAGCATTCCTCCTTTGAAGGTCTTCTCCCAACTTCCTTCATGTGTTGGTACCATATGTTATTTCTCAAGTGTGCCGTGCTGTCCAGGTAATCATTTAATTCATAATTATCTTCCTGTGTGCTTCTTTTAGGTCTCCATAATCATATCATAAAGTGTACCAACATAGATTCTTCTGATTGGATTAATCACAGGAACATTTATCCGTGGATGGGCTACACCTTCATGTGTTCCTTGAGTTGGAAAAAGTTCAGAACGTCTCATCTGCTCAGCAGTCCATTTAAGCATGAAAATGTCTTGCATAATCTCCATCTGGGATCTTCTTTTTTAAACTGCTTTTGGGTAAATTGTCACTGGACCAGGTGTTTTTGCATGTGTTATTTGTGTAGGCTCACCCTTTAACAACCCCTTGTTATGCCTGTCTTGCCAAGCCTGTCTCTGTTGTCTAAAAATGCATTCTGAGAGACTCTTTGCTTGTGAACGATTGTTAATGAGATCCATCTCAAGCTCGGGCAATTTTCCATCTTTCTTTGGAACAGGAATGACTACATAGGGTCTAGGCTGCCTAGTAGTTGCCACGCGTACATTTTCCTTCTGCTCAGGAACATGCACAGAAGTCTGAGCTCCATTTGCACCAATATAGAACTCTGTTTGTACAGTCAATGAAAGCAGCATGATTATGAACACAATGCAAGTGTAAATTATACAGTGGTACGTTAACCTACAACATTTACTTCTTGGACAACCTGAGCATCTCTTTTCATGTGGCAATATTATGTTGCTGCTTAGATTCCCCATCTTGATTACCTAACAAAGGAAAAACGTAAGCTTTAATACATCATCATTGTGACCTGCTTCTGGAAGCTGCTGTCTTGACTCGACAACTCGTTTATAGATCAGTTGTCTGCTTACTGGATGAAAAAAAAACTTTCTCTGTGTCTTTGGAATCAGTCTTTCACCAGCCAAACTGGAGATGCCTTTTCAGTATGAAGAAAAATGACCTCAGTAAGTCTAAATGAGCTCAATGACATAGATTATTTACCAATCTATGCCTCGAATCTGCCTCAGCCCATATGACATGTCAAATTTCTTTCAGCATGAACCAAGAGTTCTTTTTCAACAGCAAACTTTCGATCTCTCCCTCGAAGGAAAGTTTCTATCCCTTAGAAAGGTGAACACATCAGTGTGCCTTCCAGCAAGATACGGGTACTCCTCAATCAGACGAAAAAACACCACACTGATTAGTGTGTAAGTTGCATCAGTTGATAGGGGCATTTGTACTCTCCTCGCTGTACTCAGGTAGTTGCAAGAATTGTTCAATGATGACTATGAGCAATCTTCTTATATTTCGGCCATTCTTAGGATCTCGCAAGAAAGCTGGTATGCGAGTAGTTCTCCCCACCAACGAAGGGAAAGAGCGCAACACCAACTCGAAATAAGTAAGAACATGCCTAGAAAGGTCATCACTGGGTGACACCATAGGTAAATCCAAACAGGAACTCAGTGTCAAATGAATCTGGGTATTGTACCCTTTTCCGATTGTTGTGTCCACGATCAGAATCTGGCATGATCCTCTTCTTATCAAGGCTTGATATGCATATAGTGTTTGAATTTACTTTCCTTCACCCTTTTATAAATGGCTTAAAAGGAGTGTCCAGAATCAAGCAACAGTCCAATTAATTCTTTGTCTTTCTACTTGTCAGCTTCTGTGTCCTTCTTCCTTGTCATCAATCTTGTCTGCATGTGCTGTGGTTCTTCCCTGATGCTTGCACTTGCTTTGTGTAGGGGTGCGGGCAGAGGGGTTTCCCCAGCAAAGATTTGAATGTCCCCAAGACAGATCCAAGCATGCCTGCCCTTTAATTTGACAGCAGACAGCGTTATGTCTTCCACAATGAACAGACCGTTAAAACAAGGTTTGTCCTACTTTTTCCTTACATGGTTGCAGACTAGAACCACATCTCCAGGGAATACTTGGGGAACACAACGTCTCTGAGATTGGTCTGTTGAAGCATCTCCTTCTGTGTTCTGTACTGACCTACACCTGTGTCGCTGCAGCTGTCCTGAAATGACAGAAATACTGGAAGTCCTACAGTTCAAATAACCATGCAATTCCATTCCTAACAGTTCTGCAGTTGGCTGAGCATCAATTCTAATTTTGGATGAAGGCATTGGGGGTGTTCTCATTCACCTCCGTGTCACTATTTCGTGGGGCGAGAGATGGTGGTCAGAACCCGGTTGGTTCCTTAAAGCATATAATGCCAGTGGTAGGCAATGCAACCACCCTTTCTTCAAGGCAAGCTTCAACTGGCTATTCTTTCTTTTAGCAGGCCATTGAGCCTCTCACATATCCCATTTCCTTGCGGATGATAAGCCAAAGAAAATGTGTGCTTTATACCAAGCAACAAGTTGATCTGTTCAAATGTCTGATTTACAAAATGTTGACCATTATCTGACCTCATAACTTCACATACTCCCTATCTAGGAAATACTTCCTGCACTAAAGATTTAGCTGCACAAGTGGAATCTGGGTGTGCATATGGACCTGTCTCTATCCATCGTGAGAAAGAACACACCACTACGATCAGGTATCTATATCCATTACATACTTGTATCATGTCGACATAGTCAATGTGCAAGTCCTGAAAAGGGCCATTATGTCTTGGAATGACTCCCCTAACTCTGCGCAGTGTATGCCCAGCCGTAAATTGTCCCTAGTCTTATGCGCGGGGTAGTGTAGCTGTTCCAGCACTACCCTTAATAAGACTATATGCATCACCGGGTTACCAATGCTTTCCTGTTGCCACAATGGTTCAGAGGGGTTTAAAAAACACCCTCTTCCTGTCCACAAATTATTTTCCTCTTGAGGTGCTTCCCCCTGGACCTATATCAACTGTGTTTTTGACAAGTGGTTATATCCTTCAAATACAGTCATTGTAACAACCATTTTTTCATTCACATTAGGAGTTTCAACATTCATCATCTCTTTATCTGTAATCGCTACACGCTTGGCCTCAGCGCCTGCTGCTTGATTTCCACATGAGATGAAATATGCCCCTTTAGTATGGGCTGCGCATTTAAAGACTGCTATGCCTACTGGGAGTTGTAGTGCCTTAATGAGCCTATCCAATAAGGTGGCGTGCTGCACTGGTGTGCGGTCCACTCGGAGGTAGCCCCTCCTTTACCAACGCACTAACTCTGTGTGCACCGTTGACGTCACATAGGCAGAGTCACTGTACACTGTTAATTCCTGGTCTGCATGATTCTCGATTGCGAGTATCAAAGCCAATAATTCTGCAGCCTGTGCTGAATATTGAGACCGCAATCGAGTACTAATAAGCATCTGAAATTCCCCATTTGCCGTGTGCTTTACCACAGTGGCACCTGTATACCTCTGTCCATCATTTTGATCAATCCTTGAAGAACGGTCAATAAAAACAATCTCTCCTCCTGCTAATGCATTCTCTTTTATTCTAGGGAGTTCATCATAGAACTCTTCATAGTTTGCACAATCGTGTATAGGTTCTCCTTCTATCACTGGCTCAGCTACAAACACGGCTGGATTCACTATTTTAAATCAAACTATTTTGATCCCTGGGTTTGATATGACTACCTCATAGGCAGAAGCCCTTTGAGAAGTCAATCGGGGTCATTATGACCCGGGCGGTAAGGGATTACCGGTACTGGTAAGGGCACCGGTACCGGTAATCCCTTACCGTCCTATTACAAGGTCCCTTTGCGGGTCCTCCCTTAATGCCTGGTTTTACCAGGCGTTAAGGACAGGACCCGCAAAGGGACTTAGGAGGTAATAACGGTACTGCAATTTGTGGTACCGTTATTACCGCATTCCCCATTCCCGTTGAGCCTTATGGGGGCTCAAATGGGAATGGGGAAGGCCCTGGTGAATGGGGAATTACCACCCCCACCAACCTTGGAATGGAGCGGTAATAGCTCCATTCACTGGGGCGGAATCGGAACGTGTTTGGAGGCATCCATGCCGCAAATAGCGGCGTGGTTACTTCCAAACTCGGAATGAGGCCCAATGTGCCTTTTGGTTTTCTAAAATGGCAAATAATGCGTGCTCAACAAATAACGTCATTAAGCATCCCAGCACTATGCTTGCAGCTTTCTCTATGGTGAACGCGGCGGCTGCTAAACTTTGTTCGCACGGAAAATGACCTCTCATCAGTGGGTCTAAGATTCCACTGTAATATGCAAGGGGCTTGTACCCCATCATGGATCTCTGTGTGAGCAATGCTGTCATAACAATGCCATCTGTATGTGAAAACAAAATGAATTCCTCAGCATAATTAGGAATCCCTAAACTTGCATTGCAAATTGCTTTTTTTATTTCATCAAACCCTTCTTCCATCTCCTCAGTCCACACAATGTTTTCCTGCGTTGCTTGTGTTTTCTTTAGGGGCCTTTATATATAAAGGCCATATATATATGAGCTGTAGTTAAAAGACCCATGCTCTGACATAATTACATAATTCCAAAATCTCTGCATGTTCTTTATCATGTGTGGCTTTACTGTTTTTAAAATAGCCTCAGCTCTTTCAGGAGTAACTTTCTTTCCCTCATGTGAAATCAACTGGCCAATATACAACACTTCTTGTTGACAATATTGTAACTTTTTTTTGTCAACTTTATATCCTTTAACAAAAGAAAGTAGAACTGCTACCATCAAGGCTACTACCCAATTCTTGTCAGTGAGTGAAACAAAAAATGGAGATCGGGGAGCCTGATTGGATTTTGCTAAGGGAATGAATCCCTAGATTCGTAACCCAAGAGTTTGTCCAGAAAGAAGAAAGATCGAATAAGGAGACTCACACGTGTCAAAAGTTGTGAACGTAAAAAGTTTGTATTGAAACAAAACTCAAAGGAACACATTAGGAAACAATATATATGAGACAAATTTGTAAGGGTTGTAAACATAGAAGGTTTAAGTCAAAGAAAAAAACAACATCAAGGAAATACATTTAAAGAAACAACTTTATATCCTTTGTCAGCGAGTATGATCATCACCTGAACATAATCGCGCCTGCACTCTTCCTCTGAGGTGCTGCAAACTAAAATGTTGTCTACATATTGCAACACAAGGCTTTCTAAAGAAAGTTTGCTTAAGTCCATCTAAAGAACTCTATTGAAAATCGATGGAGACTCACAATACCCTTGTGGTAAACGAGAGCTTTTCAGGCGAGTTTGTCTGAATGTAAACAATGTTAGATCCTGCAAGTCTTTGTGCAATGGGATTGAGAAAAAATCATTTTTCAAATCAATCACATTGAAATATCTTGCTTCAACAGGTATATTACATAGGATCGTAGACAGGTTAGGAACTAGAGGGAACTCAGCCTCTACAATCTGGTTTATTGGGCGAAAGTCCTGCACTAGATGCCACAACCCCCCCTTACTTTTTTTCACAGGAAACACTGATGTAGTACACTCTGACGTCACTAAGATGCCCTGGTCCATCATGGCGGAAATCGTCTTAAAAATACCTTCATCCGCCTCTGTTGACATAGGATATAGTCGTGCTTGAGGTAAAATGGGTCCTCGTTTCAATTTAATCTTTACTTCTCCATCACCCTTTAATAGGCCTACGTCATAGGGGCCGTTGGTCCATAATAAAACTGGTACTTTCATCATGTCTTCATCATAATACTCCTGACGTTTTTGTGCTATCACCATTTTCTAAGGAACTTCTCTTTTAATTACTCTTACCCAGTAAGTGATGCACATTTCAAATATCATTTCGTCATCAGAAGGATGATCTCTAAACAGATCTTCATCAGTGACTTTGTTCAATCTGTAACCTTCCCCGATGGCAATTTCTGCACGCCATTGTTTTCCTTCATCATCGTGTCCATCAAGCAAAACCATTTCCCCTCGCACTATGGCTGCTTGTATCTCTAAGGGAAAAACTTGTCCCTTCTCTTCGAGCATAGGTATTCTTGGTCTAAACTAAAATTAATCTGGAGTTCTCATTGTTCTGCCTGCTAGGCCTGGTAGCCATGACAACAGAATGCGTACTCCATACTGGAAAACCTCTGGTTCTAATAGAATTGCTCTCATAGCTAGTTGTCCTGCAAATGCCATAATCATTTTGCACACGTTTAAGTAATGCATTCCTGGTGTTGAACAAGGCTTTACCTTGATCAGTTAACGAGATTGTCATATTCAACTTAGTCATTAACTCTCATCCCAATATATTGACAGGTGTTTGCCTCGAATATAGCAGTGGCACTTTCATGTCACATTCTCCTATAGAGATAGGTAATACTTCAGTGAAAGGAACTCTGCTTGTAGCTCCTGTGAACCCCTGAGTATTCATGGCATTGCCAGACATTGAAAACGTTTCCTCTCGTATAAATGAGCACGTTCCACCCGTGTCTACTTAAAACGAAAAACATTTGCCTCCATACTGACGTCCACGCTTGGTTCCTTAAGAGAGTTTGGTGTCATGGATAGTATGGAACACATCAGGTCTCCCAGTGAGCTGTCCTATTGTAGGTACAGCCTCATTCTATTACTTGTGAAAGGATTCCCTGCATTGGCAGTGACATCCCGTATCCCAGGAGTCATTAACTGACCTGTGTTTGTGTTTTGCTGAAGCTGCATAGGTGATTGCTGCGACTGTCCTTTTGGTGGATTTACTGCTACCTGCTGTGGTTGCAAGCTTTGGTGCACTCTTGGCGCTTCCCGCTGCATTGTTTGATTCTGCGCAAAACCATCTCATTTCTGCTGCGAATATGCAGGTGGATTTGACAGCCCCCCGCTTGAAAATTGGCCATTTTGCACCATCCCTTGACTTCTACACATGCGAGAAAAATTCACTGTCATTCCACACGTCCGACATATGGGTGGTGGTCTCCCAACCTGCCCATTTTGCATACTCTGATTACCATTCTGCATATTTTGAAACCCACCTTGGTTATTCCTCTTCCTCGTGGAGCATATCCACTATTGTTTAGATCGAACTGCCTTTGATTATTTACTTGCGGCATGTTAACTATCTGCTGTGAATTTGATCTGTCTACGCTGGTCAACATCGCCCCTTCAATGGCGTACTTGGATAATTTTTTCGGCACTAACTTTGCCTCCTCGCCTTTGCGAGCATCGTCCTTTTTGTGATTCTTTTCCTGCAAGAGTCTGCAGTAACGTGCATGGTCAGCTGAATCTCTGACCACGATTTAGCTTCTATAACCACTCATTTGTTGAGCTGCTTCTGTTCTGGCTCTGGCAGCCCTTGGCATAATATATGATAGAATACTGGTATAGATTTTCCCCAAGATTTGCGCATTTCCAAGGCCCAAGCTTCCTGGACATTTTGAATGTAAACCAATGGATCATCTCCTACCTGCATCTTTTTGTCATTATAGCTCCCATGTCAGACATGTCCGGATACAATATTCTAAGCGCTTTCCAGACTGCTGCCCTACAGTTATTGAATGGTGCTCCATTGTGAGTAGTGTTGACTGCAGTCACATCAGGGTACCCTGCCCTTGTCCACACATCATCAGCTCTCTCAACAAGTATGGTGATTAAAAGACCCTTAATGTCCCCTATGGCCAATGTATTTCCTCCAGTCATTTTCTCTAATTCATGTATCCATTTCTCAGCACCAGAATTTAAACTCAGGAGTTTACACCTTAGATTATCTCTATCCATTTGAGGCCATGGTATATACTGTCGTCTCGTTCCTCCTTTTTCTAGCAAGGGAAACGGTGAAATTCCAAACTTGTTCTCATTACTCATCATTTGTCTATCAACCTCAGGGATGATATTCCTGCATCACCTTCTACCTGGAAATTATCTTAAACTGCTTACATAAGGCAGTGATTCTCCCCTCTAACCATGGAGTTGCCCCCTAGGTCGGTCTGACTGTGTCAATGGCTCCGAAACCTTAGATACAGCCACGTTTAAATCTGTCCATCTTACTTCCTTATCCATAGGAAAGCATCCCTCAGGACCACATGCATATCTCTCTCTTCCGCATGGAAGGTTTTTCTTTCATCATCTGACATTTCCTGTGACCAACTCGTGCAACTTCTCTCTTCATCATCTCTATTTAGAGTCAGCCTGTCTAAAGACAGCTCCTTATGTCTCGCACTACATGAGGCTTCCTCCATGTCATACAACTGAGTGCTCTCGAGACGGTCATTTTTTCCCTTCCCCTTTGACTCCTTCTGAGCTCTCATTTCATTATAACTTTATCGATCACTTCCCCAATGCTCCTCGAGTGAAACTCGTCTTCTAGATTTGCTGTAGACAGGCCTCGTAATGACTAGTTGTTAGGCGGAAACCTGTGCAGTTCCCTCTGGGACCACTGCAAAAGATTTAGGACTACAGGCGTTGGCGGTGAACCCACTTGGTAGCAGTCTGCACCACACAGATTCACGTGGTAGCTGTGGCTGAGCAGTCAGACTTCTCTCAAGAAAAGTTGAGCAGTATGTGGAGTATACAAAATAGGGCAATTCTTCACAGCAAGACAAGCAAACACGCAACGAGGCTTAGTGTAAAGATATTAAGGTATTTATTTATAACAAAATGTCTATGAAAAACACTAAGGCAAATCACGGCAAACAAATCAAACACAATTACTCTATGGAAAAGACGATCAATCCCCCTAGCAATATCGACAACTGTAGGTTCTACTGGTACCACTTATTTTCAGACAGAGGTGTATACCTCAACCCAGATGACACTCGAATATTAGTTAGGACGGGAGAGAAAAAGATAGGCAGGTTACGAAATCAACACAGTTCGAACCTATCAGATAAAATGCAAGGCAGGAAGGCAAGAATCACAATAGGTCGTACAGTTCAGAGGCCAGGCCCACTCGGAGAGGGTCAGCGTTACCCTCGTCGGATTCTTAGGTCCTGTGGCGACTTCAGAAGGTCCAGTCCCAAAAGCCCTGCTTTTATGCAGAATACCCCCATTCATTCAGCCTAGCTGTCAATCAACACATGCTAAGTGGTGAGTGGGAAGGCTCACCACCTGGGCCAATCACTCCAGAGTGCGACCGGAGTTGGCAAGGCAACTCGGTCCAGGGTGCCTAAACCCCCTCCCACACCCCTGTGGTAACCCAGACAGAATGGCACCACTTTGGAGGGTCTCTGTACAGAGCCCGCCAAAAGTGGAACAAAGGGCTCGACCTTTAGTTTAGGAGTCACAGAGACGAACACAGACGCCATTTTACAAACCGAGTTCTGGCAGAAAATACCACTCAATAAACTTATTTAAGATAAGTAGATCGGTGGTACTTTAGAGATTAATGAGAAAAAGTATCAATCTCCAGCAATGGGACGAATCCCATAGGGTTATGTTCGGGGACAAACATAACAAGTAGTTTCCACTGCCACCAGCCAAAACTCGACGAGGGGGGACGGGACAGTGCCCCCTCGAGTAACAGATCCAGGAGTAATCGAATTACCCCTACTAGTACGTCCACAATAAGATGGTTGGTACTAGTTCTGTTAGTAAATTTAGGTCTAGTAAAGCCAATGGTGACTTTACATGCCCGGGGAGACAGTAGTCAGTCCCCGGGTATGGAGTCTATGGTGGGGGACCCGCTAGGGCGCCCCCGTGTTACGGCACATAGGGTGCAGTGTAACACACATAGAAAAACATATGAGACCCTATGGAGTAAAAGACCCCATAGCCCATCGAACACATTGACATTTCAAAAGGAATTACACACATACATGTCCAAGAGTGGGAGAAAAGAGTCCCACTCTTGGCAGGATGGAAAAAAACAAACTCCAGAAATCCAGCAAAGCTGCTGGGGGACTCACTAGGTTAGGAAATTCAGCCTAAACAGAGAATTCTCCCTAACACTCGCGCCCCCCAGACTAAGGGACATGAGGATTTATTCCACTCCTGTATGAATCTCATACCTCTAGTCGATGACATACATCCTAGAGAGACCATCAGCATTTTGGTGGTGACACCCTGACCTGTGCTCAATGGTGAAATCAAACCCTTGCAGGCAGATCGACCATCTCAGTAGTTTTGGGTTTTCCCCTTTCATTTGCATTAACCATCTCAAGGGTTGGTGGTCAGTCTGAATGACGAAAGTAGAACCATACAAGTACGGCCTAAACTTCTTCAGAGCCCACACGATAGCAAAGCACTCTCTTTCGATTGTTGCCCACCTTGTTTCAGGATCCTTCAGCTTGCGGCTGATGAAGCAAACGGGGTGCTCCCTACCTTTCCCATCCAGTTGACTGAGTACGGCACCTATTCCTACATTTGAAGCATCGGTCTGCACAATGAAGTGTTGGCGGTAATCAGGAGCTCTGAGTACTGGGACTTGGCAAAGAGCCTTTTTCAGGTTTTCAAAAGCCTGATTGCACTCCTCGTTCCATTTAACCTTTTTAGGGAATTTGGGCGAGGAGATGACATTCAGTGGAGAAGCTATGGTCCCATAGTTCTCTATGAAATTCCTGTAATACCCGGTGAGGCCTAGGAAGGCTCTCACCTGGGTTTGAGTAGTCGGTGTTGTCCAATTGTGCACAGCTTCAATCTTACTGAGCAAAGGCCTTATTTCTCCACCGCCTACCTCATGCCCAAGATAGACTACCTTACTCTGTCCAATTTGGCATTTACTCGCCTTTATGGTCAGATTGGCTCGTCCAAGAGCCTGCAAAACATCTCCCAGGTGGGTTACATGTTCTTCCCAGGAATTGCTGAACACTGCGATGTCATCCAAGTATGCCATGCAGAAGTCCTCCATCCCATTCAGAACCTGGTTTACCATCCGTTGAAACGTAGCAGGTGCATTTTTCAATCCGAAAGGCATTACCTTAAACTGGTATAAGCCAACGGGGGTAGAAAATGCAGTTTTCTCCTTGGCATGGTCTGTCAGGGCTATTTGCCAATAGCCTGACGTCAAGTCAAATGTGCTGAGGAACTTGGCGGCGCCAAGTTTATCCACCAACTCATCTGTTCTTGGCAAAGGGTGGGCATCAGTCTTGGTGACTGCATTAAGAGGTCTATAGTCCACGCAGAATCTAAGCTCTTTAGATCCGGCCTTTGGTACTAACACAACTGGGCTAGACCATGGACTAGTAGAGGGCTCTATTACCCCGAGATCGAGCATCTTGCTGACCTCGCCTTTGATGTGGGTTCGTACGTTTTCTGACATGCGGTATCCTCTGCTTTTGACTGGCAGACAGTCACCAGTGAGTATGTCGTGCTGGCCCCAAGGGGTCAAGCCTGGTGAAAGCGAGAACAGGGAGGCAAACTGATTCAACATAGATTTGCACTCTTCTTGTTGCTCGGGTGTCAGATTGGAGGAGAGATTCACTCCTTCAATTTTTTAATCTAAAGGTAAGCCTCTGAGGAGATCCGGATGAGCTTCACTCTCTTCTTCTTCCTCGGATGACGCTAGAAGCAACGCTCCTACATCAGGTCGCGAGACATACGCTTTAAGTCGGTTGGTGTGAAAGACTGTCGGAGCCTCCTTGGGATTGCCCAAGTCCACCAGATAGTTAACCTCTCCGAGTTTACCCACTACTCGGAAGGGTCCCATCCACTTATCTTGCAAGGCCCTCTGCCTTGTTGGGATCATAACGAGAATGAGCTGGTCTTGAGCGAACTCAACCATGTTAGCCTTTTGATCGTGCCAGTGCTTGACCAATGCTTGTCCAACTTTCAAGTTATCGCTTGCTTCCGTAATCATGTGCGACATTCTCCTCTGGAGACCTATCACGTAGTCAGTCACTCTGACTGGCTTGGGGGAAGGAGCACTCTCCAACCCCTCCTTAATCAGGGCCAATGGACCTCTGACGGGATGACCATAGAGTAGTTTGAAGGGAGAGTAACCTACTCCCTCCTGAGGGACTTCTCTATAAGCAAAGAGAAGGCATGGCAGTAGAAGGTCCCACTTACGCTTAAGGGGTTCCTCTAAAGCACCTATCATGCTCTTCATGGTTCGGTTGAACCGTTCTACCAACCCATTGGTTTGTGGGTGGTAAACTGTTGAGAACTTGTAAGTAACTCCACAGGTTTTCCACATGGCTTTCATGTAGTGGGACATAAAGTTTGACCCCCTGTCAGAGATTAATTCCTTAGGAAACCCGACCCTAGTAAAAATACCAAGGAGGGCCTTAGCCACAGCCGGAGCTGTAACAGTCCTCATAGGAATTGCCTCAGGATACCTAGTAGCATGGTCTACTACAACAAGTATAAACCTGTTGCCTGAGGAGGTTGGAGGATCAAGGGAAACAACGATGTCAATCCCTACTCTCTCAAATGGGACTCCCACAACTGGGAGAGGCACTAACGGTGCCACATTCTTGGCTCCAACCTTACCAGAGATCTGGCAGGTGTGGCAGCTCCTGCAGTGCTTTTCTACTTTGGCCCCCATCTTTGGCCAATAGAAGTAGAGCGAGAGCCTTTCCTTAGTCTTCTTGAAACTCAAGTGACCAGCCAAAGGAATCTCGTGGGCTAACTGCAAGAACTGTGGTCTGTTCTCTTGGGGTACTACAAGTCATTTGTAGTCTCCAGGTGCAGACTCGGTCGGTTCACTGTAGAAGAGGCCATCTTCCCAGTGCAACCTGTATTTCCCAGGCTCTTGCCCTTCAGCCTGAGCTTCTGTCTGGTGGCGAAGACCTTCCAGAGTTGGACATTCTCTCTGTCCCTTACTGAAGTCGCCCTGTTGGGTCCACCTTCTGCCAGTAAAGACTGCAGCTCAGGATGGTCAACAGGATCCAGATCTCCAATGAGTTCCTGGCCTTCCATTAGCTCTTCCTCAGAGTCTAATTCTACCACACAGGGTTGTAGCTCCCTCTCAGCCTCGGCTGGAGGTGGAGTTACGGGTGTAACTTTGGACAACCGAGGGGAAGTCCGTATTGGCTGCACTGGAATGCTGGCTGCTGGTTTCGGGATAGAAGTCTTAGGTTTCCCTTTCGCTTCAGATTTCTTGGAGACAGCGGCCGACAATTCCAGTGGAGCAGGAGTGATCTTTCTTCATCATCTCCTGGAGAGTTCCGCGCATGGTCCTCTCTCTTGCGGGTCTGGTTAGCTCCTGTAACCGTTTACTAGGAGGTCTGGGAGTATGCGATACAACTCCGAGAGTTTTCAAATCGTTACCCAACAGTACGCGTCCTGGTACCTCACTCTGTATGCTGACAGGTATCTTCACAGTCATGTCATTACACTGGATGAGAACTGGTAATTGGGGAAGCATCTACACAGGCCCTCCAGCTAACTTGGTGAGGCGTTTGGGTGCCTTAGCAACATCCTCGGCCTGAAAAAACGATTTATCCACCACAGTTATGCTGGCCCCAGTGTCCCTAATGGCAGGAGTCTCCTGACCATTCACCTGGACACTGTCCTTATAATGCTCTTTAGTATTATCGGGGATAGAATTATAGACATCTAAATTATGTTGTTCCCACAACCCCAGAGATACTAAAGAAATGCTGGCTGAGACTCCAATGGGTTCGTCAGCTAGCAGTAGAAAGTTTCCACTTGCCATTTGGACTTCCTCCTCTGGAGCGAAGGCTAAGGAGGCAAGCTGGACCCCTGAAGGTTTACCCTTACATCTGGGATCTCCTTTCACGTGATCAGTCGAGCCACAAACAAAGCATTTGCCGAATGCTTTCTGGAATGATGGCTTGTTCTGACCTCCTTCCGGTTTGGCACCAGAAGACACACTATTCTGCTGTGGTTTTCCCGGTGGCTTACCCTTCTGGTTTTGTTTGGGGCCCTCTTTGGAATGTGAGTTATCCGAATTCTCTTTTGAGTCTTTTTTAGGCTGTTTTCCCTCATCCTTTTTCTGAGTTGCCCCAGAATCCTTATGAGTAGCCCTGTTGGCAACCCACAAGTCAGCAGCCTTAGCTAGCTCCCTGGAATCCAATTCCTTCGAATCAGCCAAGTGCTGTCTGAGCTCAGGAGAACAGGCATTATAAATAGACTCCAACATAAAAAGATTTTTCATACCCTCATAAGTGTTCACTTTGTAACCCTTAATCCATCCCTCTAAGTTTTTCAACCCTTCACTCACCCAGGTAGCCCAACGGGTACCATCATGCTTTTTGAGGGTTCTAAACCTCTTAAGATACTGGGAAGGGGTCTTCCCAAATCTAGCTATTAAAGCTAGTTTCACACTTTTGTAATCCGTCTTATCCGCCTCCCCCAACTCCATTACCACATCAGTCGCAACAGGAGGGAGCCTAGAGAACAACCAGGGGAGCAACGCATTCCCTGTTATGTCCTGGAGCCCATGATTGTATTCAAACAGTTTCAACCAATCCAACACATCCAATCTCGGTTCATACATACCCACTAATACCTTCGCCATCCGGGGGCTTTTGGGACTGGAGCTCCTAGAGGAACCAGAGGAGAGAGAAGCATTTTCCATAGACAACTTTTTCATCTCTAACTCGTGATTAAGTTCTATTTCTCTGAGTCTTAACTCAGCTTGCTTCTGCTCAGCCTGGGCATTCATCCGTCTGAACTCGAGCTCTTGGTTTCGTTCAGATTGAGCCAAGAACCGTTTATATTCTAGTTCGAGCTTCATTTTTTCAAGTTCAAAATAAGCAGGGTTACTTGTGGGACCTGGTATGGGCCCCGTAGGCACAGCTGGTAAGGCAGGTAGAGGAGCAGGGGAGACAGTTTCGTTAGCCTCTCCGTCCTCGTCAGCCTCTTCATCGCTATCATCAGAATCATGATTCCGATCAACACCATTACTGTTTTCTAAAGTTGCTGGAGGGATTGGTTCCTCTGAACCAGTACCAAGACTTTGGTTCGCCAGCAATCTCTCGATTAGTTCTAACTTCTTGCCTCTTACAGGAAGATTCTCTTGCCTACAGAGAGCTCGCAGACTCTCAGTATTTTCACTTGACAAAGACTCTTGACTGTAAGTTTCCATCGTAGATATGTTTTTTGAAAGTTGCTTTTTGTGCAAAGTTTTGTGGTTAGATATCCTACAGTGTCGAAAAGCACTCTAAACTGTATACTCGATACAAATCCCACCGCTGCCACCAGTGTTAGGCGGAAACCTGTGCAGTTCCCTCTGGGACCACTGCAAAAGATTTAGGACTACAGGCGTTGGCAGTGAACCCACTTGGTAGCAGTCTGCACCACACAGATTCACGTGGTAGCTGTGGCTGAGCAGTCAGACTTCTCTCAAGAAAAGTTGAGCAGTATGTGGAGTATACAAAATAGGGCAATTCTTCACAGCAAGACAAGCAAACACGCAACGAGGCTTAGTGTAAAGATATTAAGGTATTTATTTATAACAAAATGTCTATGAAAAACACTAAGGCAAATTACGGAAAACAAATCAAACACAATTACTCTACGGAATAGACGATCAATCCCCCTAGCAATATCGACAACTCTAGGTTCTACTGGTACCACTTATTTTCAGACAGAGGTGTATACCTCAAACCAGATGACACTCGAATATTAGTTAGGACGGGAGAGAAAAAGATAGGCAGGTTACAAAATGAACACAGTTCGATCCTATCGGATAAAATGCAAGGCCGGAAGGCAAGAATCACAATAGGTCGTACAGTTCAGAGGCCAGGCCCACTCGGAGAGAGGCAAGGCGCGATGTCCCAAAAAGTCTCTAGTGGAGATGCATTCAAGTCTGTATTGCAAATTGTTATCGGTGGATTGAACCAGTTCAGAACAACGAATGAGAAAAGCTTGGAGGCGACCCAACAGAACGGAGAGGATTAAGACACCTCACTCAAACCGATTGAAAGGGAAGCCAGGCGGACACGGTACCTTGTTGTGGAGGGCAGCTCCGGCGGGGGCAGTTGTTCCTGGTGGTGGATGCACGTTGGTTCTTTGCCAAGAGTAGAGATGATCTTGTCGTCGAAGAAAATGAAGTCCGGTGCACCACCAGGGAAGAGACCAGCCGCAGAGTGCTCTGTCACAAGGCACCACCTTTTGGTCGCGGTTCAGGGGTAGTGGCTATCCGGTTGCCGAGGTGCTTCTGCACGGGCAATTCGACCACCGCATTCTGAGGCGAATAAAAAGCAAAGGGGACTGGTTGTTCCCACCAGTCAGGGGAAGAGACTCTCCGGCAGGGAGATCTCCTCTGTCGTCGGGAAGTGGTGAGTCGGTTCCGCAGGGCTCCACCGGAGGTGTCGTCGTGCAGGTCGGCTCAACGTTACCCTCGTCGGATTCTTAGGTCCTGTGGCGACTTCTGAAGATCCAGTCCCAAAAGCCCTGCTTTTATGCAGAATACCCCCATTCATTCAGCCTAGCTGTCAATCAACACATGCTAAGTGGTGAGCGGGAAGGCTCACCACCTGGGCCAATCACTCCAGAGTGTGACCGGAGTTGGCAAGGCAACTTGGTCCAGGGTGCCTAAACCCCCTCCCACACCCTGTGGTAACCCAGACAGAATGGCACCACTTTGGAGGGTGTCTGTACAGAGCCCGCCAAAAGTGGAACAAAGGGCTCGACCTTTGGTTTAGGAGTCACAGAGACGAACACAGACGCCATTTTACAAACCGAGTTCTGGCAGAAAATACCACTCGATAAACTTATTTAAGATAAGTAGATCGGTGGTACTTTAGAGATTAATGAGAAAAAGTATCAATCTCCAACAATGGGACGAATCCCAAAGGTTATGTTCGGGGACAAACATAACAAGTAGTTTCCACTGCCACCAGCCAAAACTCGATGAGGGGGGACGGGACAGTGCCCCCTCGAGTAACAGATCCAGGATTAATCGAATTACCCCTACTAGTACCTCCACAATAAGATGGTTGGTACTAGTTCTGTTAGTAAATTTAGGTCTAGTAAAGCCAATGGTGACTTTACATGCCCGGGGAGACAGTAGTCAGTCCCCGGGTATGGAGTCTATGGTGGGGGACCCGCTAGGGCGCCCCCGTGTTACGGCACGTAGGGTGCGGTGTAACACACATAGAAAAACATATGAGACCCTATGGAGTAAAAGACCCCATAGCCCATCGAACACATTGGCCCTCATTACGACCCTTGCGGAAATCAACCGACCGGACCGCCATAGCGTAAATAGCGTTTCCGCCATTGCACGATGGAGCAAAGTGCGGCTCATTCCGACCCATCGGGCACGAGCACCACGCCATGGCGGAAGTGCAAAGTCCGCGATGGCGGAAATGACCCCAAAACGGCCCACACCGCCGCCGTACGGCGCCCTAGGTGCAATACTGCCACCCATCTCAGCGGACACCGCAGTGAGCGCCAACCGGAAAGTACAGTGACCGTAAATATACGGAAACGGAAGTAAAAGCATGGTCCCGGAACGGGAAACATCCCGCCGTACACCTATAAAACCACAAAATCCACACAACCATAAAAAATACTACCCTGAGACACATCCCAACCCGTCATCCACCCTAGTGAAACCAAGAAAAATGGGAAAAGTAGCGAAGAAAGCGTGCGACCGCAAGCGGCAGGTCCACTTCTCCCGTGAGGGACTCACGGTGCTCACGGAGACCCTCCAGGAGAATGCTGCCGTCGTCTTCTCCACGCAAATGACCAGGACGGCACTTGCGAACAAGAAGGCCATATGGGCCCTGGTGGCACAGCGTGTAAATGCGGTGGGGACCGCACCCCGCAACCCACAGCAATGCAGAAAGCGATGGGACGACCTGCGGATACGCGTCCGTAGCATACTTTCTGCCAACCGCAACATTGCCACAGCTACCGGGGGAGGATCGGAATCACCCATCAAGTTGACCCCCTGGGAAGAAATCTGTGCCTCCACCATTGGAATGGAGAGCATAGAGGGAGTCGGAGGGATGGAGAAAGGAGTGCAGACATCCGAAGATTCAGGTAGGTGTCCCAAATAAAACAATGCCAAAACCACAATGTCCAATCATGTGAAGTACCACGTGCCCACATAGTGCAACAGGAACACATGTCCAGGAGAACGTCCACATACATAGGCCTGATAGCACACTTTAAAACTCACATCAAATACATAAATAATTAAAAATCCTAAAAACACCCTCTACACGTGCAGCAGGCACACCCTAACTGCAGGCTGCCAAACAACTGCACCCTCACTCCACACACAAATGAAACCACCTCCAAGGCCCCGACCCAAATCACCCTCAGGTACCACCCCAATGCATGTGATACATTGCCATTCCAATTCCCACAGACCCATTAATAACGCTCGCCCTCCTTTACTCCACCACAGGGTCCGATCCAAACGACGAGCTCCAGGACACCCCTACCAGCACACCTGCAAAGAGGGCCAAGACCAACGGCCAAAGACCCTCCACCTCAGCTGCACGCATCAAGACACGGCAGCAGCACAAATCAAGTGACAGCACACAGGAGGGAACTCCAACAGGCACCCCAGCAGCCAGCATGCCCACAACAACACCACCACAGGTCCCCCCAATGGATGCCACAGTAGGCACTGCTTCTGGTGGCAGCAGCACCATAGGTGATACTGCATTAATGGCAGCATGCTCCGACACAGAAAACGGGGATGTCGAAGTTAGATCCATCCATGACCTGTCTCAATCCCCCTGTCTGTTCCATCCCGTACACCATGAGGATACCACGCAGGGGCACCCACAAGACGACGACTGGCCATCCCCCACAAGCCCTGTGGCAAGGCAACATGAGGTGATCAGCCACTCTGTGACACCACCGCAAATGGCCATGGCCCAGCAGAGGCAACAGTCCCTCGACCAGGTAATCGTGCAACAGCAGCAACTGGCCACGCTCCTCAAGGACCATGCCGATGAATGTGGGGGCACTAAGGCAGACATAGAAACATCAACTGAGACACTTAGGGCAGAAATGGAGAGAAGTACAGAGACACTAAGGGCACAAATGGAGAGTAGCACCGAGAGCCTGAGAGTACAAATGGAGAGAAGCACCGAGAGCCTGAGGGGGGAACTGCATGCGACGTCCAAAGACGTATGTGCCGAACTTGCCGCAGTGCGCCGTGTGCTCACTGAGCTCTCACAAACCCTTAGGGACATGCATGGACGTGAGCAGGCAGAGACATCATCCGTTGCAAGTTCCGTCCAGGGCAGCCCCCAACGTAGATCTGGGAGGAACCTGCGCTCCACAGGCAGGGGTGCCCCTGATACCCGCAGAGGGGGCTTGCAATAGCGACAGCCCACTGACAATGAGCATCTTTGGACACTGGTGTTCGGGGGGGAGGTAGGAGGGTGGAGGGGGTGTGTTGGGCTCACTTGGGTGGCGGGTCGATAGGGTGTTTAACATGATATCACATATGCCATAAACAATGCACGATCATGCAATGAGATGTGTGGACATTGATCTTTGTGTACGAGGCCATTATAGGCGTACAGTCCATATTGTGCATGTTCCAGACACACACAGTGCCACGAGTCCCGTGTCCATGTATCAGCCACCAGGCGTGAGTGCTAGAAGCATGCATCTATGAGATGCTGACGAATGTCACGGCCCTCCTGTGCCTCGCAGACTCCTTGAGGTGCTGCCACATCCCCACCCTCATCATGACCATCATCAGGTGCTTGCAGTTCTGCGTCAGGGGGCATGGGCACATTTCTACGTACGCACATGTTGTGGAGCATGACACATGCCATGACCATCTTTGCAACCTTCACATGGCGGTACAGGAGTGCCCCGCCAGACCTGCTGAGGCAGCGGAAACGAGTCTTCAGTAGGCCGAATGCCTGTTCTATGACTACACGGGTACGTGAGTGGGCATGGTTGTAGTCCTCCTCATGCTGGTCCCGTGGGTTCCGGACTGGTGTGAGGAGCCATCTCTTCAGTGGATACCCGGCATCACCTGTATGTGGACAAGAAAGGAATATTGAGGAATGCCATTGCTACGTACACACCCCCCCCTTCCTGCCAGGTCATTGCCGCATCACATACCCCACATCATCATGCATGAAATGAGACTCACCGAGTAGCCAGGATCTGTTCCCTGCGTGTCGCTCCATGTAGCGTGGTATAGTAGAGTTCCTCAAGACCATAGAATCATGGGTTGATCCAGGGAATCTGGCACAACAATGTGTAATGATCCTGTTGGAGTCACACACCATTTGTACATTCAGGGAATGAAATTGTTTTCGGTTGCGGTACTGGGCCTCCATGGCATGTGGGACGACCAATTCCACATGGGTGCAGTCGATGGCACCAATGCAACCCGGTATGCCGGCAAGTGCATGGAATCCCACTTTTGTGTTGGTAATTTTCTGCTCCGAGCGTGGTAGAGAGATGTAGTCATCTGCGTGCTTCAGGAGGGCATCGAGCACTTGCAATAGTGTCCGTGAGAACAGTGGCTGTGATATGCCATGCAACTGTCCGACTGTGTGCTGGTAGGTGCCTGTGGCCAGGAAGTGTAGTACAGACACCACCTTCAGTAGGGGTGGGATGGCGGTTGGGCTATCTATCATGCTGACAAGGTCAGCCTGTGTCATGTCCACAATGGCGGTTATGGTGTCCCGGTCCAAACGGTAGAGGGTGTGGATCTGCTCATCAGTGAGGTTGAACGGATGTGCTCGGAGGCGTGGGATTGCGGGCTGCCTGCGTGGTGGTAGTGGCTGTGCTGGCGGCCCTTGCTGGCCCTGCCTTGGCCTCCTCCTCCTCCTGCGTCTCCGCCGTGCGGCCGGTTGTAGTTGGTGTTCGTCTTCTTCTTGAAGTTGGAGTACTTGCAGTGCTATCAGGTCCCCCAGGGCCAACATGGCTAGTCCTGCCGGTAGCATTTCGGAGTGGGTGTGGTTGTGGGAGGAGACTGGGTGTGCAATTTATGTGTTTTCAGGCTGTATGGCCTCCACCTGTGGTGATTCATTCCACCTGTGCAAGCTGCACTCCCCTTTGGGCGAGCACATCCCGCACACAACGCTGCAATTCGATGAATGGCATCTTGCTATTGCAATCATGTATTTGTACCCGATGGCAGTGTAACATTGGTTGATATGTTCATTCGGCTATGGTCCCATTGTTTCACATACAATCTTTGCAGTCGCGAACAGACTTGTGAAGGGTCAGTGGAACGTAGTACTCGAGTAACGGTGGACCCTCATGCAACACTGTACCGAGCTTCACCGACGGGCGGGGCGTTCCATTTGTGAGTGAAGGCAGTTGCCATTTTCACACACAGCCGCACTAGATGGATTAATTTGTGGTTTCAAGCGGCCACAGATGCCTTTTCGACGTGATGTTGCAAATGAGGAATTAGAAAGGCGGCGCTTTCGGTTTTCAGCTAGCGGCGAGGAGATGCCCACAGGTCTGACTGCAAATATAACGTTCTATTGTTCAATGTCCTTGGGACAGGGGCCATGGCGAGGATGCAATGATTGATATGAATAGTTTGGGATGCGCAATAGCGACGTGGGCGATGAGGCCGGACATTCCCAAATACATGTTACTTCACAACACTGGAATAACGGGCTGGGGCACAGTGGATTTTGCAGGCTGCATAACGCACAGACTCAATGGAAATTTCACATGTTATGTGAGTATGGAAACAGGCGTTTTCATTACGGGATGAGGGAATGATGTATGGATGCATGGACAGATGATTTGATACAGAGTTTGCCATGTACAGGGCTTCTTGGAATCTATCCGCCTCCCCTGCGCTATGTGATGCAGGGCTGCCATAGTAGGACCATCGTCTATCTGGCCTTGTTGAGCCCTCCCTGTCTCGACGCGCCTTCAGACACTTGTGTCTATGCACGTTACCAATCCCATCAGATGGATTCTGTTTTAACAGACGCATGCACAGGTACACTCGTTTGTGATAGTGTTTTCACCTCGATATAGATAGTTATGATTCGCAAGTGGTTTTTGGGTGGTGATGATCCTTTGGAGTGGGCTAGCATGCATATGGCTGTGGATATGGTGTGATCATTGAAGTGAGTAATTCAAATGTAGTTCTGATGGCCATACTATTCTTTTTCATTTCATTTGGTTGACAGGTATCTCCTCCCCTTTTGCCACTGCCATCTGTATGCCACTCCTGCAGATGGATTTTACTCCCGACACCTGCTGCTTCGTGTTAATCAGTGGAGCAGCATTACGATCTTATGGGACGATCGCCAATGGGCCACATGCCCTTACGCAGTACTAGTGGCTAGGAGCAACATTTCGGCCTTTCAGCTGGACTAGTGCCTCCCTATTGGGACGGCCCTGCGGTTCTAGGCGCTTCCATGTTGCCTTTTCGTACGGGAATGTAGCCCCTGTGTACCATGAAGGAACAGGGCGTCACACAAGAAGTAGCTGGTCATTTATTGCGGATGCAGCCCACAATAATGAAATATATTTTGGAGTTCATGGCCTAATGGCTGTATGGGCTTGGTGAATTTGTTGTGCATTAAATTTCTATTCTGATATGAACCGTGTAGCGTTCTTCTTTGCGAGTGATGTGGCATATTCCTATTTGGGGAGCGATGTATTGTGAGGAGATCTGCATTGGGTTCCAGCTTCGGAGTATAGTTGCGTGGTACTGTGCTGGGCGCGTTTGCCTACGAAGCCCAGTGAGGTCAGGGATAAGGGCTGCCATTATGACTGTTTTGATGATGTCATGCTCAGGGGCGGGGGATTAGCTTTTGTGTAACAGATGCCGGTCAGCCAGTTGGATTGGTGGAATGATGTGATTATCGGAATATTGCTGGTCACAGGTGCCTGTGTTTGCGTGCGTTTCTTGGTGGGAGACTGAGGTCATGTCCATTTGTATAGCTTCTGTATTCGTGCCATCTGTGCCCTGCAGCTCCCATTGGGCCCTCTTGAGATTCATTTGTTCGTTGGCAGGCATGGATGACTAGTACATTTCACTGGTTGCATTGCGTGACTTCATTGCACCTACGGGGGGTTGTACAATGTGGCCAGGGAGCGGTGTACAAGCACTCAGTAGGGCCGTTTACGGTTGGTTCGCGATGCCGTACTTCTCACCATGGCGGAATGGTACTTTCCGCCGAGCTTGATGGCGTTAGGTGCATGTCCGCTAGGGTCGGAATTCGCGTACCGTTGCGCCATGGTGGTAATTACGGTTTGGCATGGCGCGCGCGCGCATACTTGGTGCAGTTAGCGTTGGCGTTCACTACGGTGTCGCTAATGGCATCGTACTTTACGGTGATGGGTCATGATCGCACCGAGCGCTATTCGATGGCGGTATTGCATTTCCGCCATCGTTTTTCTATTTCCGCCAGGGTCGTAATGAGGCCCATTGACATTTCAAAAGGAATTACACACATACATGTCCAAGAGTGGGAGAAAAGAGTCCCACTCTTGGCAGGATGGAAAAAAACAAACTCCAGAAATCCAGCAAAGCTGCTGGGGGACTCACTAGGTTAGGAAATTCAGCCTAAACAGAGAATTCTCCCTAACACTAGTATTCTGGAAAAAAATCCTCTATGTCCTCCCTTGCTACTTGTGGATTAAGATCTCTTAGTTCCTTTTCCAGGCAATCAAGATTGCATGTTATCTGTTTTCTTTTATGTTCCATGTCATTGTCAAATTTTCTACGTTTCCTTGCTTCCTCTCTCACTCTGTCTTCCTCTTTTTTCTTCATATCCCTTCTCTTCTTTGCCCTGCTGTCTCCTCATCCCTTCGTCTTTGCATTCTCTTATCCCTTAACTTCTGTTCCTCCTCTTCTATTCTTTTTCTTTCTAGCCTCTCTTGCTCATCGATCGATCTCTGTCTGTTATATCGTTTTCTTTGCTCTTCTGCTCTCTCTTGTTTTCTTGACTGCTCTTCTTGATATAACTGTTCTCGTCTTTGTCTATCCTTTCTTTTTGCTCCTTCATCTTTCAATTGTTCATCTCTTTCTTTATCTTTTTTATCTTGCTTGTTTTGATCTTCCCTTTGTCTTATGTCCACAATGCCTTTACGATTAATTTAAGCAAAATCTGACCTCCTATCTATTTGTTCTGTAAGAGTGCTATCTCATCAGTTCTATCTCTTTCTCTTTTCCATCTCTTTATCTCTCTTCCTGTTTCAAGAGATGTGCTTGCTCGATTGCTTCTCTCCTTGTTGCATCTCTCCTTGTCCCTCCGGACTTTAGAGATTACATCTTTCTCAGTATTTTTCTCTGGACCCTCATCACTACTTTGCGTGGGTGACTCATATGCCGCATTGCTATACCCTGTCGCTGCTATAAGTTCCCTTAATGGGTATAACCCATCATCTTTCTTACTCGTGTCTTCTATTTCAGACGGGGCGCGTGGAGCAGAAGGCTCTTCACCCCCCTCTTTGCATACATTAAATATCCAGTCTACAGGAGGTTCCTCATCTATCTCTTGTTGGTACATTTTTCAGAGCTCTAAACTCGATAGTTGCTTGTCTAGCTTCTTCCCAGTATATGCTGCATGCAAATATGTCATCATATGCTGCAAGACTGCCTTCGATAGTGACCCTCCTTGCAGCCACGGCATGAACATTTGATCTGCGGTTCCTTTAACCCATTCTGCACTCTACTGTCTAAGTTTGGTGCATTTTTTGGCAATTGCTTGCAGAGATGCACTAACAGAGTAACATCCTCCATTCTCGATTTGTCTACTCTTAGCTTGCTAACACTCGTTTGCTTTAATCAAAGGTTTAAAAACACATTTCAAGAAAACAAGACAATATGAGCCAGCACCAACCGCCACAAGCTCCAATCCCGTCAATCACAGTTTTACTTTAATCTTTCTAAAAAACAACCATCAAATACAATTTAAAAGGCAATCAATTTCCTATTTAACTTCACGCTTCTCTCATTATCATCAATTTTTCTTTAACTATGATATCATAGTTTTTTCCAAAACCACATAAAACAAACAGACAAACTTGACCGGTCACATAAATCTCCTACAATCTTCTTTTTAAGACTCGTCTTGCCCTCTAAAAATACCTCATACGAAGAGTAAATTAACCCCTTCAGATCTGCCTTTAATCAGATCCGTTTTCTATATTGTTCCACTATGGGACTCTGGGTTCAAATTTCTTCTAATGTTCTTTAAAACTTAGATATGGGCGTATCCTCTTTATCATGGCCTCTCACACAATATTCCTTATTATATTGCTTGGCCACACTCAAGTCAATATCTCATTCCCCATATGTATATTACACTCTTACTCTTATATCATGTTTATCCCACCTCCCTCTGTTATTCTTCTTTATTTTACCATGCATGCATCAATTTGCTACACTGCTCAGTTTTTACTCACCATTCGCATATTTTCTTCTTTGGACCCTCTGGATTGTACGCCTTTGTTACTGCCTCTTCAAACTGTTGTCAGATCTGCTTCACGTAGACATGGGAGGGGATTCTTATGGAAACTAAGGGGAGCCGTCACACCATCCTTGCAAGGATTTTTTCAATTATACTAACCACTATCTACGGTGAGCTTCACATCCTGTCAGCCGAATGGCAAAGTTTGTGTGATATTACCGAGACTCTAAAGTTTACTTATATCGATGGTCGATGGATTTTTTAATAAACCATAATCTCTCTGCTACGAAGTGAACTGGGTTGCTCAGCCCTTTAAGATCAGTAGAAATACCCTGGAGATGGATGGGGGTGCAGATTGTATTCATACATCAATAATAAAAATGACTCAGGTAATTTGGCAAAAGGAGGTCCGTTTAATATCAAGTATCTAAAACAGGAAGTACAACGAACATCAGCATTCGCTGGATCCTCTTACTAAACTTATCTTTAGTAAAAACTGAGATTTTATCATGCAAAATCATCATCATTGACGTGCTGACCTGCGTCATTACCAACGTAATCCTATGTGGCAAACTACAAAACCTATTGGAGGAAGTGATTGGCTCTAAGTAATATCTAAGTATAAGTTCCATATAGTATAGAACCGTGAAGGAGAGTGTTAGGGTACTTAACATCAGGTGGGGCAACTAAGCCCTCCCCTAAAATGGCCACTATAAATGTCATTAAATACACAACATTCCATTGGCTACACAAATTATAGGACAATTGATTACACGGTCCTCTACAATTGGTTGGCTTCTAACCCCCGTCAGTACTTTTCCACCTACGTCTAGCAGCATGCAGACTGAACGTCCAGGTGCTGGTAGGCTCGTCTTAACACTAGCTTCCCACCAATTAATGTATCAATCCATCATCACCTCAATGGTCCAGTGTCAATTAATGCTTTACAGCCTTCCGAACAGGAGTCTCTGTTCTTTCACACGATTTGTATCCAATGTCAGCCAATTCCAGTTCTGATAAGACCATGGCTTCTTGGGTCATCCAACTCCTTCTGCTGAGATTCACTTGTAAATTCAATTAGCTTTTTAACTGTGACACCCTGAAATGAGGACTTCTTGTTTAACGTTCAGCACTGCTTATAACACGTAGTGGAAACATCCATCTTTTACTCATCCACATGCATCTATATATATTGGTGCTTGCCGCAATTTATTTACTACAATGCTTGAAGCTAGCTTTTAAGATTACTTTGCTGCTTGCTTTTCTATTGCATCTGTACACGTTTAAACTAGATTCATATCTTCACCTGTTTCTGTGGCATAAGCTTCTTCACCTTGATCCCAAGATGTCACTTATCCTTTATACTTTCTTGATACCTTATAGAATATCTGCAGTTGGAGTAGGGGTACTTGGCTCCTCCTCTACGCTTCTGCTCGCAACTCGCCTAGCAACGCTGCTAGCTGGTTGGCTTCCGACACCATGACACTCGGGCAGGGTGCTGCATGATGGCTTAGTGTTCTGTAACGCTTACCTCTGGTGCCCTGCAGGAGTGCCTGGTTCGGATCGCCGGAAGTGTGGTTCCTGACTATGTGATGCTTAGCCCAAGCCACTCTCTTCCCATTGTTGCGTTGAAGGCTTTCTGCCCAGTTTACAGTATGGTTCAGAGGGGTAGGTAGAATTCTTGGGAGGTAAGGTTGATGCTGGAACCTTTGGGCGACCCTCTGGGCAACCCTCTGGGTGACCAGCTGGGTGGACCTATGGATGGATAACAAGGTAACGTAAGCAACCATTCTCCTACTCTTCCCCCACCTCCCTTATTACCCCAGGGTGTGCTGACTGGATGTACAAGGCTCCTGCTCATCTTGGTACTGACTCTGTGGACGTAAGGCAAGCTCTGTCTCCAGATTCTTCACTGGGGTGCTGTGGCCCAGACCAGCTGTGGCTCAGGTGTTGCCTGTAGGTAAGTTCTATTTACATAGCCCTGTGCTCCACCCAGCACTACCAGACCACCAAGGATACTTTATGCATGGATTGCCAGGGACCATCTTGCTCCCAGTGTGGTGTCCTGCCCCGGGGGCCTTCCTGGTGAAGGCTGCAGCTCCTGTTTGCAGCAAACTGCTGTACCCGTCAGCCAGCAACTCTCAGGGTCCATGCTCTGCCCACAGTACATGGTGGTAGTCTGCTAGTGATCATGACAAAATGCAGGAAGCTTTATTGGATTTGATAAAATATATCTGTGTAGTTATCAATAATTGATGAGATATATCTGATGCCCATTGACATTTCAGTTCTGGTCTAGCTGTTTATAGCTGCCTTTAAACTTTCTGTGAACCATTTTGCTTGTATTGGTCATCTAGCTGATGTAATTTGTTGCAAAAATACAAAATTGGTAATGTAAAAATACGAACTGATAAAATACGTAATGTGTGTTGAGAGTGAACATTTCTACATTTTAAACTATTTAATATTATAGTAATATTTATTGTACATATGGCTCCTTTACTGTTTGGAATGTGCATACATTATTAAATTACTTAGTATGTTATGGGTTATACACTTGTGCATTTAGCAATGTATATTAATATAATGTTTCATATACACTTTTATTTTGATGAATATGAACATGAGTTGCACAAACATAAATTATTTGTATGAACAGTAAATACCTTGTAATTGTAGAAAACATTACTCTGTTGTATTTTTGTAATGTTTATATACTCTTTCTAATTAAATTATTAAGTTGTAGGTACGTACATTATTGCATGTTCATATATTGTACATATTGCATAGAAAAGGCGTAGTGCATTACATTGTTTCATACTAACATTTTACGGTTTAATGTTTGCTTGGTCAAAGTTATTTAGTGTAAAAGTAGCATATCATTCAATAACGTGTACATTTCTCAAGATAAACACAATAAGCAAGCTTTTAATACATTTTAAAGTGTTGTTTGAAATGTTTACATTCATAAAATTTAAATTAATATTAACATTTTTAAACTTCCCGAAAACATACATTTATTGTAAATGCTAAGTCATCATGAAAGTTGAGTTTCTTGAAATAATTGTGTAGTTCTTTACTGCGTCAAAGATTTTACAGATAAGAGGGAAAATATAATACATACTTTTAAAAAGCATGTTCAAATTTACTGAATTTGTAAGGGTGTAATAACATTTCAAGACATTGTAAAAATACTTCATATTGGTTTATACACAACATGTGTTCTTGCTACTAAATGAAATCCAAAGCATTTTAAGAATCATGTCATTTGAAATGATCATGAAAGTTCCATTAAAAAAATATTTGATAATACTATTTGGATTTGTTTGAGGGTGTGGATTTCAAAAGTAAGCTTGGTATACACTCAGTTGTAGCTGCTGCATGTCAAATGCATTTAAATGTTTAAAACAATTGGTTGTCTGACACTGCATTCAATGGTATCTAACAATTACTTACTTGTAAATGTAAAATTGTTCTATAAAGAATTGTTGTATATGAATAGTGCATTTTTGCATTTAAACAAATTGGATACATGTTGCAACTTGTTGTAGGTTTATATTTGTTTGCATAAAAGGTCATTATTAATTTATCTTCTGTATGCTATACATGTTTTTCTATTTATAATATTAGGTTAAATTGTTATAGTAAGTATTTATTTTTTTAAGACATTTCTTAGAATGTTCTAAGCTGCACATATTACATGTATTATAACTATGAGTTTTATGTGGTGCAATTAAGTATGCATTTTTAGTTTGCTGGCTTTTAATTTTTGTAATGATTACAAACTTTGTCCGTGTTTGTCTGTTTTGTAAAGAATAAAAAATACATCTACACTATACTATGCATTGTGTTATTAAATATTTAAATGTACTTTCTATACCAGTATGATGTTAAACTTGTTCCGAAAGTTGTTGTTAAGGTAAATAATGTGATATTTGAATTTGTAAGTAATGTGAGGTATTTGTTTTAGATTTTTTTTTTACCTCAAATAGAAATTAAGATGGGTGTTTGTTTATATAAAAAGTAAAATTTGGTAGTTGTACACATTGTGAAGTTGTGATTAATACAATTTAAGATTTCTTACGTATATAGTTTTAATGCTATAAGTGAACATACATGTTCTTATGTAAAACAAGTTACTATATTAAACACGGATATATGTTGATTAGTTAACATCTTTTAAATACACAAAATATGTTTGGGCATATTTCATACTTTCCAAAAATTCAATGTTTTGTATACTGTAAATGTGAATATGCAGAAAACATACTTCACTGTATTTTATAATGATACCACATTTATTTTTTGAAAAATCTTTTATATTTGTTTAATTTCATTGATTAACAAATATTTTTATTGATTATGAAAATTATTAGTTAAAAAGTATAGCCAACATTTAATATGTGTATATTAATTTTGCATTTGGAATACATATATTTGTAATGAAAGCGTTATATATTTTTTTTACAGAAGCTCAAAAAGTATAATGGAACATGGAGTTGTTTGTAGAATACCTTAGAAACAAATATATGCAAAGTATGTTTTTTTAAAGTTGAAAACATTGTGGTGACAAAGTAATACATTGCAAACAATTAATTATTTATGTTGCACATAATAATCTTTAAAACATTGTACAAATCGAAACAAATACAAAAATAATTTAAATGTGTGACATAAACATTTGGAAGATTTCATTTTCTGATTGTTTTAACATGAATAAAGGTGATAAAGTGCAAACATTGGTGTACATATATTCACAAATGTACAGTATATTGTACAAAGCAAATAAGAACTTTTATAAATGTTTACTTTTTTAAGTATGTCTTAACTGATCATATTTAAAATGTTTGCATCCGAGTAGCAGCATGTGTTTACTCTGCTGCAGTTATTGTTCCACATTGCAAGCAGACTAAAAAGGAATGAGCATATTCAGGATCGATGTTTGATAAAATTGGAAGTACCACAGAATCAACAGTACAATATTTTTTGGGAACATTTGAAGATACAGGTTTGTGAACTTTTTCAACTGTTACACTTTACATACGTTTTGTTTTAGTACTGTTTTTTGTTCTTGTGCTAATTACAGTGGAACTCGTTCTTGTTTGAGTTTGTTTGTTTTATTTCTATGAACATTATCTCTTTTGCTTCTGTGGACAACCAAACATTAACCCTTGAAATACAATGAGTTGCAATAGTCAACGTTTACATACTTTTGTAAGGTAACAGGAGTTTGCACTGTTGCAATAGGACTTGGTTGAATAGGCAAATTACTTCATTTCTTTTCGTAAATATGAGTAGTAACAGTGCTAGGATGTATTTTGTTTGGTGGTATAAAAGTGCTTATTACCCTTGAAATGGCACCAGAAGTAGAAGGGAAGCCACATTTTTTAGAGTCTCCAAAATAGATGTTTGCATTTTTAAAAAAAATAGTACTACTGACAGTACTAGGGAATGTATTTGTCTTATTGTTCAGAAAATTGGGATTTTGAACCATTGAAATAGTACTAGCTGCAGAACTAGGTCAATGGTCTTTTTCATTTTGTTGTGTAACAGCAGTTTTGATTATTGCAAGACTACTTGAAGTGACAATAGGCAATGTAAGTTATTTGTCACTTTGAAAAGGAGATGTTTCTACTCTGGAAAATGTTTGAATGGCTTACTTTTATTAAGGAGTATTTACAAGTTTATTACAATTTTCAGTTGTTTGTTTCAAAGGACTCTGGGAAACTGAAGCAAACACTTTACCAGAAGACTAATTTATGAAAAAAAGAAAAGCATATCAAAATATAAATAGTTGTTTATGTTAAATTATTAACTACCTTAATTGTTTACTAACACAATTTAAAAGTTAGAATAGTTAACACATTTTTTGCATGCTTTTAATATTTGCTTTTATTGTTCAGAACTAACACATTTTAAATGTTATGTACTATCTGTAATGGCCTGGCACGTCTAGCATGCACAACATATACCAAATAGTACCAACCTGAAACAGATGCAGCAATTCGGGAAGATGCGAGAATCCACCTGGTCACCCTCCACCTCCCAGTGAAACCTCACTGGAGGAGTACGGCTTCCAGGGAAACCCTCTATGGGAAGAAAACCCTGTTCTGGAGTCTCGACACTTGAGTAGTCTGCGCTGGGGCTCCATTCTTGGTGAAGCTTCTAATGGAGATGGACTGCTACCCCGTTGATGCTGTAAGGGGACTCTGTTTGATAGATGTTTTGTCAGATCCATGCAACAGAAAACCTGACTGGATTCTAATATGACCAGGAGTGATCGCTGCTATGGTTCCAGAAGGTGAGGCGAGTGAGCTCCTCTGCCGAGAGACTGAATTTCGGCAGCAATGGTTTTCAAGGGGGTTCTGGAGATTCCGGATGAAGGAAGATTCAAGCCCTCTGAGCGTAGACACGGAGGGTGGATTACTTCCGGGTACTCAGAGAGAATAGTGGTGAAGAGAATAAGCTGTGGGAAGCCAGAGGGAAGGTTGATATGTGGTTACTGCAAGTGTAGCAACGCGATGAGGTGCCAGCAGAGACGCCTTCAAAATCCTCTCCAGCATCGGGGGTGTAGCCGGAACAATGGTACTGGGTGGAAAACCTGAAACTACACCGCTTGCTTGTGGGGCCATCTTAGTAGGAGCCGAATGAACCACAGTCAAACGCTGCAAGCAGTGCCACAATGACCAGCCATGACTGCGAGATGTGAAAGTATGCCTCCTTCAAAGGGAAATTGGACCAGGTTTACCCGGGTGCGATAAGTGAAAGGCCCTCATCAGGCGTGGGACGTGCACAGCACAGGCAGGCTCCCAAGTGCGCTTGGTGGGCGTATAACCCTTCCAATCCACAAGGTACTGTAAAACACCTCTGTGGTAACGAGAATCACAAATGCCAGAGACTAAGAATGAATCTTCTGTAGAGGTGAGTATAGTGGGTAGATTAGCCGAAACAGTCTGATGAAAGCGATTGCAGATGTCTGGTTTCAATTGCAAAACGTGGAAGAGCAGATTAATTATTTTCCACGCAGAGGGAAGCTGCAAGTGAAAGGCAGCTTGACCACAATGACCAGTCACCGGAAAAGGACCAAAGAAATGGGGTGACAGTTTCAACGGGACCAGATGTTTTCGGGAGGAAGCGAGACTCTAGCCATACTTTGTCTCCCATCTTGAGTGTCGGTGCCAGGGTACAATGACGATCTGCAAACCGTTTGACTCTGTCCTTAGCTTCTTGTAGGGCACTACAAGCTGCTTCGTGGCCTTGCTGGATATTGGTGATCAAGTTGTCAATATCAGGAAATGACGAGGCTGAAGGCAACAGAGGAGGAAAAATGTCAGGATGGAATACGTATAAACAGAAGAAAAGACTTACTTTAAGCTCCGTATGCGACACTTTATTGTATGCCAATTCGGCAAGAGATAGAAGCGCTTGCCAGTTGTCTTGAGCCGAGGAAACATACCATATCAAATACCCCTCTAGGGTCTGATTGCGATGCTCAGTTTGTCCATTGGACTATGTGTGATAACAGGAACTGAGGGCCGATTTTATGCCCCGTAAGGAACACACCTGTTTCCAGTATCTGGAGGTATACTTAGATCTCCGGTCAAATATAATAGTGACCGGGAGTCCATGCCTGGAGAAAATATATTTGATGAATATACGAGCCATCTGAGGTGCAGACGGGATACCTGCTAATGGAACAAAATGAGCCATTTTGGTAAATGAATCTATAGTGACCATTATAGTTGCACATTCCATTGATGGATATAGTTCTATAAAATCTGTACAAATCGTTTGCCACGGGTGATCCGGTATAGGCATGCATCTCAGTCCACCCAAAGGAGGGTCACGTGGGATCTTGGTCTGAACTCAAACTCAAACCGAAAGGGCAAAAATAAATGTGCCCATCTAGCTTGGTGACTGTTTTTAGTCTGTGCATACTGAAGGGCTTGCAGGTTGTGATGATCAGTGCGGACTTCCACAGGAAAACGAGCATGCAGAAGCAGATGATGCCATTCCTCGAAGGCTCGCTTAATGGCCAAAAGTTCCTTCTCCATGACGGTATAGTTTCAGCTCTGCTGCTGTCAAGGTTTTAGAAAGGTAGGCCACAGGCCTCTCTCTCTACAAGTGATCTGGTTGTAACAAAACTGCCCCTAAGGCATGTGATGAAGCATCAGATTCAACTATGAATCTCTTATTTTGATCTGGAGTGAGCAGAATTGGTGCTGATGTAAATAGGGCTTTAAGGTGGTCAAATACTTTTTGTGTTTCCTCAGTCCACTGAAATGTGATTCCTTTCTTTAACAGACCGGTGACAGACTAGAGAAACCTCAAATTAATCGTCTGTAAAAGTATGCAAATCCAAGGAAGCTTTGTATTTGTTTCACCGATTTAGGAACAGGCCAGGCTGTGACTGCTGCTACCTTCTCTGGATCCATGGCGAGGCCGGTAACTGACAGAATGTATCCCAGATATGTGACTTTGTCCCGCTTAAATTAACATTTTTCTAGTTTTCAAAAGAGGTGGTTTTGCTGTAGCCTCCGTAGTACCTCTTGAACGTGGGAAGTATATTCTTGGGTGGTGGATGAGATGACCAGTATATCGTCCAAATAGCCTATGATGAAAAGTATGTGAATATTGGAGAATAAGTGATCCATGAAATGCTGGAAGACAGCCGGGCATTGGATAATCCCAAAGCCATGACTTGGTATTGCCCAGAAGGTGTATGGAAGGCCGTCTTCCATTTGCCGCCTCTTCTTATACGAATCAAGTGGTAAGCCCCCTTTAGATCCAGTTTGGTGTAGATCACTGCCACCTTCACCGCCTCCAAGATGTCGGGGATGAGTGGCATTGGGTATCAATCAGGGATAGTAATCTTATTCAACCTTCAAAAGTCGATACAGGGGTGCAGTTCAGAGGTATTCCTCTTTGGGATAAAGATTAAAGATGCGGCCGTGGGAGATGAGGATTCCGTGATAAGGCCATTCTTCTGATTTGTCTGGAGGTATTCCTTCAGTACCTCTTTTTCTCAAGCCGACAAGATATACATGCATCCAAAAGGTAAGGGGCTACCCGGCATGAGATCTATTCCACAGTTGTCTCTGCTATGGGGTGTCAGCTCGGCAAAATCAGATGAGGTAAAAACCTTCTGAAAAGGTTGATATAGTTCCGGAAGACCTTGTACCTGATTAAGCACTGTAGTCTTGGAAGGAATGGGACTTTGAGAAACCAGAGGAAGGACTTCCACTAATCCTTTCTTGAGGCAATGATGGCGACAAAATTCAGAACCCAAAAAGAATGTGCCTGCTGCCCAATTCACATAAGGGTTATGAACCCTGAACCATGGGAGTCTTAGAATTATCGGGTAGTGAGCGGTCTTGATAATGTCCAACACTATTTCTTCTTTATGCAAATTGATTTCCAGAGCAAGGGGACCTGTCTGTTCTCGGATGGGATCGGACACCAACAGACTTCCATCCACACTCTCCACTGGGATGGAAATTGCCTTGATTGAACATGGTACACCGTTCTCCTTTGCCCAATGGTCATCAACAAAATTTCCTGCAGCCCCACTGTCTAGTAATGCAGGGACCTATTTGATCTGGACATATCACCAAGAGAGAGTAACCAGGAGTACCAACATATGGGTTTCTTGGACTCCTGTACATTGTGAGGAATTTAATTCCACGGGGGAACCATTGGATCCTTCCCATACCATGGTTCCCTTTATGGACGGGTGCTGGTGTTTCCCTGTTTTCTAGGAGGGGCTAAAGGGCATACATGGACTAGGTTGGTATTATCCCCACAATACATACAGAGGCTTATGGACCTGCAGCGATTTATTTCTTCTGTTGTTAGTGGACCCCTGGCGGTTCCTAGTTGCATGGGTTATTCTGTGAGCGGTTTTGCTGGTGAAGATGCAAACTCAGTAAGAGTCCGGGGGGGGGGGGGTTGGCCTCTTCTTTTTTCTCTATTCCTTTCTTGCATACAGGAATCTAATTGCATGGTTAGGGCTATCAACTCGGCCAGGTTATATGGGCGAAGGACACGAGAGACCTCATCTTTTAAATCTTCTGACAACCCCTATGAAAAATCAGGATCAGAGCATCGTCAGGCCACACTGTATCTGCAGCGAGATGTTTGAACCGGGTGATATATGTTAGAAGATCTTGACTACCTGGTTTGTAATCTAGAAGGTGTTCCTGGGATAAACACTAATTTCCTGTCTGCAAAACATTGATCTCAGGCTATTGCAAAAGGCTAGATATGAATCCAATATTGGATTGTTTTTCCTCACTAGTGGAGTTGCCCAAGTAAGGGCAGCCCCTGAAAGGTGAGAAATAAGATGCCCCACTTTATCCCTGTTGGTGGGGAAGAAAGCACTCTTAAAAGCAAACTGCACCGTACAAGCTTCTAAGAATTCTTTAATTTTCTGGGGATTGCCATCGAACCGGCCTGGTGGGAGTTCTGAACACTGGGGGAATCACCTATTTGTTGCCGGAACGAGGCATTCTCTTGTTTCACCTGTTGTACTTCTGTAGTCAATGTCTGTACTGCATGTACCAATTTCTGTACCTGTTCCATTAAGGTAGACTGGCGTTGCTATCTGTAATGACCTGCCATGTCTAGCATGCACAACATATACCAAATAGCACCGACCTGAAACAGATGCAGCAATTCGAAATATGTGAGAATCCACCTGGTCACCCTCCAGCTCCCAGTGAAACCTGACTGGAGGAGTAGGGCTTCCAGGGAAACCCTTCATGAGAAGAAAACCCTGTTCTAGAGTCTCGACACTTGAGTAGTCTGCGCCTGCGCTCCCTTCTTGATGAAGCGTCTAATGGAGATGGACTGCTACCCCGTTAGAGGGGACTCTGCTTGATAGGTGTTTGTCAGATCTGTGCAGCAGAGAACCTGACTGGATTCTAATATGCCCAGGAGTGATCGCTGCTATGGTTCCGGAAGGCGGAGCGAGTGAGCTCCTCTGCCGAGAGACTGGATTCCGGCAGTGGCGGTTTTCAAGTAGGTTCCGGAGATTCCGGACAAAGGAATATTCAAGCCCTATGACCGTAGACACGGAAGCTGGATTAATTCTGAGTACTCTAAGAGAATCGATGTGAAGCGAATAACCTGCGGAAAGCCAGGGGTAAGGTTGCTATATGGCTAACGTAAGAGTAGCAACGCAATGAGGTGCCAGCAGAGACGCCTTAAGAATCATCTACGGCATGGGGGTGGAGCCGGAACAACAGTACTGGGTGGAAAGCCAGAAACTACAGCACTCGCTCGTGGTGCCATCTTAGTATGAGCCGAATTAACCACAGCCAAACACTGCCAGCAGCTCCCCAATGACCAGCCATGACTGCAAGATGAGACACTAACGCATTTCATTGTTATTTATGATATGTCAGTACACACTTACCATATTGTAGTTCATTTTGCGAAAGAGACTAGCCATCATCAAGTTGTACTGCAAGGGTACCTTTTGTAAGTTCAACCGGTACAGTGAACATAGTTGTTTCCTGGTTAACTCTGTGTTGCTAAAGTATATTTTGTAACTGTTCTCCTGTGAGATTAGCAATACATTTCTAATGTCTGTGGGCCTCATTACAACTCAGGCGGTAAGGGGTTTACGGCGCCGTAAACAGCGCTGACCCTTACCGCCTGAGTACGAGGTCCCTTAGCGCCATGGAGATCTTAACGGCTGCTTTTTGCAGCCGTTAAGATCCATGGCGCTAAGGGACCATGGAGTTAATTATGCCACCGTAATTTACGGTGGCGTAATTAACGCCTTCCCCACTCCCATTATGCCCTATGGGGCAAAAATGGGAATGGGGAAGGGTAAATGGGGATTGGGGACTTACCGCCCCGCCAAGGTCGGAATTGGGCGGTAAGTCCGCCAACCACCATGGCGTAAACGTAGTTTACGCCATGGTGGTAAAGTCACGGCCCAGGCGGTAACTTACCGCCTGGGTCGTAATGAGGGCCTGTGTCTTGAAAAAAAAATTCTTCAATGACTCTTTGTCACTGATGTTTTTGCTCTTCTTCTTAGTTACATTTTCCTTATTTGAGGAAATGTTTTCATTGGTTTCCTTTATGATGTACAAGGGCACTTTTGTTTAGCAAAGGACAATGGGCCTCATTACGACCCTGGCGTAAATCGAAAAACGATGGCGGAAATGCAATACCGCCATCGAATAGCGCTCGGTGCGATCATGACCCGTCACCGCAAAGTACGATGCCATTAGCGACACCATAGTGAACGCCAACGCTAACTGCACCAAGTACGCGCGCGCGCGCCATGCCAAACCGTAATTACCACCATGGCGCAACGGTACGCGAATTCTGACCCTAGCGGACATGCACCTAACGCCATCAAGCACGGCGGAAAGTACCATTCCGCCATGGTGAGAAGTACGGCATCGCGAACCAACCGTAAACGGCCCTACTGAGTGCCTGTACACCGCTCCCTGGCCACATTGTACAACTCCCCGTAGGTGCAATGAAGTCACACAATGCAACCAGTGAAATGTACTAGTCATCCATGCCTGCCAACGAACAAATGAATCTCAAGAGGGGCCAATGGGAGCTGCAGGGCACAGATGGCACGAATACAGAAGCTATACAAATGGACATGACCTCAGTCTCCCACCAAGAAACGCACGCAAACACAGGCACCTGTGACCAGCCATATTCCGATAATCACATCATTCCACCAATCCAACTGGCTGACCGGCATCTGTTACACAAAAGCTAATCCCCCGCCCCTGAGCATGACATCATCAAAACAGTCATATTGGCAGCCCTTATCCCTGACCTCACTGGGCTTCGTAGGCAAACGGGCCCAGCACAGTACCACGCAACTATACTCCGAAGCTGGAACCCAATGCAGATCTCCTCACAATACATCACTCCCCAAATAGGAATATGCCACATCACTTGCAAAGAAGAACGCTACACGGTTCATATCAGAATAGAAATTTAATGCACAACAAATTCACCAAGCCCATACAGCCATTAGGCCATGAACTCCAAAATACATTTCACCATTGTGGGCTGCATCCGCAATAAATGACCAGCTACTTCTTGTGTGACGCCCTGTTCCTTCATGGTACACAGGGGCTACATTCTCGTACGAAAAGGCAACATGGAAGCGCCTAGAACCGCAGGGCCGTCCCAATAGGGAGGCACTAGTCCAGCTGAAAGGCCGAAATGTTGCTCCTAGCCACTAGTACTGCGTAAGGGCATGTGGCCCATTGGCGATCGTCCCATAAGATCGTAATGCTGCTCCACTGATTAACACGAAGCAGCAGGTGTCGGGAGTAAAATCCATCTGCAGGAGTGGCATACAGATGGCAGTGGCAAAAGGGGAGGAGATACCTGTCACCCAAATGAAATGAAAAAGAATAGTATGGCCATCAGAACTACATTTGAATTACTCACTTCAATGATCACACCAAATCCACAGCCATATGCATGCTAGCCCAGTCCAAAGGATCATCACCACCCAAAAACCACTTGCGAATCATAACTATCTATATCGAGGTGAAAACACTATCACAAACGAGTGTACCTGTGCATGCGTCTGTTAAAACAGAATCCATCAGATGGGATTGGTAACGTGCATAGACACAAGTGTCTGAAGGCGCGTCGAGACAGGGAGGGCTCAACAAGGCCAGATAGACGATGGTCCCACTATGGCAGCCCTGCATCACATAGCGCAGGGGAGGCGGATAGATTCCAAGAAGCCCTGTACATGGCAAACTCTGTATCAAATCATCTGTCCATGCATCCATACATCATTCCCTCATCCCGTAATGAAAACGCCTGTTTCCATACTCACATAACATGTGAAATTTCCATTGAGTCTGTGCGTTATGCAGCCTGCAAAATCCACTGTGCCCCAGCCCGTAATTCCAGTGTTGTGAAGTAACATGTATTTGGGAACGTCCGGCCTTATCGCCCACTTCGCTATTGCGCATCCCAAACTATTCATATCAATCATTGCATCCTCGCCATGGCCCCTGTCCCAAGGACATTGAACAATAGAACGTTATATTTGCAGTCAGACCTGTGGGCATCTCCTCGCCGCTAGCTGAAAACCGAAAGCGCCGCCCTTCAAATTCCTCATTTGCAACATCACGTCGAAAAGGCATCTGTGGCCGCTTGAAATCACAAATTAATCCATCTAGTGCGGCTGTGTGTGAAAATGGCAACTGCCTTCACTCACAAATGGGACGCCCCGCCCGTCGGTGAACCTCGGTACAGTGTTGCATGAGGGTCCACCGTTACTCGAGTACTACGTTCCACTGACCCTTCACAAGTCTGTTCGCGACTGCAAAGATACTATGTGAAACAATGGGACCATAGCCGAATGAACATATCAACCAATGTTACACTGCCATCGGGTACAAATACATGATTGTAATAGCAAGATGCCATTCGTCGAATTGCAGCGTTGTGTGCGGGACGTGCTCGCCCAAAGGGGAGAGCAGCTTGCACAGGTGGAATGAATCACCACAGGTGGAGGCCATACAGCCTGAAAACACATGAATTGCACACCCAGTCTCCTCCCACAACCACACCCACTCCGAAATGCTACCGGCAGGACTAGCTATGTTGGCCCTGGGGGACCTGATAGCACTGCAAGTACTCCAACTTCAAGAAGAAGACGAACACCAACTACAACCGGCCGCACGGAGGAGACGCAGGAGGAGGAGGAGGGCAAGGCAGGGCCAGCAAGGGCTGCCAGCACAGCCACTACCACCACGCAGGCAGCCCGCAATCCCACGCCTCCGAGCACATCCGTTCAACCTCACTGATGAGCAGATCCACACCCTCTACCGTTTGGACCGGGACACCATAACCGCCATTGTGGACATGACACAGGCTGACCTTGTCAGCATGATAGATAGCCCAACCGCCATCCCACCCCTACTGAAGGTGGTGTCTGTACTCCACTTCCTGGCCACAGGCACCTACCAGCACACAGTCGGACAGTTGCATGGCATATCACAGCCACTGTTCTCACGGACACTATTGCAAGTGCTCGATGCCCTCCTGCAGCACGCAGACGACTACATCTCTCTACCACGCTCGGAGCAGGAAATTACCAACACAAAAGTGGGATTCCATGCACTTGCCGGCATACCGGGTTGCATTGGTGCCATCGACTGCACCCATGTGGAATTGGTCGTCCCACATGCCATGGAGGCCCAGTACCGCAACCGAAAACAATTTCATTCTCTGAATGTACAAATGGTGTGTGACTCCAACAGGATCATTACACATTGTTGTGCCCGATTCCCTGGATCAACCCATGATTCTATGGTCTTGAGGAACTCTACAATACCACGCTACATGGAGCGACACGCAGGGAACAGATCCTGGCTACTCGGTGAGTCTCATTTCATGCATGATGATGTGGGGTATGTGATGCGGCAATGACCTGGCAGGAAGGGGGGGGGTGCGTACGTAGCAATGGCATTCCTCAAAATTCCTTTATTGTCCACATACAGGTGATGCCGGGTATCCACTGAAGAGATGGCTCCTCACACCAGTCCGGAACCCACGGGACCAGCATGAGGAGGACTACAACCATGCCCACTCACGTACCCGTGTAGTCATAGAACAGGCATTCGGCCTACTGAAGACTCGTTTCCGCTGCCTCAGCAGGTCTGGCGGGGCACTCCTGTACCGCCATGTGAAGGTTGCAAAGATGGTCATGGCATGTGTCATGCTCCACAACATGTGCGTACGTAGAAATGTGCCCACGCCCCCTGACGCAGAACTGCAAGCACCTGAAGATGGTCATGATGAGGGTGGGGATGTGGCAGCACCTCAAGGAGTCTGCGAGGCACAGGAGGGCCGTGACATTCGTCAGCATCTCATAGATGCATGCTTCTAGCACTCACGCCTGGTGGCTGATACATGGACACGGGACTCGTGGCACTGTGTGTGTCTGGAACATGCACAATATGGACTGTACGCCTATAATGGCCTCGTACACAAAGATCAATGTCCACACATCTCATTGGATGATCGTGCATTGTTTATGGCATATGTGATATCATGTTAAACACCCTATCGACCCGCCACCCAAGTGAGCCCAACACACCCCCTCCACCCTCCTACCTCCCCCCCGAACACCAGTGTCCAAAGATGCTCATTGTCAGTGGGCAGTCGCTATTGCAAGCCCCCTCTCCGGGTATCAGGGGCACCCCTGCCTGTGGAGCGCAGGTTCCTCCCAGATCTACGTTGGGGGCTGCCCTGGACGGAACTTGCAACGGATGATGTCTCTGCCTGCTCACGTCCATGCATGTCCCTAAGGGTTTGTGAGAGCTCAGTGAGCACACGGCGCACTGCGGCAAGTTCGGCACATACGTCTTTGGACGTCGCATGCAGTTCCCCCCTCAGGCTCTCGGTGCTTCTCTCCATTTGTACTCTCAGGCTCTCGGTGCTACTCTCCATTTGTGCCCTTAGTGTCTCTGTACTTCTCTCCATTTCTGCCCTAAGTGTCTCAGTTGATGTTTCTATGTCTGCCTTAGTGCCCCCACATTCATCGGCATGGTCCTTGAGGAGCGTGGCCAGTTGCTGCTGTTGCACGATTACCTGGTCGAGGGACTGTTGCCTCTGCTGGGCCATGGCCATTTGCGGTGGTGTCACAGAGTGGCTGATCACCTCATGTTGCCTTGCCACAGGGCTTGTGGGGGATGGCCAGTCGTCGTCTTGTGGGTGCCCCTGCGTGGTATCCTCATGGTGTACGGGATGGAACAGACAGGGGGATTGAGACAGGTCATGGATGGATCTAACTTCGACATCCCCGTTTTCTGTGTCGGAGCATGCTGCCATTAATGCAGTGTCACCTATGGTGCTGCTGCCACCAGAAGCAGTGCCTACTGTGGCATCCATTGGGGGGACCTGTGGTGGTGCTGTTGTGGGCATGCTGGCTGCTGGGGTGCCTGTTGGAGTTCCCTCCTCTGTGCTGCCACTTGATTTGTGCTGCTTCTGTGTCTTGATGCGTGCAGCTGAGGTGGAGGGTCTTTGGCCGTTGGTCTTGGCCCTCTTTGCAGGTGTGCTGGTAGGGGTGTCCTGGAGCTCGTCGTTTGGATCGGACCCTGTGGTGGAGTAAAGGAGGGTGAGCGTTATTAATGGGTCTGTGGGAATTGGAATGGCAATGTATCACATGCATTGGGGTGGTACCTGAGGGTGATTTGGGTCGTGGCCTTGGAGGTGGTTTCATTTGTGTGTGGAGTGAGGGTGCAGTTGTTTTGCAGCCTGCAGTTAGGGTGTGCCTGCTGCACGTGTAGAGGGTGTTTTTAGGATTTTTAATTATTTATGTATTTGATGTGAGTTTTAAAGTGTGCTATCAGGCCTATGTATGTGGACGTTCTCCTGGACATGTGTTACTGTTGCACTATGTGGACACGTGGTACTTCACATGATTGGACATTGTGGTTTTGGCATTGTTTTATTTGGGACACCTACCTGATTCTTCGGATGTCTGCACTCCTTTCTCCATCCCTCCGACTCCCTCTATGCTCTCCATTCCAATGGTGGAGGCACAGATTTCTTCCCAGGGGGTCAACTTGATGGGTGATTCCGATCCTCCCCGGTAGCTGTGGCAATGTTGCGGTTGGCAGAAAGTATGCTACGGACGCGTATCCGCAGGTCGTCCCATCGCTTTCTGCATTGCTGTGGGTTGCGGGGTGCGGTCCCCACCGCACTTACCCGCTGTGCCACCAGGGCCCAGATGGCCTTCTTGTTCGCAAGTGCCGTCCTGGTCATTTGCGTGGAGAAGACGGCGGCAGCATTCTCCTGGAGGGTCTCTGTGAGCACGGTGAGTTCCTCACGGGAGAAGTGGACCTGCCGCTTGCGGTCGCACGCTTTCTTCGCTACTTTTCCCATTTTTCTTGGTTTCACTAGGGTGGATGACGGTTGGGATGTGTCTCAGGGTAGTATTTTTAATGGTTGTGTGGAATTTGTGGTTTTATAGGTGTACGGCGTGATGTTTCCCGTTCCGGGACCATGCTTTTACTTCCGTTTCCGTATATTTCCGGTCACCGTACTTTCCGGTTGGCGCTCACTGCGGTGTCCGCTAAGATGGGTGGCGGTATTGCACCTAGGGCGCCGTACGGCGGCGGTGTGGGCCGTTTTGGGGTCATTTCCGCCATCGCGGACTTTGCACTTCCGCCATGGCGTGGTGCTCGTGCCCGATGGGTCGGAATGAGCCGCACTTTGCTCCGTCGTGCAATGGCGGAAACGCTATTTACGCTATGGCGGTCCGGTCGGTTGATTTCCGCCAGGGTCGTAATGAGGGCCAATGTTTTTTAAATTAATTATTTGATTTTTTAACAAAAAACATTGGTATTTCACTTTTCTTGGACGAAAAGACATATTTGTTTTATTTTCCTTGGATTCACATGATTTTGTTATAATTGTTTTTAATTGATATTATAATTAATTGTACTTACAAGATTTATGGTGTTTATGTTTTTCGTTTTCCTCAATTTTTGGCTCAAATCTATTTTCATCCTCTATTAATGTTGATGTCTCATCTATTAAAAAGAGACATGCTGTTATGCTAGTTAAATGTGTTTGTTAATAGTAATGTAATTATTGTAACATTGCAGCAAAAAGATATATATTGGATCAGTAGAACGGGTTGACTCTGGCAAGATTTAGAACATATCACATTTTTTTTCAATTACTTCATTACAAAAATGTATTTGATTTCATAAGTACTCTTAAAATTCAACAATTCATACCCTCATTCATAACCTAATACACTACCCATTCAGACATTTCAATCTAAAAAACACACCATGTTATACCCTACACTCAGTCTTTTGCAGAGCATCCACTATTTTTCATTAGCATATTCAACAGTGACCCAGTCCATAATATCAGGTGTCATTATATAGCTGGTGTGATGTTCAACCAGATGTCTTGTTTGTAGAAAAAACGTCGACACATGTTTCGGTCGGAGACCTTCTTCAGGACGTCGGGCAAGGAGACAATGCTCCGCCCTATTCTTAGCTTGTATGGGCCAGAATTCAATCTAAAAACAATATATAAAGCCAGAATGTCAACCCTATTTCTTTCAAAAGGTGACGAGTTATTGTCACATTGTGTCAAAGTTAAATAAAGACAGAAGCCTTACTCACCCCCAAGATGCAATTCTTAGGATCGTGAAAAGGACCAAAGGAATTAATCCTCCACTGGCCTCGGTATATATATCGAGCCTGTGGAACCAACACACAACAAAACAAAACAAAACAAAACACTTAATATATTGGCCAGAGCCAGACTTATAACTGTATATATGTCAAATAGAAGTGATACAGAAAAACACTTACATACACCCGAGGGCAAAAAAGGCACTTTATGCGGGACCTGCACGTTTGTGAAAGCAGGACATACACTAGTGTACTGGAGTCACTAGATCCTCCATGGACCCCCCGACAACTGTAACAAAACAAACACACACAGAGCCGAGTTACCCCCCATCAATCAAAAAATATGACTCTGTTCTCTCATAAAAATCACCGTAATGGTATCCCCCTCTGTTTCCAACAACATGCTAACAGTACCGTCACCATCATCACCATTGCGTACTCATCATGTGCTTCAACACAACATGTGATGCCTATAGGTCATGCTCATTCAAGGTTACCCATTTGTCATATAAAAAGTAAAAAGTAAAAGGTAAACCATAGTACCCCAAACCAATATTATATACAGTGGGTCTCGCCCGAGTGCACACACCTTCCAGATGACATTCACTGGACCGTTACTCCCCTGTTGCCACCACGATATACAAACGTGCGGACACGGTATGAATTCCGTGTTGTTGACACTACGTATACCCTAAACGTGCTACCATCACCTCGACCGTACCTTCATAATTACTAATGTTGATTCATCTCTTACCTTGGTCCTATCGGTCCAATCTCAACCGAGACCCAGCAATCGCCTAATCCGAACGGCGTTGAACTCGCGCATAACCGCCGACTCTACCAAAGTCGATGGACATAGACAGAGGACTATCTAATATCCTCACTGGGGAACACAAACAAGGGACTGAATCCACCAAGGCACAGTCTGGCCCATCCATTAATAAAGAGACTGGACGCGATTAAACGTATACTGCAAGAACAGGTGTATATCTTCCTACGGGGCCATTCGAACACATACGTCCAATAGTGTAGAGAGAGGATCTTTCTGTGGTCGCCCCTCTGCGATTCTGTTCACGGCAACAAAACAATATTTAAACGGACTAAACGAACTACAAAAACTAGAAAAACTAAAAAAACTAAAAAGTAAACAAACATAAAAAACGTGAAAAACGTAAAAAATATAAAAACGTAAAAAAACTCTCTTGGGGGTCTGGCGCACAGAGCCCATTTCCCTTTACAGCACAGCCTGATTTTAGGAACTGGGTGCTTCGCTGAGATCATGACTTGATACACCTAGCAGGTCAAACCTGTTACACAAATGTGTCTATATCCAGGCCCTACAACGGACCTCTCCACCATTCTGAATATGCCCATGCATTAGCATAGATATACATATTTCTTCAGAGACCATACTCTTATGTTTAGCAAAGTGTCTATACAGTTCTAGAAATTGCATATTTAGGCATCATACAAACAGTTTGGAAAAACAAATTGGAAAAACAAAATGGAAAAACAAACTGGAAAAACAAAATGGAAAAACAGAAAGAGAGACTACATAGTCATTACATCCATGTCTTTTTTGGTATATGCCAGAAAACACCAATCTAGCTTGTCTCCTTCCATATATGTTTTCCAACATCCAAAAACACTGTTTAGCATCAGCTGTACAAAGGAATTGTCTCTGCGGCAAAAATTAACTTCAATATTATTCATATAATGCATAGTCATACATTGCCTGTCAAACACATGCATTATTTTTTGTCAGCAGTATAAATATAGATGGGAAAGAAATATTAGTTTCTTGTAACAAGAGTATTCCACTCAACTGAAACATTCAATCCCTCCTGAACAGTATTAAGAGTATGAATCCATTTCTGTTCAGTGCGATGTAATATTGTACTGATATTCCCCCTCTCATATTACTCTTAATGTGTTGGAGTACGAACCATCTCATGTCCGTATCTTTGTGTTTCATTTTAATAAAATGATCAACAAGCGGTTTGTCCGCCACTTCGTTTCTTATACAGCTCCTATGTTCTGATATCCGCTGTCGTACTTCACGTGTGGTTTTACCCACATATAGGAGTTGACAGGGACAGCTGATAATGTAGATCACATTTTTGGTCAAGCAATTTGTGTGGCAATTCATCTTCCACACTCTTTGGCCATATTGGAATTCCTTTTTAGTTACTGTTAAAGGGCATGCTACACATTTGCCACATTTATAGTGGCCCATTATGGGAGGCAACCCCCACTGTTCATTGATGGTAATGGCCCTCTTTAGTTCTCTGTACGTGTGCACCAGTCTCTGTCTCAGGTTCTGGTTACGTTTGAATGCATACATCGGTTTTTGTGATAGTGACCCTGGGTGCTTTACAAGGTTCCAGTGTTTGTTAATAATTCTCTTTACATCAACACTCACTGGGTTGAAGGTGGTTACAAACACTAGACGTTCATTCTTCTGTCTTTCTCTAGGGGTCAGGCAAATTTCTCGATTTGTATTTTCCGCTCTTTTAAGTTAGTCTTTTACCAACCTTCTAGCATACCCCCTCTTTTGCAACCTGTCTTTTAGTTGTTCCGCATGGTTCTTGAATTCATCCTTTTCAGAGCAGTTTCTTTTAATACGCAAGAACTGACCATAAGGTAGGTTCTGTCGTAAACTAGCTGGATGGAAGCTGTTAAAGTGCAAAAGGGTGTTCTTATCCGTGGGTTTTCTAAAAAGGGTAGTCGTGAGATGATTCCCAGTTTTTTTGATCACAAGATCAAGAAAACTGACCTGTAGGTAACTGTATTCAATGGTGAATTTTATGTGTACATCACATTGATTCAACCATATATGAAATTCATTTAAAGATGTAACTGTCCCTTTCCAAATTAGAAAAACATCATCGATATACCGATGCCACATATTCAAGTAGCCACTCAAAGTAGGATGACTAGTAAGTGAATTGTGTTGCCCCAAAATGAACTTCTCTTCATAGTCAGCCATATACAGATTGGCAACGTCGGGGGCAAACGTAGCCCCCATACTCACCCCTCTCTCTTGTTTATAGAGTTGTTTCTTAAACAGGAAGAAATTTTCGGTCATGGCCAACCTAATGCATTCTTGTACAAACTCAGTAGGGGGCAAATGTGGTCTCATTCTCTTATTCAAAAACTGGCCTAGTACATGTAGGCACTCTTGCTGTGGAATTGCCGTATATAGCGACTCAACATCCATGGTCACCAGGATATCTCCCTCTTCAATTTGGATATCTTTAGTAATATTAATCATGTGGGTAGAGTCTTTTACATATGACGGCATTGCCTGCACAAATGGTTTTAGAAACACCTCCGCATATACCGAGAGTGGTTCCAGTAGAGAGTCTATAGCTGACACAATAGGTCTCCCGGGAGGTTTAGTGGAATTCTTGTGAATATTGGGTAGTGTGTAGAATGCGGCCTTCTTGGATCCAGTTTTATTAAGAAACCGTCCTTCTTCCACACTAATCCACCGTTCATTTATTGCATGGTTGGTTAAACTTTTTATTTCTTCTTGTAATCTTGCGGTAGGATCCCTCTCTAATTTTTTATAGGAATTTGTGTCTTCCAGTAGTCGTATACACTCTGCTTCATACAGGTCTGTATCAAGTATAACAATCCCGCCCCCCTTATCAGCGGGTTTTATAGTGATCGATTCGTCACTGCATAGTCTGGTTAGGCTTTGTCTTTCCTCTTTCGTTAAATTGTCTGGTTTATGGTTCTTGACTCTTATAGCCTCTAGTACTTCACGCGTCACCATATTCTCAAAAGCTATAATTTCGGGTGTACAGGTGTGGGGGGTGAAATGAAACTGGATCTTATTTTTAGCCCACTGATATTAGGTGCCGTATCTAATAGCGATCCCTTTTCGTGTGGATGAGCCGGCAAGTAAACCTCAAAAAAGTATTTCAATCGTACATGTCTGAAGAATCTGTGTAGCTCTAATTCCATATTGAAAACATCTGCTCTCATAGTTGGAACGTAGGAAAGCCCCTTGGATAATAGATCAAAATCTGATTTCACCGAAGGATATTGTGATAAATTAAAAATGGGCATCTGATCAGTGGTTCCTTGTGCTACTGGTTGGAGTACCACTGTCTGGTTCTCATGCCTTGCCCCTGCCCATATTGGGGTTGTTGCTGTCTGGGCCTTCCTGGCTGTCCCCCTCTGAAAAAAACCTGTTGTTGGTTCTGGCCTCTTCCTCCGGTACCTATACCTGTAGTTGTACTAGGTTGCCCATTAAGAGATGGGTCCGACCCACTGGAGGATCCTGAAGTATTGGAGAAGTTGGAATACTGATTGTTTCTTTGATAATTATAACCCCCTGCTGGGGGGTCCGTAAAGAAACCTTTCCTTAGATAAGGGTAAGTTTTTTCCTCATTATAATTTGAAACATCTTTTTTTAATTTATTAATTTTTCTTTCCAAATTCAGATCTTTAAATTTTTTGATTTCCACTTCCAACCCTTCCAGTTGTTTCTTAGCATCATTTACCGTTGTGCTTTCTAAGAAAGCCTTTTCCAAAATCTCCAACTTTTCCCCTTGTTTCTTTGTTTCCTCCTGGGCTGTTTCAATGATCAACATAATCCAATCCCTAGAGCACTTATTACCAACCCCACTAAAATTCTTTTGAAATTTAGGGTTATCAATAAAGATCCTGGGGATATTCCTAACCTGCAGACCCTCTGGGATAATCCCGACCTTTAGGTATTGCATCATAAATTGACCGTGTAAGTCGGTCCAAGTTAATTTTTTCATTTTTTGTAAAAAATTTTCGATTTCATTTGTAGCGACCACTTTGTCTCTTACTGGACCTTCTCCAAAAGGGACAATAGGTGCCTCTAAAATTTTCTTATAGTGGTCGTCTGTAAACGAAAAGATGTTTACATTATCCATTATAAGAAGCAAAAAACTTCCTCACACTGATTAAGTGTATGCCCCTGAAGCCGCGGGCTGTACTTCACAGAAAGAAAAATAAAGGGGTAGACCTGCACTATAGTCCCTGATCCTTCAGGTATTACGCAGCAAAAAAATATATATTGGATCAGTAGAACGGGTTGACTCTGGCAAGATTTAGAACATATCACATTTTATTTCAATTACTTCATTACAAAAATGTATTTGATTTCATAAGTACTCTTAAAATTCAACAATTCATACCCTCATTCATAACCTAATACACTACCCATTCAGACATTTCAATCTAAAAAACACACCATGTTATACCCTACACTCAGTCTTTTGCAGAGCATCCACTATTTTTCATTAGCATATTCAACAGTGACCCAGTCCATAATATCAGGTGTCATTATATAGCTGGTTTGATGTTCAACCAGATGTCTTGTTTGTAGAAAAAACGTCGACACGTGTTTCGGTCGTAGACCTTCTTCAGGACGTCAGGCAAGGAGACAATGTTATTGTAACATTGGCATCTTTTAAAAAAAATGTAAAACATGTAAAATATTAGGGAGTTTATTTATGATATGATATGATGTGGCATTTATAACATGCCTGTACACAAGTGTTTCTAGGCACAACAAGACAAGGAGGGGAAAACAAGGGAAGACAAAATAACAATCTTACTAGGCCTTGTGTCATTCAAATTACTCAAGTGCAGAGAAGAGGGAAGGGGAGAAGTGCCAGGGGGAGCAAAAGGGGGAAGTGCAGTTAACTCACAAGTTCAGCCAGCGGGTGGCTCATAAGTGCAGAGAGAAGGGACTGCAGGGTTGCAGAACCCAGTGGTGCAAACGCACCTGCGAGAAGGGGGGAAGCCGGTCTGTGCTGGTCCATGGCCGGACATGGTTACGTGGTATCCCTCTCCAGTTAGATGGGGCTTCAGGAGGTTCTGGAGGCAATTGCCGCAGCAAGAAACATTTTCATCAATCCACCTGGAAGCAGGTCCTTGCCCATGATTGTAAGTACCTCCACCCTAACTAAGAATTTGGAGTTTAACCCCCAGCATACTCAGGATGTTTCTTTTACACCACCAATACAGCCCCAAAGACCAAAACTCCACCAAGTGGAGGAAGCTTTCTGTGACGGCTCCCCGGAATGGCATGACTCAGACACGGCAGTCAGGAAACTGCGTGATTGGTCCTTAGGTGCAGTGACATCAATACTGCCCTCATCTAAGGACACCGAAACTGAAAAAGTCACACCAAATCCAATGCTGGTTAAAATCCTTATGAACAATCATAAACTACAGTATGTTAATCACGACTCTAAGGCAGTTCATAACACGTTAGATAGTAAAAGTTCTGTACCCTTGAAAGAAGAAAGTTTGGCCATCAAAAGATACCAAAAAAAAGTTGGAGGACTGAGACACAGTCCTGTCAACCAGTACCCAAAATACTATCTATTGCAGAGCTTAAAATATGCATACTTAACACTACCTGGCCGAAGAATGGAATTAATGTGCACTGAAAATTCCTGCGCAAGCGTGCAAAACCGTGCGAATCGCAGTGCAAGTGCGAAAATCGCAGTGCCAGTGCGAAAATCGCAGCAAAACCTATGCACATCGATTCATGGAAGTCTGTGCGCGAGTAAAATCTGGGATGTGCGCTTAAAATCTGTGTGGCGCACGCTAGGGATGTAACGGTATAACGGTATACCATTAAAGATACCGTGAACCACTTAATTGAACAATAATAACCGTCACATTGTTTATACCGTTATACCGTTCATACCGTTAAGTGTGCTTTTCAATCTGATTTGGAAAGGCTGCAGTAAGCAATTGCTGCGCAGTCTTGGTTTTGCACTGTTGGATGTGCCGTCTGCCAAGTAGTTTCAGTTGGAGCAGTTTTTAATGCCTTTCCATAAACCACACGTGCCTTACACAAAATCAATATGTTAGCAATAGGAAGAATAGATACAGTGCCAAGAAGGAAAAGGGTTTACTTTGGGGTGGCGGCTTTGGGGTTTATTTATTTATAATTGATAATGTTCTCTAAACATATGGCAATGGGGGATTTCCCTGGTTCTATCATTGAATTTACATATAATACGTCACACTGCGAAATTCACTCATCTCTGTGGGTATTCCCTGCTGCCATACCAAAGAGTAACATGTCAGTGATTACTGAACACCTTTTGGCCCGCAAGTAAACTAAAGGCCGTAAGGTAAGTGATTGTGTCTGTGTGTGTGTGTGTGAGTGTGTGTGTGTGTGTGTGTGTGTGTGTGTGTGTGTGCGCGTGGGTGCGTGCGTGCGCGCATGCGCGCACGCGCACGCACACAAGCATATACTACCATCAGCCTCCATTGATCTGTGGCATCCAGGTTATCAAGATGGCAACATGTTCATCTTCACCAGTAGCCAGTGGGGAAGCAAAACGCCTAAATGACCACTTAAGAAAAGCTATTGAGTTTGCTTTGCCAGTTGCAGCAGGCCTCCACCCCACCCCCTCCTCTCCACACGTGTGTTTCTGTTTGGTGGAAGCAAGGCGTTTCAGTGGAAAGTATGTTGAAAAGACCAATTCTGGCCCTGGGTGCCTGGTTTTGTTTGTGATGATACATCTGTCAATTTATGACCTTTTAGAAAATATTTGTTAAGATCAGTTAACTCCACCTGCTATACCGCGATAACCATGATATACCGTCATTTGGCAAGAAGGTTATCGAACCGTCATAAAACGAATACCGTGACACCCCTAGCGCACGCCGGCGCACAGGTCATCTAACGGCGTGCGCTACCGCCACAGCGAAAGCGCACATAGCGCGGTGCTCATAACAAAAGTAGGCGTAACACGGGGCGTGACACGCGGAATGGGGAACAACCCGTGAAAATGTGGCCGTCACAAGGTAAGTACAGGAGGCAAGTGCGCGGAACGCCCACACGCTTGCCTACAACACGTATTCATGGAAACGAATAGGGAAAAACAGCGCACGGCGAAGACGCGCACAGCCCTAAACACGTCCGCCACACGAATATAAGCGGTAGCGTCCCTGCACATGAAAAAAATGTGCGCCAAAATGTGCGCTAACCAAAAGCACGTATATACAGCTCTGATGATTGTCCCATACTGTGGCCCTCTAGGACAAATGACGTGCAAAGGGGTACGCGACAAACACGAACACCCGCTGTGTGAAAAATAGCATGTGCGTGTATTTCGGGGGTGCCAGGAAGTTTCACACGCGATTGGCCTTGGGCGAGCGGGGTGCATGTAAATCTGGGGTTTGCGGGAAGTTTCACACGCAATAGGCCCTGTGCGAGTGGGGTGCGTGTATTCCTGGGGTTTGCGTGAAGTTTCACACGCGATTGGCCTGGGTATGTGTAAATCTGGGGTATGCGGGAAGTTTCAAACGCGATTGGCTTTGGGCGAGCGGGGTACGTGTATTTCGGGGGTGCGCGGGAAGTTTCACACGCGACAGGCCCTGTGCGAGCGGGGTACGTGTATATCTGGGGTGCAGGGGAGTCCTACACGTGAATTGGCAGTGTGGGTCCTCCCAGGTGTTTCCTCTACACCCTCCACGGCCCCTGCAGGCAGCCCACACCACAGGGGTCTACCCTGCACCCCTGGTCATGTCCCGCAGGCATCCAATCCACCATGGGCATGTCCCCCAGGCAAGTCACATGTCAGCTTGCACTACTGATCACCAACGCATGACCCCCTCCACCCCCAACCCCCAGCAGTGCAGGGCACCTGTCAGCAGGCCCCCACTCATGTCCCACTCATGTCTGCTTGCAACCCCACACCCCAGCAGTGCAGGGCACATGCCAGCAGGCCCCCACTCATGTCCCCTTGCACCCCCACACCCCAGCAGTGCAGAGCACCTGCCAGCAGGCCCCCAATCATGTCCCCTTGCACACCCACCCCCCAGCACTGAGGGGCACCTGCCAGCAGGCCCCCACTCATGTCCCACTAATGTCCCCTTGCACCCCCACCTCCCAGCAGTGCAGGGCACCTGCCAGCAGGCCCCCACTCATGTCCCCTTGCACCTCCACCCCCCAGCACTGAGGGGCACCTGCCAGCAGGCACCCACTCATGTCCCACTCATGTCCCCTTGCACCCCCAGCCCCCAGCAGTGCAGGGCACTTGCCAGAAGACCCCCACCCATGTCACCTTGTACCCCACCCCCAGCACTGAGGGGCACCTGCCAGCAGGCCCCCACTCATGTACCCTTGTACCCCTACCCCCCAGCACTGAGGGGCACCTGCCAGCAGGCCCCCACTCATGTCTCCTTGCACCCCCAGCAGTGCAGGGAACCTGCCAGCAGGCCCCCACTCATGTCCCCTTGCACCCCCACACCCCAGCAGAGCAGGGCACCTGCGGCAGGCCACCACTCATGTCCCCTTGCACACCCACCCCCCAGCACTGAGGGGTACCTGCCAGCAGGCCCCCACTCATGTCCCCTTGCACCTCCACCCCCCAGCACTGAGGGGCACCTGCCAGCAGGCCCCCACTCATGTCCCACTCATGTCCCCTTGCACCCCCAGCCCCCAGCAGTGCAGGGCACTTGCCAGAAGACCCCCACCCATGTCACCTTGTACCCCACCCCCAGCACTGAGGGGCACCTGCCAGCAGGCCCCCACTCATGTACCCTTGTACCCCTACCGCCCAGCACTGAGGGGCACCTGCCAGCAGGCCCCCACTCATGTCCCCTTGCACCCCCACCCCCAGCAGTGCAGGGCACCTGCCAGCAGGCCCCCACTCATGTCCCCTTGCACCCCCACACCCCAGCAGTGCAGGGCACCTGCGGCAGGCCACCACTCATGTCCCAATGCACACCCACCCCCCAGCACTGAGGGGTACCTGCCAGCAGGCCCCCACTCATGTCCCCTTGCACCCCCACCCCCCAGCAGTGCAGAGCACCTGCCAGCAGGCCCCCACTCATGTCCCCTTGCACACCCACCCCCCAGCACTGAGGGGCAGCTGCCAGCAGGCCCCCACACATGGCCCCTTGCACACCCACCCCCCAGCACTGAGGGGCACCTGCCAGCAGGCCCTCACTCATGTCCCACTCATGTCCCCTTGCACCCCCACACCCCAGCAGTGCAGGGCACCTGCCAGCAGGTCCCCACTCATGTCCCCTTGCACACCCACCCCCAGCACTGAGGAGCACCTGCCAGCAGGCCCCCACTCATGTCCCCTTGCACACCCCAGCAGTGCAGGGCACCTGCCAGCAGGCCCCCACTCATGTCTCCTTGCACACCCACCCCCCAGCACTGAGGGGCACCTGCCAACAGGCCCCCACTCATGTCCCCTTGCACATGCGCACCCACCCCCAGAACTGAGGGGCATCTGCCAGCAGGCCCCCACTCATGTCCCCTTGCACACCCACCCCCAAGGCACTGAGGAGCACCTGCCAGCAGGCCCCCACTCATGTCCCATTCATTTCCCCTTGCACCCCCACCCCCCAGCAGTGCAGGGCACCTGCCAGCAAGCCCCCACACATGTCCCCTTGCACCCCCACCCCCCAGCACTGAGGGGCACCTGCCAGCAGGCCCCCACTCATGTCCAACTCATGTCCCCTTGTACCCCCAAACCCCAGCAGTGCAGGGCACCTGCCAGCAGGCCCCCACTCATGTCCGCTTGCAACCCCACACCCCAGCAGTGCAGGGCACATGCCAGCAGGCCCCCACTCATTTCCCCTTGCACCCCCACACCCCAGCAGTGCAGGGCACCTGCCAGCAGGCCCCCAATCATGTCCCCTTGCACCCCCACCCCCCAGCAGTCAGGGGCACCTGCCAGCAGGCCCCCACTCATGTCCCACTAATGTCCCCTTGCACCCCCACCTCCCAGCAGTGCAGGGCACCTGCCAGCAGGCCCCCACTCATGTCCCCTTGCACCCCCACCCCCAGCAGTGCAGAGCACCTGCCAGCAGGCCCCCACTCATGTCCCCTTGCACACCCACCCCCCAGCACTGAGGGGCACCTGCCAGCAGGCCCCCACTCATGTCCCCTTGCACACCCACCCCCCAGAACTGAGGGGCACCTGCCAGCAGGCCCTCACTCATGTCCCACTCATGTCCCCTTGCACCCCCACACCCCAGCAGTGCAGGGCACCTGCCAGCAGGTCCCCACTCATGTCCCCTTGCACACCCACCCCCAGCACTGAGGAGCACCTGCCAGCAGGCCCCCACTCATGTCCCCTTGCACATCCACACACCAGGAGTGCAGGGCACCTGCCAGCAGGCCCCCACTCATGTCTCCTTGCACACCCACCCCCCAGCACTGAGGGGCACCTGCCAACAGGCCCCCACTCATGTCCCCTTGCACATGCACACCCACCCCCCAGAACTGAGGGGCATCTGCCAGCAGGCCCCCACTCATGTCCCATTCATTTCCCCTTGCACCCCCACCCCCCAGCAGTGCAGGGCACCTGCCAGCAGGTCCCCACTCATGTCCCCTTGCACACCCACCCCCAGCACTGAGGAGCACCTGCCAGCAGGCCCCCACTCATGTCCCCTTGCACATCCACACACCAGGAGTGCAGGGCACCTGCCAGCAGGCCCCCACTCATGTCCCCTTGCACACCCACCCCCCAGGCACTGAGGGGCACCTGCCAGCAGGCCCCCACTCATGTCCCATTCATTTCCCCTTGCACCCCCACCCCCCAGCAGTGCAGGGCACCTGCCAGCAAGCCCCCACTCATGTCCCCTTGCACCCCCACCCCCCAGCACTGAGGGGCACCTGCCAGCAGGCCCCCACTCATGTCCAACTCATGTCCCCTTGTAACCCCAACCCCCAGCAGTGCAGGGCACCTGCCAGCAGGCCCCCACTCATGTCCCCTTGCACCGCCACCACCCAGCAGTGCAGGGCACCTGCCAGCAGGCCCCCACTCATGTCCCCTTGCACCCCCACCCCCCAGCAGTGCAGGGCACCTGCCAGCAGGCCCCCACTCATGTCCCCTTGCACACCAACCCCCCAGCTCTGAGGGGCACCTGCCAGCAGGCCCCCACTCATGTCCCACTCATGTCCCCTTGCACCCCCACCCCACAGCACTGAGAGGCACCTGCCAGCAGGCCCCCACTCATGTCCCCTTGCACACCCACCCCCCAGCACTGAGGGGCACCTGCCAGCAGGCCCCCACTCATGTCCCCTTAAACCCCCACCCCCCAGCAGTGCAGGGCACCTGCCAGCAGGCCCCCTCTCATGTCCCCTTGCACACCCACCCCCCCCAGCACTGAGGGGCACCTGCCAGCAGGCCCCCACTCATGTCCTCTTGCACACCCATCCCCCAACAGTGCAGGGAACCTGCCAGCAGGCCCAAATTCATGTCCCCTTGCACCCCCACGCCCCAGCAGTGCAGGGCGCCTGCCAGAAGGCCCCCACTCATGTCCCCTTGCACATGCACACCCCCCAGCACTGAGGGGCACATGCCTGCAGGCCCCCACTCATGTTCCCTTGCACACCTTCCCCCCAGCACTGAGGGGCACCTGCCAGCAGGCCCTCACTCATGCCCCCTTGCACACCCACTCCCTAGGACTGAGGGGCACCTGCCAGCAGGCCCCCACTCATGTCCCCTTGCACACCCACCCCCCAGCACTGAGGGGCACCTGCCAGCAGGCCCCCACTCATGTACCCTTGCACAGCCACCCCCCAGCACTGAGGGGCACCTGCCAGCAGGCCCACACTCATGTCCCCTTGCACACCCACCCCCCAGCACTGAGGGGCACCTGCCAGCAGGCACCCACTCATGTCCCACTCATGTCCGCTTGCACCCCATCCCCCCAGCAGTGCAGGGCACCTGCCAGCAGGCCCCCACTCATGTCCCCTTGCACACCCACCCCCCAGCCCACCCCCCAGCACTGAGGGGCACCTGCCAGCAGGCCCCCACTAATGTCCCCTTGCACACCCACCCCCCAGCACTGAGGGGCACCTGCCAGCAGGCCCCCACTCATGTCCCACTCATGTCCCCTTGCACCCCCACCCCCCAGCAGTGCATGGCACCTGCCAGCAGGACCCCACTCATGTCCCCTTGCACACCCACCCCCCAGCACTGAGGGGCACCTGCCAGCAGGCCCCCACTCATGTCCCCTTGCACACCCACCCCCCAGCACTGAGGGGCACCTGCGGCAGGCCACCACTCATGTCCCCTTGCACACCCACCCCCAAGCACTGAGGGGCACCTGCCAGCAGGCCCCCACTCATGTCCACTTGCACCCCCACACCACAGCAGTGCAGGGCACATGCCAGCAGGCCCCCACTCATGTCCCCTTGCACACCCACCCCCCAGCACTGAGGGGCACCTGCCGGCAGGCCCCCACTCATGTCCCCTTGCACACCCACCCCCCAGCACTGAGGGGCACCTGCCAGCAGGCCCCCACTCATGTCCCCTTGCACACCCACCCCCCAGCACTGAGGGGCACCTGCCAGCAGGCCCCAACTCATGTCCGACTCATGTTCCCTTGCACCCCCACCCCCCAGCAGTGCATGGCACCTGCCAGCAGGCCCCCACTCATGTCCCCTTGCACACCCACCCCCCAGCACTGAGGGGCACCTGCCAGCAGGCCCTCACTCATGTCCCATTGCACACCCACCCCCCAGCACTGAGGGGCACCTGCCAGCAGGCCCCAACTTATGTCCCACTCATGTCCCCTTGCACCCCCACCCCCCAGCAGTGCATGGCACCTGCCAGCAGGCCCGCACTCATGTCCCCTTGCACACCCACCCCCCAGCACTGAGGAGCACCTGCCAGCAGGCCCCCACTCATGTTCCATTCATGTCCCCTTGCACCCCCACCCCCCCAGCAGTGCAGGGCACCTGCCAGCAGGCTCCCACTCATGTCCCCTTGCACCCCACCCCCCAGCACTGAGGGGCACCTGCCAGCAGGCCCCCACTCATATCCCACTCATGTCCCCTTGCACCCCCAACCCCCAGCAGTGCAGGGCACCTGCCAGCAGGCCCCCACTCATGTCCCCTTGCACCCCCACCCCCCAGCAGTGCAGGGCACCTTCCGGCAGGCCCCCACTCAAGTCCCCTTGCACACCCACCCCCCAGAACTGAGGGGCACCTGCCAGCAGGCCCCCACTCATGTCCCACTCATGTCCCCTTGCACCCCGACCCCACAGCACTGAGGGGCACCTGCCAGCAGACACCCACTGATGTCCCCTTGCACACCCACCCCCCAGCACTGAGGGGCACCTGCCAGCAGGCCCCCACTCATGTCCCCTTGCACGCACACCCCCCAGCAGTGCAGGGCACCTGCCAGCAGGCCCCCACTCATGTCCCCTTGCACCCCCACACCCCAGCATTGCAGGGCACCTGCCAGCAGGCCCCCACTCATGTCCCACTCATATCCCCTTGCACCCCCCCCACAGCACTCAGGGGCACCTGCCAGCAGGCCCCCACTCATGTCCCCTTGCACACCCACCCCCCAGCACTGAGGGGCACCTGCCAGCAGGCCCCCACTCATGTCCCACTCATGTCCCCTTGCACCCCCACCCCCCAGCAGTGCAGGGCACCTGCCATCAGGCCCCCACTCATGTCCCCTTGTACACCCACCCCCCAGCACTGAGGGGCACCTGCCAGCAGGCCCCCACTCATGTCCCCTTGCACACCCACCCCCCAGCACTGAGGGGCACCTGCCAGCAGGCCCCCACTCATGTCCCCTTGCACACCCACACCCCAGCAGTGCAGGGCACCTGCCAGCAGGCCCCCACTCATGTCCCCTTGCACACCCACCCCTCAGCACTGAGGGGCACCTGCCAGCAGGCCCCCACTCATGTCCCCTTGCACACCCACCCCCCATCACTGAGGGCACCTGCCAGCAGGGCCCCACTCATGTCCCCTTGCACACCCACCCCCCAGCATTGAGGAGCACCTGCCAGCATGCCCCCACTCATGTTCCACTCATGTCCCCTTGCACCCCCACCCCCCAGCAGTGCAGGGCACCTGCCAGCAGGCCCCCACTCATGTCCCCTTGCACACCCACCCCCATCACTGAGGGGCACCTCCCAGCAGGCCCCCACTCATGTCCCACTCATGTCCCCTTGCACCCCCACCCCCAGCAGTGCATGGCACCTGCCAGCAGGCCCCCACTCATGTCCCCTTGCACACCCACCCCCCCAGCACTGAGGGGCACCTGCCAGCAGGACCCCACTCATGTTCCACTCATGTCCCCTTGCACCACCACCCCCAGCTGTGCAGGGTACCTGCCAGCAGGCCCCCACTCATGTCCCCTTGCACCCCCAACCCCCAGCAGTGCAGGACACCTGCCAGCAGGCCCCCACTCATGTCCCCTTGCACCCCCACCCCCAGCAGTGCAGGGCACCTGCCAGCAGGCCCCCACTCATGTCCCCTTGCACCCCCACCCCCCAGCAGTGCAGGGCACCTGCCAGCAGGCCCCCACTCATGTCCCCTTGCACACCCACCCCCCAGCAGTGAGGGGCACCTGCCAGCAGGCCCCCAAACATGTCCCACTCATATCCCCTTGCACCCCCACCCCACAGCACTAAGGGGCACCTGCCAGCAGGCCCCCACTCATGTCCCCTTGCACACCCACCCCCCAGCACTGAGGGGCACCTGCCAGCAGGCCCCCACTCATGTCCCACTCATGTCCCCTTGCAGCCCCACCCCCCAGCAGTGCAGGGCACCTGCCATCAGGCCCCCACTCATGTCCCCTTGTACACCCACCCCCAGCACTGAGGGGCACATGCCAGCAGGCCCCCACTCATGTACCCTTGCACACCCACCCCCCAGCACTGAGGGGCACCTGCCAGCAGGCCCCCACTCATGTCCCACTCATGTCCCCTTGCACCCCCACCCCCAGCAGTGCATGGCACCTGCCAGCAGGCCCCCACTCATGTCCCCTTGCACCCCCACCCCCCAGAGTGCAGGGCACCTGCCAGCAGGCCCTCACTCATGTCCCCTTGCACCCCCACCCCCCACCAGTGCAGGTCACCTGCCAGCAGGCCCCCACTCGTGTCCCCTTGCACCCCCACCCCCCAGCAGTGAAATGGCGATCTCATGACACAAACCAAAAGTCAACTATGTACATCAACACATGTCCGCCACACGAAGGCAGGTGGTAGTGTACCTGCGCATTAAAAAAATGTGCGCTAACAAAAAGCCCGTATATACAGCTCTGATGAATGTCCCATACTGTGGCCCTCTAGGACAAATGACGTGCAAAGGGGTACGCGACAAACACGGACACCCGCTGTGTCAAAAATAGCATGTATTTCGGGGGTGCTCGGGAAGTTTCACACGCGATTGTGCCTGGGTGAGCGGGGTACGTGTACTTCAGGGGCTCGCGGGAAGTTTTACACGCGATTGTGCCTGGGTGAGCGGGGTACGTGTACTTCAGGGGCTCGCGGGAAGTTTTACACGCGATTGTGCCTGGGCGAGCGGGGTACGTGTACTTCAGGGGCTCATGGGAAGTTTTACACGCGATTGGGCCTGGGCGAGCGGGGTACGTGTATTACTGGGGTGGGCTGGGAAGTACAGGAGGCAAATGCGCGGAACACCCACACGCACGCGCCAAAAAAGACACGCTAATCCGGAAACACGTACGCCTGCAGGAAGCAGGTGTACGTGGACCCACACAGCATAAAAGTGCGCGCAAACAACAAGCAAGCTCAGATGCTAGGATGAACATACCATTCCTAGCAGCAGTAGTCGTGGGATACCGCAGGAGGAGGATAGTCAGGCCCAGAATTTCCACACCCAGAACCAGCCTTTTTGGCATGCCTGATGACCAGGTGTATGGGAGGGACAGGTTTCCACCTCACATAATATTCGACCTGGTCAGTGAGTGGGAGGATGACCTCACATCACCCACCCTCTGCTTCCAAGCACTCAGCCCCCTGGAGAAGGTCCTCAATGTACTGCACTTTTTGGCCACCGGATCATTTCAGCGAACAAGTGCCATAGTGTTGGGGGGGTGTCACAGGCCACGCAGTCACGCTGCCTACACCATGTCTTGGCCATCATGACTGCACGCCCATCAGTCCGCAGGCACATATACCTGCCCAGAACACCTGCAGAAAGGCAGGCTGCCGTCCAGGATTTCTACGGGGTGGCACAATTCCCCAAAGTCCTAGGTGCCATTGATTGCACCCATGTGGCTCTACGTCCCCCCAGGGCATCAGAGCACATCTATAGAAACCGCAAGCACTGGCATTCCATCAATGTCCAGGTAGTATGTGATGCCAAGGGAATCATCACCTCAGTATATGCCACCTATCCAGGGTCCACCCACGACAGTTTCATTTACAGAATGTCAACCCTAAACCGGGACCTAGAAGCTGGGCGGCATGGCGATACATGGCTGCTCGGTGACTATAAATGCCACAGCACATGCATGCATGCCAGATACTGAGTAATGTCACAACCCTACTAATGATACCCATCACCACTTCCCCAGGGGACAGTGCTTACCCTCTGAGCACCCACATGATGACGCCAATTCAGAAGCCCCCCACCACGCCACTCGAGGTAAGCTACAACACAGCCCATATTGCAACCCGGGGCATAGTGGAGCGCACATTCGGAGTGCTCAAGTCACGCTTTCGCTCCCATGACCGTTCTGGCGGGCAGCTTTTATACGCTCCCCCAGTAGTGTGCAGGATCATAGTGGCAGCATGTGTCCTGCACAACGTTGCAACACGCCAGGGCCTGCTGGTGGACATGGTGGTGCTCCCACACCCCCAACCACATGCACGCCTGCTGCGCATGGGAGGGGAAAGGGCACGGGGTGAGGCAGCCCGAATGCAGCTGGTGGCTAATTACTTCACTTAGAATCACACCCCTGTGGAGTGCACACAGCCCTGCCACATACCAGCTGACAATCGATGATGACACAAGGGACAGTGAACTGTCATTACCATACCAGCCTGAGATTGGTCACCTGGAAGTGTCACAATGTGTGCATCCCTACCTAAAGAAACACCACGAATGCTGTGTCATCAAAAGACACATATGCTGCTAAATGCATTACCCCCTTGCAAAATACAACATGAGAACAGTGCCATGTCACCCAACCCCTCCCCAGCACCACCACCCAACACACCATGGCATGTCATGCTATGTGAGAGCAAACAAAGCAATCCCGAAAACCTGACACAAGTGTCACAAAGTACAGTGTCCCTAATGGAAACTGGCCACACACAATATGCTCCCAGTAATGTTGAACTAACAACACACATGACCAATTACTTACCAACAATACAATACAGCTACACAAGCTCAAACATAACTAAAACATGACAGTACTAAGTTAAAGTAGTCGTAGTCTTACAACCTGAATATGCCACCACATCGCCCCCTTCCAACTGTAGTCTTGCAGGCTTCAAAACTTGTCTGTGTACTGCATACAACATGAACTCCATCTCCAAAGTAGACGGCCTTGTGAAGACATGAGGAATGAACCTGCAAATTCAGAGGGAGACATGGAAGCAGAAGCATACATAATTCCAACATGCAGTGTACAATACAACATCAATATACACAAGGAATGTCTACACAGTATTGACTACAGACTGCCCACACAGCTCATGGGAGCCCAACATCACTGTGTACATCACTGTCACTTGGTCACACCCTTTGCAAGCTCATGGAAACGGGAAGCAGGAGGGGTGTGTGTCTCACGAACCCAAGCATCGAACCCAAATTCAGGACAAGCCTGCATGTGCCCAGCCGGAATACAGTGGATGCCCACGGGAGCCACACAAGGCAACACACTGTTAAAAAATAATAAAAAATAAAAAATAAAAAATAAAAAATAAAAAATAAAAAATGGCCATGTGGGGGCTGGGAGTGGGGGAGGCCACCCAGGGGCTCCGAGGACAGGGTGCGCACCAACAGCCGACTTTGATGTTGGATGTTGGGAAAAAAAAACACCTCCATGGGCTCATGGCCTGCACAGCTATGCCAATGTGGGAGAACTGCTGCTGTCGCTCTCAATACCCTCTGCTGATGCCACAGGAGGTGGTGGTGCTATGGGAGGCAGCCCACGCAAAGCCCTGGTATGGTCCTCCATGGCAGCAAGCATGCGGGTGTGGAAGGTCTCATTCTGGAGGATTATAGTGCGGAGATCTCCATGCAGCACCTGACGTGATGCCCGAATCTCCTCCCGAGTTGCCTGCATCTCAGCTGAGAACGAACATGTGAGCCGCTCCAGCTGCTGTTCTGTCCTCAAGTTAGTGGAAGTCTCAAGGTCAACAAGAGTCTCCCTGAGGTGATGGAGTTCTACCCTCAGGGCTTCCCTGTGGACCTGGGACTCTAATGATATCGATTGGCGTAGAGTCTCCAGTGCCGCCCGTCTGTCCCTGTTGGACGCCAACATGTCCTCCCTGTGTGATTGGCAAATGGAGTCTGTTGCCTGCTGTAGTAGCTCTATCTGCCTTTCAGGGGGGACAATGGAAGTGGCCACCCTCTCCATTGCTTGCGCCATCATCTTAACTGATGCTACCTGTTGGGTTGCCATACCGTAAATGGATTGTTCCCATGCGGTATTGCCTGGTGGCGTATGGCCACCGCGTCGGCGGGCACCACACCTGTTTGGGGCAAGGCGATCTGCACCTTGCTGTGCCGGCACTGCCTGAGGCTGCAGGACTGCATTCCCCCTGTGATCTGCTGGCACAGGAACAGGATCAGATGTTGTGGAGTGTGACCCTGCACCCGTAACCGCCAATGGCTGACTAACCAACACTGACATCCCCGTAGAGGGTTCTACCCCTGGTGCAGGTGGGTTGGACAGAACAGAACCCCTTCCAGAAACACTTACCAGCGACGCCACATAGGTCTCATCATCCGAATCAACACCTGAATAGAGGTCTGGGGAGGTGCACCCAGAGATACCCCTGGACAGAATCGTCTGCAGCAAGAGTGGGTTCTCACCCACCACCACACCACGTCCCGCACTGATGGCCGGTTGTGCCTCAGGCTCCTCCTGGGTCTGCACCATCTCCTCAACCTCAACAGCATCAAGTGTGTCATCCCCTGCAAAAACATCAAAGACAAAAAATGAAAACAGGCATTAGCACCATAGCACACAAATAGGCCTGACAAGCTACAGAACCAGTGCATGATTTACACATGTCCCACATGACTATAACGCTCCCATGCATGCACTGTCACAGAGTTGGAAGGGGAGGCAAAAGTCTGACACTGATGACACCAAGATGGAAGAGCAAGACATTTGCTGCATGCTGGGTAGCACTGCCATCACACATTGGCCTGTGAGTGGCATGTCCTATACACATAAATGACACATGCCATCACACAGATGGCATGTACCATAGCCATGGTACATTCCACAAGTACATCCATATGTCAGTGAATTAGTACTGTCACCCATCCATGTGAGATGGACATGAAGAGATGAAAAATGCCACATAGTGTGAAAAGATACGCCATGTGCCACACACTGCAACACATCCAGTGTACAAAAATACAGTGATTGCAGGGCCATGTACACATCAATGGTTGTGCACTTCAACATGACAGAAAACAACTAGCATGTTCCACATTCAAACAGGCCCAAAAACATGTGATCAGGACAATACTCATTCAGCCTGAATGGTCAAATCATTCAACTACCAAGGTGACACATGTGGGCCAATGTGGGTTTCTCCAAAGACAGAAACATGTCACATATGTCACAATAGGGCTGAGGAATGTGTTGCAAAAGTGGGAGAATTGAAACTATCAGCCTGAAAGAACACTGAAAAATACAAACAATGTTGTTGCATGATGCCACCTCAAGGGCAACTGCCGTAATGTTGCGCTAAATTACTACTGTGGGCAGAAGGGATAGTGTCACACCCAAATTCAAGGCCGCAGAACGTTTTGGATGAAGCACACGGGTGACCCATACTACTCAGTCACACACACCCTCACCTGGCACTCAATCAGAACCCATCACCCAAACAACATACACATGCATTACACACACACGCATGGGCACTCACCAGACAATGTGTCATAATCGGGTAGTTCTCCCACACCTCGGATCGGTTCCTCTGTGATGAAGGTCCCAGCAACAGACTCATGTTCAGTGAGTTCATTGTCCTCTTGTGGAGACCCACCGCCAGTCACCAGAGTAATGGCATGACTTGAGGCCAGCTTGTTCTTTGCTCTGCGTTTCAGGTCGTTGCACCGCTTGTAGCAATCATCAGCTGAGCGCCTCACAAATCCAAGGGCACTTATGTGGTTGGCGATGGTCTGCCAGTGTGCCTTACGTTGACCAGGTGTGGTCTTAGACCCTGCAGTCACCACCATTTCGTGGCTATGTTGCAACACATAGCTCACAAGTGCATCAAGTTCTGAATCATTGAAGCAAGGCTTCCTTGAGGTACCGGAGTGTGTAGCCGTGCCTGGGGCCTCAGCCTGTCGTGCCAGAGCACCCTTCTTCCTCTTTTTAGAAGGTGGAGTGGAGCCAGAGTAGCTAACGCCGCTCTGGTCAGTAGGGGCAGAATCACCGGTGGACTGGGTTGTTGGAGTGTGCAAATGCACATTGACCATAGGACTTGGTGCAGGCATTGTCTGAAGTGTGATGTTGGCAGGGGGAACATCAGTATGATGGACCAGGACCGACACTGTCCTGGCTGGGAGAGTCAGAGCTGGGGCGGATGGAGCTGCAGCTGCCCCTGCAGCCTCACCACCCTGCATACTTGGGGCAGCTGATGACATAGCTGCCCCAGATCCACGTGGCTTGGTGACAACTTGCACCGCCACACGTGGCTTAGACTGGCTGACCTGGAAGTCAGCCAGGGAGTCATACTGTGCCAGGTCAGGTGCCACAACGGGCTGGTCCAACAAGGGCTGAGCTGGGATGGCCTCAGCCACGTTTCCCTCAACCATGGGGGGGGTCATGGGTGTCCCTGATTGGTTCTCCACACATGGGGGTATAGGGGCACCCTGCAAATCCCGGCCACGCCCCCTACCGCGCCCTCCACGTCCACCTTTTGAAGGTCGGCCACCTTTGCCTCCCTTACCGCTTGGTCGCCTCCCAACCATGGCACTGATGTTGCTGTGCGTATGTGAGGAGCAGTAAACTATTGTCCTGGGCAATTGGGGGTCAAAGGGGTAGGGTACTAGATGGAATTCGTACCCTAGTGCTCTAACAAGGCTGTCTGTGACCCCTGGGGGAAGATGACGGATCACGCAACGCACAGGCAGCCCAAAAACAAAAATAAACGTGCACGCAACCCCTCGTAGACCACGTGCGTGGAAAAATGAACCCGCACTACGCTGTGGCACCCAGAAACACAAAAATAAGCATACGCGTCATACACGCAGCCTACAATGACCTCTGAAAGGGTACGCGACACACAGTTGCTAAGTAGGTGCGGAACTCACCGTCTGCCTGGAAAAAGAATGTGAAAAATATGCACGTGTGCGCATTGGCAACACCCCCGCCAAAAGAAGAATTGTACGCTGTCTGAGGAGACAGGACAAAAGAAGAAGTGAACACTGTTTGAGGAAACAGGCCCAAAAAAAGTAGAAAAATGAAAGCTGTCAGAGGTAACTGGGAGTACGAACTTGAAACGCTGTGAAGTAATCGCATGTGAACCGACAAGAAGTACAGAATCCACCCACTCGCTCTCCACAAAAAAACCACGTACAAGGAAATGGCGTCCTACACGTACCTTTTAAACCGGCCCACACGTACACGTCACTTACACGTGTATGCGCCCTTTCCTCCAATTACACGCGCTGACACTCGGACGTGCATTTTTTCCATGTGTGCTCTGTCATCACGTGCTATGAGGGAAACACCCATGCGCGTCACCTCACAGACGCGCTTACGCGCTAAGGGCCTTTGGTCAAATGAAATCGTGTACATGCGCTGACGCGCTTACGCGCTAAGGGCCTTTCCTCGAATTACACGCTGACGTGCAAGATTTTCACATGCCAAATCACTCCGTATCAAGCTGGCCAAACGTTCACACACGGAAGACCACGCTCCTGCCCAGAAGGCCGAATTACTGCCCCCCAGAGCCCCGAGCACGCTCCCACCTGCCATCTGCTGCTGCCTGATTGCCTGCTGCCCACGTGCCCTGCCATTTGCTGCCTGCACGTCAGCCAGGGGTGCTGTTCCTGTGACCACCCCTGCTGGAACCGAAGACTCCCGACTGGGATTCCATCGCTCCACAGCCCAGCCCCAGGACCCAGTTGCCCACCCACTCCTGCCTCTGGGGTTGCCATGTCCAGCACTACACCATCTGGCGGCACTGGCAACCCCCAGCCAGAGAGGCAGAGGGCCACCAGCTTCACTGCCACCGAAGTTGGTGTCCTGTTGGAGCAAGTCCTGGGGCAGTATGATGCCCTCTTCGGAAGGTCGTGTGCCGACAAGGAAGGATGGACCAGGATCTGGACGGACATTGTGACTGCCATCAACGCGGAGGGGGTGGCAGTCCGCGAATTCCATCATGTCAAGAAGCGCTGGGAGGACTTCAGGTCCAGGACCTTCAACAAGGCCCGGTGCCTCTTGAAGGCAGCGGATGCTAAGGGGCGCCAGGGCCACCTCTCGGAAGACCAAATGAGGGTCCTGGAACGCGTATGCCCAGCACTCCACGTCCAGGTCCTTCAGAGGCACACCCGTCTGGAGTTGAGCGGTAAGTGTACATGCATACTGATTGGAAGCTGTGCATGTGGTGGTGTGCCAGTAGTGTGCAGGTTGCACATGTGGTTTTGTAGGGCCATGTATGGATTTGTATGTACAGGGCCGTGAGGCTGACACATGCGAGTCCTTTCATGTGTGAGACACATGGATGGTGTATTTGTGGGTAAGCATGCAGGCCAAATGCAGATGTGTGAGCACACATGTTTGAATGACTGTGTATGTCAGTTGTCAAGGTTGTGGTGTCACACATGTATGTTGGTTCCAGCTGCATGTATCTGCACTGTGTACATGTGCATGTATGTGTATCTGACAAGTGTGCAACTGTCATGCAACATGGATGCATGTGAGACTGATATGTAGAAGACTGATTGCCAGATGTGACATAGATGCCGATCTCATCACTGCGACACTTGGTGGAGGTGTACACATGCATGTAAGTTTGGTGGCGTGTGTGCATGTCTAGTGCACTCCCTGTGTCTCATGTGATGTCTGGCTCACCTTTGCCTGCTCATGCTGTTGTATGTGTATGGATGGTGCTGGCTGTTGCGATATGGCTGTGGAATAGCTCATGTGTGTGATTTGAAATGACATGTGTGTTGGGGATTGTGATGCCATGTCTGAAGTTTGACAATGACACTCATGTGCAACTGTCATGTGTGTATGAGTCCATTGTACAGTGCCCTGATGCCTGTGTCCTATTTCTCCCTGTCTGCAGCGTCTACTGATGAAGAGGGCGAAGAGGGTGCTGTGGGGCACAGCGGCAGGGATCGCACCACCAGCCAGAGTCGCAAGGCCCAGCTCCCCTCCAAGGTTGTCATCTCGTCGGGGAGTGAGGAGTCCGGTGCCGCGTCCCAGGTCGCAGCTGCCGAGGGGAGGTCCAAGAGGCAGAGGTCAGAGTTGGACTCCTCGGCAGCAGAAGGGGCAGCTGAGACCCCACAGGGCCCGACGGAGGAAGATGGCACGGAGTCATCCAGGTTGGTAGGGGGTTTGGTGGAGGAGGAGGCCGTGCAAGGGACAGAGATGGGATCTGGAGGTGGGGATTCCACTGGTGCTAGTGGTGCAGTGCAGGGGCAGGGACAGGAGGCAGCACAGGCCGCTGAAATGCAGTCTTTTCATGGGGAGACTGCATGTCATCTGGAATGGCTCATTGACAACGTCGACCTACTGGGACAGCTCACCAGGGCCGGATTCCTCCGTTTGCTGGGCCTTGTTCTGACCCCCTCCTCAACTGAACCCCCTATGCGCCAGTCGTACTCCGTGCCATCTTCTCACCCATGTGTCACCTGTGTGCCCAGTGTAGCTGCCTCTTACCCTGCGGCCAGGCTGGTGGAGGACACATCCCTGCCACAGTCGGGAGTCGGACGTCCAGCAGGGGTGGCCACCTCAACAACTGCACCCCAGCCGGAGGAGGATGTGCAGGCAGCAAGACCTATGGCAAGGGCAGAGGCACAGCAGCAGCAGCAACAAGGTGGAAGCCATGATGGCTCGGGGCCTTCATCATCGGAGGGGCAGGCATTGGCCAGAGGGCAGAAGGACCCAGGACGGGAAGGGTCTTCCGTGTGGCAGCGGTTAGGCCATGCCATAGATGCGGAGCGGCAGTGGGCAGAAGAGGCTCGGCTCACGATGGTGAGGGCAGAGAACTCCATGTGGAGGGTCCTGAGGCGGGCCGAGTGCCTAGAGGCAATTCGCAGGGAGTTGGAGGAGAACATGTCGTCGTCCCTGCCAACCCTCGGGGCCATGGAAGAGGACCACCTCCGGGACATTGAGCAGGAGTTCGATGATGCCCTGGCCCGGGACATCCAAAAGTGAGTCGTCGGACTAGCCCGCTGCCCTTGTAAATAGTTAGATAGTGTTAGGTTTCCTTTGGTTTTTTCTTTATTTTGGGTGCGCTTGGACAATGCACCACGTTTCTGTATATCGTTTTTCATTAGGTAGTATTTGTGATAGGTTTCATTTCTTCAGTTGGGATCATGGACCCTGGATTGGTCATCTGTATATAGTTCACTATTGGATTCATCACTTTTTTTTTGGATTTCCCCATGGAGCAATGGTTTTCACTTTTGTTTTTCCCTTGGATTTGCTTTGTTGGACTGTGACTTTGGACACCTTTCCTTTGGATTATGATTTCTTGTTTTTCATTATTTTATGGACATGCAGCTTTTCTTTTTTTATTCCCATTGTTGTTTGTTTGATTTTAATTCCATTCATGTTGCTTTTAATACATTTCTTTCTTCATACTTCGATGTGTGGTATTATCTCAATGGTTTCATGCATGTCATGATATGGGTTTTCACATTCACTTGCAACCATTGTGTGTGTGTGACGGACATGTGTTCATTTACATACTTGCCATTGGGGTTGTATCATGTAATTGCCTTTTCTATGTGGGTGGATGCAATACTTGGTTGGGTCTTTGGGCTGGGGAGGCTGGCCATAAGGGCCATGATTGAGGATTGTCATGACCTGGGGGCAGGGGGACATGAGTGGGGGCCTGCTGGCAGGTGCCCTGCACTGCTGGGGGTTGGGGGTGCAAAGGGACATGAGTGGGACATGAGTGGGGGCCTGCTGGCAGGTGCCCTGCACTGCTGGGGGTGGGGGTGCAAGGGGACATGATTGGGGGCCTGCTGGCAGGTGCCCTGCACTGCTGGGGGGTGGGTGTGCAAGGGGACATGAGTGGGACATGAGTGGGGGCCTGCTGGCAGGTGCCCCTCAGTGCTGGGGGGTGGGGGTGCAAGGGGACATGAGTTGGGGCCTGCTTGCAGGTGCCCTGTACTTCTGGGGGGTGGGGGTGCAAGGGGACATGAGTAGGGGCCTGCTGGCAGGTGCCCCTCAGTGCTGGGGGGTGGGTGTGCAAGGGGACATGAGTGGGGGCCTGCTGGCAGATGCCCTGCACTGCTGGGGGGTGGGGGTGCAAGGGGACATGAGTGGGGGCCTGCTGGCAGGTGCCCTGCACTGCTGGGGGGTGGGGGTGCAAGGGGACATGAGTGGGACATGAGTGGGGGCCTGCTGGCAGGTGCCTGCACTGCTGGGGGGTGGGGGTGCAAGGGGACATGAGTGGGAGGTGAGTGGGGGCCTGCTGGCAGGTGCCCTGCACTGCTGGGTGGTGGGGGTGCAAGGGGACATGAGTGGAACATGAGTGGGGGCCTGCTGGCAGGTGCCCCTCAGTGCTGGGGGGTGGGGGTGCTAGGGGACATGAGTGGGGGCCTGCTGGCAGATGCCCTGCACTGCTGGGGGGTGCGGGTGCAGGGGGGCATGTGTGGGACATGTGTGGGGGCCTGCTGGCAGGTGCCCCTGACTGCTGAGGGGGTGGGGGTGCTGGGGGACATGTGTGGGGGCCTGCTGGCAGGTGCCCCTGACTGCTGGGGGGTGGGGGTGCAGGGGGACATGTGTGGGGGCCTGCTGGCAGGTGCCCCTGACTGCTGGGGGGTGGGGGTGCAGGGGGACATGTGTGGGACATGTGTGGGGGCCTGCTGGCAGGTGCCCCTGACTGCTGGGGGGTGGGGGTGCTGGGGGCATGTGTGGGGGCCTGCTGGCAGGTGCCCCTGACTGCTGGGGGTGGGGGAGCAGGGGGACATGTGTGGGGGCCTGCTGGCAGGTGCCCCTGACTGCTGGGGGATGGGGGTGCAGGGGGACATGTGTGGGACATGTGTGGGGGCCTGCTGGCAGGTTCCCCTGACTGCTGGGGGGTGGGGGTGCTGGGGGACATGTGTGGGGGCCTGCTGTCAGGTACCCCTGACTGCTGGGGGGTGGGGGTGCTGGGGGACATGTGTGGGGGCCTGCTGGCAGGTGCCCTGCACTGCTGGGGCGTGGGGGTGCTGGGAGACATGAGTTGGTGATCATATTGCAACGTGACATGTGGCTTGGCTGGGGGGCATGCCCATGGTGGATGTGCTGCCTGCGGGACATGACCAGGGGTGCGGGGTAGTCCCCTGTGGTGTGGGCTGCCTGCAGGGGCCGTGGAGGGAGTAGAGGGGACACCTGGGAGGACCCACACTGCCAATTCACGTGTAGGACTCCCCGCGTACCCCCGAAATACGCGTTCCCCGCTCTGACAGCAAAATCACGTGTGAAACTTCATGCGCAGCCCGGTAATACACGTACCCTACTCCAATCGCGTGTGAAACTTCCCGTGCACCCCTGAAATACACGTACCCAGGCCAATCGCGTGTGAAACTTCCCACGCACCCCTGAAATACACGTACCCAGGCCAATCGCGTGTGAAACTTCCTGCGCACCCCTGAAATACACGTACCCAGGCCAATCACGTGTGAAACTTCCCGCGCACCCTTAAAATACATGTACCCAGGCCCAATCACGTGTGAAACTTCCCGCGCACCCCCGTAATACACGTACCCCACTCGCACAGGCCCTTTCGCGTGTGAAACTTCACGCGCACCCCAGTAATGCACGTTCCTCGCTTGGCGTTTGCTGTTTGGCAGCCCTGTAAACTGGTCCAGGGTTAGTGCAGCCCTTTGCGCTGAATTAGGAATTTTGGTGGCTTTTCCTTGCGCGAGGGCGTTCTTGGGGGCGTAACTGGCGCTGCTGCAGGGTCGCTGCGCCACTCTGCACCACGGCTGGTTTTGGAGACTAAAATCCATGAATACGCTGTGCGCAGAAATCGATTTTAGCGCACGCGGCTGGCGCAAACATTCACACGCGCACATTGTGCGCCAGCCGCGTGCACCACTTTTGTGCGAAATTCTATGAATTACCCTGTAGATCTTTGAATAAACATGCTCTTTGTATTCATGATAGGATTGTGGAGGAGAATATTGACATATTCTGCTTTACAGAAACATGGTTAAAAGAACCAATAGGCCCTACACGCGATATTGCAGTCCCTGTTGAATATGCAATATATTTCACTAATAGAGAACCAGGCCAAGGAGCAGGAGTGGCAGTCATTGCCAGGGATTCGATTCCCCTGTTTCCAGGTAAATCTATATGTAAGAGTAGCGAAATCCTACACCCCAAATACTTGCTGACCGGAAACAGCTGTCTCAACCTAATAGTTATATATAGACCTCCCTCTAGCACTCCCGACTTTCATGAAGAGTTCTCCCAATTTCTTAACCTTCTCAAAGGCTCTAATTGTGCCACGTTGGTAGTGGGTGAATTCAATACATGGCACGGTGACCCAGCAGATAAAGATGCCATCAGCCTAAACAATCTTGACTTTCATGTCACCAACAAAGAACCCACAATGAAAAATGGACATCAATTAGACTGGGTAGTGACTAACAACTTCAAATTACCCCTCCATCCTTTGGAGATAAAAATCCAAAACCCACACTGTAAAATAGACCAAAGGGGTTTTAAAAACATCAGTAGGGAACAGTTAGAATCTTGCATAAAAGAGGTTAATAATAACATCAAAGAGGAAGACTCCTGCGAAGGCATGATGACGAACCTACTAGAACACCTCAAGCAGTTGGTCAAACAGAATTCCCCTCTACTTCTAAAACTCGCAGATCAATTGCTAAACCCCTTACTTGGTTTACTAAAGATTTGCTAGAACAGAAAAGGGAAAAATGAAAGTTAGAAAATGTATGGAAAAAAGCCCTACAGTACAGAACAAGGAAAAAACAGAAGAATATAGAGCAGAAATATAAGAAAGAGATAATTGAGGCAAAAAAACAGTACTACAATAGCCAATTTACCTCCGCAGGTAATGCCACAGGCAAACTATTCAGTATCCTGAAGTCTATTGAAAAGCCTCAGGCCATTTCACCCCCCTTCATCCTGTCCCAACAAGATTGTGAGAATATACTGTCGGGGGGTTTCTCCCGGGGTCGGCTGGGCCTTCCGCGGACCTCCGGGCTGGGAGGCCCCAACTCCTCCCGCGTATCCCAAAAATGAGTATGAGACACACACAAGAAGCAAGGTGGTTCTGCTGTTTATTGAATAACGGCAGGGATGGGTCTAGGATCGCACGCGTCCGTCCAGACTCTCGAAATTCGTGGGGCTCGCAGGCCCCTTTTTGCCTCAGTATGACGCGCTACTTGCGTCACCTGGGAAAGTTAGCAAAAAACCTATCGCCACTCTGGATTGGTTCCTCGAGTGGTAGGGATAGTATAGCATACGTATAGAGAACGCTGTTAGTGGTTAAGGGTCAGTCAGGTGGTATACATGGGTTGTCCCTTCTATTAGATACTTGAAAATTGTTACACGAAGACCCCTAATGATTGGCTATGGTTAATGGCATCAGTGATGAGTGCCCCATGTTCTGATTGGTCCACTCGCGAGCCCCCCAGCCTGGGACCATGGTTGTTCCCAGCTCGCGGTGTACCTGTCATTTGCAACAATATGTAACTATGTGTGTGTGCAGACAATGCGTGGAGTTGCTCATATGCCTGAGAGCAGACCATTCCCATCGCTGTAGGTGTCCATTCTGTCATTTCATTGTTGCAGCCTGTGTCTCAAACGTGGGACCCAGGCGACTTCTCCCTCCTGGGTTTGGCACCCTGTCAGGTTTGGCTTGGTCACGTGAGGAGAGACCATGGTTGAGACAGAATTCTGCACATTAAAGTTGTATTTTCCACTGTGTGTCTGGCTTAGCTTGCAGGTGCGACCTTGGCTTTGGCTTGTGGCATGCAAGTTGCAACATTGCCCTCTTGGCTGTCGGTTCTCGCTGGGCTCATTCTGCAGGGTCAGCAATTGTACTCTTGCTCGTTCAATGTTTGTGGAGGCTCTTGCTTGCGGCATACTTGGGCCTGGTGCATAGGTGGGGATGTTTAATGCGCGGCACTTTAAGTTGCGGTATCACATTGCTTCATAGGCAGTATCATGTCTTCGTTGTATTTTCATCACAATGCAAGGGTTAGGAGAAGCGTCAGCAAGCATTTTAGATGAGTGTTTTGTGCATCTTGCGTTTCTGCATTTTGAAAAACCTATGTGAAAAATAATAAAGATGCGTGTCAGTGGGTGTGTCCGTCACCTACGTCATATCACTGAATATGTTCTTCGTGTGGATTGGTGTGGGGTGTCCAGTGTGCATGGTTGCACGGTGTTCTGACAGTTGGCTAGGTTGTCATGGCATCTCTAACGATGTGTTTATTTACTGTTGAAAGGTTTAGTCGAGTTCATCCATGCCGCAGGTGTCGGCTTGAGCAGGGCAGGCTGGTGGGCAGGCTGATGGGCACATCCGTATGTTCCTGTACCAGGGTATTTGGTCGTCTGGTAGGTAGGCAAATTCATCTCGTGGCGGGTGTCTGGGTCGCGATCCTCTATGCCAGGGGCGCGAGGAGATTGGAGGGAGTCTTTTGTCCCATTCTCCCACTTCAGTCCCCCCTCTGGTCGACTTGTCGACCACAAACATATCCTTTTCCTTATCTCCTCTTACTCTCCATATTTTAGTTACTCCTCCCAGGTGTCCATAGTGGTTGACATGGTCCTCAAATGACCAATACATATACACACAACTTCCTCCCGGTGTGCAGTATACCCATTTCCCGATGTAGCTCCTTGGGTTTCTTGGGTTTTCGAGCTTCACGGATGGCGGGTCCAGGTGGTTGGTGATGATCTGTTTGCGCAGTTTTTCTCTTTCCTTTATTATAGTGTCTGTGTGCTGGCCATCATCAGTTGGCATCAAGGGGTGCATACCAACCATTTCGATCATTTCGTCTGTAGTGCGTGCTTTCCGGGCTTTCCAGAACCTTTTTATGATCAGTGCAGCTCCAGCCAGTATTATACATCCAACTATAATCTTCAGCCCGTCCGACAGCCATGATGGCATCCATGACCATAACAATGAAAACCAGCTGTCATCCTTCTTCACTCCTTTACTTTCTTCCATCATTTTGGAGTGCATCTGGGCCAGTTGTGATACTGCTTCGGTGAGTGTACCATTGTCGGCATCGTTAGCAGGAAAAAATGTGCAGCATGATTGTCCTATCTTTGCGCAAACTCCTCCCTCCATTGCTGTAAGGAGATCTAATACGTATCTGTTCTGTAGTGCTACCATCCTCACTGCTCGCAGTTCCTCTTTTATTGCGTTGAATCCATTTACTGTAGAATTAATTGTCATCATCAGCTCCCATCGGGTTATCTGGAGCCATTTTGCGTTTGCATGAGCTTGTAGTCCAGGGTGTATTATTGACGAGAAAAACATTGCTGCTCTGCTGAATAGTCTGTGTTCGGGTGGGATTGAAGTGAGTGCTGTTTCCGACCTTCCCCATAGGTAATTTCCTGTCAGAGGTTCTCCTTGTCTCTTTTTTCTATTCAGGACATTATTGTTGTTGTTTTCGTTGTCTGACCCCCTCTGAGATTGTACCGATCTCTTCTTCCTCTTGTTTCCTTCATCCATTTTGGGGAAGTTCGCCATGTTCACATGTTTCTGGGGCACCACTAGTGATGGTACATTAATGTGTACCATTGTGCATATACCGTTCCACAGAGGGGGCAGTGTGTGGTATGCCTTGTTTCCGCAGGCCCAGTAGTGGTACATTAATACTGCTGTTCCTGCTCCCCCCTCTGGTAGCTCTAACACGCTGGCACAGTTGGTGTTGTATCCCACGTCCACTTCTCCTCTGTGTTGGTAGCGTAGCTTAGGTGCAGACAGCGGCAGTATGCTCATTGGGTCTTCATCCTTCTCCATCCATGTCAGCATGGGTATGTACTTGCCCCAAATCGTCCAACATCTATTATTGTGTTCATCAATGGTGGTAATATTTTCTCTTGTTACCATGTTGCTGCCAACCACTCCTATGTCCCATTTATTGTTCATGTATACCTTCCCCGTTATTGTTACCAGTGGTCTTTCCCAACAGGCTTGTGTACCAGGAACTTCAGTGGCGTACAAGTCACATGGTAAGTATTGTAGTGTTACTTTCTTCGTTTCTCCCTTTTCAGGACCACTTGTCATGTATCTGAATGCTTCAGCATGCAAACTGCTCTTGTGGTAACTCAAATAAGACTTGAGGAAGTTGTTTTCGTATGGATATGTGTCTCGCGTTTTCCACACCAGTCTGACCACCGTTCCTTGAAATCGCCCTTTCGTTTGGAATAGTGCCAGGTATATTATACATCGTGCCGTCTTTTCTTCTATTTCTGTGGCAACGAATGTTCGAGAAGCGCTTATGGCGTATGGGATCAATGAGCAGACATAGCAGCTGTCTTCTGTTGTCTGCTTACCTATTTGGGTCATGTGCTGGTACCACATGTTGTTCGATACGTGTGCTGAATCTGTTATGTAATTATCAATACCTTTATTATCTGAGCATGTGCTGCGTTTAACTCTACTTCCCTTATGTGGAGGGTTGCTAGTACCACCTGACAAAACACCTGTTGCAGCCGTGGGTGGGGGTACGTTAGGTTTGGGTGCAGCCAAAATATTGATAGCATAGCTCTTCTGCCATACAGAGGCAGCCAAAAAAACAGTGATCACCAAAACCCCTATCATTTTTATTACAAAAGCTAGTCTCACCGGCATTTGCTCTTACCTTGCTGCAGTCCGGCAGCTTATTCTTTCGACGTTAAAGTTGCCCGCCTGAAAATTCTCAATACGCTTGTTATTATCGTTAGTTGTCGTTATCAAGCCCTCCCTATCAGGTAGTCGTTCAGTGCCCAGGCGAAGAGCTGTTCCCACGCCAATCTAAGCGATCTGTCTCTTAGAGCAGGTAAGTGCTGGTGAAGATGAGGCATTGATTGTTCTATGGCCAAGATAAATGCGGTGTAGTAAACACATACCCTCCTTCTTTTTAGGTACTTTGGCCTTTTTACGTGATATACAAATTGGTGTGATAGGGCTTCAGGGTAATTATCGTCTGTGGGTAGCATCTACTCCTGAGCAATGTACGCTGTTAGTTATCTATCTTCTTAGCAATACAATGACACACGTTACCTGCATGTGCGAGAAAAAAAAGAAAACACACAAGTGTTTACATGTGTATGTGTGCAAAACAATGTCCTTCAATTGGGTGGCGGCTGTAGTGGGCAGGGGGTTTGTGGGCAGAGGGTTTGGGGCTCAACTGGCGGAAGTCTGTTTACTCTTTGATCTTGTGACCATGGGATGGGCGGTATGCAAATCACCAGTGTCTATTTCAGTACTTGTCTCTGGGGATTCTGGGGTGTGACAGGGTATGGAGACACTGAGGTCGTCAGCTGTGGTAGACGTCTCCTTCTCCGTAGGTGACGCTGTCGCTGCTCTTCCAATGGCCCTGTCGGTGACGCTAGGGCGGGTCTGGAGTTTGCAGATCTTCACGTCGTGTAGGTGATTCCAAGCACGCTTATCCTGCAACTTTACTGCTCTCGTAGATACCTCCTCTACCAGGTGGGGACCAGTGAAGTGTGGGCTGTTCCACTTTCTATCGAAATTGCGGAGTAGCACATGGTCACCTTTAGCAATTTTGCACAGTTTTTCCTTTCCCAATTCTTTGTCCGCGTCTTCTTGTTGATAACTCTTAGACCCGCCCCGCGTGAACTCGAGCTGTTGAGACACAAACACTACACTAGTAATCAAAGAAGACACATATTGGTACATTTCATAGTCTGTGAATGCTCTTGATGTTGGCGTTAGAGGAAGGCGCATTTGACGTCCGGTCACCACCTCGTGAGGAGTGAGGTGGTGGTCGGAGCCTGGTCTATTCCTTAGCTCAAATAGAGCTAGCGGAAGGCAATACAACCAACTCTTCTTTGTTGTTTGCTGTATCTTTGCGATTGCCTCCTTCAATAGGCCATTCAGGCATTCACATATACCATTGGCCTGCGGGTGATATGCACACGCAAATTTATGCTTGATGTTCAGTAAGGACGTGATGTGCTGAAACATTTCATTAGCGAAATGCGGGCCGTTATCTGACCGTAGTACTTCGCACACTCCCCACCTGGGGAAAACCTCCCTCACTAGAAATTTAGCTGCTCTGAACGCATCCGCATGTGAGCATGGTCCTGCCTCAATCCACCTGGAGAATGGGCATACCACTACAATCATATACCTATTTCCTTGACATACGTTGATCATATCAACGTAATCAATATGAATGTGCAGGAAGGGTCCGTCTGGCCGGGGTATAGTACCTTTTATCACTTGCAGCGTGTGACCGACCATAAACTGTTGACATGTGAGGCAATTGCTGATAAAATTTGTTACATGAGAATTCAACTCGGGGCAGAACCAGTCTTCCCTAATTCGTGCTGCAATAACTTCCTTCCCTGTATGAGCTGGGTGATGGAGCTGGCTCAGGGCGGTGTTCAATAGTGCCAATGGCATGACCATCTTTCCAGTGTTACCCTGATGCCATAGTGCGTCAGTTGGCGACATTGTACATCCTCTTTTTACCCATATTTCTTTTTCTGCCATTGGTGCAGCCGCTTGTAACTCCATTATCTGTGTGGCTGGGAGGTGGGTGTACCCTTCTTTCATCAACATCTCTTTAGCTATCCCCCTCCCTCTCTCTGACTCTGGGGGGTTCCACATCTCACCAAAATAAGCAGCATACTTTGCATGTGCGTCTGCTGCTTCATTCCCTTTTGCGATATGATCTTCTCCATTAGTGTGTGCGGGACATTTGACCAAAGCTAGTTCTTGGGGATTATTTATTACTTCAATTAACTCAGCTAATAAGAGAGCATGTTGCACTGGGGTGCCGTCAGCTCTCCTAAACCCCCTTCTCCGCCATTTTGTCAACCCTGAGTGGACAGTTGACGTGACATATGCGCTGTCAGAATATATAGTAACTCTTTTGTCAAAGCTTTCCTTCAACGCCAAGATCAGTGCAACCAATTCTGCTGCTTGAGCAGAATAATGCTGTGGTAACTGTACACATTTCACCGCGACACACACCAATTCCTCTGTCATTTTTACAACTGCTGCCCCAGTTCTCCTTATCCCATCACTCTGGTCTATTGTCGATGACCCATCAATGAACAAGAGCTCTCCTCCATTTAGCGCATCCTCTTCAACTTTTCTAGTACATGAGTACATTTCAGTAGTCTGGGTACAATCATGAGCATAGTCACCTTCCTCAATAACTTCTGCTATAAACCTTGCAGGATTAACTGTGCTGCATCTAACAATGGATAGTTCTGGTCTAGATAAGATGATCTCATAACCTGACGCCCTCTGCGTCGTTAGTGTGGACTTAGGCTTGCTCAATATTGCAAATAGTGCATGCTCCACAAATAGTGTGGTTGGGCACCCCATTGTAATAGATGATGATTTCTCTACCGCGAAGGCAGCTGCGGCGAGGCCTTGTTCTCAAGGGAAATGACCTAACATAACAGAGTCCAAGTGACCGCTGTAAAATGCTACTGGCTTGTATCCCATGCTTGTTTTTTGAGCCAGCACTGCTTTCATTACTGCTGAGTCGCAATGTGAAAAGATAAAGAACTGTCGTTCATAATCTGGGGTGGCCAGTACCGGGGCAGTTGATATTGCGTGTTTCAATTCATCAAAGGCCTCCTTCATTTCCATTGTCCACCCCAATTTTTTCTCCCCTTTGTTTGCTTCTCTCAATCCTTCAAGTAGGGGTCCTATGTATGAACTGTAATCAAATACCCATGCTCTACAGTAGTTGCACAATCCCAGGAACTGCTGCAGCTCCCTCACTGTTTGTGGCAATGGCGTGTTTGATATAGCCTGTGCTCTTTGCGGTGCAATCTTTCTTCCGTGTTGGGATATCAGTTGACCAATGTATAATACTTGTTCCTGACAGTACTGTAATTTTTCTTTGTCTACCTTGTAACCCTTTTCAGCCAATATTGTCAGCATTTTCAATGAGTCCTCCCTGCACCTTTTTTCACTTGGGCTGCAAATTATTATGTCATCAACATATTGCAACACTGTACTTTCCAATTCAATGTTTCCCAAGTCCATCTGTATTACTCTGTTGAAAATTGAGGGTGACTCGCAGTACCCTTATGGTAACCTGGTGTGTTTCCATTTTGTGTTTCTGTACGTGAAGCTTGTCAGATCTTGTGAATCTGGATGCAGGTGAATTGAGAAAAAGGCATTTTTGAGGTCAATCACTGTAAATCATGAGGCCTCTGCTGGAATTCCACATAATATTGTGGCCGGGTTTGCTGCTATGGGGTATTCTGCTTCCACTATGTTGTTCAAGGGCCTGAGGTCCTGGATGAAACGCCAAGACCCTCCTTTAGCTTTGCGCACTGGATATACGGCCGTGTTACGTGGTGATTCTGATGGTACCAATATGCCATTATTTATAAGGGCCGTTATTGTTTCATATATGCCCTCATCTGCCTCTTTTGATAGTGGGTATTGCTTCACTCTAGGGAGTATTGCACCTTTTTTCAGTTTTATTCTTACTCCCCCGATACTTTTTATGCACCCCACGTCATAGGGACTAGTAGTCCACAATGATGTTGGAACTTTTGCCATATCCTCCTGGAAAAAGGGAACTGGGGTGGATGTGGGTGCTTCAAGTGCCATTGCAATTTTCTGTGCCACTTGTTTGTATGTCACTCTTAGCCATATATCTACACTCATCATAAATGCCATTTCAACCTCGTCCTTCTCTTCTGAAAAGAGCTCCTCGTCTGACACCTGGGTGAGCCTGCATCCATCAGCTAGTGCTATCACTGCCCTCCAGGCTCTTCCTTCCCTGTCTTGGGCATGTACTGTGATGTAATCAGCAGTCGCTATAATGCTCTCCATGCTTACTGAAATCACCTTTCCTTCTGATTCATTGGCTGTTGTTTCAGGTCTGAACAGATAGGCTGTTGGCCTCCTCCAGATCTTCCCTTCTATTCCTGGCATCCATGCGAATGCCATGTCTGTTCCATACTGGAACAATTTGCCATCTACTGGCTCAGCCCTAATCACTGTCTGCCCACAGTATGCTTGCATAATTTGCCGTGCAGTGAGCATGTTTATTCCAGGAGTGGAACAAATTATGCCGTCCTCCGTGAAGGAGATTGTCATATTCAACCTGCTCATTATGTCTCTCCCAAGTATGTTTACTGGCGAGTCCCTTGAATATAAAAGCGGGACGGACATGTCATAATCCCCTATCGATAAGGGGATGTTATCAGTAAAGGGAACCAACCCCTTAGCCCCAGAGAATCCTTGGGTGTTCATGGCCTCACCTGACATCTTAAATTTACCTTCCCTTATGCAAGATCGGGTTGCCCCAGTGTCAACAAGGAATGATAATCTTTTGTCACCTATCGTTACCTCTATGCGTGGTTCCACCGCACTATTAGGTGTTACCGACAGGATGGGACACACCAAGGACGTCTGTGGGCTGTCCTATTGTGGGTATAATGATTGACCACTTCCTGTGTAAGGGTTGTGTCCCAGGACGTCACCCTTCCCAGTTGTGTTTGCTGTAGCTGTGTATTGGTAGAGGTTACCTTATGGTCTTGAATTTGAGTGGGCTGCTGTATTTGCTGCACTTGAGGTTGTTGTGATATCGCTACCTGTTGTTGCGGTAGTGAATATGTCTGTGGCTGTTGTTATGTTACTAACTGTTGCTGCATATTTCCCGGTTGCAGTGCCTGCTGTTGTTGGTGGCCCTGCTGTTCCCTTGTAAGCCCTTGTTGTCCCTGTTCTCCCCATGCTGGTGTGCCGGGTCTCATTCTACATGTGCGTGACATGTGTCCTAATAATCCACAAATCCAACATACAGGTGGTTCCCTGGTCTGCCATGGGAAACTCCCTGAATTGTCCTGGTATAGTGGTTGCCCAGTAGGGTAGAAACTTCTGAATCCTCCCCCTTGCTGTTGTGCGTTATAGCCGTATCCCCTCCCCCTCATCATTCCTCCCCTTACCCTGTTGTAATTATAATATCCAGCTCCTGGTGTTGAGTATCCTCCTCCCATGTTAGTCGTGTATGGTGGGGGTGGTGGCAGCTGTTGTGCTATGATCTGTGATGATTGTATTGGGAGGGATCTTGTGCGGCCACCACTTGCGTGGGGTTTGGTGTCATTGTGGTAGGTGTAGTTATTAGTGCACCTTCCATCGTGTACTTAGTATGTTTTTTCTGCACTAATTTAGCCTCTTCCGCTTTCCTATCCTCTTCCTTTTGTTTCATCTTTTCTTGCCATGTCCTACAATGATGTACTATCGTCAGTTGTATTTCCGGCCAAGCCTTTGCTTCCATCCCCACTACTTTCTTCAATTGTTTCTGCACTGCTTCCGGGAGCCCTTGTATCAGTATATGATAAAATATTGCTGGTGTCTTGTCCCATTGCTCTCTAGTTTCCATACGCCACTTCTCTTGAATTTCCTGGATGTAATCAACAGGATCTTCGTTCTCACGCATCTTGCGTGATGTAATTGCTCCTAAGTCTGATGTGTCTGGGTATTGTACCCTCAGTGCTTGCCATAATGCATGTCTGCAGTTTGCGAATGGCGCCCCGTCGTGTGATGTGTTTGTTATTGTGACCCCGGGGAAACCTGCTCTCTTCCAGATGTCATCTGCTGCATACCCCAATATTGATATTAGTAGGCCCTTCACATCTCCTACTGCCAATTTCTGTCCTGCGGTCTGTTTTTCCATTTCATATATCCATTTCCCCGCACCTCCACTTAATGATGGGAGCCTGCACTTTATATTTTCCTTGTCTGCATGCTTCCAAGGGACGTATTGTGGTCTAACCCCTCCCCTCTCCAAGAGTGGCATTAGGTTGTGTCCTATCTGACCCCCTGGGTTCCCCAGAGTCGAGTCCGTTTACCCCTCCTCTTCTTCCGTGTCGTCTACATCGTCTGTTATGTCCATATTTCCCCTGCTCGTAACTGTTTCTCCTCCATCTCTTCCCCTTCTTTTATCATTTCCTTTATGTGATGTGGGCGTGTGTGCTCGTTCTTCCTGCCTGCGTCCAGGGAGATCTCTAAGCCTACCAGCGTAGGGTGTGTGTTTGTGAGGGGCGGGTGCGGGTGTAAGTGGGCATGTTGCACAGGATGAGTGTGGGGTAGTGGAGCATGTTGGACGGGATGATGAGGGTGTAGCTGCACGTGTGTGCCTTCCCGCCATTCCTTGCTCTTCCCCCTCACTTCCCTCCATTTCTTCTTTTCTTCTACAGGCTCATGGTGATTCCCTGTTAGTCCGGGTGATGTACAATTTATCTAAGCTTTCCCTTTCCCTATATCTTCCTTCTCTCTCCATTCCTTCTTCTTCCTCGCTGCAAAAGTCATCCAGGAGCGACAACCCCCAATCTGTCTTTTTCCCCCGAATCGTCACTGTTTTTAAATCTATTAAATCCGTTCCTCCCGTTTCTTCTTTACCAATTGCTCCCCTTTGTGCTGACGTTGTTGCTACTTCTGTGTCTCTGCGTACATATCTCCTTACTTAACTCTCCCCTCTCCTATTTTCTCTTTCCCCTTCTTTTTTCTCTACTATTTCTCTACCTATTTCCTCTCTTTTCTTTATTAATTCCTCCATTACTTCACTGCTCATCTTTTCCAATAGCCTTTCCTCTTCTCTCTTCCTTTCCCATCTCTCTCTTTCTCGCTCTAATATGCTTTCTATCATCCTTCCTTCTTCGTATTTCTTGGTCGTTTCTGATAGTATTTTCCTCTTCCATATTTCCATTTCCTTTTCTTTTTCTTCTTCCTCCCTTTTCTTGTCGCGCTGTGCTGCTCGAGATACCGTTTCTGCTGCTGCCTTTACCCTTTCAGCTTCTCTCTTTCGTTCTTCAGTTCGTTCCCTCATTTTTTCCAACTCATTCTTACATTCTTTCCTTTCCCGTCTTCTCTCTCTTTCCTCCCTCTCAAGCTGTTTGATCAGGGCATTTTGCTCATTCCTTAATTCTGCTAATCGTTCCTCCAAAATCTCTTCTTTTTCTCGTAACAGCTCTTCCTCCTTTCTTTTCCCCCTTCCCCTTTCATCTCGCTCTTACTCTCATTGTCCTCGTCCATTTTCCTTACTACCTCCTTCTCTTCTCCTGTTAATGAACCTCGCAATTTTAATAATACCTGTGTAGCTACCCACTCATCGTGTCCTATTGCTGCAATTTGTTCTTCGCTATTCTTCCCCTCCCCTGCGGGCATCTTCGTATAAGTTGACCCTACCGTACTTGTCGGCTCCCCTCCCGTGTAGCCACCTGTAGCTGTATATGGTGGTGGGCTGTATGCCGGGTTCGAATACCCCTCAGCCGCCCTTAATTGTTCTCTCACTATTTCTCGTAGTTCCGTTAAAGGATATAACCCCCCTTCCTCTTTCTTCACTACCTTTGCTACCTTTTTTATTTCTTTTTCGTTTAGGTTGCTACTCTTTTCTCCTCCCTCTTGTCCTTTCCCCGTGCACTGTGTGCCTTCACTCTCTTTTTCCCCATTCTGTTCTTCCTCCTTAACCTTCTTCTCCTCCTTTGTTTCCCCCACAGTGAACATTCCGTTTGGTCCTGGTCGGGACCCCTGGAACATCCTCCATAAGTTAAACACCTCCACATGGTGTGTCAACTTCTTCCCCTTGTATGTGTTATGTAGATGGGTCAATAGTGAGTGTTGGATATATGGGTCGAAACTGCCATTAGGCGGCCATGGTGTCGTCATTTTGTTGTCCGTCCCCTGTGTCCATTCTATGCTGTATTTAATCAATTTCTCCCTATGGGGTGACAGTGTTTTAAATATATGCTGTAGCGGTGTAGTGAGGGTGTTCCTCCACCCTCCCGATCCTGTCCCGTATGACATAGTAGCACGGTGTTGTTACCTCCCTCGATATGGTGGCGGTTATCTTGCTAATAATGAACGCCATACAATTTCAGATGTTTTACCTGGCCCCGTGATTTTGGGGACTTGCGATTGTCCGCAAAAAGAAAATGGTAAAATATAGCATTTACGTTTATATATTCTTTTCTCTCTTTTCTTCTTTCACCTAACACCGTTACGGCCCCCTACGGCCGAGGCGCACGTAGCCCCCTGCGGCTGCGTGCCCTGTGTGACGTTCTTATACAGCCATCCCACTTTATTTCACTCCTCCTCCTCTTTCTTCACTTGTCGTGGCAGGCGTTCTCCGTGCCCGCCCACGTCCCTCTCTTCACCTTGCCCCGATATAATCGTTACCGTTTATCTCCGTTTCCACTCCCTTACCATTATTCTCTTCCCCGCCACTCTTCAATAATGCCTTGTGCTCGAGGTATCCTATGAAAGCCCTACTGGTGACATCACCGACCTCTTCCAAAACTACCGGTAAGTTCTTTTAATGTTTTAAAAGTTTGAAATAAGTTTGCAATCTATCCCCGTTAACCCCACAGCTGTCCTCTTGTTACGCCTGGAACAAGGTAATCAACAATATACTCAGACTGCGCACGCTGCGTCGCTTCGCGTGTGATACGCCCCTCGACAGGAGGGCTTAACCAGCCAATTTTCTTCCGTATTAGGCAACCAGCTAGCTACCGCCTACAGGGAAACGTCATCTATCTATCGAGTTTTCTGCTCGATCAATAGGGATCCTCATCTACTCATTGATCAATAATCGCCAATTCGTAGGAAACCACACACACACACACACCCTTACAGGTGGTCGCGACCTAGGCCAATCAGTGTCTACGAGCGGCCGCACGTGATGTTTTCGTGCTCCGCCCACCCTTCTTCGTAGCGTAGCGGACTGCTCTCGCACTTGTCCAGCTACCATTCACTTCACCGTCAACACTAATTTATCAAACCTTCGCCGCGCACCTTTGTAACACCTCCCACCTCCCGTATTCTATTCCTCCCCCCTCCCTCACAATTTCACATTGCTTGTTGGGTGTGGCATACTCACCAAGTTCTCTTGATGCGGGGCCGCTCGACTGCGTGCACCCCTCCAAGCGGCTCACCACCTCCCCTCGTCTGGACCACGTCTGGACACTCGCCAACCGCGGGTGCGATACTTCTCAACCGGCTCCCGAAGGCCAATATCCGGATTGCGCTGTCCGGTCTTCTCGCAGTTCCGTGATGGTCCTGTAGTCCTCAAAAAGGGGGCAGCGGCAGAGGGGGCCGCGCCGCCGGGCCTCCTCGCAACGAGAGCACTTGGAAAAAAAATAAAATAAAAGGTAGATCTTAAACAGATCTCAGCAGTGACTCCAACTTGTCGGGGAGTTTCTCCCGGGGGCGGCTGGGCCTTCCGCGGACCTCCGGGCTGGGAGGCCCCAACTCCTCCCGGGTATCCCAAAAATGAGTATGAGACACACAAGAAGCAAGGTGGTTCTGCTGTTTATTGAATAATGGCAGGGATGGGTCTAGGATTGTACGCGTCCGTCCAGACTCTCGAAATTCGTGGGCTCGCAGGCGCCTTTTTGCCTCAGTATGACGCGCTACTTGCGTCACCTGGGAAAGTTAGCAAAAAACCTATCGCCACTCTGGATTGGTTCCTCGAGTGGTAGGGTTAGTATAGCATACGTATAGAGAACGCTGTTAGTGGTTAAGGGTCAGTCAGGTGGTATACTTGGGTTGTCCCTTCTATTAGATACTTGAAAATTGTTACACGAAGACCCCTCATGATTGGCTATGGTTAATGGCGTCAGTGATGAGTGCCCCATGTTCTGATTGGTCCACTCGCGAGCCCCCCAGCCTGGGACCATTGTTGTTCCCAGCTCGCGGTGTACCTGTCATTTGCAACAATATGTAACTATGTGTTTGTGCAGACAATGCGTGGATTTGCTCATATGCCTGAGAGCAGACCATTCCCATCGCTGTAGGTGTCCATTCTGTCATTTCATTGTTGCAGCCTGTGTCTCAAACGTGGGACCCAGGTGACTTCCCCCTCCTGGGTTTGGCACCCTGTCAGGTTTGGCTTGGTCACGTGAGGAGAGACCGTGGTTGAGACAGAATTCTGCACATTAAAGTTGTATTTTCCACTGTGTGTCTGGCTTAGCTTGCAGGTGCGACCTTGGCTTTGGCTTGTGGCATGCGAGTTGCAACATTGCCCCCTTGGCTGTCAGCTCTCACTGGGCTCATTTTGCAGGGTCAGCAATAGTACTCTTGCTCGTTCAATGTTCGTGGAGGCTCTTGCTTGCGGCCTACTTGGGCCTGGTGCATAGGTGGGGATGTTTAATGCACAGCACTTTAAGTTCCGGTATCACATTGCTTCATAGGCAGTATCATGTCTTCGTTGTATTTTCATCACAATGCAAGGGTTAGGAGAAGCGTCAGCAAGCATTTTAGATGAGTGCTTTGTGCGTCTTGCGTTTCTGCATTTTGAAAAACCTATGTGAAAAATAATAAAGATGTGTGTCAGTGGGTGTGTCCGTCACCTACGTCATAGCACTGAATATGTTCTTCGTGTGGATTGGTGTGGGGGTGTCCAGTGTGCATGGTTGCACGGGTATTCTGACAGTTGGCTAGGTCATCATGGCATCTCTAACGATGTGTTTATTTACTGTTGAAAGGTTTAGTCGAGTTCATCCATGCCGCAGGTATCGGCTTGAGCAGGGCAGGCTGGTGGGCAGGCTGATGGGCACATCCGTATATTCCTGTACCAGGGTATTTGGTTGTCTGGTAGGTAGGCAAATTCATCTCATGGAGGGTGTCTGGGTCGCGATCCTCTAGGCAGGGGCGCGAGGAGATTGGGGGAGTCTTTTGTCCCATTCTCCCACTTCAATACATCAAGCATTTTTCATGAAAATTGAAGCTGCTAGAGAGTTAATTACTAAATCCCAACTAGAGAAACCTAAAAACTCAAATCTACCTAGGGAAGAGGCCATTGACATGTTAACATGTTCAACTTCTCTAATATTACGCCAGAGGAGATGAAAAAAATCACTTGCTACCATGAAGCCAACTTCTTGCGCTATAAATATTCTTCCAGCAAAAATGATCTTGGACAACTCTGATCTCTTCTCACCTATACTATCCAAAATTATTAATGCTTCTTTTAGGGACCAAATAGTCCCTTCGGACATAAAAAGAGTTACTGTTACTCCACTTGTTAAGAAACCAGGTCTGGATCCCAGAAACCCTAGTAATCTCAGGCCAATTACTAACTGTCATTTCCTTTTGAAAATTATGGATAGGATAGCCACTCAACAATTACAGGCGCATGTAGAAGCATCTGAATCTCTTCATCTCCAACAGTCGGGCTTTAGGCCGGCCCATAGTAATGAGACAGCGATGTTAGACCTTCATACAAAGATGCTCGGTATTATGGACAATGGGAAAGCAGGCCTCCTGGTCTTATTGATCTCAGTGCGGCCTTCGATCTTCTAGACCATGACCTTCTCGAAGTGGTACTGAGTAAAACAGCCAACTGCTCTAACGCAGCTACGGGGTGGATCATGTCATTTCTAAAAAATAGGACATCTCGGGTTCACTGGGGTGACAAATTTTCGTCAGAAAGAGAAATCCTCTGTGAGGTTCCCCTGGGAGCCAGCATGTCTCCCCTGTTGTTTAACTTGTATGTTAGATTTCTCTGCCTTGTATTGGAGCAGTTAAATGTCTACTTTACGAACTACCCAGACGATATTCAGTTAGTGATTGAACTTTGTGGAGATCATAAGAAGGATAGTGAAAATCTACTTAACATCTACTCCAACATTGAGCAGTGGATGGATCTGAATTGGATGTGTTTAAACGGAAAGAAAAATGAGTTTATGGTCTTTGGTTCCCAGCAGGTCAGAAACTCCCTTTCCCCAAAATACAAATCTTTTCAGATAGATAACACACCAATCAAGGTCCTTGATAAAGTTAAAACGCTTGGCATAATGATGAAAGCATCATTAGGAGCCAAAGCACAGGTACAATACACAAAAAAAACATGTGGATACTACCTTAGACTCCTTAAAATCATCAGGCTCTACCTCTCAGAGGATAATTGCGCCACAGTGGCTAGGTCAACCATCCTATCTCGGCTGGATTACGGAAATGCCCTGTTGGTAGGGGCAAACAATAAATCCATTAAAGCCTTCCAGATTATACAAAACAATGCAGTCAGGATTATTAAGCGCATATCCAAACGCAATCGTATTAGCAATTTCAGGAGAGAATTGCATTGGCTTAGAATAAAGAATAGAAATCAATTCAAAGCCCTTACCATCGCACATCGCTGCATTTACAGCAAAGCTCCTGTATACTTGAAAGCAAAGATTCACACATACGTACCCACTCGCTCTCAGACCGGTCGACCAAAACAAAGTGGTGGTAGAGCAGCATAATCGCAAGCTAAGCCTAGGCAAATCCTTCCCGACATTTACTGCAGGGCTTTGGAACAACCTACCCATTCATATAAGAAAAGAAGTGAATTACTTAAGCTTTAGGAAGCACGTGAAGACACATATTTTTAACTAATTGACCCTCATTTTACATCTAGCTACATTCTTTGTTTTGTCCCGTGTCTTATGATGGTATTACATGTGTTCAAGTTTCTGCGCCCCGAGACTGGCGAGTTACCGGTGCAATATAAATGAAATAGAAATAGAAATAGAAATAGAAATACAGAGTTTATTTATGATATGATATGATGTGGCATTTATAACATGCCTGTACACAAGTGTTTCTAGGTGCAACAAGACAAGGAGGGGGAAACAATGGAGGACAAAATAACGATCGTACTAGACCTTGTGTCATTCAAATCACTCAAGTGCAGAGAAGAGCGAATGGGCGAAGTGCCAGGGGGGAGTCAAAGGGGGAAGTGCAGTTAACTCACAAGTTCAGCCAGCGGGTGGCTCATAAGTGCAGAGAGAAGGGACTGTAGAGTTGCAGACACAGACCCTTAAGTGCTGGGGAGCACGGAGGCAGTGCAGGGGCAACTGGACATGCAGGAGCCTGGGCCCGAGTTCAGGGGGTGACCAGGTGACCAGTGCACAGAGCAGTCAGGTGCAGCAGTGGAGAGAGCAAGAGAGAAAGCGGAAGCAAAAAGAAAGGTCTTGAGTTGCAGAGGGAGGCCCCAGCCGAGGAGATAGATCTGCCCGCGACTCTCTGCTTGGAGAAGCATCTGTCCCTCAGAGAGTTGGTGGTGGATGAGCGGAGAGAGCTTGAGAAGGAAGATGTTTTGTAAGAGAAAGTCGGAGGTAGAGCAGTCCCAGGCTCCAGAAAGCCTTGTGGGCAATGCAGAGGGACTTGAAGTTGAACATTGCAGCCATGGGGAGCCAGTAAAGAGATTTCAGAGCTGGAGAGATACGATGCTTGGGCTTGAAACCTAGGACAAGTCTTGCAGGCATGTTCTGGATAAGTTGTAAAGGTCGAAGAGTAGAGGCAGGAAGATTTAAAAAGAGGCTGTTGACATAGTCCAGCCTAGAGAGGACCAGAGCTTTGGAGACAGTGAGCTTCTGGGGGAAAGTGAGAAAAGGAAGAATACCTCTGAGGAGGTACAGCTGATAGTTTGACTTCTTAGAGAAGTCAGAGATGTGAGGAGAGAAGGAGAGGATGGAGTCGAAGATGACACCAAGGTTTTTAGCCTCACAGGAGGGAGCAGGAAGAGGGTCTAGAGTAGGCGGCCAGAGAGAGAAAAGGAGGGAGCGGGTGTCCCAATGAGGTGGATCATAGTCTTACTGGCATTAAGGCAGTGATCATTGTGGCACAATGTCTGAATTGTGGCCAGACAGTCTGGTATGAGAGAAGAAGCAGAGGTGGGTGAGGGGAGCCTGAGAGAGAGCTGAGTGGCATCTGCATAACATTGAAAATTGGACTAGAAAGTAGCAATGCAGTGGGCAAGAGGTGCCAGGTGGTGGTTCAAGAGCCTGGGATAGAGGTTAGATCCCTGGGGAACACCATAAGTAGAGAGAGAGATAGAAGAGAGGAAAGACCCCAGTTGGACCTGAGAGGGTTGGTCGGTGAGAAAAGAGGTCAACCAGGCCAGGGCCTGCTCAGTAATACCAAGGTTGTCCTGTAGACGATTGAGCAGGATGGCATGGTTGACCATGTCAAGAGCAGAGGATAGATCAAGCAGAATGAGAACAGAAGGCAGATTAGTGTCAAGATTGGAGAGCAAGTCTTCAGGGGTGTTAAGGAGAGCAGGAGAGGATCTGAGGATTATACAGTCCCCTAGGGTCAGGCTTGCTCGTATGGGTGGGTGTGCCTTCTCAGTGGCTGCAAAGGTGTTAATGTGGTCCTTGATTGTTCTGGGTGAGCAGGAGAGAACCTGCTTTGATGAGACTTTCACAGATCGGACTTGTCTAGAAACATCATCATGGGTGAACAGGGGAAAGGAGGAGAAATGAGGACGAGAGACAGCCTCAGACGGGTCAGGAGTGGTAGAGGAGGAAGAAGAGTGGGACGAATATTGAAGATGACTTCGACACTAGAAGCATCGGAGAAACAATCAATAAAATATACGATGAGATGGGCCTGGAACAAATTTCCCAAGGGGGAAGGGAAGAGGAGCGCTTGGAGAACACTAAGCTATATGACACTGAGGATGTCACCCGAAGTAGTGAGAGCAGGGGACTGTCCCTAGACAGTCTGGGGATTGGTCAGGACGAAGAAGATGCAGGGAGTTGCATGAACTGGGAGCAATCAGCGTCCGACTCTGGTGAAGAGATAGAGAACGAGGCGCATGAAGAAGGGAGACGGCGCGAAAAGTGGCTCCCAAGGCACCAAGGGGTACGATGGTAAGATGCTAGCGAGTCTGCGCCCAGGACATCTAAGTCTGTCGCGCAGCCTGGCCAACATGAGGGAACTCCCCACGGTCAGAGGGGGGTGTCAACACCTACCTATGCAGACAGATTAAGGGCATTGCCAGGTAGATGGCGATGCAGGAATGCTACCCCAGCGATAGACAGGAGAGCTATGGGGAAAGAGAAGGAAGACTGCGCATTCCAATTTCCGCTGCTAGAAAAGGGGTGAGCAAGACCACAATATATTCCATGGCCACACATGGATCGAGAAAACGTGAAAACAAGCTTCCAATGCTGACTTCGGGAGCCGAGAAGGGGATACATGAGTTAGAGAAAATGACAGGAGGAGTCACCTTAGCTATAAGGGACATTAAGGGCCTCCTAATCGCCATACTTGGTGAGAGAGCAGACGATGTATGGAAACGAGCTGGGTACCCTAGGGTAACCATAATTAACACTTCCCATGACGGAGCACCATTTAATAATTGTAGAGCAGCATCCAGAATTTTCAAGACGCGTGGGTGCTCAAAACGCATGAGTCTTGGGCGAAAACTATCCCTGTATTCTACCATATATTGTGCCAAGGGTTGCCTGAACCGGTGCAAAAACAGCTCAAGAAATTCATAGGAATAGAAGCCAAACCATGGGCTGAGATACAGTTGACAATTGCACACTTCTGTTACGCTCACCTGGCTCCCACAGAGGCGTCGATCTGAACTGGACAGCTGCGGTCTCCACAAATGTGACGCGTAGGGCCGAGATGACGGACTGGACTGACCAACCTAGCTTCGTTTGCTTGGCCCGTAGGAATATTCTTCTGTAAATGGAGAAAGGGAATTAACCACCCGTGGGGTTGAGCGTAAATCCGCCCGCCCCCGCTGTTCTCCCCACAGATCACCTTTGATGTCCCCTCTTATAGTCTCACCTGATGGTTTGAAAAGATGAGCTCTCCATCCTGCATTGAGCGCAGGGGCTCGTTGATAACCAGTTGCTTCACTGGCTCGAAGGAATTGGTGAGTTCCAGAACAATATTGACTCCGAAAAGTATGTAGTTCGTAAGAGTTCACATGTCTGACTTTCACCCTTGTCCGATTCCTTGCAGTTTGCAGCTTGACCCCAGCGAAGAGTTCCTCGTGGTAGCTGACGAAATTCAGGTAAGGATTTGGTTTATCCTACACAGTTCAATAAAATAAGGCCAGAATGTAACCTGTGCTTGCTCCCTTATTCAGGTGTGGAGAGAAAATATGAAGTTCGGGGAATAATGCCTCCAGTGGTAAAATTAGGTAAGTCTATTGTGGTGAGAAGAGTTCCCCTTATTTGTCCCTTCGTTTCACCTTGTTGTCCTTTTGTTCCCCTTAGGGGCCGGGGTACGGCGAGGATGCAATGGGGACTGCACCGACCGTGAAGAGGAATAGTACCCCCGGTGGTAATCAGGTAAGTCTATGGGGGTAGTTACTATTGCCTCTGTTTATTCCCTTGGCTCACTTTTGCTGTTTTTGTGTTCCCCTTAGGTGCCAGAGTGCGGCAGGAAATTGCATAAGGATGCAGTGGATCGTGAGGATGCTGCGAAGGGCAGTGAGTTCAGCGCGGCGCTGCAGCAGGCGAGGCGGCGTATGTAAAATGCTTCTTTCTTCCAGCTCGAAGGCGCGGTGGATCCGGAATTCAGGTAATGATCGAAGGTTTTGCTCTTATTCTAACCTCTTCTCCTTCTGTTCCTCCCTTTTTCTAGAAGCTGCAGACTCGAGGCGGGTGTGGCAGCAGACTGGATGCAGGCTTGCAGACACAGTGAGCGTTACGCTGCTGGATGCAGAATAACGCGAAGCATGTGCTGCTCTTCGGGCGTGGTTTAAATAGCCTCCAAAGTAGTCCCAGGTAAGTATTCCTCCCCAGCCCCACCCGAGTAAAAAATAGTCCCTAGGTAAAATAGTCCCTTCCAAGCCTCATTTGGCTTGGAGCTCTGCAGCATGGTCTGCATCAGGTAAGCTTGCAGCATGGTCTGCATCAGGTAAATTCTATTCTATGAGCCTGGCACCTATGGTGCCAGGACTGACTCACCATATGAGCCTAGCGCCATAGGCGCCAGGACCGCACCCAAACAGCCCCTAGCAGGGGTTTTTGGGCTTGCTCAAAGTAACTTGATGCCTGCTTCCGGGGTTGCTGGACCTGGTCTGGTTCCCCGGGGGTAGGCATCATGACAGCACTCCCCCTCAAGGCCCCTCCTAAAGTCGTTCTTCTCTGTGGTTTTGGTTTGTCTGGGAAATTTTGGTGGAATCTTTTCACCAATCGAGGTGCATGCACATGGTCACTAGGTTCCCAAGACCTTTCCTGTGGTCTGTAACCCTTCCAGTCGATTAAATAAAAACGTTTTGATTTCACCATCTGAGGGGTCCAGGATGTTCTTAACTTCAAATTCGGGTTCCCCATCTATAAAGATGGGGTCTGGGGGCTTGGTTAGTCTTGTCCCAGGTTGCACTGGCTTCATAAGTGACACATGAAAGACTGGGTGAATTTGCATATTAGCAGGTAAGTCCAACTTGACGGCCACCGGGTTGATAATGGCCTTAATAGAGTAAGGTCCCAAACATCTAGGGTTAAAGGTCTGCGTTCCCTTGAGAGGTATGTGTTTAGTGGCCAACCATACTTGGTCCCCTATCTGGTACTGTAGAGTATCACTTCTATGCCGATCAGCATCGTTCTTGTATTTCACCTTCGCCTGTTTTCAATGTGCAGTTGCCTCCTTAAAGGCTTGTGTAATTGTAGCATGTAGATGGTCCACTGCGGGCATTTCTAAGTGTTGGGGTGAGTCAAGGTCTGAGGTTCGAGGGTGGTGCCCATATAGGGTATAAAAGGGGCTTTGTCCAGTTCCAGAATGTACTGAATTATTGTATGCATATTCGGCGATCCAAAGAATGTCCTTCCAATTACTCTCAGTCTGATGTAACATACAACGCAGGTATTGTTCAAGAGTCTGGTTGGTCCTCTCCATTTGACCATCGGTCTGGGGGTGGTGACTGGTCGATAATCTCACGTCGATTTGCGCCAATTGACAACATTTCTTCCAAAAATGTGAAATGAATTGACTGCCCCGGTCAGAGACCAACACGGACGGAAATCCATGTATGCGAACAATGTTTTCGAGGAATTCTTTGGCCAGGATTGAGGTTGAAGGTAATCCTTTTAAAGGAATAACGTGGGCCATCTTGGAAAAAAGATCCACAATAACTAGAATGGTGTTAAACCCATTACAAGGAGGTAGATCGGTAAGAAAGTCTAACGATAAGGTGTGCCATGGTGTAGGCGGAATGTCTAAAGGTTGTAAGAGTCTGGCTGGTTTTTTCTTTTGACTTTTGTTTTGGGCGCAAATGCCACAAGACATCACAAATGATTTAATATCCTTTCGCCAGGTGGGCCACCAGAATTGTCTTTTAATTTTAGCTTCAGTTTTTGCATTACCTGGGTGCCCCTCCATTAGGGCATCATGATAACGGGAAATGACTAGCTCTTGTAGTTCTTTCTGTGGCAGAAATAGCCGCCCTTGGTAATAAGGCAGATCATTGGTGACAGAGTAGTCCGGGCCTTTCTTTACCCAGTCCTGCAGGGCTGTAGAATCACAGAGTTGCTGGATCTTTACCTGAATGTCCTCTAGTGTCTGTAGAGTAGTCATGCCAAGAATCCTTTGTTCAGAAATTATGGGTACTGGTTCTGGGTTCACTTCTGCCTCTCTCATCCCTATTCGGGATAAGGCGTCTGCTTTACCATTCTTACAACCTGGTCGATAGGTTGTCACAAAATCGAACTCGGCAAAGAACAATGCCCATTGGAGTTGACGTGACGATTGGGCTTTGGCTGTTTTTAAATACTGTAAGTTCCGGTAATCGATGATCACAGTAATGGTATGCCTGACACCGAGAAGATAGTGCCGCCAAGCCTTGAAGGCAGATTTAATGGCTAATAACTCCTTGTCGGTAACCGCATAGTGTAACTCGGGTGCCGAGGATTTTCTGGACCAAAATGCTACTGGGTGAAGCTGGCCAGTTTCAGGGTCCTTTTGAGACAGGACAGCTCCCATGGCTAGACTGGATGCATCAGTTTCCACTATGTATGGGATTTCAGGGCACCGGGAGCTTTAACACAGGTGCAGACGTGAATTTCGCTTTCAGTTCTTGGAAGGCTTTTTCAGCTTCTTCAGTCCACATAAAGCGTTTATTTTTTCACAAGAGTGCTGTGATGGGATGTACGACATGTGAAAAATCTGGGATGAACCTGCGGTAGAAATTGGCAAAGCCGAGCATGCTTGGTACTCCCTTAACTGAACTTGGTGATGGCCACTTAAGGATTGCGTCCACCTTCCGTGAGTCCATTCGGACTCCCTTTGGGGTCAGGATAAACCCAAGGAATTCAACTTCTGTGGCATGAAAAACGCATTTTTCTAGTTTTGCATATAGTTTGTGCTGGCGCAATTTCTCAAGGACTGCTCGGACGTGCTTCACATGGTCATATTCTGAAGAGGAGTATACTAGAATATCATTGATATACACGAAAACACAAACGTCAATGAGTTCACGAAGGACATCGTTCATGAAGTATTGGAAGGCTGCTGGTGAATTGCACAACCCGAAAGGCATCACCTGGTATTCGAATAACCCATACTTAGTGCGGAAAGCAGTCTTCCATTCGTCGCCCTCTTTTACAAGTACCAGATGGTATGCCCCCCCGGAGATCTAATTTAGTATATATACAAACATCCTTCACTTGGTCTAGTAGTTCAGGGATCAGAGGTAATGGGTATCGGTTCTTAACAGTTATCTGGTTCAATGAGCGGTAGTCTATGCACGTTCTGAGATCACCTTCCTTTTTGGGCACGAAGAACAAAGCTGAAGATGCAGGGGACTTGGATGGGCGAATAAAGCCATTGGCAAGATACTGGTCTAAGTATTGTCGTAGGTGAAGGTTCTCAGGTTCCGTAAGGGCATAGATCCTGCTACAAGGGGGTTGTGCACTGGGAATGAGATTGATTTGACAATCGTATGATCTGTGAGGAGGTAAGGTGTTTGCCTGTTCCTTCTGGAAGACATCCTGGAATTCTTGGTATTCTGGAGGTAGTTGCATGACTGCTGTGGCTACTGTGGCCAGGTCTGCATTCTGATTTTTCTTTGGGTAACAGGTTTGTGCACAATCCGGGAAGGTTATTCTCTTCTCTCGCCCATCAATACAAGGATTATGTGTTTCCAACCAAGGTAAACCCAGTATTATTTGGAACTGTGGGGCTTTGATTAGATCAAACACAATAATATCTCTCGATGCCCATCCGGACCCAATAGTGTCATCTCTGCGGTGGAATGAGTTACAGGCCCAGAGGAAATTTCAGTTTCATCGACTGTGGTGATGACATCTGAGGTGGTTTTTCGGCAGAGAGGTAGATTCCACCTGGAAGCCAGTTCATAGTCCAAATAGTTGCCTATGGCCCCGCTATCAATGTATGCTCTTACTGCGTGCATACGCAATGGCTGCCCTGGATCTAAGAGGACCATTGGTATGATGAAATGCGAGGTCTGAGTATCTTTCTGCAAGCTCGGCAAGTGGACCTCTACGCTTTTCGGGCGTGGTCGTTTCCCGAGTCTGACTCCATATGGCTTTTATCAGCAGCTCCTACCACCTTCTTGGGTGGTTTTACAGGGCAATCCCGTAGAAAATGCCCAGAAGTTCCACAGTATAGACACAATTGCATTTGCCGTCTCCTATCTCTTTCCTTCTAGGTTAAGGGTCCTTTAACCCCTCCGATTCACATGGGTTCTGAAGCATCTGCTCCTTTGGGGTTAGCGTGGGTTTTGACCAACATCCGATTTTCAAACTTGGCTCGATCAGCCTTCCTGTTCTGAAGTCTGTGATCTAACTGGACAACTAAGTCTATGTATTCAACGCAGTCTTGAGGTTGCTTCACGACTTGAGCCAAGACATCCTTGAGTTCTCCTCAAAGCCCTCGATGAAATAACGTGATTCGTTTTACCTCAGGCCATCCAGTTTCCACTATCAACCTATTAAAGGTTGCGATGTAGGATAGAAGGTCCTGGTTACCCTGTCGTAGGGACAAAAGTTTGTTATCCAGGGCCTGTCCTTGGGAGTGCCGGACAAATAGTCTTTCCATGCTAGTTTGAAAGCCCTGAAAATCCCAAAGAATTGGGTCATCCTGAGTAACTAGTGGAATTGACCAATCAGCTGCACTGCCGCTTAGATATGACAATACAAAGGCTACCTTGGCTTGATCGTTTGGGAAGGCTCCAGGTCTGCATAAAAAGTGCAAGCGGCATTGGTTCATAAACACGGCGAACCTTTTGGGATCTCCGGCAAAGCGTTCGGATGGAGCTAATGGAATATTTCCTGGTAGGTTTATTTGCACAGGGTTACTCTATAACACAGGAGCTGGATTTCCCCCAGAACCAGGTAGGGGTGCTTGTCCAGCCTGGCTTTGAAATAGTTGCCTAGCAAGGTCATCAGTTCGCTCCTTTGACAAAATCAGTTCTCTCCTAAGAGCATTGGTTTCTTGACAGGTGGAATTCACTTCAGCCCTCAGTTCCCCTAGTAATTGGGCCAATTGGTCAGTCTCTGAGGTATCCATAACGCCCCGGTGGGAATCTGTGTGTAGGCTTCGCGTTCTGTTAAGCTCACCTGGCTCCCACAGAGGCGTCAATCTGAACTGGACAGCTGCGGTCTCCACCAATGTGACGTGTAGGGCCGAGATGACGGACTGGACTGGCCCACCTAGCTTCTTTTGCTTGGCCCGGTGGAATATTCTTCTGTAAATGGAGAAAGGGAATTAACCACCCGTGGGGTTGAGCGTAAAGCCCCCCACCCCAGCTGTTCTCCCCACAGATCACATTTGATGTCCCCTCTTATAGTCTCACCTGATGGTTTGAAAAGATGAGCTCTCCATCCTGCATTGAGCGCAGGGGCGCGTTGATAACCAGTTGCTTCACTGGCTCGAAGGAATTGGTGAGTTCCAGAACAATATTGACTCAGAAAAGTATGTAGCTCGTAAGAGTTCACATGTCTGACTTTCACTCTTGTCCGATTCCTTGCAGTTTGCAGCTTGACCCCAGCTAAGAGTTCCTCGTGGTAGCTGAAGAAGTTCAGGTAAGGATTTGGCTTATCCTACACAGTTCAATAAAATAAGGCCAGAATGTAACCTGGGGCTTGCTCCCTTATTCAGATGTGGAGAGAAAATATGAAGTTCGGGGAATAATGCCTCAGGTGGTAAAATTAGGTAAGTCTATTGTGGTGACAAGAGTTCCCCTTGTTTGTCCCTTCGTCTCACCTGTCCTTTTGTTCCCCTTAGGGGTCGGGGTATGGCGAGGATGCAATGGAGACTTCACCGACCCGTGAAGAGGAATAGTACCCCCGGCGGTAATCAGGTAAGTCTATGGGGTAGTTACTATTGCCTCTGTTTATTCCCTTGGCTCACCTTTGCTGTTCTTGTGTTCCCCTTGGGTGCCAGAGTGCGACGGGAACGTGCAGAAGGATACGGTGGATCGTGAGGATGCTCCGAAGGCCGGTGAGTTCAGCGCGGCGCTGCAGCAGGCGAGGCGGCGCGCGTAAAATGTTTCTTTCTTCCAGCTCGAAGGCGCGGTGGACCCGGAATTCAGGTAATGATCAAAGGTTTTGCTCTTATTCTAACCTCTTCTCCTTCTGTTACTCCCTTTTTCTAGAAGCTGCAGACTCGAGGCAGGCATTGCAGAAGACTGGATGCAGGCTTGCAGACACGGTGAGCGTTACGCTGCTGGATGCAGAATAACACAAAGCGTGTGCTGCTCTTCGGGCATGGTTTAAATAGCCTCCAAAGTAGTCCCAGGTAAGTGTTCCTCCCCAGCCCCACCCGAGTAAAAAATAGTCCCTAGGTAAAATAGTCCCTTCCAAGCCTCATTTGGCTTGGAGCTCTGCAGCATGGTCTGCATCAGGTAAGCTTGCAGCATGTTCTGCATCAGGTAAGTTCTATTCTATGAGCCTGGCGCATATGGCGCCAGGACTGACTCTCCATATGAGCCTGGCACCATAGGCGCCAGGACCGCATCCAAACAGTTCCTAGCAGGGGTTTTTGAGCTTGCTCAAAGTAACTTGATGCCTGCTTCCGGGGTTGCTGGACCTGGTCTAGTTCCCCGGGGGTAGGCATCATGACAGCACTCCCCCTCAAGGCCCCTCCTAAAGTCGTTCTTCTCCGTGGTTTTGGTTTGTCTGGGAAATTTTGGTGGAATCTTTTCACCAATCGAGGTGCATGCACATGGTCACTAGGTTCCCAAGACCTTTCCTGTGGTCTGTAACCCTTCCAGTCGATTAAATAAAAAAGTTTTGATTTCACCATCTGAGGGGTCCAGGATGTTCTTAACGTCCAATTCGGGTTCCCCATCTATAAAAATGGGGTCTGGGGGCTTGGTTAGTCTTGTCCCAGGTTGCACTGGCTTCAAAAGTGACACATGAAAGACGGGGTGAATTTGCATATTAGCAGGTAAGTCCAACTTGACGGCCACTGGGTTGATAATGGCCTTAATAGAGTAAGGTCCCAAATATCTAGGGTTAAAGGTCCGCGTTCCCTTGAGAGGTATGTGTTAAGTGGCCAACCATACTTGGTCCCCTATCTGGTACTGTGGAGTATCACTTCTATGCCGATCAGCATCGTTCTTGTATTTCTCCTTCGCCTGTTTTAAATGTGCAGTTGCCTCCTTAAAGGCTTGTGTAATCGTAGCGTGTAGATGGTCCACTGCGGGCATTTCTAAGTGATGGGGTGAGTCAAGGTCTGAGGTTCGAGGGTGGTGCCCATATAGGGTATAAAAAGGGGCTTTGTCCAGTTCCAGAATGTACTGAATTATTGTATGCATATTCGGCGATCCAAAGAATGTCCTTCCAATTACTCTCAGTCTGATGTAACATACAACGCAGGTATTGTTCAAGAGTCTGGTTGGTCCTCTACATTTGACCATCGGTCTGGGGGTGGTGACTGGTCGATAATCTCACGTCGATTTGCGCCAATTGACAATATTTCTTCCAAAAATGTGAAATGAATTGACTGCCCTGGTCAGAGACCAACACGGACGGAAATCCATTTATGCGAACAATGTTTTCGAGGAATTCTTTGGCCAGGATTAAGGCTGAAGGTAGTCCTTTTAAAGGAATAAAGTGGGCCATCTTGGAAAAAAGATCCACAATAACTAGAATGGTGTTAAACCCATTACAAGGAGGTAGATCGGTTATAAAGTCTAACGATAAGGTGTGCCATGGTGTAGGCGGAATGTCTAAAGGTAGTAAGAATCCGGCTGGTTTTTTCTTTTGACTTTTGTTTTGGGCGCAAATGCCACAAGACATCACAAATGATTTAATATCCTTTCGCCAGGTGAGCCACCAGAATTGTCTTTTAATTTTAGCTTCAGTTTTTGCAATACCTGGGTGCCCCTCCATTAGGGTATCATGATAACGGGAAATGACTAGCTCTTGTAGTTCTTTCTGTGGCAGGAATAGCCGCCCTTGGTAATAAGGCAGATCATTGGTGACAGAGTAGTCCGGGCCTTTCTTTACCCAGTCCTGCAGGGCTGTAGGATCAAAGAGTTGCTGGATCTTTACCTGAATGTCCTCTAGTGTCTGTAGAGTAGTCATGCCAAGAATCCTTTGTTCAGAAATTATGGGTACTGGTTCTGGGTTCACTTCTGCCTCTCCCATCCCTATTCGGGATAAGGCATCTGCTTTGACATTCTTACAACCTGGTCGATAGGTTATCACGAAATCGAACTCGGCAAAGAACAATGCCCATTGGAGTTGACGTGACGATTGGGCTTTGGCTGTTTTTAAATACTGTAAGTTCCGGTGATCGGTGATCACAGTAATGGTATGCCTGGCACCGAGAAGATAGTGCCGCCAAGCCTTGAAGGTGGATTTAATGGCTAATAACTCCTTGTCGGTAACCGCATAGTTTAACTCGGGTGCCGAGAATTTTCTGGACCAAAATGCTACTGGGTGAAGCTGGCCAGTTTCAGGGTCCTTTTGAGACAGGGCAGCTCCCATGGCTAGACTGGATGCATCTGTTTCCACTATGTATGGGAGTTCAGGGCGCGGGAGCTTTAACACAGGTGCAGACGTGAATTTCGCTTTCAGCTCTTGGAAGGCTTTTTCAGCTTCTTCAGTCCACATAAAGCGTTTATTTTTTCACAAGAGTGCTGTGATGGGATGTACGACATGTGAAAAATCTGGCATGAATCTGCGGTAGAAATTGGCAAAGCCGAGCATGCTTTGTACTCCTTTAACTGAACTTGGTGATGGCCACTTAAGGATTGCGTCCACCCTTCGTGAGTCCATTCGGACTCCCTTTGGGGTCAGGATAAACCCAAGGAATTCAACTTCTGTGGCATGAAAAACGCATTTTTCTAGTTTTGCATATCGTTTGTGCTGGCGCAATTTCTCAAGGACTGCTCGGACGTGCTTCACAAGGTCAGATTCTGAAGAGGAGTATACTAGAATATCATCGATATACACGACAACACAAACGTCAATGAGTTCACGAAGGACATCGTTCATGGAGTATTGGAAGGCTGCTGGTGCATTGCACAACCCGAAAGGCATCACGTGGTATTCGAATGACCCATACTTAGTGCGGAAAGCAGTCTTCCATTCGTCGCCCTCTTTTACACGTAGCAGATGGTATGCCCCCCGGAGATCTAATTTAGTATATATACAAACGTCCTTCACCTGGTCTAGTAGTAGTCACATTCCTTTTTGGGCAAGAAGAACAAAGCTGAAGATGCAGGGGACTTGGATGGGTGAATAAAGCCATTGGCAAGGTACTGGTCTAATTATTGTCGTAGGTGAAGGTTCTCAGGTTCCGTAAGGGCATAGATCCTGCTACAAGGGGGTTGTGCACCGGGTATGAGATTGATTTGACAATCGTACGATCTGTGAGGAGGAAGGGTGTTTGCCTGTTCCTTCTGGAAGACATCCTGGAATTCTTGGTATTCTGGAGGTAGTTGCATGACTGCTGTGGTTACTGTAGCCAGGCCTGCGTTCTGATTTTTCTTTGGGTAACAGGTTTGTGCACAATCCGGGAAGGTTATTCTCTTCTCTCGCCAATCAATACAAGGATTATGTGTTTCCAACCAAGGTATCCCCAGTATTATTTGGAACTGTGGGGCTTTGATTGGATCAAACACAATAGTCTCTCGATGCCCATCCTGACCCAATAGTGTCATCTCTGCGGTGGAATGAGTTACAGGCCCAGAGGCAATTTCAGTTCCATCGACTGTGGTGATGACATCTGAGGTGGTTTTTAGGCAGAGAGGTAGATTCATCCTGGAAGCCAGTTCATAGGCCACATAGTTTCCTATGGCCCCGCTATCAATGTATGCTCTTACTGTGTGCATACGCGATGGCTGCCCTGGATCTAAGAGGACCATTGGTATGATGAAATGCGAGGTCTGAGTATCCTTCTGCAAGCTCGGCAAGTGGACCTCTACGTTTTTCAGGCGTGGTCGTTTCCCGAGTCTGACTCCATATGGCTTTTATCAGCAGATCCTACCACCTTCTTGGGTGGTTTTACAGGGCAATCCCGTAGAAAATGCCAAGAAGTTCCACAGTATAGACAGAATTGCATTTGCCGCCTCCTTTCTCTTTCCTTCTGGGTTAAGGGTCCTTTAACCCCTCCGATTTGCATGGGTTCTGAAGCATCTGCTCCTTTGGGGTTTGCGTGGGTTTTGAGCAACGCCCGATTCTCAAACTTGGCTCGATCAGCCTTTCTGTTCTGAAGTCTGTGATCTAACTGGACCACTAAGTCTATATATTCAGCGCAGTCTTGAGGTGGGTTCCTCGAAGCCTTCACGGAAATACCGTGATTCGTTTTACCTCAGGCCATCAATTTTCCACTATCAACCTATTAAAGGTAGCGATGTAGGATAGAAGGTCCTGATTACCCTGTCGTAGGGACAAAAGTTTGTTATCCAGGGCCTGTCCTTGGGAGTGCCGGGCAAATAGTCTTTCCATGCTAGTTTGAAAGCCCTGAAAATCCCAAAGAATTGGGTCATCCTGAGTAACTAGTGGAATTGACCAATCAGCTGCACTGCCGCTTAGATATGACAATACAAAGGCTACCTTGGCTTGATCGTTTGGGAAGGCTCCAGGTCTGCATAAAAAGTGCAAGCGGCATTGGTTCAAAAACACGGCAAACCTTTTGGGATCTCCGGCAAAGCGTTCGGGTGGAGCTAATGGAATATTTCCTGGTAGGTTTATTTGCACAGGGTTAATCGATAACACAGGAGCTGGATTTCCCCCAGAACCAGGTAGGGGTGCTTGTCCAGCCTGGCTTTGAAATAGTTGCCTAGCAAGGTCATCAGTTCGCTCCTTTGACAAAATCAGTTCTCTCCTAAGAGCATTGGTTTCTTGACAGGCGGAATGCACTTCAGCCCTCAGTTCCCCTAGTAATTGGGCCAATTGGTCAGTCTCTGAGGTATCCATAACGCCCGGGTGGGAATCGTGTGTGTAGGCTTTGCGTTCTGTTAAGCTCACCTGGCTCCCACAGAGGCGTCAATCTGAACTGGACAGCTGCGGTCTCCACCAATGTGACGTGTAGGGCCGAGATGACAGACTGGACTAGCCCACCTAGCTTCGTTTGCTTGGCCCGTGGGAATATTCACCTGTAAATGGAGAAAGGGAATTAACCACCCGTGGGGTTGAGTGTAAATCCCCCCACCCCCGCTGTTCTCCCCACAGATCACATTTGATGTCCTCTCTTATAGTCTCACCTGATGGTTTGAAAAGATGAGCTCTCCATCCTGCATTGAGCGCAGGGGCGCGTTGATAACCAGTTGCTTCACTGGCTCGAAGGAATTGGTGAGTTCCAGAACAATATTGACTCTGAAAAGGTTGTAGTTCGTAAGAGTTCACATGTCTGACTTTCACTCTTGTTCGATTCCTTGCAGTTTGCAGCTTGACCCCAGCGAAGAGTTCCTCGTGGTAGCTGACAAAGTTCAGGTAAGGATTTGGCTTATCCTACACAGTTCAATAAAATAAGGCCAGAATGTAACCTGTGGCTTGCTCCCTTATTCAGGTGTGGAGAGAAAATATGAAGTTCAGGGAATAATGCCTCCGGCGGTAAAATTAGGTAAGTCTATTGTGGTGAGAAGAGTTCCCCTTGTTTGTCCCTTCGTCTCACCTTGTTGTCCTTTTGTTCCCCTTAGGGACCGGGGTAATGCGAGGATGCAATCGAGACTGCGCCGACCCGTGAAGAGGAATAGTCAGGTAAGTCTATGGGGGTAGTTACTATTGCCTCTGTTTATTCCCTTGGCTCACCTTTGCTGTTCTTGTGTTCCCCTTAGGTGCCAGAGTGCGGCGGGAACGTGCAGAAGGATGCAGTGGATCGTGAAGATGCTGCGAAGGCCGGTGAGATCAGCGCGGCGCTGCAGCAGGTGAGGCGGCGTATGTAAAATGCTTCTTTCTTCCAGCTCGTAGGTGTGGTGGATCCAGAATTCAGGAAATGATCGAAGGTTTTGCTCTTATTCTAACCTCTTCTCCTTCTGTTCCTCCCTTTTTCTAGGAGCTGCAGACTCAAGGCGGGCGTGGCAGAAGACTGGATGCAGGCTTGCAGACACGGTGAGCGTTACGCTGCTGGATGCAGAATAACGTGAAGCGTGTGCTGCTCTTCGGGTGTGGTTTAAATAGCCTCCAAAGTAGTCCCAGGTAAGTATTCTTCCCCAGCCCCACCCGAGTAAAAAATAGTCCCTAGGTAAAATAGTCCCTTCCAAGCCTCATTTGGCTTGGAGCTCTGCAGCATGGTCTGCATCAGGTAAGCTTGCAGCATGGTCTGCATCAGGTAAGTTCTATTCTAAGAGCCTGATGCCTATGGCGCCAGGACTGACTGTCCATATGAGCCTGGCGCCAAAGGCGCCAGGACCACACCCAAACAGCCCCTAGCAGGGATTTTGGGCTTGCTCAAAGTAACTTGATGCCTGCTTCTGGGGTTGCTGGACCTGGTCTGGTTCCCCGGGGGTAGGCATCATGACAACTACTGTAGATTGTTGCAAGAAAAGAACCGAAAGAATGAGGCAACTCGTAAGGGTGAGGAGGCGAAGCTGGTGCAAAAGAAGCTCTCAAAGTATGCTCTCAAGGTAGCCATGCTGACAATCCCAGCTGAACCAAGTGCACAACAAGCAGCTAACCCATCGCAGAATAACCAGGGTAGCGCGGGATTTTACACGAGGGGTAGGAGATTTAGAGGAAGAGGATGGCAGAGTAACCAGGGAGGGTTTCAAGGTAATCAGGGAGGTTTTCAGAACAACCAAGGTGGATTTCAAAATGTGCCGATGGGCAGTCCAGCTATGCCAGATGGACAGATGGCCCGACCACCGCCAATATGTTGACTGACAGGACATGTGGCACGCGTGTGCAGAAGCCAAGGCCTGTGGCAAAATGGCCAAGGAATGGGAACAGGCATGGTGAATCAGCCTGCCGTCCCACAACAAGGCGGTGCACAGAATCACACAGTGCAGCAGCAGGCGCCAGGCTTGCAGCAAGGTGCGCTGCAAGGGGTTCAACCCTCGAACATGGGGAACTTGCCACGGGGACAAGCCCAACAGGCACCATCGCAAATTTCTCAGGGCACTAACTCCGGAGGGTGAGTCAACCCTGGAAATGGGGGACAGCTCACGGGGGACTCTGATGTGCTCTATCCTATCAGTGACACCAGAATCTAATAGGGAACCTAGGGTGAATGTCGTCATAGGGGGTAAAGAATATTCCTTCTTAGTTGACACGGGTGCAACGCGCTCCTGCATACGAGAAAGCAAGTTTTCCTTGTCCAGCGAGGCGATAGATACTCAGAGTTTCACAGGATCTCACAGTAGAGTTCCCTTTACAGATACGCCTCCAGTCTCTGTAGGAGAGTGCGAAATGAATGTACCCCTATTGTATTCACGTCAGACTCCAGTAAACATTCTGGGTCGAGACTTAATGACGAAGTTGAATATGACTATCTCGTTCACGGAGGAGGGCATAGTATGCTCTACTCCAGGAATGCATTATTCAACGGTGTACAAAATGATCAGAGCATACTCCAGACGTATAGCCAAGAGGGCTATACCGTTAGAGCCAGAAGTTTTGACATATGGCGTGCGGGTGCTCATGGCAGGATTGCCAGGCCTCGCAGACAGAACAATGAGAACCCCTGATGAGTTTTTATTCAGACCAAGAATACCGATGCATGAACAAGAGGGACAAGTATTTCCCTTAATGATACAATCTTCCTTAGTGCGAGGGAAAGTAGCATTGGTCGAAGGATACGATGACGAAGGCAGACAATGGTGCGCGATTATCGCCATCGAAGAAGGGTGTCGAGTGACTGATGTCACTGATGACGATGTGTTTGAAGAACACCCTGACCTAGAAGAGATGAGAGTGGAAGTGAGTCTCATATTTTGGGTCAAAATGATCAAACGGGAGGTACCTCAGAGAATGATGTTGGCACTGATATGTCCAGAGTATTTTGAAAAGGATATGGCCCAAGTGCCTGTCACAGTATGGACTACAGGGACCTATGATGTAGGCCTCCTGAAAGGGGCAGGAGAAGTGAAAATTAAACTGAAACCAGGAGCAATTTTACCAAGGGCGCGACAATATCCCATGTCCCGAGAAGCGGATAAAGGGATTGCAAAGACAACTTCTGCCATGATGGAGCAGGGCATCCTAGTGACGTCAGAATCACCCTGTAACACAGTGATTTACCCCGTCAAGAAGTCAAAGGGAGGGTCTTGCCATTTAATCCAAGATTTAAGAGCATTAAATAATATTGTTGAGGCTGAGTTCCCTCTAGTCCCTAATCCATCTACAATTCTATGCAACATATCCACTGATGCAAAGTATTTCACGGTGATTGACTTAAAAAATGCCTTTTTCTCAATCCCGTTTCACCGTGACTCACAAGATCTGATGTCATTTACTTTCAGACAAATGCATCTGAAAAGCACAAGATTGCCACAGGGGTATTGTGAGTCTCCGTCCATTTTTAACAGAGTCCTGCAAATGGACCTAGTCAATATTGCAGTAGACAGTGTTGTCTTGCAGTATGTAGATGACATTCTGATCTGCAGCATCACTGAAGAGCAATGCAGGCGCAATTCTGTCCAGCTATTAACTGTACTGGTTGAGAAAGGATATAAAGTAGGGAAGAAATGAACACGTGTGCACACCTAACTAGTTCAGGAATAAACCTGTTTAGTAGTATTTAGAGTGATAGTAAGGTGCAGAGGAGAGAGACACAACCCTGACACTAGGTTGTGGGCTTAGGAAAACTGAAAAAGAGAGGGTACCCACAGGTTGTGGAACCCTCGCGTCCCCTGCACACTCAAGATTACCGCCAATAGACAGTCAGAAGGTATATGTTATATAGAAAGATTCTATATAGCGATATAGATCGACCTGTTAGGGAGAAATTCTTTTGTAAAGAGAATATTTCTAGTGGTAAATCTTTTGATAGTGTAATGAATATTAGGTCTATCTACAAAGTAGGCATTAATGGTAATGTTTCCACAGATTGTTATCTTTTATCAATGTTTAAAGCAAATTGTCTTCACTGTTATTTCTAAAAAACAAATACTTGTTTATTCACAAATATTTTTCTTTTTGTGGTTGCACAGTTTCACGTATTAGTATGCATCATCATTTATAAACAAGTAACTCAAATAAGATACAGAAATGTGCAAATATGTAACAATCTCTGTTAAATCTCACAGGTAATGATACATAACACTGTACGCGTTTCGGGAGAAAATCCCTTCATCAGGAGTGGGTATTAGGGTTTCTCAAAATCTATTAAAGTCCATAGAGCTTCTTCTTTCCCTAAGCTTCCGTGTGGATGTTAGCGGGATATCTATAAGAGAAATCATAATTCTCAGAATGTATGCAGTTCACATTCCACAGCTATTATTCTATAATTGAGTCTGCCATACATTGTAGTCTGTCATACATTGTAGCAATTCCTACCTCGCTATGTTGCCCCGAGGTTGTCTTTAATGCTGTAATGCCAGCAGTTTATTCAAAGTCCCTTTGTAGTGGATAACCTATAAAAAAGTGAGTCTCCTTAATATTTAAGCATTTTAGACATATTTGCTGAAATATCGTAGAGGGAATAAGGGAGGGATAGGAGAAAGATATACCTTCATTATCTTGATTTCTAGGATTCCTGCTAAGTAGTATGGGTAACACAGGTTCCGCTTTTTCAGGGTTCAGGGTATCCCAAAGGCTATAGAAAGTAAAAAAAACAAAATAAACAACAAAAAAAAAACAATTGTGGTTCTAGTTGCATATAAGATCAGGGTTTATGCAGAGTAAATGGATCATCAATGGTTAATTTGTTAAGGCAGCTTACTTGCCAGTAGGTTGCCATACGTTAATCACTATTCCAAAAAAGAGAGATGCTCTAGTTTCCAACCGGTCTCTTAAGGTTGTTTGGTAGTCCAAGGACTTTCAGAGAAAAAACGCTCTGTGAAACAGTCAGTCTCCTAATATGGGGAGACAAAAAGGTAATGGGAATGACAGTAAATAGATCTTCTATTTGTAGTGTACTGGGATTAAAGAATAATTAGTCTGTGTCCCGCTGTCTGGTTTACCTTTTATGATTCACACTCTAGTATGGGCTATGGCTCCTTCTCAGGGTGAATCACTCATTTTTCTTGAGTCCTGCTGCATTGATGACTCGCGAATGCGAGTATAAAAAATGGCCGCCAGCGTCAAGAACGCGATGATGTCACGCGCGCCGTGACGTCACATGTAAACATGTGACCTCACCATGTGGTCACGCTACCAGCCGTAATGGAGCTGTTATGGAATTTTAGCGTAGACCCATTTTAAATGGATGTAGTCTAGTATATCATCAAATTGTGTAAAACAAATGTGGGTAGAAAAGTACAATTTATTCCTGGTGCTAATTAATGGTGTTTACTGATAGCGTTTTAGGGGCAGAACAATCCAATACAGGATGACAACACCACACTGAATAATTGAAGGGATTTGAAGGATAATAGCAAGCAGTAATGCCAGATGGGGTACATTGTCAGTCCCTTGTCAAAGGGAGTTGAACAGAGGAGTTAATGGGTGTTATAGCTCATCCATGTTAGAGACAGCTACCACTATAGTGTCCCTCATGGGATAAGGTGTCTGGCCGGGCGTTTTTTCAAAAAAGGGCTGTTCAAGGTCCATCTAGGGTAAGTAAGTACATGGAAATAAAAATAGTGGCTAGCACTTTAATAACCTCTGTACGTAAGTTCTAAGATCAACCTTAGGGCACATATTCTCACAATCTTGTCATGTATATTCGGACACAGGTTGAGTGTGCCTATGAATAAAAATGTACAACATAGTTGGTACATCCTATATTTACGTGTTGACAGCATTTATTCAAAAGATGAATTAAATAAATCAGATAAGACAACCTTAATACTATATTGTGGGTTGACTCACCCTATTCCTCGTGGACCATGATCTACCATTTAGCTGAACCTGTATCAGGACTCTCCTATTCATGATGTTAATTGATTGTGTGTATTAAGGTGATGATTTATAAAAAGGCCCCTAAGTGGAAGTCTTCATTCATTCTGTACGGATTCATACTGTGCAGTTTGTCAATCCAGTACAGTTCACGCTGGTCCAATCTTTTGGCATGATGGTCCCCTCTTGGTGCTTTTGTGACAACTTCCAGTATCTGAAAGCGTAATTGTGCCACTGTGTGTCTGTTGGTAGTGAAATGTTGTGCCGCAGGTGATCGTACATTCTTTGTCCGTACATTACTCTTGTGCTCATTGCACCTCTCTTTCATTTTCCTTCTTGTCTGTCCCACATAGTAAATCCCACATCGGCAGCTCAGAGCATAGATGACGGACTTTGTATCACATCTGGCAAAATGTTTCAGTTTAATTTTAGCACCTGTTCTTGGATGTCTTATGTACTCCCCTTTGGTGATTTTGTTACAATTTCCACAGTGCAAACAAGCAAAGGTTCCAAATGTCTTGGTGTGTAATGTTGGTTGTTGTTATACCGTGGTGCGCTCTGCTCTGACCAACTGGTCCTGAACATTTCTACCTCTTTTCTAGGCGATTAGCGGTGGTTCAGGGAAGAGTTTCTGTAGTTGGGGATCCATCTGGATGATCTTCCAGTTTTTCCTTATTAGGCGAGTGATGCGGTGACTTTGGATTGAATATTTTAACGTATATAGGAATGGTATCTCATTATGTTCTGTTTTTTTCCAGAGAAGTTCTTCTCTTGATTTCAGGTTTGATCTTTCCTTCGCGGCACTGATAATATTTTCTGGATAACCACTCTCGAGGTATTTGTTAGTCACCTTATCCATTTCAATTGTGAGTGTTGATTCAACTGCAGTGATTCGTTTAGCCCGAAGAAACTGGCTGTACGGTAGGTTGTTTTTTAGGTGTCTTGGGTGGTGACTCAGATAATGTAAGCTGTTGTTGACGTCCATTGGTTTAGTGAATAGCTTTGTGGTGATTTCTCCATCCTTCAATTCTAATTCGACATCAAGATAATGAATTTTCGGATTACCTATTTCCATCGTGAACTTGATTCTGTCATTCACAGTATTGATATATGTCAGGAATGTGTTGAGTGACTCTTGATTACCTCTCCAAATGACGAAAACATCGTCAATATATCTTAGCCAACAGATCAGTTTGGATCCCCAAGTTGGATGAGATATTATTTTCTGTGTTTCCAAGTGGTGCATGAACAGATTGGCATATGCTGGTACAATTGCTGAACCAATTGAGGTACCAGATGCCTGTAGGTAGAATTGTTGATTAAACCTAAAGAAGTTGTTCTGCAGAATGATGGTAGCTAGTTCTAGTATGAACTTTTTTTCTGCTCTGCAGTCTTGTTCTTGTAACAGTGCCCATTCTAGTGCTTCCAGGCCTTTGTCGTGGGGGATGGAAGTATAGAGGCTTTGTACATCAAATGTTACCAATAAGTCTCCCTGTTGTGTGTTCTGTAAATTCTTAATGCTGTTCAGAAAATGTGTTGTGTCTCGTAGATAAGTACTCGTCTTTTGTACTATGGGTTGAAGTATCTGATCTACATAGATAGCCAGTGGATTGAACAGACTATCAGTTCCTGCAACTATTGGTCTCAGGGGGGGTTCTGGTAGTTGTTTATGAATTTTAGGAAGTCCATAAAACACAGGTATTATTGGGTCTGTTTTATGTAGGAAGTGTCTTGTTTTTTCTGTTATCCAACCATTCTCTGCTGCTTTCTCTAGAATTTTTTCAATCAATGTTGCAATTCTGACTGTTGGATTCTCATCGATAGGGATGTACGTGTCTCTCTCATCCAGTAATCTTAAACATTGGGAGTTGTAGAAGGGAGTGTCCATAATAACTATGGATCCTCCTTTGTCCGCTGGTTTCGGTGTTATTGTGGTATCATCAGCCAATTCCTTAATTATTTTACTCTGGTGTTTGCGAATGTTGTATTTTCTCACTTTATTGTAATCAAGTTTTTTTCAGTTGGCTGAGCATTTGATTTTCAAAGATTTAAGAGTCGTATTCTGAATGGGAGGGTCAAATGTACTCTTAGGTTTAATTTCCAAAAATTCTGTTGGTGAATGGTTTTCAGTTGGCGGTTGTATATCGAAGAAGACTTTCAGTCTAATTTTTCTCATGAGTCTATGTAAGTTGACACGTTCTTCCAAGTGTGTAGTGTTCTGTGTCGGGGTAAATGAGAGGCCCAAGTTCAGTACTTGTAGTTGATTATTGGAGAGAGATTTGGAGGATAGGTTAACTATTAGGTGTTGTTGGCTTTTTTCTTGGACCTTAGGTTTCTTGAGCCCTCTTCGTGTGGTCTTTCCTCTAAAAAATCCTGTGGAGTTGCTGATGATGTTGTGGCTGTTTGTGAGTTATGAAAGATACCTCCTCTTGGGTTGGTTGTTGTGGGAAAATCCTCTCTGGTATTCCTGCTTCCTCTTGCTTCTTCAGTACTTGAGGGGATGTCACTGCTCTTGTCACTGGTATCTCGCCATGTTTCCCCTGGAGGTGGTCTGTTGGGGTAGGGTGGTCTCTTAGTTTGGTAGAATTCTTGCCATGTGTAGACTATATCTTGGGAATAGTCAAGGGTGTCTCTCCTAAATTTACGGACCTTCCTCTGTTCAATTTCTTTTTTATACTGCTTTAGTGATGTGTTGATGTCGCCCAATGAGGTTTTAAGTTCTTCACTATTTATGAGGGAACGCAGTTGTTCACTCAATTCACTAACCTCACTGTCCAATTTGACTACAGATTTGGATATCTCCTCTATAGTCAGGAGTATTAGATCCAATGAGCACTTATTTAATATTTGTTCCCATTTCTTTACAAAGTCCGGGACTTTTTTCACAACGTTGGTTTCAGGTAGACTCTCAAACCCCCTCAAAAGGATATAAAGTAGACAAGGAAAAGTTACAATACTGTCAACACGAGGTTTTATACATAGGTCAACTAATCTCACACAAGGGGAAAAAGGTAACCCCAGAAAGGGCTGAAGCTATCATGAACACAGCTAGGCCGCTCATGATAAAAGAAATGCAAAGCTTCTTTGGCCTATGCAATTATGTCAGAGCATGGGTCTTCGATTACAGCTCGTATACCAAACCCTTGCTTCAGGCTTTGAAGAAAGCCCAGGCAACAAAGGAAAACATTGAATGGACTGAGAATGGAAAAGGGGTTTGCAGAACTCAAGGGGACGATTTGTAAGGCCCCAGTTTTAGGGATTCCAAATTATGCAGAGGAATTCTACCTGTTTTCACATACTGATGGCAATTTTATGACGGCAGTACTCGCTGAGCGAACCTCGCTGTGGTATAAGCCCTTAGCATATTACAGCGGGAGTCTGGACCCAGTTATGAGAGGCCACTTCCCTTGCGAACAAAATCTAGCTACCGCTGCATTCGTCTTCGAGAAGGCATCATCCATTTAAATGGGGTTCTCCATGACTTTGTACGTCGAGCACTCACTATTCGCCATACAATAAAAACCAAAGGGCACGCTGACATCTCAGAGAGCATCCGCCTATGAGGTGATAATCTCTAACCCATCGATCAAAATAGTTCAATGTAAAACTGTAAATCCAGCTATTTTCATAGCTGAGCCAGTCACAGAGGGAAAACCTATACATGACTGTGCGAAATATGAGGAATTCTATGATGAAATCCCCAGGGTAAAAGAAAATGCCCTGGCTGGTGGTTAGATCGTGTTCATTGACGGTTCATCAAGAATCAACCAAGAGGATGGGCAAAGATACACAGGCGTGGCCGTGGTAAAACACCTAGCGAATGGAGAGTTTCAGTTACTCGTCAGTGCACGAATACCATCTCACTATTCAGCACAAGCTACAGAGCTGTTGGCACTGATACTCGTCATTGAGAATCATGAGGTAATGGTGTACAGTGACTCCACCTATGTGACATCTACCGTGCACGCAAGCTTAGTACACTGGAAAAGGAGGGGCTACCTCCGGGCAGACGGCATGCCAGTGCAACATGCAGTCTTATTGGACAGGTTGATAAAAGCACTACAGCTCCCAGTGGGCATAGCGGTCGTAAAATGCACCGCCCACACCAAAGGGACGGATTTCATGCCACGTGCAAATCATGAAGCAGACACGGAAGCCAAGCGTATGGCATCCAAGAGTAAAACAATCATGGACATGGAGGTGGCAGGTACCCATGAGAGGATGATGGTAGCACGAGCCACACGTGAGGCCTATAGCAACATGGGGCAGACTCAGCTAATAGAGCTCCAAGGGGAGGCACCTCAGGAGGAGAAGAATTTGTGGAAGCATCGAGGGTGCTCCTTAAGCCCCTCTGACGGATTGTGGAGGCAAGACAGCACTGGTAAACCAGTAATGCCTGTCGCCCTGCTAAAAATAGCATTGGAGCAATTACATTACCCTATTCATATGTCAAAAGAAAATCTCGCTGCAACGCTCGCAGAAGACTGGTTTACACCGAATTTGGCAGAGCATGTTGCATTCTTCATGGTGAACTGCATAACATCCAGCAATTCACCGCTGGGCACACATTGAAAGTAGTAAGAGGAGTTATCCCCCAGCCCAATGGTCCATTCCAGCACTTGTATATCGATTATGTCGACATGATTCAAGTGTGCAATGGGTACAGGTATTTAATTGTGGTGGTGTGTCCATTCTCTAGATGGATAGAAGCAGGTCCCTGTACACACCCAGACTCTACCTGTGCTGCCAAATTTCTGGTGGGGGAAGTGTTCCCTAGATGGGCGGTGTGCGAGGTAATGAGGTCAGATAACAGGGCTTACTTTGTGAACGCATTCTTTGAACAGATCAGCTTGTTGCTTGGTACAAAGCACAAGTTCTCATCGGCATATCATTCCGGAAGGAAATGGCATATGTGAGAGGCTCAACGGCTTGTTAAAGGAGAGGATAGCCAAGTTGAAACTCACATTAAAAAAAGGATGGCTGCACTGTCTACCACTGGCATTGTATGCACTTCGGAACCAACCAGGCTCTGACCACCATCTCACGCCGCACAAAATAGTCACGGCAGAAGGATGAGGACCCCTCTTACCCCCAGAGATAGTCCTAGATGTGATGCCCAGCCAACTAGAGAGGTCTTGGGGACTGAGATGCAGGAGTATTTGAGCTTTATGACATCCAGCATCTCTGTCATTACAGGCCAACTGCAGCGACGGTGAAAATGGTGCAGCACGGCACAAAACACAGCAGGAGGTGCTGCAACAGACCCAATTCAAAGTCTATGTGCACCTCTCGTCTTCCCTGGTGATGCTGTTTTAATCAAAAATTATACAAGGAAAAGGTCGGACGAACCAAGATTTAATGGCTCTTTCATCGTGGAGGACTGCACTCCTTCTGCTGTCAAAGTCCAGGGCAGAAGGGCATGGCTCTTCCTAAATGACATTAAACCATATAAAGGAGAGAGCCCTCTGGATGCATCTATCCACGAAGAAACTACAGACAACGGGGAAGAACCTCAGCACGTGCAGACAAGATCCATGGCGACGAAGAAGGACGCATGAGCAGCAAAATCAAGGCAAAAGAACTCTGTTTTAAAAGTGGGGCTTCAAAACTGGACATTTCCGCTGGAATAAAGAGAGAAAGGTGATAAAGGACAATAAAACGAACACTCACAAGTTGCAGGGTAAAGAGAAGCGCATCCGAAGCCACAACAACGTTGATAACAGAAACTTTCGAATCAAGTCACCCAAGCAGTGTGAAAAATTAAGACTCTGATAAACTACAGACAAGACTTTTCTGAGAGCTTAACACAGTATCCTCAAGCAACCAATGTCAAGACTTTGTTTACAGAACATATGGTATCTCACAGCAGACATCTCACGTGGGATGTACTCACTTATTTCCAGATAGTGGTAATATCATATCCGTCACTTGTAGGGAGAGTAACCAGTGTCACAGACTTTATTCAAGATCCGGCTAACAAGAAAGTAATCTGGCAACTGCTGACTGTCATTGCAGAAGCCTTCGCCGAGTTACCCGACCACAGTGAAAAGGACACAAATGCTTCCACCACAGGCATACATTAATGAACTCACCTTCACGCTGTTCTTTCAAATAATCGAGAAGTGCCCGGCACTTGTTGGAAGAACCACAGACACACTCACTTTTATCAGAGACCCAAGAAACCTAGCACAATTGAACCAGCTATGGTCTAAGCTAAATTACCTAGTGCCAATCCACGCAGCAGGAAAGTGCAGAGACTGTTTGAGTCAAAAGAAAAGCTTGGGATCAGGACCCAGCTACACAGGACAAATGTCCCTGTCACCCGAGGACACCCAGCATGGCACATAATGTCCTGTTCAGACTAGTCACAGACTATCCAGAAATGGTGGGAAGGCTTTCAGATGTTGACGTCATCACCTTGCTCAGAGATCCAGCCAATATCTCACACATGGGCACACTCCTCCACGGCATCATGTTCCAGGTAGAGCTATCTAATTTCCAGTGAGAGTACCTAAGGAGGTTCTAGTGAGACTTTCCGCCGTGGGACAGATCGAGAGACAGAGAGACAGTGCTTTATCTTTCCAACATGGGACAGATCGAGGAGACAGAGAGACAGTGCTTCATCTTTCCGCCATGGGACAGATCGAGAAGAGCGGAAACGAGAACTCCACCATCTTGTTTTTCTTTTTACTTTTATTTTTCTTCTATTTTTTCTTATTGGTATCTTTTATTTTTCATGTTTACTTTTATTTTTATTTTTATTTTTACACCATTTTATTTTTGTTTGATTTTTAGCAGTTCCATCTTTTCATTCCTTCGCATTGAACAGGTTCCAGCATGTCCTCAGGACCAAAGCAAATTCGAGGTGTGCACTGGGATCTTACTTATTGTAGAGATGCATAATGAATGTGACTTACCAAAGATGTTGGCCTAACCTTTTTCAATAGTTTAGCAAGGGAACTGTACTCCGTACCCAGAGACTGCCATCAATACCCGCAAGAGTGGGGACACTTGAGAAGCACTCGTCACTTTGGTAATTCACGAACTCTTGAGCGACGAAATCGGAGTAAGAAAAATAATTAAACACTGACAATAGACTTATGTTCAAAATGGGGGCCCAGAACAGTAACCTGGTTTTACCGCCAACAGAGGGTTGCCCCCGCTTTCCTGGAAGGAAATACTGCCAAATGTCTTTTAAGTGCATAATGTGTATATGCATAGTAATTATCATTGTCTTTCTGTCATTGACTATCAGAACTGCATTTTTTATCAGTGCGCGAAGCACTCTAATTTAAGTGCACACACAAGATAATGAACGCCTGGGTCCCACGAAAGCGCTCAGACCCTATATAGTTATCCCAGTTCCAAGAAAAGCTGATGGTAAAGCAAACAAGCTAAAATTGAATGTAATTAGCAGTGGCACATACAGACTTGAAGTAATGAATGAAGAGAAAAGCTGGAGACAGGGTCAGCATGGAGTGAATGAAAATGTAGCACTGACCACTGCACGCACCCACACACAGGATGTACATGAACAAGGGCAAGTGTCAATGGCTACAGGGCCTCAAACGAAGGCAACAGAAAAAGAGAGACTACATACCGAACAACCAGTCCCAGAAAATAGTGGAAGTAACCAAGAAGAAGCAAGTGAGAAACCAAAGAGAGAGGGCATAGCAAAATCCCTCAAAAGAACAGAAGTAGCCACAAAGGAACTCACAGAGAAAACACAAATGCTGATAGATCATTTGTTCCCGTTCATAGTTAGAGCAAAGAAACTGCACGAGGAGCTGAAAAATAGAACTACAGAGACTATAGCAATAAGCATGCCAGCTCAAACGCAAGGAACAAGCACCAGGCCCACGACACAGCCACGCATTGGGAAGTTGGTGAGGTAATGGTGGTTAGAGAACATCTTTGAAAGATTACAAAAGGAAAGGAAAAGAAACGCAAATCCTTCTCCTATCACAGCGATACAGCCAAGGAAACCTGCTCCACCGAGACGCCCAGAGTGGAAAAGCAGCACAGACGCATTCAAGGACATAGTTATAGCAAACTACGCTGAGAATCAAGAGAAGCCCGCACGAAGATAACAATGAACTCAATGTTTACCTGGACAGCAGAGCCCATCTCGGAAAAAACATTTGGTACCAACACATGAAGGAAGTAGGACAAAGGCAATAAGAAGGAGAATGCTTCGTCTGTGCACTCCTACCGTACAGCATGGGAAAATCCAAGATCTTCGTGGCAGTGTAAATTGATGTTCCTACAGTACACTTTATGTCACACGTAGCAATGTGTAACACCAGAGGACAATTTATGGGAAGAGACGCCTTACTGATATGGGCCACCGAAAAGGATTACCCAGATGAAGATGGCTACGTCCAGGATATTAAAACAAGAAACAGAGCACATACCAGGAATCACGTAATCAGATACAAGAACCCTGAAGTTAAAGGATTGGGAACAAGATGGTTAATAAACCCGAGACTGAACGTTCAAGGAAAAAATGCAGAAGCGGCTCAAATCTGGAAGAACAGAGGCCAAATGTAGATCTGGGGAACAGTAGTTTCCCCAAATGGATGGGAAGAAGGAGTAGTAATCTGCCGAGCTTGGATGGTCCTTGGAGCCTGCCAAGAAGCAATAGAGAATTCACAGAGGTTATGCAAACCTCTATGGCCGAAATTGGTAAAGCTGCTAGCATGGGTCAAAGACAGAGGAGGACCCCTGCAAATAGTACCACTGGAAAGCCTGATACTATGCTTCAGAAGTAATGACACGAGGAAGATGGGAGAGAATGTAAACTGCGGACGAATCTTTGAAGCCCCGGGAATGACACAAGGAACCGCAGTCATTAATGACCATTAATGGGCATGTGGATCCAAGGCATATATAAGACTACCGAAGAACTGGATAGGCATATGCACACTGGTGAACATCCATGTTCCCGCACTAGAGATCCCTAAAAATGACCTGAATTTGGACAGTTTCCCGAAAGCAGATGCTCATCTAAGAAAAAGGAGATCTGTGGAACTGGTATCCAGGATGAAGAGAGAAAATTACTTTTCTGCCAAATCAGAAGAGGCATTCCATGCGATCCCATATGAACACAGGCTGTTCAGCCTCACCTCAACAGTATTCACCACAATGCTCTTGCCACACATCCAAGTTGGAATGAATGCTAAATGGCTGCAGATAACCAGATGGGAGTTATTGCTGATCATCAACACCACTATAAAAGGATTTAACGCGATCAAAGAAGAACAGAGAGCAATCCGATTGATGACCCTCCAGAACAGATATGTACTTGACATGATCACAGCGATGGATGGAGGTGTTTGTGCAAAAATCGGAGAATCGTGTTGTACTTTATACCATCGCACGATGCAGAAAATGGAACCCTAACAGAAGCCATAAGTATGTTGACAACCCTAAAGAACCAGATGATCGATGAAGGTGATGAATTAGACAATGACAGCTGGTTTGGAGCCCTGTTCTCATGGGTCCCACAATGGATGGCGGATATATTCAAGTTTCTGGGAGCCTTACTAGCAATGATACTGCTAGGATTCTGTGTTATCAAGATAATCATCACACAGTGCCATAAAACTGTGAAGAAAGCCATTGGGTTGAAAATCATGGTCGATGTCGAACCAGGATGGAAGCCCAGAGACCTGACTGATGAAGAAATAAGAGACTTTGTGAAAGCCAGTGAATTTGCATCAGAAGGAACAAAGTTTACATATCCCAGGAAACGAAGAAAGTACAAAGGAGAATGGATCTATTGCAGCCCAAATGAAAAATGCCAGCTAATGACCTGGAACAGAGATGAACATGTAAAAACAGCAGGGAGTTTGAAATGTGTGATAAAATATGGGCTCCCAAGATGCACACATTCACACCATCATGTACAAACCCTGAAGATGACGAACAAGACACAGATGAACCAAAAAAGATGAATACGAAGGAGGACGCAGAAGTGGTTGATGAACCGACTAGAGGGGGGAGTGTAGAGGAGGTCCCAGACATGGCCTGCACCCCCACCCCCATTTGAGGTACCAGGAGCATACTCGCCAAGGTATGTGATGTATGAGGAGCAAATGAACCAACAGAGAGCTGCGCTAGGACTCCGCCCAGTGTACATCAGAAGAGCCTTACCTGTTGAAGCGCCCATAACCAGACAGCCATGGGCTGCACAATACCCTCTTAGACAACCATACCAGCAGCTGAGACAAAATGAAGAGTACCTACAGAGAGTCCATGAAGAGACCCAAAGAGCCTTAATGGATGGCCAGTGGAAATGACACAAGGGCCTGGACAGACTCGCGGACGAAAAAAAACAGCTATCAAAGATAACACGCCAGTGCGAGCAGCTGTGAAAATAGATGTAATGGACATAGGAGAAGAGACAATGTTGAAACGTGAGGAAACGTTGCTATGAGGCAAGATGGAAGAAGCCAACCAGTTAAGGCGTGTAAATAGGCTTGGAACGCAAGAAGCTAAGAAAACGATACTACTTGCAATGCTTAGTAGAAGAATAGAGCGGCAAGCGCCAACCATATATCTACCTCAATAAGGCATGCTATACAAGTGTGACTCCATTTTGTAAAGCAGAAGTATGCCTAGGCGGCCAAAGGCCTAACAGGCTGGGTTTCATATCCCAGCTAAAGCCAGGAGAAGGAGCGGAATCGAAACTCAACAAAGAGCAGCTCATGCCTGGGAATTCGAGGTCAACCCAAGGAAGGGGGAGAGCGGCAACGCTGGAGAATCGAAACTTCAGAGCATACCAGCCTGTCCCCGTGAAGGTCAAGATAAGGGGGGCCCAGGCAGGTGGCAAGGCTAAAGAAGAATCAAATACACTAAAAGCTGGAAACTGAAGCAGATTCACAGTGAACAGACATGTACTTGTCATTAAACGGACTCCCCTTTGCCAAACTACTGAGTCCTCATTATTGAGTCGTGTTGGAGTAAGTGAATCCTGCACCCCCATTCCTCACATGGTGCAGCTATCTTGTTTTACGGGTACTAGAGGGTGAGCACTGACCTATGGGCCTGTCAGTGGAAACACCGCCCTCTTGTACACTTCTTGTTGACCTCATTCCTTATATGGGTTCCAACATTGTCTGACATTCTGTACCCCCTGCTTTTGACAGGCAAACAGTCACCAGTGAGTATATCAAGCTGTCCCCATTGGGTTAAGCCTGGTGAAAGTGGGAACAGGGAGGCAAACTGATTTAACAGTAACCTGCACTCATCCTGCTGGCCAGATGTGAGACTGGAAGAGAGATTAACTCCTTCCACTTGCTCATCTAAAGGTAAGCCTCTGAGGAGGTCAGGCAGAGGTTCACTCTCCTCCTCCTCCTGAGCTGAAGCTAGAAGCAGAGCTCCTATATCAGGTCTAGAGACATAAGCCTTTAAACGGTTGGTGTGAAAGACTCTGGGAGCCTCCTTAGGATTAACTAAGTCCACCAGATAGTTCACCTCTCCAGGTTTACCCACAAATTTGAAGGGTCCTATCCATTTGTCCTGCAAGGCCCTCTGCCTTGTGGGGACCATAACAAGAACAAGCTGGTCTTGAGTAAACTCAACCATGTTAGCCTTCTGGTCATGCCAATGTTTGACCAGAGCTTGACCAGCCTTCAGGTTATCAGTTAACTCTGCCATCATGTGTGACATTCTCCTCCGGAGACCTATCACATAGTCAGTCACTCTGACTGGCTTGGGGGAAGGAGCACTCTCCAACCCCTCCTTAATCAGGGCCAATGGACCTCTGACTGGATGGCCATAACGAAGTTCATAGGGACTGAATCCTACTCCCTCCTGAGGGACTCCTCTATATGCAAAGAGAAGGCATGGCAGTAGAAGGTCCCACTTTCTTTTAAGGGTTCTTCTAAAGCACCAATCATGCTCTTCATAGTTCTGTTAAACCTCTCTACCAACCCATTGGTTTGGAGATGGTAGGCAGTTGAAGCTTGTAGGTAACTTCACAGGTTTTCCACATTGCTTGCATGTAGTGGGACATAAAGTCTGATCCTCTGTCAGATATCACCTCCTTAGGAAAACCTACTCTGGTAAAAATACCAAGTAGGGCCTTAGCCACAGCCGGAGCCGTAACAGTCCTCATATGTATGGCTTCAGGAAATCTAGTGGCATGATCCACTACAATCAGGATAAACCTGTTGCCTGAAGATGTGGGAGGGTCGAGAGGACCAACAATGTCAATCCCAACCCTCTCAAAAGGAACTCCCACCACTGGTAGAGGCAACAAGGGTGCCACATTCTTGGCTCAAATCTTGCCAGAGGTTTGGCAAGTGTGGCAGCTTCTGCAGAATTTGTCTACTTCTGAACCCATCTTAGGCCAGTAAAAGTAAAGAGAGAGCCTTTCCTTGGTCTTCTTAAAACTTAAGTGACCAGCCAAAGGTATCTTGTGGGCTAACTTCAGAAACTGGAGGCGGTTCGCTAGAGGTACTACAAGTCTTTTGCAGTCTCCAGGGGTTGATTCAGTTGGTTCACTGTAGAAGAGGCCATCTTCCCAGTGCAACCTATACTTCCCAGGATAGGTCCCACTGAGCTAAGAAGCTGCCTGTGGGTGAAGACCTTCTAAGGTAGGACATTCTCTCTGTCCCTTGCTGAAATCTTCCCTGTAGGGTCCCCCTTCTGCCAGTAAAGACTGCAGCTCAGGATGGTCAATAGGGTCAAGATCTCCTACCAGAGTAAGATCTTCTTCTAGATCTGATTCCTCAGTGTCTAGTTGAACCATACAGGGTTGAACCTCACACTCAGCCTCAGCTGGTGGAGGAGTCACTGATGTGACTTTAGACAGTCTTGGAGATGTTCTTTTGGGCACAGGAGTGCTTGCTGGTTTCTTGCTGGCAGACTTGGGTTTCCCCTTTGTCTTTTCTTGCTCTGCAATGGCAGTAAGTCCCGTGGACTTGGGGTGATAGTTTCCTCTATCATGTCCCCATGAGAATCTCTCAAGGTTCTCTCCCTTGCAGACCTGGTGAGCTCCTGCTTCCTTCTGCTGGAGGGTCTGGGGGTATTAGACATTACTCCAAGAGTTTTAAGGTCATTACCAAGCAGGACCCTCCCAGGTACGTTATTTTGCACACTTACAGGTATCCTGACAGTCATGTCATTACACTGGATGAGAGCTGGTTACTGGGGAACCATTTGCACAGGGCCTCCAGCTAACTTGGTTAATGGTTTGGGTGCCTTAGCAACATCCTCCACCTTGAAAAAACATTAATCAACCACAGTTATGCTGGCTCCAGTGTGTCTGATGGCAGGGGTCTCCTGACCATTCACAAGAACACTATCTTTGTAATACTCTTTAGTATTATCTGGCATTGAGTTATAGACATCTAAATTCTGCTGTTCCCAAAGACCCAAGTACACTAAAGAAACTCTAGCTGAGACTCTCATGGGCTCATCAGCTAGTAACTGAAAGTTTCCACTGGTCATAGATACTTCATCCACCTGGGAGACGGCTAAGGAGACAGTGTTGACCCCTGAAGGTTTTCCCTTACATCTGGGATCTCCTTTCACATGGTCAAGTAGCCCACAAACAAAGCATTTTCCAAATGCTCTCTGGAATGGGGGTTTACTCTGACCTCCATCTGGTTTGGGACCAGATGGTACATTAGCCTGATTCGGTTTCCCTTGTGGCTTACCCTGGTTATATTTGGGGCCCTCTTTTGGATTGGAATTATTGGAATTGTCCTTATTGTCTTTCTTTGGCTGCTTTCCCTCATCCTTCTTCTGAGTTGCCCCAGAATCCTTGCGAGTAGCCCTGTTGGCAACCCACAAGTCAGCAGCCTTCTAGCCTGTTGCTTAGGATCTATCTCCTTTGAATCAGCCAAGTGCAGTCTAAGCTCAGGGGAGCATACATCAAAAATAGACTCCAACATTACAAGATTCCTCAAACCTTCATAGGTGTTCACTTTGTAACCCTTAACCCAACCATCTAAGTTTTTCAAACATTCACACACCCAGGTAGCCCAAGGGGTACCATCATGCTTTTTGAGGGTTCTAAACCTCTTAAGATACTGGGAAGGGGTCTTCCCAAATCTAGCCATTAATGCTAGCTTCACGCACTCATAATCCTGTTTATCCTTCTCCGCCAACTCCATTACAGCATCACTTGCAACAGGGTCAAGATTAGAGAAAAGCCAGGTAATCAGATGATTCCCTGAGATACCTTGAATCCCATGATTGTACTCAAACATTGCTAACCAATCCAAAACATCAAGTTTAGTCTCATACATACCAATCATTTCCTTTGGCATACAGGGTCTCTTAGGGCTGGCAGACCTAGAGGACTCTGGGAGAGAAGCATTTTCTACAGACAATTTCTTCATCTCTAGTTCATGGTTCAGCTCCATTTCTCTGAGCCTTAACTCTTGATGTTTCATGGAAGTTTGTGCATAAATACGTTTCACTTCCAATTCAGGTCTCATTTTCTCAAGTGCAATAAATTCAGGAGTAAGTGCAGGAACTGTGGGGGTCCTAGTGGACAGAGGTTGTGCTTTCTGAGCAGGCAAAGCAGTTGTAAGGTTTCCTAACAAGGACTCATCTGCTTCTTCAAAATGAACACTCTCAGAATCAGAAACATCAGTATCCACATTTGCTGGAGGGGTAGGCCCTTCTGACCCACTCTCCAGACTTAGTTTTCCCATTAACTTTGCAATCAATTCAGATTTCTTTCCTTTACCAGAGAGACTCCTCTCCCTACACATGGTTCTCAAAACCTAAGCAGTGTAGTTCAAGAGACCCTCTTCAGTGTAGCTTTCCATATTTGACATGATTTCTTAGTTAAATAGAATTAGTGGTGTTAGCCTTGTGGTTAGTTGAACCAAAGCAATAGCAGCATTCTAAGTGTAATCACTCTACTTTCAAATCCTCACCGCTGTACACCAGTGTTAGTCAGAATCATGTGCAGTGCCCTTAGGGACCACTACACACAATTAAGACTACAGGTGGTATACAAGTTTTACCTTTGGTACAAGCCTGTACAACTATTTTAAAGTGGTAGCAGTAGCAAAGCAGCCAGGTTTATCTTAAGAGTATATGAGCAGTAGCAGAGATTACACAAAGGGATCCACACTGCTTCCTTAGCCTTCTCCCATGTGGATGAAGTACCTATGCCCAGTGGAAACTTTCAGTTACTAGCTGATGATCCCATGAGAGTCTCAGCTAGTGTTTCTTTAGTGCCCTTGGGTCTTTGGGAACAACAGAACTTATATGTCTATAACTCAATCCCAGATAATACTAAAGAGTATTACAACGATAGTGTTCTCGTGAATGGTCAGGAAACCCCTGCCATCAGAGACACTGGAGCCAGCATAACTGTGGTTGATGAATGTTTTTTCAAGGTGGAGGATGTTGCTAAGGCACCCAAACACCTAACCAAGTTAGCTGGAGGCCCTGTGCAAATGGTTCCCCAGTTACCAGCTCTCATCCAGTGTAATGACATGACTGTAACGCTCACCTGGTTCCCACGGAGGCACGGCGTCGAAGGCGCAGAACTCTGAAGATGGACAGGAAGGGCCCCTCTATTCTGGCTTCCCTGGCTCGTTGGATACCCTCCTGTGCGTGAAAAGGGAGTATTACCAACTGTGGAACAATGCTCAAGCCTCCCACTCCCTTCCAACCCTCCACGATACCTCCTCCACGATTCCCCGTGAAGCCTCACCTTAGGGTTTGGAAGGATGAGCTCTCCATCCTGCTTCTGATGCAGGGGCGCGTTGAAACCCAGTTACTTCACTGGATTGAGGATTGATGGGAGTTCAGGTAAGCTTGACTGTTCAGGTAAGGCGCTGTAAAAGTTCTGTTCAAAAGTTCAAGCTTAATAATAATGTTCGTTGTCTAATTGCAGCAAGCGCTAATGCTTATGTCTCTTTCCCCTTAGGGGCCGGGGTTCGGAGTGCCGGAGATATGGCACCAACCCGAAGTGAAACAGTTCTGGATGAGCGCTCAGGTAATGTCTTTGCATTCGCTCATTCAATGTCTTTGTCTTTTTTCCCCATAGGGGCCGGGGTCCGGAGATGCCAGGAAGTGGCAGGACCCGAAATGCAGTGGGAATAATCCAACAGGTAAGACTTAAAAGGAAACTGAGCTTTCCTTATTCCTTTTCTCCCTCTCACCTTTGTTCTTGTCTTTTTTCCTCTAGGCGCCGGGGCGTAGCTGAATCCGGAAGATCGCTGCTGAAGATGGAAGCGCCTTGCCAAGGTGAGTAAAATGCAGCGCTGCAGCGATCGAAACGAAATGCCTTTAAAATGATGTTTTCCTTTTCAGGGCCGTTGGAGAAATGACTCCGGGATGCAGATTTAGCAGGTAAGGGCTTTTCTTCTCCTATTCTCTTCCTTTCTCCCCTTGCAGGTGTCCCAGGGTGTTGGCAGGCGTGGCTGAAGTCAGGATGCAGGAGCTGACACGGTGAGCGTCCAGCTGCTAGGTGCAGAACAATGCGAAGCACGTGTGGCTGTTCGGGTGGGGTTTAAATAGCCTTGGAAGAAGTTCCTGGTATGTATCCTTCCACCAATCAGGTATGTATCCTTCCACGACCACACCCGGGCGGTGAAGTAGTCCTACAGGTAAAGTAGTCCCATTCAGGCCTCAAGAGGGCCTGGATGAAGCAGCAAGGTCTGCATCAGGTAAGTGTGCACCCAAGCACTTAAACACATATCCTCTTCTATGAGCCTGGCGCCTAAGGCACCAGGACTGGGGTCCGCTATGAGCCTGGCGCCTAAGGCGCCAGGACTGAGTCCAAAGGGCCCCAACTTGGGCCCGCTGAGACTTCCCTGGGGAAAATGATGTCTGCCTCTGGGGTTGCTGGGCCCGGCCTGGCTCCTTAGAGGTAGGCATCATGACAGTACCTCCCCTCAAGGCCCCTCCCAAGGTCTTTTCCTCCGGGGGTTTTGGTTTGTGCGGGAATCTTCGATGGAATCTTTGAATTAATCGTGGTGCGTGAACATAGTTACTGGGTTCCCAAGATCTTTCCTGAGGTCCATATCCTTTCCAATCAACAAGATAGAAGAGTTTCGACTTAACTATCTTGGAATCTAAAATGTCTTTCACTTCGAATTCTAATTCTCCATCAATTTGGACAGGGCCTGGGGGCTCAGACAGTCTGGTTCCAGGTTGTACTGGTTTTAGAAGAGATGCGTGAAAAACGGGATGAATCCGCATGTTGGATGGTAAATTGAGTTTAAAGGCCACTGGGTTGATATTAGCTTTGATGGGGTAAGGCCCAATGAATCTGGGATTAAAAGTTCGCTGACCCTTGAGGGGTAGATGTTTAGTTGCTAGCCATACCTGATCTCCTACTTGGTAAGGAGGAGTTTTACTTCGGTGCAAATCAGCGTTTTCTTTATACTTTTTCTTGGCTTGCTGTAAGTGGGTTGTAGCTTCTTTGAAGGCTTGGGTTATTGTGGAATGTAGGTGATTTACTGCAGGCATCTCCAGGGTCAGAGGTGGATCTAGGTCAGAGGTCCGAGGATGGTGACCATACAGGGTATAAAAAGGAGTCTGTCCGGTTCCAGAATGCACTGAATTGTTGTATGCATATTCTGCAATCCAAAGGATGTCTTTCCAATTTAACTCGAATTGGTGTAACATGCACCGCAGATATTGCTCGAGAGTCTGATTGGTTCTCTCGGTTTGTCCGTCGGTCTGGGGGTGGTGGCTGGTGGATAACCGCACGTCTATTCGTGCTAGTTGGCAACATTTCTTCCAAAAGTGGGAGATAAATTGACTTCCACGGTCTGAGACTAATATGGAAGGGAAACCATGTAACCGCACTATATTTTCCATAAATTCCTTGGCCAAGGTGGAAGCTGACGGCAATCCTTTTAAAGGGATAAAATGGGCCATTTTGGAGAATAGATCCACTATTACGAGAATCGTGTTGTAACCACCACAAGGAGGCAGGTCAGTTATAAAGTCCATTGACAAGGTGTGCCAAGGTGCTGGTGGAATGTCCAAAGGTTGAAGTAGGCCGGCTGGCCTTTTCTTTTGACTCTTATTTTGGGCACAGATTCCGCAAGACAACACAAATGACTTTATGTCTTTTCTCCAAGAAGGCCACCAGAAGTGGCGTTTGATCTTTTCTTCTGTTTTCGCGATACCGGGGTGTCCTTCCATTAATGATTCATGATGACGGGTAATGACAAGTTCCTGCAATTCTTTACTTGGCAGAAATAACCGCTCTTGGAAGTAGGGTAAATCATCCTTAACGGTGTAGTGAGGACCCTTTTGACTCCATTCCAGTAAGTCAGAAGAGTCAAAAAGTTATTTTACTTGAGCTTGGATGTCCTCAATGGTTTGCAATGAAGTCAAGCCCAGAATTCTTTGTTCCGGTATGAATGGCACAGGTTCTAAACTCGAATTGGGTTCTTCCATGCCTATCCGGGATAAGGCATCTGCCTTACCATTCTTGCAGCCAGGGCGATAGGTAATTACAAAATCAAATTCCGCAAAGAATAAAGCCCATCGGAGTTGTCGCGAAGATTGAGCTTTGGCCGTCTTTAAATACTGCAAATTTCTGTGGTCCGTAATTACGGTGATGGTGTGTCTTGCACCGAGAAGATAGTGACGCCAAGCCTTGAAAGCTGATTTAATAGCCAGTAGTTCTTTGTCGGTAATTGCGTAATTGAGTTCAGGTGGAGAGAATTTTCTGGACTAAAAGGCTACAGGGTGTAATTGGTTAGTTTCTGGGTCTCTTTGCGACAGGACAGCTCCCATGGCCGAACTGGATGCATCGGTTTCCACGATGTAAGGGAGATCTGGGCGCGGGTGCTTCAATACAGGTGCAGAGGTGAATTTGGTTTTCAGGTCCTGAAAGGCTTGTTCAGCCTCAAGAGTCCATTCAAAGCGTTTATTTTTCTTTAGGAGAGCTGTGATGGGTTGAACAGTTCGAGAAAATTCCGGGATGAACCTTCGATAGAAATTGGCAAAGCCAAGCATGCTTTGCACTCCCTTCACAGAGCTAGGAGATGGCCATTTGAGAATGGCGTCTACTTTCCGCGAGTCCATTCGGATTCCTTGTGGTGTCAGGATGAATCCGAGAAACTCCACTTCTGTGGTATGAAAAACGCATTTTTCGAGCTTGGCAAATAATTTGTGCTTGCGCAATTTCTCAAGAACTGCCCTAACATGGTTTCTGTGATCAGATTCTGAGGAGGAATACACCAGGATGTCGTCAATATAAACGATGACACAAACATCGATAAGTTCCCGAAGAACATCATTCATGAAGTACTGAAAGGCGGCAGGTGCGTTGCACAAACCGAAGGGCATTACTTGATATTCGAAGAGCCCAAATTTGGTGCGGAATGCAGTCTTCCACTCGTCGCCCTCTTTTATACGTACCAGGTGGTAAGCTCCTCGGAGATCTAGCTTGGTGTACACACGAGCATCTTTTACTTGGTCGATAAACTCAGGTATCAGGGGCAAAGGGTAACGATTCTTAATCGTTATCTGATTTAGGGCGCGGTAGTCAATACAGGCCCTAAGGTCTCCTTCCTTTTTTGGTACGAAGAACAAAGCGGAAGAGACTGGTGACTTTGATGGGCGAATGAAGCCATTGGCCAGGTATTGATCCAAATACTGGCGCAAATGCAGGTTCTCAGGTTCAGTAAGAGCATAAATCCTACTACAGGGTAGTTGTGCATTGGGTACCAAGTCGATTTGGCATCGTAAGATCGATGGGGAGGTAAGGTGTTAGCCTGCTCTTTCTGAAAAACGTCTTGGAATTCTTGGTATTCAGATGGTAGCTGTACAGGGGTGGAAGTTACAGAGGCTAGACCCATAGCTGGATTCCTTGGGTAACAGGTTGGTTCACAATCAGGAAAAGTTATCTTCTTTGCTCGCCAGTCTATTCTCGGATTATGTGTTTCTAACCAAGGGATTCCAAGAAGTACTTGAAATTGTGGGGCCTTGATCACATCAAACACGATTGCTTCCCGATGTCCGTCCTGACCCACCAGAGTGATTTCAACTGTGGAATGCGTTACAGGCCCTGAGGCTATTTCGGTTCCATCAACTGTAGTAATTACATCTTGGGTTACTTTCGGGCGGAGAGGAATCTTAATCCTGGAAGCCAATTCACGGTCTATGTAATTTCCAATAGCTCCACTGTCAATGTATGCTTTTATAGCATGCAACTGCTGAGGCTGTTTTGGGTTCACAAGCACCATTGGCATGACAAAATGCGAGGTCAAAGAGTTTGTTTTCAAGCTCGGCAAGTGGACCCCTACGCTTGTCGGGCTAGGTCGTTTCCCGAACCAGGTGTCAATAACTCGTTATCAGTGGCTCCAACCACCTTCTTGGGTGGTTTAACTGGACAACTTTGAAGAAAGTGCCCGGAAGTTCCGCATTACAGACAAAGTTGCATTTGTCGCCTTCTCTCTCGTTCCTTCTGCGTTAATGGTCCTTTAACACTGCCAATTTGCATAGGTTCGGAAACGTCAGTACTCTTGGAGTTAACGTGGGTCTTGATAGGTACTCTGGTTTCATACTTGAGCCGATCTGCTTTTCTATTTTGAAGTCTGTGATCAAGTTGAACCACTAAGTCTATGTAGTCTGCGCAGGCCTGGGGTGGATCTACTATCTGAGCTATAACATCTTTAAGCTCTCCGCACAGGCCTCGATGAAACAATGTGATCCTTTTATTTTCAGGCCATCCGGTTTCCACAACTAGTCTATTAAAGGTGGCGATATAGGACAAAAGATCCTGATTACCTTGTCGTAAGGATAGCAGTTCGTTGTCAAGGGCCTGTCCCTGCGAGTGTCGAGCGAACAATCTTTCCATGCTGGCCTGGAAGCCCTGGAAATCCCGGAGAATGGGATCATCCTGATTTACCAATGGAATAGACCAATCGGCAGCACAGCCACTGAGGTAAGATAGTACAAAGGCTACTTTGGTCTGGTCGTTGGGGAAGGCCCCTGGCCTGCATAAAAAGTGTAAACGGCATTGGTTCATAAAAACGGCATATTTCTTGGGATCCCCCGCAAAACGTTCCGGCGGGGCCAAAGGCATGTGTCCAGGTAGATTGATTTGTACCGGGTTATTCGAACCCATTGTTGTAGAAATATCCCCGGAAACAGGTAAAGGAGTGTGCTCTGCCTGGCCCTGCAATAACCTTTTGGCCAGATCATCAGTTCTTTCCTTGGATAGGATTAGTTCCCTTCTGAGAGCATTAGTCTCCTGGCGGGCTGAGTGCACTTCTGCCCGTAATTCCCCTACAAGATGGGCCAGCTGATCTGTCTCGGAAGTCTCCATAGCGCCCAGGTGGGAAATTGAGGTAAGGCTTCGCGTTCTGTAACGCTCACCTGGTTCCCACGGAGGCGCGGCGTCGAAGGCGCAGAACTCTGAAGATGGACAGGAAGGGCCCCTCTATTCTGGCTTCCATGGCTCGGTGGATACCCTCCTGTGCGTGAAAAGGGAGTATTACCAACTGTGGAACAATGCTCAAGCCTCCCACTCCCTTCCAACCCTCCACGATACCTCCTCCACGATTCCCCGTGAAGCCTCACCTTAGGGTTTGGAAGGATGAGCTCTCCATCCTGCTTCTGATGCAGGGGCGCGTTGAAACCCAGTTACTTCACTGGATTGAGGATTGATGGGAGTTCAGGTAAGCTTGACTGTTCAGGTAAGGCGCTGTAAAAGTTCTGTTCAAAAGTTCAAGCTTAATAATAATGTTTGTTGTCTAATTGCAGCAAGCGCTAATGCTTATGTCTTTTTCCCCTTAGGGGCCGGGGTTCGGAGTGCCGGAGATATGGCGCTGACCCGAAGTGAAACAGTTCTGGATGAGCGCTCAGGTAATGTCTTTGCATTCGCTCATTCAATGTCTTTGTCTTTTTTCCCCATAGGGGCCGGGGTCCGGAGATGCCAGGAAGCGGCAGGACCCGAAATGCAGTGGGAATAATCCAACAGGTAAGACTTAAAAGGAAACTGAGCTTTCCTTATTCCTTTTCTCCCTCTCACCTTTGTTCTTGTCTTTTTTTCTCTAGGCGCCGGGGCGTAGCTGAATCCGGAAGATCGCTGCTGAAGATGGAAGCGCCTTGCCAAGGTGAGTAAAATGCAGCGCTGCAGCGATCGAAACGAAATGCCTTTAAAATGATGTCTTCCTTTTCAGGGCCGTTGGAGAAATGACTCCGGGATGCAGATTTAGCAGGTAAGGGCTTTTCTTCTCCTATTCTCTTCCTTTCTCCCCTTGCAGGTGTCCCAGGGTGTTGGCAGGCGTGGCTGAAGTCAGGATGCAGGAGCTGACACGGTGAGCGTCCAGCTGCTAGGTGCAGAACAACGCGAAGCACGTGTGGCTGTTCGGGTGGGGTTTAAATAGCCTTGGAAGAAGTTCCTGGTATGTATCCTTCCACCAATCAGGTATGTATCCTTCCCCGACCACACCCGGGTGGTGAAGTAGTCCTACAGGTAAAGTAGTCCCATTCAGGCCTCAAGAGGGCCTGGATGAAGCAGCAAGGTCTGCATCAGGTAAGTGTGCACCCAAGCACTTAAACACATATCCTCTTCTATGAGCCTGGCGCCTAAGGCACCAGGTCTGGGGTCCGCTATGAGCTGGCGCCTAAGGCGCCAGGACTGAGTCCAAAGGGCCCCGACTTGGGCCCGCTGAGACTTCCCTGGGGAAAATGATGTCTGCCTCTGGGGTTGCTGGGCCCGGCCTGGCTCCTTAGAGGTAGGCATCATGACAATGACTTTCAGAATACCTGTAAGTGTGCAAAATAACATACCTGGGGTGATCCTGCTGGGTAATGACCTTAAAACTCTTGGAGTTGTGTCCAGTACCCCCAGGCCCCCCAGCAGAAGGAAGCAGGAGCTCACAAGGTCTGCAAGGGAGAGAAGCTTGAGAGGCTCTCCTGGGGACATGATAGAGGAAAATATCACCCCAAGTCCACAGGACTTACTTACTGCTATTGCAGGTCAGAAAGAGACAAAGGGGAAACCCAAGTCTGCCAGCAAGAAACTAGCAAGCACTCCTGTGCCCAGAAGGACATCTCCAAGTCTGTCCAAGGTCACATCTGTGACTCCTCCACCAGCTGAGGCTGAGTGTGAGGTTCAACCCTGTATGGCAAAAAAGCTGAAAAGGGCAGGAAAACTCTAGCCTCTGGACCAGAGTATTATAATTGCATAGAAAAACAGAAAAAGATTGTCCAGAGAAAACCGATTTAAAAAAATGTGTATCAAAATGTATTGAAGTTGGCCACCAGGGGGCGCATGGATGAACAACTCCTTCATGTGAGCTCTGTCCCGAGGTCCCAGAAAAGTGGATTGAGCCCCCACTTGAGACCCCCCACTTAAGTACGCTTGACGGAATGGTGTGGGAGAGGATGTCTACCATGACATGAAAACAATCCGGCGAAAATCGTGCAAGTATTCGTGGAGAAACGTTGAAGGTCCTGATCGCCGGCTTAACTGTGCAATGCACGTGAACTCCAGAAGACTACGGAGGCGACTGGATTTGGAAAGGCAATCACAAGCAACCAACATCAAACACAGCACGGCGCCTCTACGTGGTGAGTTGAATCCACCCCCGGACTGAAACACTACGCAGCCCCGGCCCTCTCAGCCTCAGATCGCATCCCATAGCAGCGCCGCTCAAACACACCCAGCGCTCCGCGCGGAGAGTCAGCCACGTCCAACTGGGCCCATTGCGAGAATCGGCATTCAACCCCAGCCGAGAACAATACTACCAGAGCGGTTGCGAGGGCTGAGTGACCGCGTCCCCACGCCCGCTTACACGGATCGATAGAGACCCCTCTCTCGTGGGGTGAGCGGACCCAGAAGGGGGGATTTCTGTGAGGAGCAAATGCGTACCCTGAGGTCCACGAGATGACACCCCCTCCAGCCGGATTCCACACAAGCACCCCCAACCAACATAAAGGAAATCATACTATAACGGAGGCCTCGCAAGTGAAAACGCATTGGTATATACGGCAAGAGACATAAGATAAGCCGTAGGCACTCTGTGAACCCAGCGTATTCATTGGAGGTAAAAGAGGGAGGAACGCAGAGAACATTGAACGAAAGTAAAGACCGTAATACACTCATATACGCGTGGAACCACGCTGAATCCACCCACAGAGAGCAACACTCCTCAGATCTTGGGAAAATCAGAAGAAAGATAGAGACCGAATTAGGAGAAACCAAGAGTGCGAACGCTCCCTGTGACCCAGTAATCAGCGCTCCTCACCCAGAGACACATATCTCAGGGCAGAAAACAAGAGGGGAACAGCCCAGGACATGGGCAAACGACTTCACCAGGACTGAGGGTTGGGCCCCCAAACCTGGGGCGTGTGCCTCCTCACATACTCTCCTGGTGGTCGTGCCACCTCAATCCAAAACTTGAGAACTGACATCGGGCGTCTTGAACCAGGTGTATGAATGCGAAACAGAAGCTAGCCACCTACGCTTACAACCTGACTGCTTCCCACTCCACCGACCCCAAGATGGCATCCACACCGACTCCGGGTGCCGAAACTACCACCACTTAAGGGGACATAGCGGCGCTACTGACTGAAATAAAAAATATGAGTGCCAGTATTGGCAGCAAAATTGACGAGCTCACGCAACAGCTGGATAAAATAGAAGACAGGGTTGAAGGAGTGGAAAACAACCAAGGCTCAATTTATGTATTTATTTATTTATATTTATATAGCGTGCAAGAAGCCCAGGGGCATTGAGGCGCTTTTACTTGCAATAACTTAGTTACATGGTACAGGCATGAAAGCGATTGTTAACACATTATGAATACTACAAGATATTGTACTGTTGTTACAGATATTGCATTGGGACGTATATTACAACATATATGATAAGTATTCGTGCTGGTGTGTCGGGTCTTATGTGAAGAGGGTAGTTTTCAGAGTTTTGCGGAAGGTGGTGAGGGAGGCCTCCCCTCGGATAGTGGGAGGTAGGGCATTCCAGTGAGTGGACGCGAGATAGGGGAAGCTGGATCCGCCCGCTTTTACTCTTTTTACTAGTGGCACCGAGAGCATGTTGGTGTACGGTGATCTGGTTGGCCTGGTAGTGGAGACGGGGTGGACCCTTTGAGAGAGGTATGCTGGAGCAGTGAGGTGAATGCACTTGTGGGTCAGTGTCAGGGCTTTGAATATGATCCTTTCCTTTATTGGGAGCCAGTGGGCTAGTTTTTTGGCTTCAGAGTTGTGTTCTCTTTTAGCAATGCCTTGGGCTGCCCGGAGAGCATTGTTCTGTATTACTTGTAGTCTCTCTAAATTTTTGTTGGAGGTTGCTAGAAAGAGTACGTTGCAGTAGTCTAGCCTAGAGCCGGTGATGGCTCTGGCTATGTTGGTGCAGTTCTCTTTGGAGAGAAAGGGTCTGACTGCGTTGATAAGTTTGGCATGATATGCAGCTGCTGAGGCTATTGCGCTGACTTGTCTATCCATGGATAGGCTGGAGTCCAGGTAGACTCCCAGAGTTTTGACAGAGTCGGAGACCGGAATTTTAATGGAGTCAATGGTGAAGTGGCTGAATTGGGCATCTAGATTTTTTAGTGTGTCGGGGGAACCTACCAGGAGGAGTTCCGTCTTGTCAGAGTTGAGGCATAGACCGTTGTCTGCCATCCAGGCTTGGATGGTGTTGTAGAGGTTGTTGAGGGGCAGGGAGTCAGTGTCATAGTTCCCTGTGAGAGTGAGGAGGATCTGCGTGTCGTCGGCGTAGTTGGTGTAGGATATGCGCATAGCGTCGAGGATGAGGAAGAGGGGTCGTGTGAAGATGTTGTATAGGGTGGGGGAGAGACAGGAGCCTTGGGGTACACCACAAAGTATAATGGTTGGTGATGCGGCAGCTAGGTCAGAGAATACTTGCATGGTTCTGTCTTGTAAGAAAGAGGTGATCCAGGCTGTGGCCTCTGAGGAGAATTTGGCAGTGGAGGAAAGGTGGTGGCATAAGACACTATGATCCACGAGGTCGAAGGCCGCGGATAGGTCAAGGAGTAGGAGAAGTGCTGGTTTACCCAAGTCTCTAGCATCGTCCATCTGGTTTTTCAGGTCAAGTAGGGCGGTTTCGGTACTGTGTCTGGGGCGGAAGCTAGATTGGCGGAGTCCAAGGAGTTTGTTCTCTTCAATGAAATGCTGGACCTGCACGTAGGCTGCTTTGTCCAATATTTTGAGGAGGAATGGGACATTGGTGATGGGTCTGTAGTTGTTGGGGGAGGTGGGATCGAGAGTTGGCTTTTTCAAAAGAGGGCATGCCCAAGCTTCCTTGAGGGAGGCGGGGACTTTCCCTGTGGTAAAGGAGGCATTCACAAAGGCTGTTAGGAAGCGAGCTAGCGCTTCCGTGCAGTCTTTGATAATGGAGGCTGGGCATGCATCACCTTTGCAGTTAGAGGGTTTGATGTTCCTCATTATGTTGATGATGTCTTTTTCCTGAATGGGTTTGAAGGAGAAGGGTAGGGGGGGATCCGGGGCAGGTGGTGGGATGGGGATATGCTTATTGGGTAAGGCTTGTTTAGTGGCTAGTATTTTGTTTTGAGGAGGCTTAATTTGGTTAGCATGGCCGTTTGTATTTCATCACACCAGTCTTTGTCTTTGGCGAAATTCTGGGGGGCGGGAGTGGGTGTCTCGAGCTCCCTGAAAATGGCGAAGATTTCTTTTGTGCTAGATTGGGCTTCCGAGATTCTGTATTCAAAGGATTTGGCCTTTGCTTGGGTGATTGCCTTTTTGTATTTGGTGGATAGGGCTTTAAAGATCATCTTGTCTTTTTCAGAGTGGGACGTTTGCCACTGTGTGAGTGCGGCTTTTTTCTCATTTCGGAGTGTGAGGTGGTCAGGGGTGAACCAAGAGTTGGAGTGGGTAGTGGGTTTGGATTTGCGAGGTTTGAGAAGGGCAATCGAGTTGATGACTGCTTTAATGGCAACATCATAGGTTGTTGTGAGTGTTTCTGGTTCTGATGAAAAAGGTGGTCTGAAGGTTGGGCCTTGGAGGAAGGCAGTATTAGCCTTTCCTTCGTGAGCTGGCGGGAGCTTCTGGCGAGGCAGGGTGGGAGCGATTGAGGTGAGGGGGCAGCAGGGGAGCTAGCGGTGAGGATGCTAAAGGTGATGATGTGGTGGTCAGACCATGGGGTGGGATTGTTTCCTGTGATGATGAGTGGGCAGTTGTGCTGTGCTATCCAGTCGAGTGTTCTGCCCTGGGTGTGAGTTGGGCTCAGGATGGTGTTCTTGTAGCCTAGAGCATTGAGGGCAGAGTCAAGGGATTTGGCTGCTACGTCCTTGCTATCCCGGAGCCCTAGGTTGACATCCCCAAGGAGAATGGCTTTAGACTGTTTTTTGAGGTTGTCAGAGAGGAGGTGGATGAGAGAGGCTTGAAAGTCTCCTGTTGGGCCTGGAGGGCGGTAGACAGTGTGTACAGTAATGGTGCAGTGGGGAGAGAGGGTTATTTTGACTTGGAGGTAGTCGCTGTTGTTGTTGGTCAGGGATTTCTCTACCTTTCTGATAGAGAGGCAGTCTTTGGCAATAATTGCTACACCTCCACCTTTGGAGAGGCGATCTTGTCTAGTAATGGAATAGCCAGGGGGTAGGGCGAGGGAGAGCGCGGGGCCGGAGGCCTCATGTAGCCATGTTTCTGAGATCATGAGTAGATCTAAGTCCTGGTAGGTTAGGAGGTCGTGGATGTCTAGAGCGTGGGCATTGATGGACCTAGCGTTAATCATGGCGCATTTCAGGTGGGGTTCAGTAGTGGCTGGGGGGGGGGGTTCATGATGAAAGAGGGTGAGGTGGAAGGGGTGGTTGCGCTCTGGGTGTTAGAGGAGATACACAACACATATTTGACATGGGGGGCTCATTTTCAGAAGTAGTGGACACATGTGGCATAGCATTTGGCACAATAGCATTCAGAATGGTGGTAGAAGAATTGCATACCGCAGATTTTACACTGGGGGGCTCAATTTCAGAGGTAGTGGACACATGTGGCATAGCATTTGGCACAATAGCATTCAAAATGGTGGTAGAAGAATTGCATACCGCAGATTTTACACTGGGGGGCTCATTTTCAGAGGTAGTGGACACATGTGGCATAGCATTTGGCACAATAGCATTCAAAATGGTGGTAGAAGAATTGCATACCGCAGATTTTACACTGGGGGGCTCATTTTCAGAGATGGTGGACACTTGTAGTCACATTCGTTATAGGGGCAGTACAGTAATACGAAGAGTTAAGTACTTTGTTGGTCGCTGTGTTGGTAGTACATGTAGTGGATACAGGCTTTGAGGTTTTGCGGGGAAGCCTGGCCTTATCAGCGAGTATAGAGGGTTGTACAGTGCGTGAGCATAGCCATGTATTACGGGTGCTCGTGGGGATGGGCTGTGAGTTGATGTCGGTTTGCAATGTACGTGCGCGCCACCTGATGCGCCTTGAGGTACAGCATTGGATAGAGAGAAGCTTGCAGGGGTGGTGCTTCTTACCTTCTAGGCACGGCATCGGAATTGGGCACATGGCAGACGAGCAGCGAAGAGCTGCAAAGAGCACAGGAGGCCTTTTCTCCTGGCCTTCTCTCATCAGCTTCGCCTCTCGGCCCTCTCCCCTCCATTTAAAGCAGGACGGGAGGGGCGGGCGGGCCGACGTAACAAATCAGGACCTTGGGCTGAGGCGGTGAACTTTGTGGCTCCAGCTGATCCTGTTGTTGTAGCTGGAGTCATGGAGATGCAGGCATCCATCTTAGATGCCAATAGACACTTTAGAGACGCAACTGGCTCACAGAATAACGAGTCTGGAGGAGAGAGAAGAGGAGATCAAGCTTAAGATGGACGATTTGGATAATCGGGAGAGAAGGAACAACCTTCGCATTTTCGGAATCCCAGAGCAGGAGGGGGAGACGGAGGCAGACCTTAAAACAACGCTTCACAATATCATCAAACTTCTCATAACAGATGACGACATTGATGAGCCCAAAATGGAACGCATCCATAGAGCAGGTGGCCCACCTGGGGGCCCGAGGTCAGTACTTGCGCGGTTCCACTGCTACCAAGATAAGACCAGAGTCCTTGAGAAAGCAAGGAGTGGAGGCACCATCACCCTAGGGGGAGCACAAATAACAATATATCAGGATCTCTCCTCCCTGACCTTAGCTCTCAGGAACATGTGTAGACCCCTCACAAAGTGGCTGAAAGAACGAGATACCCGATACCAATGGGGATACCCCTTCTCCCTCTCCTTTGAACACGAAGGCACAAGGATCAGACTGAACTCAGAAAAAGACATTAAAACGTGCATATCGGATTTGCTTGGAACACAGGACCATGGAGAAGATCGACAGGAACCTGCAAGAAAGGGGAGGGCATGGCATACCCAAGGCCCAAGGCGTAAAAGGGTGAATGGTTCGAGGAAATATCGTAGAGGCAACGTATCAACAGATGGCGGTGACTGAATTTCAATAATCATGGAATATTTGACATATATGTCGCTTGATAATGATGAGAATGTCTGAGGTAAGATTTCAATGACTGATGCTCGAACTGGAACTCCAAGATGATACCAAAGAGGGAAAGATGGGGGCTCAATTAGTAATTTGTTGTATTATTTTTTGTACAGGGACCGTGAGGTAACGGTCCCCACTAGTGGTTCGGTGCCGGGACAGTCTCGTCAACCGAAACCGGTCGAACGCCACCACATGGAGGGAGGGGGGAGGCGACAGGGAGGGGAACACAGGCTAAGGGGAAAACTGAAGAATGTACTAGTGTAGAATACCGACTGCACAAAAATGGCACGTGGCTACTTGAAATTAGAACAAGTCGGCGGACACAAATGAATGGTGTACATAATCTCGGACTATATAAAGATGGCCGCAGCTGAATCCCAAAGCAGGGGCTCCATAAGGGTGGGAACGCTCAATGTCAAGGGTCTTAACTCACCGACCAAGAGATCACTGGTCTATAGAGAATTTCGTCGCACCAAAATTGACATCCTCCTCTTACAGGAGACCAAGTACATGAAAGGTGATGAGAGGCCCTTACTTGGAACACAAAGTGGAATAGAATTCTGGGGCTCAGGCCCATTGAGGAAGGGGGGTGTGGGAATTCTAATTAGGAAAGGAATCAATTTCAATATTGCCAAGACCTGGTCAGACATGGAGGGTCGTGCTTTACTAGTGACGGGAACCATTGGAAACGTGCCTCTCACAATTGTCACAATTTACGCCCCAATGTGAACCAGATGAGCTTTCTCGCCAAAACAATCCCAAAATCATGTTAGAATCCTCTGGCCATGTCATCTTGGGAGGGGATTTCATTATATGGGCTGACCCCACACTAGCCTGCAAAACTCCAAACCCCACACCACAAGACACTACCAGACAAGCAAACACTAGTTTTTCCGAAATAATGAATCTGTATAGTATGGTTCATGTATGGAGACAAATTCACCCCAATGAGAAAGCCTATACGTTCTTTTCAGCCCCACACAATACCTTTACTCGCATTGATTACATTTACCTCACCAAAGAAGTCCACAATCACTCAACACACTCAGAGATTACCCCAATCACATGGTCTGACCATGATATGGTCACCATCGATGTCCATCTACTGCGTAAAAATGGAAAATGGAGGTGTAACGAAACTCTGTGGAAACACCCTGTCTTTCAGACGGAGTTGGAAACCGAAATTACCGAATATTTTAGAATTAATAACACAGGTGAGGTCTCCAAGTAAGGTGTTTGGGATGCAGGGAAAGCAACTTGGAGAGGTATCCTTATAAGAGAGGGCGCTCTGAAAAAAAGAGAGAGAACATTGTTTGAAAACAGAATTAGAGAGGAAATCCACTGGCTTGATAAAGAAGTGAAAGAGGGGGACCCCCCAGACCAGAGTAGGATAGATGGGGCAAGGAAGAAAAGAAAGGAGCTCTGCCTTCTAGAGCACAATCAAATCACCCGCAAACTCCTCCTATTAAAACAAAGGTTCTATGAGAAAGGGGATAAAGCGGACGCATTATTAGGAGCCAGATTAAGGGAACAACGAGCAGAACGCGGAGTCTGAGAGATAGTGGACGGGGGACCGACACGGATGTTAGCAAAACTACTATCCCTGAAGCATTCGCAGACTTATATGAAGCGCTATACACCCCGGAGACAGTCCCGAACTCGCACGACATTGAGTCATATTTAAACAACATAGCAATGCCCAAAATAACCTCAGCAGAGTCAGCCTGCATGGAAACCCCCATAACGGGGGAAGAAATACAAAACGCGATAAAAAGATTGACCCTAGGTAAATCCCCAGGAGAGGATGGATATACGGCTGGTTTTTACAAGTCATTTAGTGCCCAACTTACCCCTTTCTTGGTCGAGCAATTTAATGAAATCCTGGAAACAGGCAAACCACCTACCTCCTTTGCTAGGGCCCTTATCACAGTGATCCCGAAGGAGGGAAAGGACCCCAAAAAATGTGGATCGTATCGCCCCATATCTTTGTTAAATGTAGACGCAAAAATCTACACAAGAGTCCTTGCTGCCAGAATTGAATCACATATGCCCCATCTTGTCCACCTCGATCAAGTAGGCTTCATACTAGGCCGGCAAGGAGCCGACACTATGCACAAGCCACTACACCTAATACATGCCTCTGCAAACATGGTGGGAGACCCATCCGGCAACGGTCTCAGAGTAGTTGTGGGCCCCAAGAAAGAGAATACGGACTAAATCAAAGGCGCATCCGATACTGGCAACTATCTGGGACATATGGGAAGAAGGCACAGAGACGAAAAAGATCACCACATGGCCATCACCCCAAAGCCACTTATGGTCCCCGGGCATAAATAATCATATCCCCAATGTTGAGAGATTCCAGACTTGGTACAAAGCGGGGTTGGAGAGGGTGGGTCAGCTGGTGCGGAGCAAATCCTTCATAACACTGCCAGAGCTAACAGAAGCACTAGGAATAGGAGCATTGTCCACATTCCACTATTTGAGATAAAAGGAGTTTTGACCAAACAGGAATGGAAGGAGAAATTGAGTAGAGAACTCACCCCCTTTGAGAAACTACTTGATTCCAGAACAACCATGAAGGGCCTAATTTCCATCATGTACAAGACATTAATAGAGGCGGGAAAAGGAAATACAGAACATCTCAGGGTAAGATGGGAGAGGGAACTGAGGACAGACATAGATGGGGATAAATGGGATAAGATGTGCCGTGCAACATTCAAAACCTCGATATCCTCTCAATATAAAATGCATGCTGTTAAGCTCTTACACAGGTGGCAATATGATCCAAGCAGGCTATCCAGAATGTATCAAACAACTAGCCCCTTGTGCTGGCGTGAATGTGGAATAATTGCCGATTATTGGCACATGTGGTGGGAATGTCCACGAATTAAGGTTTACTGGGACGAAGTCCTTGGATGGATCAGGGCCATAGATGGTATCCAGAGACTTGCAGACCCTTACCTAGTTCTTCTCGGGTTTGAAAAAGATGAGGATGAATGGAGAAAAGTACAGGGCCTAGCCCCGCATCTGTTGCTTGCCGCTCGAGCGCTCCTAACAATAAAATGGAAATCCCCCACAGCCCCTTCCGAAAAATAATGGGTGAATGTGGCAATGAATATGTGCACTATGGAGAAAATAACGGCATCCTTGCATGGTAAATTGACTCAATGTGATACCCTATGGGCAGATTTCCTGGATAAATACCCACCTGAGGTAGTGAATGGGGCAGACACCGCCCAAGCTTAGTTTGAATTATGCGCCCCCACGGTAGAGTAATGGCACCCTCTTCAATCCCAGCAATACACGATTGGACGTCACAGAGTAAGACCAAAGAAACTGAGCTGAAGATGCAAGAGCACCCCCCAACAAAGGAGATCCCAAATAAAATGGAGTAAAATATCAAGTACAGAACCCGTAGACACATTAAAATTAGAATATACGCACGGACATCCACTAATTTAGCAGTTATGGTGCACTCATTCAAACCCAACTCTACATACCGTGACATACATCCAAAAGCTAAAAGACAAAGGGATCAGGAGAAGGAATTCATGACTAGTCCCCATCAAACAGACATATTTTTTATGTTCACAATCAATAGAATTAATTAACAAATAATCTATTGTCAGGGTGGATCGGAAAGAAAAGTGCCAAAGATCGCATCCCTGTAGGGTTTATCTCTCGACCGGTTTCGACGTGTAGTGGTAGTAAACACAACGTCTTCCTCAGGAGGTGGATGTTACCATTCTGGTGAATGCCAAATTGCTGTAGTGGCCGTAACGAAGTGATGTGGTCAGTCACGCTGGGAGAAGCCAGGACCAAATCCTGTCCTAATAGTCACCCTATTGGATTAGGGAAAGCCAAGGCTGCAAATGTTGGAAATTGGGAAAGCAGCACAGCTTAACCCGAACCACCAATATCATCTGTAGATCACTCCATCAAACGATTTTCCATCTCTGTAAAGTGGCCCACGTAATAGGAGTCCAAAAAGACTGACTCTGCATGCCGAAATAGATTTCCTCACTCGAAACGCCACGCATGCATGTGAGCAGTCTGCACAAAAGAACCCTTTATGGTTCAGCTAGATACTGAGGAATCAGATCTAGAAGAAGATGTTACTCTGGTAGGAGATCTTGACCCTGTTGACCATCCTGAGCTGCAGTCTTTACTGGCAGAAGGTGGGTCCAACAGGGTAGATTTCAGCAAGTGACAAAGAGAGTGTCCTACCTTGGAAGGTGTTGACATACAGGCAGCTTCTCAACTCAATGGGGCTGAGCCTAGGAAGTATAGGTTGCACTGGGAAGATGGCCTCTTCTACAGTGAACCGACTGAGTCAACCCCTGGAGACTGCAAAAAACTTTTAGTACCTCTAGTGAACCGACTCCAGTTTCTGCAGTTAGCCCACGAGATACCTTTGGCTGGTCACTTAAGTTTTAAGAAGACCAAGGAAAGGCTCTCACTTTACTTCTACTGGTCTAAAATGGGCACTGAAGTAGACAAATTCTACAGAAGCTGCCACACTTGCCAAACCTCTGGCAAGAGTGGAGCCAAGAATGTGGCACCCTTGGTGCCTCTCACAGTAGTGGGAGTTCCTTTTGAGAGGGTTGGGATTGACATTGTTGGTCCTCTTGACCCTCCCACATCTTCAGGCAACAGGTTTATCCTGGTTGTAGTGGATCATGACACTAGATTTCCTGAAGCCATACCTATGAGGACTGTTATGGCTCCGGCTGTGGCTAAGGCCCTACTTGGTATTTTTACCAGAGTAGGTTTTCCTAAGGAGGTGATATCTGACAGGGGATCACATTTTATGTCCCACTACATGCAAACCATGTGGAAAACCTGTGGAGTCACCTACAAGTTCTCAACTGCCTACCATCCCCAAACCAATGGATCTATGAAGAGCATGATAGGTGCTTTAGAAGAACCCCTTAAGAGAAAGTGGGACCTTCTGGTGCTGTACCTTCTCTTTGCATATAGAGAAGTCCCTCAGGGGGGAGTAGGATTCAGGTCCTTCAAACTTCTTTATGGCCATCCAGTCCGAGTCCCTTTAGCCCTGATTAAGGAGAGGTTGGAGAGTGTTCCTTCCCCCAAGCCAGTCAGAGTGACTGTTAGGGAGAATTCTCTGTAAGGCTAATTTCCCAAACCTAGTGAGTCCCCCAGCAGCTTTGCTGGATTTTTGGGATTTATTTGTTTCTCTCCTGCTAAGAGTGAGATTCTTTTGCTCCCACTCTTAGACATGATTTGAGGTGTTCCTTTAACTTTCCATGTGTTTTATAGGCTATGGGGTATTTTACTCCATAGGGTCTCATGTGTTTTTTGATATGGGTTACACAGCACCCTCCGTGCCGTAACCCAGGGGTGTTGTAGCGACCCCCCAACATAGACTCCATACCCTGGGACTGACTACTGTCTCCCAGGGCATGTAAAGTCACCATTGGCTTTGCTAGTCCCAAATTATGAACAGAAACCAGTACAAACCATCATATTGTGGACGTACTGGTCGGGGCAATTCGATTGCCCCAGGGTCTGTTGTTCGAGGGGGCACGTCTCCGTCCCCCTGATCGAGTTTTGGCTGGTGGCAGTGGATACTACTTTTTATATTCGACCGCGAATATATCTCTATGGGATTTTCCCATTGTTCGAGGCTACCAACTTTAATTATTTCATTCTTATAGCCTCGAACATACTGCCGGTTTATTTATTTAATATTAATTCGCCGGTTGGTATTTTTTGCCAGAACTCGATTCTGAAATGGCGTTTGTGTTCTCTTCTGTGACTCCAACCCAAGTCGAGCCCTTTGTTCCACTTTTTGGCGGGCTTCTCCACAGAAGCCTCCAAAAGTGGTGCCACTCTGTCTGGGTACCACAGGGGGTGTGCGAGGGGGTTTAGGTACCCTGGACTGAGTTACCTTGGCACCTAAAGTTGCACTCTTGTGTGATTGGCCCAAGTGGTGACCCGGCCGGCTCACCACTTTGCATGTTTAATTGACAGCTAGGCTGAGTGAATGGGGGTGTGCTGCATAAAAGCAGGGCTTTGGGGACTGGAACTTCAGAAGTCGCCACAGGACCTAAGAATCTGAGGAGGTTAGAAACTGAGCCGGCCTGCAATGACGACACCACCGGTGGAGCCCTGCTGAACCGTTTTACCACTTTTCCCAACGACAGAGGAGATCTCCAGCTTGGAGAGTCTTCTTCCTTCGACTGGTGGGGATAACCAGTCTACCTTCTTTTTGCCTTCCTGGAGAATCTCGTGGCCGCCTTGCTTGTGCCAAGCACCCCGGCAACCGGGATACCACGTAATCCATCACTACCGCGAACCAAAAGGATAGTACCTTTGTACCGGAGAACTCCGCGGCTGGTTTCTTCCCTGGCAGTGCAACGACCTTCATCCTTCCTCCACGACGAGATCTTCTCTTCCTCTGGACGACGCTGCAACTTGCACCCGCTGCCAGGAACAACTGCCCCCGCTGGAGGATCCTCTCCATTTAAGGTACCGTGTTCTGCCTGGCTTCCCTTGCAACCGTTTGAACGGGTTGTATTAAATCCTCGTCTCTCGAACCTGGGTTTGCCTGGGACACCTTAGCTAACTTGTCTGCACTGAACTAAACCTTTTTCGAACTACCTCTACAAACTTCGAAGACTCTGTGTAACTGTCTGATCTTGGGCATCTTCCGCCCGGCTCCCTTGAAAGTTGGCCTGGCGCCTAAACTTCCTTGCTCACCAGTAGACTGTGCCTTCCTAAACTTGGATTTCTGGAGTTATTTTTTTCCACTTGGTAAGAGTGTGAGCTTTTCCCCCACTCTTACCCATGTTTTGCCATGTGTATTTCATCTGTTTTTGTGATGGTGGACTCTGGAGTACACCACTCCAGTAGCCCCTTCTTTTGTGTGTTCTTTTGTGTGTTACACAGCACCTTCAGTGCAGTGACACAGGGTTGTCTTTTAGACTTCCCACCGACTCCATTTCTGGGGCTGACTACTGTCCCCAGAAAAGGGTAAAGTTGCAATTAACTAATTAACTTTACTTAGTCATGTAACCACAGATCCAGTACACCCCATCTTACATGGAGTACTGAAAAGGGTTCACCCTTAGCCCTTTTTATCTGTACCTCCTAGAGCATTGTTTCGCTCTTTTAACATTTAAACTTGGCTGGTGGCAGTGGTATCTACCCTAACTTTTCTAACGCGATTATACTATATAAACGTGGTACTGTTTTATTTATTTATTCACATTTGTTGAGCACACAGCAGACCGAAGGCATTGTGGCGCTAGTTACAGTGTAGCTTATACTTAGTTACATACAATTCATGTCCTTATGGTTACATTGGACGAGATATACTTTTTTACAGATATGAAAGAGCAGCAGGAGCACAATGAAAAACGGGGTTAGTTGAATAGGGCAGTTTTGAGCTTTTTTCGGAATGAGAAGAGGGATGCATCAGCTCTGAGGTCAGTAGGTAGGGAATTCCAGAGTTTAGGTGCGAGGAAGGGGAAGCCTATGCCTCCTGCTTTGTTTCTGTTGATGCGCGGCACTGCTAGTTGATTTGTGTATTGTGCTCTTCTTGGTCTCGTGGATTGATCTCTACCTATCGTGTCAGATAAATAAGAGGGGGCTGTGAAATGGATGCATTTGTGGGCGGTTGTGAGAATTTTGAAAGAGATACGGTCTTTGACTGGGAGCCAGTGCGCTGCCTTTCTGGCTTGTGTGATGTGTTCTCTCTTTGGAATGCTGAGGGCTGCTCTTAAAGCGTTGTTTTGGGTAGTCTGAAGCCTAGATACGTTTTTTTGGGAGGTGCCGGCTAGGAGTGCGTTACAATAGTCTAGTTTGGCTCCTATAGTTGCTCGGGCGATGGAGAGGCAGTTATCCTTGGTTAGGAATGGTTTTATTGCGTTAATGAGTTTAGTACTCAGTGCTGAGGCCGAGAGTATGGCGCTGACTTGTTTGTTCATGGATAGTGTGGCGTCTATGTGAACCCCCAGTGTTTTAACTGAGGATAGAACTGGGATGATGCAATTGTCCATGTTGAAATTGATGTACAGTGGGTTGAGGTTGGAAAGCGTGGATTTCTGTCCTAAAATGAGGATTTCGGTCTTGTCCCCGTTCAAGCAAAAGCCGTTAGTAGCCATCCATGCTTGTATGGTAGAGTAGATTTGCTGTAGGGTAGAGGCGTCTTGGTGATAATTCCCTGTCAGGGGGAGGAGAACCTGCGTGTCGTCGGCGTAATTTGTGTAAGTGATCCCCAGCGCGTCTAGTTTATCAAATAGTGGTTTGGTAAAAAAGATTATAGAGCGTGGGGGCAGTACAGGAACCTTGTGGCACACCACAGTGGATGATGGAGGGAGCTGCATGTGCTGTATTAGAGAACACTTTCATAGCTCTACCCTCTAAGAATGATGTTACCCAGGATGCTGCTTCATTTGAGAAGTGTGCGGCGTGTGTCAAATGACTGGTAAGAGTAGTGTGGTCTACCAGATCAAACGCAGCTGAAAGGTCAAGGAGTAGGAGGAGGGCAGGCTTGCCTTTGTCTAGGATGTTGGTAATTTCGTTTTTTAAGTCTAGAAGGGCGGTTTCAGTTCCGTGTCCCTTGCGGAATCCAGATTGTCTTTTACCAAGATTTGCGTTCGATTCAAGGTATAGTTGAATCTGTTTGTGGGCGGCCTTGTCAAGTAGTTTCAGGAGGAATGGGAATGTGGTTATGGGTCGGTAGTTGTTAGGGTTAGCAGGGTCTAACGTCAGTTTTTTTAAGAGAGGGCGTCCCCAAGCCTATTTAAGGCTGTCTAGGACTATGCCAGTTTTGAAGGATGCATTGATGAAGGCTGTGAGAAGAGGGGCAAGTGGTTCTGCGCAATCTTTGATGATTTTAGGGGGTAATACACCACCCTTACATTGTGAGGGTTTGAGGTGTCTGAGAATGTCAGTGACCTTGGCTTCGGAGATTTCAGTAAATGCAAATTTGGGCATGTTTCTTACTTTTACATTAGGTTTTATCTGTGCATGTGCACTTTGCTTTGATAGGGTTTTGAAGTAGTGGGATATTTTGCTTTGGAGGAGGTTTATTTTTGAGAGCATGGCTGATTGGATGCCTGTACACCATGCCTCGGCTTTGACGATCTCATCAGGGCATGTAGGTGGTACCGTTAGTTCTTTGAATATATTGAAAAGTTCTTTGGAGTGGGAGTTGGCATTGGAGATGCGGTGGTTGTAGGCTTCAGATTTAGCAAGGAAGATTGCGTCTTTGTATTTTTTTGCTATGGATTTAAAGTTAGCTTTTGTGGTATTGCAGGGGTTAAGCTGCCAGTTTTTGAGCGCTAGGCGTTTGTCTTTACGCAAAGTCTGGAGTTCCTCTGTGAACCAGGAATTGGAATGGAAGGATTTTTTTTCTTTTTTGTTTTCCAGTGGGGCAACTTTGTTGACAGCCATTGTGATGGTATCTTTGAATATTTCTGCGAGGATGTTGGGATCAGCGGAGAACGGGGGCGCTAGGCATGTCAGATTGAGGAGTGCACTGATATTGTCAGCGGTGAGTGTTTTGGCACTTCTGGCTAAGGTCGCCGGTGCTTTATTAGGCACTTTAGCGCTAAGTGAGACAGGGATGTCAAATAGGAGAAGGTTGTGGTCTGTCCATGGGAGGCTAATATTGGAGGTGATGGCGGTATTGCAATTGTGGTCTATAATCCAGTCTAGGATGTGTCCTTTAGCATGAGTAGGCAAAGTGATCTTTTGAGAGAAGCCTATGTTTTGGAGGTCTTTGGCTAGAGAGATAGCAGTTTTGTCCTTAGAGTTGTTGAATCCTAGGTTAAGGTCACCTATAAGAAGTGATTTTGTGGATTTATTAAGGTTGTTTCCTAGGAGATGATTGACTTGACCTATGAATTTAGTGGTTGGGCCAGGTGGACAGTATACGGTATGAATATTTATTGTGCTATTTGGAGAGAGTGCTAATTTGACTGATAGGATGTCAATATTATCTTCCTCTTGGTGGGGTACGGTTCTGATAGAGAGTGTTTCTTTGTGAATAATGGCTACCCCACCTCCTGTTCTGGCTATCCTATCTTGTCTAAGGATGGCATACCCTTGTGGTAGGGCTAGTGAAATGGCTGGGCCGGAGGCTTCGTTGAGCCAGGTCTCTGTAATCGCAAGTAAGTCTAGATTTTGGGTAGTTATTGGGTCATTTACTTCTAGACCGTGGGCATTGAGTGATCGTACATTGATTAAGGTGCATTTGTATAGCATTGGGCCAGTGCAAGAAGTTTTGTTGGGTATGGTGTGGGTGTCTGCTTTAGGTAAAGTGGTTTTAGGCTATTATATTAGCCTTGAACTTAAACCCGCTTGACCAAATACTTTTTATTTTGGCTCGGTTGGGTTTATTCGCCATTTCTTTTTGTTAAAGTCCTTCTTGTGTTTTACTTTGTGTGGCAAACCAGGTTTGCCTTCTTTGTTCACTGTCTTTTGGCGGGCTTCTGCCAAGAAGCCCTCCTCTACGCACCTGGGTGTCTAGGTGGGCTGAATGTGAGGGAGGGGTGTAGTCACCCCCTGCACAGGGTATCCTAGGAAACCCAAGTCGCACTTTTCCATGATTGGCTGAGGTGGTTGTCCGGGCTGGACAACCCCCCTGCTGCGTGATTGACAGCCAGGCTGTGTGAATGGGGGATTTTCGCATAAAAGGCAGCACTCTTGGGCTAGAAGTCAGAGTCGCCATTTTAACTACAAGGAACCGAAGAGAAGCGGAGAAGAAGTCGACTGCTGCAACTATCCCGTCCCGGTGAAGCACTGCTGCAGTCCTAAGCTATCTACCCTTCGACGACCAGAGAAGATCCAGTCCGGAGTCTTCTTCCCTTGAGCCTGGTGGGGATAACCAGCTCATCTTCTACAGCCAGAGGATCCTCTTCATGGTCGAAATCACAGCACACTACTGTAGTGGTCCGGATAGCCATCTGAAGAGCCTCTCCTGTTTTTAAGGAGTGCACCTTTTATTCACCGTCGCTGCTACCGGCTTCAGCCCTGTGTGGTGCAGGCCCCTCCAGGCGTCCTCCTTCTTGCCGAAGCTCCAGGAACTGTGGGTCTGCAGGAAACTACCAGGAACAACTGCCGTGGCACAAGCATCTTCAATGAAAGGCTTGCCCTTATCGTCCCTCCTTCTTATAACTTTTGCTTCCTCCATTGACAATATCTAAGTACTCCTGGCTACGTTGAATCATGAACTGTCCGACTGTGTGATCCTCGACAACAGGAACCCGGGTCCACTTGACACTGGCTCCGGCCTATTGACTCTTGAATTTCTGTCTATGAGTGTTTTCTGATTCTGTCTGACTTGACAAAAGTATTGCCTATGATTTTTGCCCCCAACTCTCTCTGGGTATCTCAGGGGCTAAGTGTGTTTTTGCCCCGGTAACATTTCTTGCCGCGGATATGCGTTTCTTTAGTAAGACCCAACTGTCATTACTGTCAAAAAGTGATTGCATATGTATTCCCGGTAACATCTTTTGTTTCACAACACCGGTCCGTTAAAACATAGGGTGCTTACCTTGAAGTTATACCGTACAAAGCGAATTGGATGGTTGTAGTATATTTTAAGTGTGGATTTGAATTAATAGAAATTGTGTGTTTATAACAAACGGTTTAAAAAATAAAAAATAAATGTACTTATATTTTTTTACCTGAAACCTTGAGTCAGTGTTTGCTTGAGTCACAGTAATTGTGGTCCCTTTGTGTAATCTCTGCTACTGCTCATATACTCTTGAGATAAGCCTAGCTGCTCTGCTACTGCTACCACTTTAAAATAGTAGTACAGGCTTGTACCAAAGGTAAAACTTGTATTACCACTTGTAGTCTTAATTGTGTGTAGTGGTCCCTAAGTGCACTGCACAGGATTCTGCCTAACACGGAGCCAGCCAAAACCATGGAACTGGAGGCAGGGCCAGCCGTAACCAAGGAACACCTTGTAACCATGGAACTGGAGGCGGGGCCAGCCGTATCCATGCAACTAGAGGTGGGGCCAGCCAAAACCATGTAACTGGAGACGGGCCAGCCAAATCCATGGTATTGGAGGCAGGGCCAGCCAAAACCATGGTATTGGAGGCGCGGCCAGCCAAAACCATGGTATTGGAGGCAAGGCCAGCCAAAACCATGGTATTGGAGGCGGGGCCAGCCAAGACCATGGTATTGGAGGCGAGGCCAGCCAAAACCATGTAACTGGAGGTGGGGCCAGCGAAAACCATGGTATTGGAGGCGGGGCCAGCATAAACCATGCAACTGGAGGCAGTGCCAGCCAAAACCATGGTATTGGAGGCAGGGCCAGCCAAAACCATGGTATTGGAGGCAGGGACAGCCAAAACCATGGTATTGGAGGCGGGGCCAGCAAAAACCATGTAACTGGAGGGGGGCCAAAAAAAAACCTAGTATTGGAGGCAGGGCCAGCCAAAACCATGGTATTGGAGGCAGGGCCAGCCAAAACCATGGTATTGGAGGCAGGGCCAGCCAAAACCATGGTATTGGAGGCGGGTTCAGGCAAAACCATGGTATGGAATTAGAGGCGGGGCCAGCCAAAACCATGGTATCAGAGGTGGGGCCAGCATAAACCTTGTAACTTACGGCAGGGCCAGCCAAAACCATGGTATTGGAGGCAGGGGCAGCCAAAACCATGGTATTGGAGGCAGGGACAGCCAAAACCATGGTATTGGAGCCAGGGCCAGCCAAAACCATGGTATTGGAGGCCGGCCCAGGCAAAAACCATGGTATGGAATTGGAGGTGGGGCCAGCCAAAACCATTGTATTGGAGGCGGGGCCAGCCAAAATAATGTTATGGTATTGGAGGCGGGGCCAGCCAAAACCATGGCATTGGAGGCGGGGCCAGCCATACCATGGTATTGGAGGCAGGGCCAGCCAAAACCATGGTATTGGAGGCGGGGACCAGCCAAAACCATGGTATTGGAGGCGGGGCCAGCCAAAACCATGGTATTGGAGGTGGAGCCAGCCAAAACCATGGTATTGGAGGCGGGCCAGCCAAAACCATGGTATTGGAGGCGGGGCTAGCCAAAACTATGGTATTGAGGCGTGCCAGCCAAAACCATGGTACTGGAGGCGGGGCCAGCAAAAACCATGTAACTGGAGGCGGGGTTAGCCAAAACCCTGGTACAGGAGGCAGGGCAAGCCAAAACCATGGTATTGGAGGCGGGGCCAGCCAAAACCATGGTATTGGAGGCAGGGCCAGCCAAAACCATGCATTGGAGGCGGGGCCAGCCAAAACCATGGTATTGGAGGTGGGGCCAGCCAAAACTATGGTATTGGAGGCGGGGCCAGCCAAGACCATGTAACTGGAGTTGGGGCCAGCCAAAACCATGGTATTGGAGGTGGGGCCACCCTATAACCATGGTATTGGAGGCAGGGCCACCCAAAACCCTGGTATTGGAGGCGGGGCCAGCCTAAACCATGGTATTGGAGGCAGGGCCAGCCAAAACCATGGTATTGGAGGCGGGGCAGCCAAGACCATGGTATTGAAGGTGGGGCCAGCCCAAACCATGGTATTGGAGGCGGGGCTAGCGAAAACCGTGGTATTGGAGGCGGGGCTAGCCAAAACAATGGTATTGAGGCGGGCCAGCCAAAACAATGGTATTGGAGGCGGGGCCAGCCAAAACCATGGTATTGGAGGCGGTGCAAGCCAAAACCATGTTATTGCAGGCGGGCCAGCCAAAACCATGGTATTGGAGGCGGGCCAGCCCAAAAACATGGTATTGGAGGTGGGGCCAGCCAAAACCATGGTATTGGAGGCGGGGCCAGCAAAAACCATGTAATTGGAGGCGGGACCTGCCAAAACCATGTTATTGGAGGCAGAGCCAGCCAAAACCATGGTATTGGAGGAGGGGACAGCCAAAACCATGGTATTGGAGGGGGGGCAGCAAAAACCATGGTATTGGAGGTGGGGCCAGCCAAAACCATGTTATTGGAGGTGTGGCCAGCCAAAACCATGTAACTGGAGGAGGGGCCAGCCAAAACCATGGTATTGACAGCAGGGCCAGCCATAACCATGGTATTGGAGGCGGCGCCAGCCAAAACCATGTAACTGGCGGCAGGGCCAGCCAAAACCATGTTACTGGAGGTGGAGCCAGCCAAAACCATGGTATTGGAGGCGGGGCCAGCCAAAACCATGTAACTGGAGGCGGGGCCAGCCAAAACCATGGTATTGGAGGCGTGCCAGCCAAAACCATGTAAGTGGAGGCGGGGCCAGCCAAAACCATGGTATTGGAGGCGGGGCCAGCCAAAACCATGGCATTGGAGGCGGGGCCAGCCAAAACCATGGTATTGGAGGCAGGGCCAGCCAAAACCATGCAACTGGAGTCGGGGCCAGCCAAAACCATGGTATTGGAGGCAGAGCCAGCCAAAGCCATGGTATTGGAGGCTGGCCTTCCAAGACCATGGTATTGGAGGCTGGCCTTCCAAGACCATGGTATTGGAGGCGGGGCCACTCAAGACCATGGTATTGGAGGCTGGGCCAGCCAAAACAATTGGTATTGGAGGCAGGGCCAGCCAAAACCATGGTATTGGAGGCAGAGCCAGCCAAAACCATGGTATTAGCGACAGGGCCAGTAAAAACCATGGTATTGGAGGCGGGGCCAGCCAAAACCGTGGAACTGGAGGTGGGGCCAGCCAGGACCATGTAACTGGAGGCGGGGCCGGCCAAAACCATGTTATTGGAGGCAGGGCCTGCCAAAACCATGGTGTTGGAGGTGGGGCCAGCCAAAACCATGGTATTGGAGGCGGGGCCAGCCAAAACCATGGTATTGGAGGCGGGGCTAGTCAAAGCCATGCTATTGGAGGCAGGGCCAGCCAAAACCATGGTATTGGAGGTGGGGCCAGCCAAAACCATGCTATTGGAGGCAGGGCCAGCCAAAACCATGCTATTTGAGGCGGGGCCAGCCAAAACCATGGTATTGGAGGCGGGGCCAACCAAAACCATGGTATTGGATGCAGGGCCAGCAAAAACCATGTAACTGGAGGCGGGGCCAGCCAAAACCCTGGTATTGGAGGTGGGGCCAGCCAAAACCATGGTATTGGAGGCGGGGCCAGCCATACCATGGTATTGGAGGCAGGGCCTGCCAAAACCATGGTGTTGGAGGCGGGGCCAGCCAAAACCATGGTATTGGAGGCGGGGCTAGCCAAAACCATGGTATTGAGGCGGGCCTGCCAAAACCATGGTACAGGAGGCGGGGCTAGCCAAAACCATGGTATTGGAGGCGGGGCCAGCCAAAACCATGGTATTGGAGGCAGGGCCAGCCAAAACCATGCATTGGAGGCGGGGCTAGCCAAAACCATGGCATTGGAGGCGGGGTCAGGCAAAGCCATGGTACTGGAGGCAGGGCCAGCAAAAACCATGTAACTTGAGGCGGGCCCAGCCAAAACCCTGGTGTTGGAGGCAGGGCCAGCAAAAACCGTGGTACTGGAGGCAGGGCCAGCCAAAACTATAGCATTGGAGGCGGGGCCACCAAAATCAAGGCATTGGAGATGGGGCCAGCCAAATCCATGGTATTGGAGGCGGGGCCAGCCAAAACCATGGTATTGGAGGCGGGGCCAGCCAAAACCATGGTATTGGAGGCGGGGCCAGCAAAATCCATGTGACTGGAGACGGGGCCAGCCAAAACCATGGTATTGGTGGAGGAGCCAGTCAAAACCATGGTATTGGAGGCGGGGCCAGCCAAGACCATGGTATTGGAGGCGGGGCCAGCCAAGACCATGGTATTGGAGGGGGGCCAGCCAAAACAATTGGTATTGGAGGCGGGGCCAGCCAAAACAATGGTATTGGAGGCAGGGCTAGTCAAACCCATGGTATTTTATGCAGGGCCAGCCAAAACCATGGTATTGGAGGTGGGGCCAGCCAAAACTATGGTATTGGAGGCGGGGCCAGCCAAAACCATGGTATTGGAGGTGGGGCCAGCCAAAACTATGGTATTGGAGGCGGGGCCAGCTAAGACCATGTAACTGGAGTTGGGGCCAGCCAAAACCATGGTATTGGAGGTGGGACCACCCTATAACCCTGGTATTGGAGGCAGGGCCACCCAAAACCCTGGTATTGGAGGCGGGGCCAGCCTAAACCATGGTATTGGAGGCAGGGCCAGCCAAAACCATGGTATTGGAGGCGGGGCAACCAAGACCATCGTATTGAAGGCGGGGCCAGCCCAAACCATGGTATTGGATGCGGGGCTAGCCAAAACCATGGTATTGAGGTGGGCCAGCCAAAACCATGGTACTGGAGGCGGGCCAGCAAAAACCATGTAACTGGAGGCGGGGCCAGCCAAAACCCTGGTATTGGAGGCGGGGCCAGCCAAAACCATGGTATTGGAGGCTGGGCCAGCCAAAACCATGTTATTGCAGGCGGGCCAGCCCAAAACCATGGTATTGGAGGTGGGGCCAGCCAAAACCATGGTATTGGAGGCGGGGCCAGCAAAAACCATGTAACTGGAGGCGGGACCTGCCAAAACCATGGTATTGGAGGCAGAGCCAGCCAAAACCATGGTATTGGAGGAGGGGACAGCCAAAACCATGGTATTGGAGGGGGGGCAGCAAAAACCATGGTATTGGAGGCGGGGCCAGCCAGAAACATGTTATTGGAGGCATGGCCAGCCAAAACCATGTAACTGGAGGCGGGGCCAGCCAAAACCATGGTATTGGCAGCAGGGCCAGTCATAACCATGGTATTGGAGGCGGCGCCAGCCAAAACCATTTAACTGGCGGCAGGGCCAGCCAAAACCATGTTACTGGAGGTGGAGCCAGCCAAAACCATGGTATTGGAGGCGGGGCTGGCCAAAACCATGTAACTGGAGGCAGGGCCAGCCAAAACCATGGTATTGGAGGCGTGCCAGCCAAAACCATGTAACTGGAGGCGGGGCCAGCCAAAACCATGGTATTGGAGGTGGGGCCAGCCAAAACCATGGTATTGGAGGCGGGGCCAGCCAAAACCATGGTATTGGAGGCAGGGCTAGCCAAAACCATGCAACTGGAGTCGGGGCCAGCCAAAACCATGGTATTGGAGGCAGAGCCAGCCAAAGCCATGGTATTGGAGGCTGGCCTTCCAAGACCATGGTATTGGAGGCGGGGCCACTCAAGACCATGGTATTGGAGGCGGGGCCAGCCAAAACAATTGGTATTGGAGGCGGGGCCCGCCAAAACCATGGTATTGGAGGAGGAGCCAGTCAAAACCATGGTATTGGAGGAGGGGACAGCCAAAACCATGGTATTGGAGGCGGGGCCAGCCAAGACCATGGTATTGGAGGCGGGGCCAGCCAAGACCATGGTATTGGAGGGGGGCCAGCCAAAACAATTGGTATTGGAGGCGGGGCCAGCCAAAACAATGGTATTGGAGGCAGGGCCAGCCAAAACCATGGTATTGGAGGTGGGGCCAGCCAAAACTATGGTATTGGAGGCGGGGCCAGCCAAAACCATGGTATTGGAGGTGGGGCCAGCCAAAACTATGGTATTGGAGGCGGGGCCAGCCAAGACCATGTAACTGGAGTTGGGGTCAGCCAAAACCATGGTATTGGAGATGGGGCCACCCTATAACCCTGGTATTGGAAGCAGGGCCACCCAAAACCCTGGTATTGGAGGCGGGGCCAGCCTAAACCATGGTATTGGAGGCAGCGCCAGCCAAAACCATGGTATTGGAGGCAGGGCTAGCCAAAACCGTGGGATTGGAGGCGGGGCTAGCAAAAACCATGGTATTGAGGCGGGCCAGCCAAAACCATGGTACTGGAGGCGGGCCAGCAAAAACCATGTAACTGGAGGCGGGGCCAGCCAAAACCCTGGTATTGGAGGCGGGGCCAGCCAAAACCATGGTATTGGAGGCTGGGCCAGCCAAAACCATGTTATTGCAGGCGGGCCAGCCAAAACCATGGTATTGGAGGCAGGCCAGCCCAAAACCATGGTATTGGAGGTGGGGCCAGCCAAAACCATGGTATTGGAGGCGGGGCCAGCAAAAACCATGTAACTGGAGGCGGGACCTGCCAAAACCATGGTATTGGAGGCAGAGCCAGCCAAAACCATGGTATTGGAGGAGGGGACAGCCAAAACCATGGTATTGGAGGGGGGGCAGCAAAAACCATGGTATTGGAGGCGGGGCCAGCCAGAACCATGTTATTGGAGGCATGGCCAGCAAAAACCATGTAACTGGAGGCGGGGCCAGCCAAAACCATGGTATTGGCAGCAGGGCCAGTCATAACCATGGTATTGGAGGCGGCGCCAACCAAAACCATTTAACTGGCGGCAGGGCCAGCCAAAACCATGTTACTGGAGGTGGAGCCAGCCAAAACCATGGTATTGGAGGCGGGGCTGGCCAAAACCATGTAACTGGAGGCGGGGCCAGCCAAAACCATGGTATTGGAGGCATGCCAGCCAAAACCATGTAACTGGAGGCGGGGCCAGCCAAAACCATGGTATTGGAGGTGGGGCCAGCCAAAACCATGGTATTGGAGGCAGAGCCAGCCAAAGCCATGGTATTGGAGGCTGGCCTTCCAAGACCATGGTATTGGAGGCGGGGCCACTCAAGACCATGGTATTGGAGGCGGGGCCAGCCAAAACAATTGGTATTGGAGGCGGGGCCCGCCAAAACCATGGTATTGGAGGCAGAGCCAGCCAAAACCATGGTATTAGAGACGGGGCCAGCCAAAACCATGGTATTGGAGGCGGGGCCAGCCAAAACCATGGAACTGGAGGTGGGGCCAGCCAGGACCATGTAACTGGAGGCGGGGCCAGTCAAAACCATGTTATTGGAGGCGGGGCCAGCCAAAACCATGGTATTGGAGGCGGGGCCAGCCAAAACCATGGTATTGGAGGCGGGGCTAGTCAAAGCCATGCTATTGAAGGCAGGGCCAGCCAAAACCATGGTATTGGAGGTGGGGCCAGCCAAAACCATGCTATTGGAGGCAGGGCCAGCCAAAACCATGCTATTGGAGGCGGGGCCAGCCAAAACCATGGTATTGGATGCGGGGCCAGCAAAAACCATGTAACTGGAGGCGGGGCCAGCCAAAACCCTGGTATTGGAGGTGGGGCAGCCAAAAACATGGTATTGGGGGTGGGGCCAGCCAAAACCATCGGTTTGCAGGCGGGGCTAGCCAAAACCATGGTATTGGAGGCGGGGCTAGCCAAAACCATGTTATTGGTGGCGGGGCCAGCCAAGACCATGGTATTGGAGGCGGGGCCAGCCAAAACCATGGTATTGGAGGAGATGTCGATACGGGAAATTATATCGTGCCTTCTTTATTGTATTTGTTGGCCTAAGCCCAGTCGCTCTGCGGAGAAATCCGCGTTGCAAGGTTCTGACCTTAGATCAATTTAGCCGCCATTTTGGGTTCATCCGCCATTTTGATTCTGGCTCCAAAGTCATCCTGTGTTCTAAAATGGTGGACAGTGTTCTTCTGTTTGTAACTTGGCCTTCTTGACCTCTGCATACGAGTTAATTCTTAAACTGCCCGTAGGCCAAATGTTAGGGTCATGTAATAAGACCTTGTCCTTCGTTGACCTGTAGATCGAGGATTACCTCTGTCAACATTACTAATCCATGAACATATATTAAGCACAATACTGTTTGAATGCTAAATGTGCACACTTGTTTGACTACATTGTATAGAATGTATACAAAGGTTTAATGTTGAATCCAAAGAAACACTGTTGCTATTATAACCTATTGGAGTATGTACTAAGGATAATCCATAAATGTATAGATGCATAAATTAGGAACGAACTCGGCATGAACCCCTAGCCCGAGAAATGGTTAACCTGCAAATTGGCTGGACATCAAGTTGAGAACTGTATAAAAGCACGAACATTCTGATGGACAGCCCCCACTCATTTCTCACACCGAACAGGCTGGTATTCACTGTGATGATCTGAGGGCCTGATAGCTATCCGATACTTTGTTTCTTTGAAAACTGTGCAGTTACTTTGAATAAAGATCTGTGTATCTTTATAGCCCGCATTTGGTGTATTTCCTTTGAAGGTACTCAGCCTCGATATTTCCTTTTGCTTTTACAGATGGCAGCCGAATAGGGATCCTCAAGATTGATGCCAGCTCGTTGAAGGTTGACGCGGTAAAGGGGGCCCCTTTCCTGAATGAGAAGCGACACCTCAGCAGCGCTGCACGGCCCGATCCCTGGACGGTGAGCATGCGGTCCGAGTCGGCATCTTGACGAGGGTCCATATATCGAGGCGGGCAGATTTGTCAAAATCACCATACATGAGGTAAACTTTGTTAGAAAACTTTGAAATCCGATCGGACCTCCTTAGGATTGATCAGGTGAGTCATGACCCGATTCTTAAGTATCCTGATAATTTGTTTTGGCGTATTGCACTCGCGAGTTCAATTATTAACCAGGTAACACCAGTATTCTGATATGCCTGGGAAATTGTCTGCCTGATTTAGGGCATTATTCCGCAAGGACAGACAATCTTTGGAATTTGGCCGACCGGCACCAATGGAGGGGTCGCCGGCATGTACTATGTACTGTAAGAACGGCATTGGTAGTATAGTATGTAATGATATTTGGCACAGACAAACTAGACATGCTTCCGAACTGCTGTGGCCAACTAATGGTAGTTTTGAAATCCCTCGTATTGAATACTTAGAATCTATTTTATTGAAGAAAAAGGCTAGACCTGCAGCAATTAACGTATTACAGAATTGGAAAAAAGAAGCTTTGCAGCAGGTCAAGAGTAGAGAAAAATATGCCCGCCGTCATATGACGAATGCCGAAAAAAAGCATTGTTGTATGACAAAAATAAAAAGTCTGAGTCAGTTAGGAATATGCATAGGGCTTTCTCACTTGGTGTGTAGAAAATGTATCCTTCTAAAGACTTTAATTTGTCTGATGAGCTTATCGATAAATTCTTAAATGAACGAAGGCCTGGTGCCACTGCTCCACCTCCGTATGTTCCTCTTCCTGCTGTTATTCCTCCTCCTGCTTCTCCTGCTGTTCCTCCTCCTCCAGTTGTTGTTCCTCCTTTTGTCGCTGCTCCTCCACCTTTGCCTGCTGTACCAGTAATAACACCTCTATTCCCTCATGTTCAAAATTTGCCTACTCTCCCTCTTCCAAGTGGTTCTACACCGCTTGTAGTAGATCGGGGAGCGGGATCGAGGGCTGTCACTCGTAATACTGTGTCTCCAGAGAAAAAATGTGCGTGGGCTAAGCATTGCATGGAGAGGGGCGATCAAGCTAATGTTTTTGACACACTTTCCAATATAGACAATTTTCCTGAGAAAAACGTTTTTATCGAGGGCCTAGCCATAGTATCCCATTTATCTCCCAACTCTGGCGCATCGTCTATATTTCTAATCTGTTTCCACAAATCAACAGGCAGGAGTACAGGAAATAACAAATCAATATCACTTAGAGTGAATACTGAGGATTGCAAAACAGACTCTATTTCTTTGTAGAACCCTGTCGGATTCTTCCTAATGTCGGGAATAGATTGTCTAATGGTGTTCACTTACTGTCTCGAGAACGGGACGTGAACGAACTGTGACACATAATGTGCAGGAATATCCTGAGCTGGCATACCTGCTACAGCGTTAGCAGGAATCTCTACTTTTGGGACAAATGGTCGCCTATTTAGGCTATCTCCTGTCAAAGGAGGGAAGAAGGTTGACGCCTGAACGGATAAAACTCATTTCTAGCATGTCTGTCCCAAATACACAGAAGGAAGTTAGAGCCTTGATAGGAATGGCTTCTTAGTGTATACAGTGGATCCCCAACTTCTCACTAGTGATTAAGCCGATGTTGGCTCTGACGAAGAAGGGCATTTCTTCGCCATTGCCGTGGAACATGGAGCACCTGCGTGCATTTGATTTGCTCAAGACTGCATTGTGCTCGGCACCAGTTTTGGGCACACCAAACTATGAAAAGGCCTTTGTGTTGTTTGTGCATAAATGTGATGGATGTGCTTTGGATGTATTAACGCAGGAACATGGAGGAAAGAATAGGCCGTGCAGCTACTTTTCTTCCGCCCTTGATCCTGTAGTATGCACTTTTCCAAGATGTTTGAGAGCTGTCGCTGCTGCTGCAGCGTCTGTGGAACAGAGTGAGGGAATGGTCATAGGCCATCCTTTAACCCTAATGGTACCTCACTCTGTAGATGTTCTACTGAACAGAACTCAAACGCAACACCTTACTTCCACACGATTAACGAGATATGAATTGATCTTGTTTGCACCGCGCATACAAATTAAGAGGTGTTGTGTTCTTAATCCATCTGAACTCTTACCTTTCCCTCAAGGTACTGCTTGCAGTGACGAAGAGTCACATGACTGTCTTTGCACTACCGAACAAGAGACAAAGGGTAGAATTGATCTGAAAGATACTCCTTTGGACAATCCACAAGGGGAGCTGTTTTGCGATGGCTCCTGCTTCAAACTTCCGGATGCTGCATCCACAGCTGCTTATGCAATCACTACATTGAGCACGGTCATGGAAACCAAGAGAATCACGCATAACTCGGTGCAGGCAGCAGAGATTATAGCATTGACCCGAGCTTGCAAACTTTCCGAAGGGCTTACAGTGAACATATATACTGATAGTCAGTATGCCTTTGGGGTGGTTCACAACTTTGGGAGATTTTGGTCAGAGAGAGGGTTCTTGACTTCACATGGTACAAAAATCTAACATGGCTCCTTGATAGTACGGTTACTCTCAGTGCTTGCACTCCCTACTCAGTTAGCTACTATAAAATGCGCAGCGCATCAGAAAATTGTAGATGATGTAGGAAAAGGGAATGCTTTCGCTGACCAGATAGCCAAACAGACTGCCACTGATCTCTCTTCAGACATGTATACTTCAAGGTAAGCCACAAATGTCTGTACTATGGATGAGGGTATTTATTCCGTAAGGGATTTCCAAGCCGATACCACGTTAGAAGAGTCTAAGAAATGGGGTGAGGACTTGGGGAAACTTGATGATGATGGGTGTTGGGTGGACAGAGTCGAAGGGAAGTGGCTACTTCCCAACGCATATATTATCATGATGGTTGTTATGGCTCATGGTCCCACACACATATTGTGAAAACAGAAACAAAATATCGAGGCTGAGTACCCCAAAAGGAAATACACCGAACACGGGTTACAAAGGAACATGCAAAGTACTTTATTCTCCATTGAATTCAAATACAAAAACAGTGCAAAGTCGAATAGCCATGGGCCCTCAGTACAACACAACGAACTCCAGCGTGGTTCAGTGTGTTCAGTGAGAGAGTGTACATTAGAATGTATTCGCTTTTTATACATTTTGTGGGCACTATGTCCAGCCCCACTTCGGGTTAATATTCCACTTTATACATCACCAATTCTAGGGTTCGTTGCCGAATCCCAAATAACTGCATCTAACTGGTTTGTTTTTATTACATGTAACAATAAACTTATGCATTAACTGTGTATTCTAAAGTTTCCATTGCAGGTCTTCTTAAACATAAATACAATGTAGTAAAACAGATGTTCTTCGTTCAATAGGTAAGTACATTATCATAATATATACTCGTGGATTGGTTTCATTGCGCAAGTAGTCCTTTTACACATAGGTCAACGTAGGACGAGGTCTCAGTTCATGACCTCAGCAAGTAGCCTGCAGGCAGATTACACATTGCGATGTACAGAGGTCAAGACGGCCATGTTGTATTTTGCAATGACATCGTCCACCATTTTAGCTCACAGGGTGACTTTTCCACACAAATCCTAAAATGGCGGTTTGACCTAAAATGGCGACCTACATGGATTAAAGGTCAGGACCTTGCAACACAGATTTATCTTGCAAGCGACTTTCGAGCAGCTTGGCGTAGGCCAATATTAAATATATTTTCCACAATAGGAGGCGCAATATCTTTTCCATTCCAACAATATGTGCTCGTAAAATCACGAAAATGTTGCAAAAAGTATGGGTAAATGACAAAATCTCTAAATTAGCTGAACGCTTCGTTCAGGAATAGATGATTTGATTGCAGCATAATGTGGGAAAGGGCACATCAACTCCTAGGGGTAGTTTTGGCCCACCTTCTGTCCCCTTTGAGGTTATACATTTTGATTTTATTGAAATGGAGCGTTGCAATAATCTAAAATATGTGTTAGTCGTTATCCGTGCTTTTAGCAAATGGGTTGAAGCTTTTTTTCATCAAAGATGCCACAGCTGTTACCACAGCAAAGACCATGCTGAAGGAATATTTTCCAAGATTTAGTCTGCCAAGAGTCATCTGGTCAGACAATGGTCCACATTTTATCGCTGCTGTAATTCTACAGATATGCGCGGGATTACATATCGATAAACAGTTCCATTCGGCTAGACATGCACAGAGTGCTGGATTAGTGGAAAGACAAATCGGCATCATCAAGAACAAGCTCGCTAAGACGTGTGGCGGCACCAAGCTAAAATGGCCGGATGCCTTACCGATCGTGTTGTTATCAATGCAAACAACCCCTCAAACTAAGACTGGGCTCTCTCCCTTTGAGGTGGTAATGGGGAGGCCTGCTAATATTTGGAATACTTCGAATTGTCGTTCTTTACGAGATGTTGAAAATGTACTTCTCTCTGACTACTGTAGCCAGTTAATTAAAAACCTGTATTTGATTTATCACCAGGTGCGAGAGGCTTTACCTGTACGATACGAGGGCCCTGGTCACAGCATACGGCCAGGAGACTGGGTCCTAACAAAAGCATTTGAACGATCCTATTGCCTCGCACCTCATTGGTGGGGCCCTTTCCAAGTTCTGCTGGTCACACAGAATGGAGTGCGGGTAGGAGGCCGGAAGAATTGGATCCACACGTCGCACACCGGGAGGATTCCACACCCAGTGCCACACGCTACAGAAGATACAGAACCCCTCATCAGTACTGCAACCAACGATCCCGAAGCCGTAAACAGCATCAAGAGTGTGTCGGGGATTCTCCCTGAGCCCGTGGGGCCTGGGGAAACAGCCATTTTGCCTCCACACTCTCCAGCAGTTTTGTTTCCGGAAGCTGTTCTGGATCTTGCATCCAATTTCGCTCCTGATTCGTCCCTTCCAACGGGAAGTGACAACACGTTTTTCTCAGACCACTTAGTACCAGGGATCACAAGGTAAGATCTGCGTCCGAGGAAATAGACCTACTGCACGGTTCGGTTGTGCGTTCAGAGAAGAAAAAGTCATCTTGGACTTGCCTTTTTGACCCGATCAATTGTTCGTAAGGGGATTCTGTTGGCTAGGGTTTGTGGAAGGACAAAGAAACCGCTCGGCCTGGAGGTCGCCAGCTAATAACACTGGTGCATTTGTTTGAAGAGTACAATGCCTGCAACCGCTCCGGCTCGTATTGAAAAGGGGAGGACTTTGTGACCGGCTACGGAAATGAACATTTAAATGTGTGGGCCCTGAAAACGTACTGCTGTCTTGTGATAATGTTAATTGGTTTTACAGTAGTCATTGTCTTAGGTTTCTGGTATCTAGAAGAAGTGCATCCGCTTGAGAATTTGTTGCCTACTGAAAATGTACCTACTGTTTCTACTCCTTTCGTGCATCTGCACACTCTATCTCCTAGAGACTCTCAGCACAGACAGAGATATCATAATAATACACTATTGCTCATCATGAATGCTACACATGCCATTTTTAACAAATCTAATTGTCGGGTCTGCTCACATTTACCACAACACGGGGATAAGGGGCTAGGTTGGTATATTCATCCTCTACCCTTGACAACTGCATGCTATGCTTCTCTTAGAGCACTATTCTTTGGCTGCTGGAATGATAGCATCTCAGGGAACTTCGATGGGACTAATTTGAATCAGTTTGAAAAACGTGTTCTGATTCCCTTGGGATGCTCGCTCTTTGCAAATAGGAGTAAGCTCAATGTTGCTTCTATTAGGCCTTCTGATAGACTGTCTCGTCCATTTCAATCCTTGATCTCTTTCAAGATGGCTCCTATAGGCAATAAGGATGCCACGCCTCCTTCCTACACTATCAATCATAGCCCCGATTCTGTTTCTTTCTGCATACAGAGGAATGGTACTCAGTCAATGGGTGATTTTAAAGGTTGTGCCAACGTTGCAAATTTGTCTAGCGAGGACAGACCTTTGTATGTAGGCGAACCTGTCTACTTTGTTTGCGGTAATGTAGCATTTCCATGGTTACCCAGGGATTGGCAGGGAACTTGTTACTTAGGAATTCTGTTACACAGAGTATTCATAGCCAGTACTGTAGAGATTTCGAAGGCTCGACCACGGCGGAACGAGAATGCTGATACTTCAGCACACGTTCTGGGCGATAAAGCTAAATCCCTTGTGCCATTTTGGGGACAAATAATGAACTCTGAAGATATCAGGAGAGTAGTGAGAGTACTGGAGAGGACCATCAACCGGACCATCAACATACTCTATAATATGACTCTTGAACAGAAAGCAATAAGGTTAGTAGCACTTCAGAACCGGATGGCATAAGATGTCATCCTGGCTGAACATGGTGGAGTTTGTAAATTAGTGGGGTCCGCTTGCTGAGTTTTCTTGCCAGATTCCTCCCCAACTATCTTCAAGGCAATACAGAATCTGCATGTCCTAAGTTCAGAAGTGCATGTTCCTGAGGCAAACTGGGATATTAGCATTTGGTTCTGGGACTTCTTGCGATCTTGGGGATGGAAGCTACTTTCGGTCTTGCTGATCATTTTAGGAATTATGTTGTTTCTTTGTTGTTGTATACAATGTCTTCCTGGTATGTGTTCGATGTTATGAGGATGTTGCGCACAGGCGATGGATGCATTAGGACGCAAGGTATACGCCCCAGACAAGAACTCCAATGAATACGTGCTGAAAGAAATCCTGGTAACTGATCTTATGGCAATTGATATCTCCGATAGTGATTCAGGACGTATGGACATTGAGAGGTGGAGTTACTCGTAGAGTGACCAGAAGTAGTTTAGCACTTGGCTTAGGCCAAAAGGAGGGTTTGTCGAGCAGGAAATTATATTGTGCCTTCTTTATTGTATATATTGGCCTAAGCCCAGTCGCTCTGCGAAGAAATCCGCATTGCAAGTTTCTGACCTTAGATCGATTTAGCCGCCATTTTGGGTTTATCCGCCATTTTGATTCTGGCTCCAAAGTCACACTGGGTTCTAAAATGGTGGACAGTGTTCTTATGTTTGTAACTTGGCCGTCTTGACCTCTGCATACGAGTTAATGCTTAAACTGCCCATAGGCCAAATGTTAGGGTCATGTAATGAGACCTACTCCTTTGTTGACCTGTAGATCGAGGATTACCTGTGCCAACGATAATAATCCATGAACATATATTAAGCACAATACTGTTTGAATGCTAAATGTGCACGCTTGTTTGACTACATTGTATAGAATGTATATGAAGGTTTAATGTTGAATCCAAAGACACACTGTGCTATTATAACCTATTGGAGTATCTATTAAGGATAATCCATAAATGTATAGATGCATAAATTAGGAACAAACTCGGCATGAAACCCTAACCCGAGAAATGGTTAACCTGCAAATGGGCTGGACATCAAGTTGAGAACTGTATAAAAGCACAAACATTCTGATGTACAGCCCCAGTCACTTCTCACACCGAATGGGCTGGTATTCGCTGTGATGAACGGAGGGCTTTGTTTCTTTGAAAACTGTTCAGTTACTTTGAGTAAAGATCTGTGTATCTTTATAGCCTGCGTTTGGTGTATTTCCTTTGAAGGTACTCAGCCTCAATATTTCCTTTTGCTTTTAAAGCGGGGACAGCCAAAACCATGGTATTGTAGGCGGGGCCAGCCAAAACCATGGTATTGGAGGCGGGACCAGCCAAAACAATGGTATTGGAGGCGGGGCAAGCCAAAACCATGGTATTGGAACAGGGGCTAGCCAAAACCATGGTATTGGAGGCCGGGAGAGCCAAACACATGGAATTGGAGGCGGGGCCAGCCAAAACCATGGTATTGGAGACGGGGCCAGCCAAAGCCATGGTATTGGAAGCGGGGACAGCAAAAACCATGTAACTGGAGGCGGGGCCAGCCAAAACCCTGGTATTGGAGGCGGGGCCAGCCAAAACCATGGTATTGAAGGCGGGGCCAGCCAAAACCATGCTATTGGAGGCGGGGCCAGCCAAAACCATGTAACTGGAGGTGGAGCCAGCCAAAACCATGGTATTGGAGGCGGGGCCAGCCAAGACCATGGTATTGGAGGTGGGGCCAGCCAAAACCATGGAACTGGAGGCGGGGCAGGCCAAAACCATGGTATTGGAGGCGGGGCCAGCCAAAACCATGGTATTGGAGGCGCGGCTAGCCAAAACCATGTAACTGGAGGCGGGGCTAGCCAAAACCATAGTATTGGAGGCAGAGCCAGCCAAAACCATGGTTTTGGAAGCGGGGCCTGCCAAGACCATGGTATTGGAGGCGGGGCCAGCCAAAACTATGGTATTGGAGGCGGGGCCAGCCAAAACCATGTAACTGGAGGTGGGGCCAGCCAAAACCATGGTATTGGAGGCGGGGCCAGCCAAAACCATGTAACTGGAGGCTGGGCCAGACAAAACCATGTAACTGGAGGCGGGGCCAGCTAAAACCCAGGTATTGGAGGCAGGGCCCGCCAAAACCATGGTATTGGAGGCGGGGCTGTTAGGCAGAAACCTGTGCAGTTCCCTTTGGGAACACTGCAAAAGATTTAGGACCAAAGGTGTCAGCAGTAAACCCACTTGGTAGCAGTCTGTACCACCCAGATTTACCTGGTAGCTGTGGCTGAGCAGTCAGACTTCCCTCAAGAAGAGTTAGGCAGAATGCAAAGTATACACAATAGGCACTCAGATACAATAGCACAAGCAAACACTGACCAGAGCTTTGGTATCAAAGTATATAATTATTTATTTAAAAACACACTGTTTGAAACACTCCAGCACTCTTATTGTAAACACTCTAAACATAGTTACTATTATAATATATACAACCCTTATTCCTTATCAGACAAGTCTTAGTTAACACCACTTATTTCCAGACAGAGGTGAGTGCTTAACTATAGATGGCACTGCAATAAGTTCATGAAGAAGGGAGGGAAAAAGACAGAATGTGTGAAGATACACCACTCTAAGATTTAGGAACACTTTTTAGCAAGGCAGAAGAGCAAAAGTCACTTGTGAGCCAAAGTCCATAGGCTGGGCCCACTCTTAGAGAGAGCAGAGAACAAATGCGCCCAAGATCACACAGTTACAATAGGCTTTGAAAGTCTTGCAGAGAGTTCGAAAAGAGTTTAGAGAGGCTCAGAAAAGTTTAGCCAGGGTGTCCCAGGCTAACCCAGGTTCGAAAGCCGGGGGCTAAATCAGTACAGTCGGTGGCAAGGGAAGCCAGGCGGAACACGGTACCTTAAGTGGGAAGGATCCTCCAGCGGTGGCAGTTGTTCCTTGCAGCGGGTGCAAGTCTCGGCATCGGCCAGGGGAAGAGAAGATCCTGACTTGGAGGAAAGATGAAGGTCGTTGCACTGCCAGGGAAGAAACCAGCAGCAGAGTTTTCCGGTTAAAGGTATTACCCTTTATTTTGCGGTCGTGGTAAAACGTGGTATTCCGGTTGCCGGGGTGCTTGGCACAGGCAAGGCGGCCACGAGATCCGTCGGGAAGGCGAAAAGATGGTGAAACTGGTTATCCCCACCAGTCAAAGGAAGAAGACTCTCCGGTGGGAGATCTCCTCTGTCGTTGGGAAAAGTGGTGAGACGGTTCAGCAAGGCTCCACCGGTGGTGTCGTCGTAGCAGGTCGGCTCAGCTTCTCCCTCGTCGGATTCTTAGGTCCTGTGGTGACTTCTGAAGTTCCAGTCCCGAAAGCCCTGCTTTTATGCAGAAAACCCCCATTCACTCAGCCTAGCTGTCACTCAAACATGCTAAGTGGTGAGCTGGCCGGCTCACCACTTGGGCCAATCAGGACGGAGTGTGACCTGAGTTGCCTAGGCAGGGTGCCTTAATCCTCCTCCACCCCTCCTAAGTACCCCAGACAGAGTGGCCACACTTTGGAGGGCTTCTGTGGAGAAGCCCGCCAAAAAAGTGGAACAAAGGGCTCGACTTGGGTTGGAGTCACAGAAGAGAACACAAACGCCATTTTAGAACAGAGTTTTGGCAAAAAATACCAACCAGAGAATTAATAATAAATAAATAAACCGGCGGTATGTTCGAGGCTATCGTAATTAAATAAATAGAGATAGTAGCCTCGAACAATGGGAAAATCCCATAGAGAAATATTCGCGGTTGAATATAAAAAGTAGTATCCACTGCCACCAGCCAAAACTCGATCAGGGGGGACGGAGACGTGCCCCCTCGACTAACAGACCCCTGGTGGCGGGGCCAGCCAAAACCATGGTATTGGAGGCAGGGCTAGCCAAAACCATGGTATTGAGGCGGGCCAGCCAAAACCATGTAACTGGAGTCGGGGTGAGCAAAAACCATGTAACTGGAGGCTGGGCCAGCCAAAACCATGGTATTGGAGGCGGGGCCAACCAATACCATCGTATTGGAGGAGGGGCCAGCCAAAACCATGGTATTGGAGGCGGGGATAGCCAAAAGCCTGGTATTGGAGGCGGGGCCAGCCAAGACCATGTCACTGGAGGCGGGGACAGCCAAAACCATGTAACAGGAGGCAGGGCCAGACAAAACCATGGTATTGGAGGCGGGGCCAGCCAAAACCATGGTATTGGATGCAGGGCCAGCCAAAACCATGGTATTGGAGGCAGGGCAGCCAAAACCATGGTATTGGAGGCGGGGCCAGCCAAAACCATTGTTTTGGAGGGGGGGCTAGCCAAAACCATGGTATTGGAGGCAGGGCTAGCCAAAACCATGGTATTGGAGGCGGGGCCAGCCAAACCCATGTAACTGGAGGCGGGGCCAGCCAAAACCATGGTATTGGAGGCGGGGACAGTCAAAACCATGGTATTGGAGGCGGGGCCAGCCAAAACCATGGTATTGGAGGCGGGGCCAGCCAAAACCATGGTATTGGAGGCAGGGCCAGGCAAAACCATGGTATTGGAGGAGGGTCCAGCAAAAACCATGTAACTGCAGGAGGGGCCAGCCAAAACTATGGTATTGGAGGCGGGCCCAGCAAAAACCATGCTATTGGAGTCGGGGCCAGCAAAAACCACCTGGGTATTGGAGGCGGGGACAGCGAAGACCATGGTATTGGAGGCGGGGCCCGCCAAAACCATGGAACTGGAGGCAGGGCCAGCCAAAACCATGTAACTGGAGGCAGAGCCAGCAAAAACCATGTAACTGGAGGCAGGGCCAGCCAAAACCCTGGTATTGGAGGCGGGGCCAGCCAAAACCATGTAACTGGAGACGGTGCCAGCCAAAACCATTTTATTGGAGGTGGGGCCAGCAAAAACCATGGTATTGGAGGCGGGGCCAGCCAAAACCATGGTAATGGAGGCGAGGCCGGCCAAAACCATGATATTGGAGGCGGGGCCAGCCAAAACCATGTAACTGGAGGCACGCCAGCAAAAAACATGTAATTGGAGGCAGGGCCAGTGTTCGGGAGAATTCTCTGTTTAGGCTCAATTTCCTAACCTAGTGAGTCCCCCAGCAGCTTTGCTGGATTTCTGGAGCTTGTTTTTTTTCTCCTGCCAAGAGTGAGACTCTTTTCCTCACACTCTTGGACATGATTTGAGGGGTTCCTTTGACTGTTAATATGTTTTATGGGCTATGGGGTCTTTTACCGCATAGGGTCTCATGTGTTTTTACTATGTGTGTTACACAGCACCCTGCGTGCAGTGACACAGGGGTGTCATAGTGACACCCCACCATAGACTCCGTACCCTGGGACTGACTACCGTCTCCCAGGGAAGGTAAAGTCACCATTGGCTTTACTAGTCCCAAATTATGAACAGAAACCAGTACAAACCATCATATTGTGGACGTACTGGTCGGGGCAATTCGATTGCCCCGGGGTCTGTTATTCGAGGGGGCACGTCTCCTTCCCCCCTGATCGAGTTATGGCTGGTGGCAGTGGATACTACTTTTTATATTCGACCGCAAATATATCTCTATGGGATTTTCCCATTGTTCGAGGCTAGCAACTTTAATTATTTAATTCCTATAGCCTCAAACATACCGCCGGGGTATTTATTCAATATTAATTCACCGGTTGGTATTTTTTGCCAGAACTCGATTCTAAAATGTCATTTGTGTTCTCTTCTGTGACTCCAACCCAAGTCGAGCCCTTTGTTCCACTTTTTGGCAGGCTTCTCCACAGAAGCCTCCAGAAGTGGTGCCACTCTGTCTGGGTACCACAGGGGGTGTGGGAGGGGGTTTAGGCACCCTGGACTGAGTTGCCTTGGCAACTCAAGTCGCACTCTTGTGTGATTGGCCCAAGTGGTGAGCCGGCCGGTTCACCACTTAGCATGTTTGATTGACAGCTAGGCTGAATGAATGGGGGTTTCTTGCATAAAAGCAGGGCTTTTGGGACTGGAACTTCAGAAGTCACCGCAGGACCTGAAAGATCCAAAGAGGGAGAAGCTGAGTCAACCTGCAATGACGACACCACCGGTCGAGCCCTGCTGAACCGTCTCACCAATTCCCGACGACAGAGGAGATCTTCTTGCCGGAGAGTCTCTTCCCCTTGAGCTGGTGGGGACAACCAGTTCGCTTCCCTTTTCACCTTCCAGGATGTCTAGTGGTCGAATTGCCTGTGCCAAGCACTCCGGCAACCGGATAGCCACTTACCACTGAACCGCGAAAGACCGCTCTTTTGAATCGAGAAACTCTGCGGCTGGTTTCTTCCCTGGCAGCACAACGACCTCCTGTTTTCCTCCCCGACGAGATCTTCTCTTCTGCCGGACGAAGCACCAACTCGCAACCGCTGCCAGGAACAACTGCATGCCCCCGCTGGAGTGTTCTCACCATTTCAAGGTACTGTGTCCGCCTGGCCTCCCTTTCTATAGATTGCTACAAGGTGACAGTAAATCCTTAACCTTCTAGACTGGGCTGGCCTCTTGACCATCTAACTGGTCCCTTTCTTTTGGTCCAACTCCTTGCGGAACCTTTTCGAGACTTTTGTGCACTTTTCAACCGTGTGACCTTGGACACATTTCGTTCTGATCCTCTTAAAGTGGGTCCGGCTTTCTGAACTCTAACTTCACGGTTTTATTCTGCCTTCCCCTCTTGCTGTGTTTTTATGAAGGTGTTGGGATCTGTTTCCATTTATGCTCTGCCTTTCTCTCCCTTTTAAACTGAATTATTAGAGTGCCATCTGTGTTAAGCGCTCACCACTGTCTGAAAATAAGTGGTGCTTTACTTAAGACTTGTCTAATATTCTTTTATGGGAGTGTATATACTTTAGTGACTGTGTTTTTGAACTTGCTTGATATTAGTGCCAGTGTGTTTTTATAGATGTGTTTTTAAATGAATAATTATATATCTTTTACACCAAAGCTCTGGTCAGTGTTTGCTTGTTCTACTGTATTTACCTGCCCTATTGTGTATGCTCTGTATACTGCCTAACTCTTCTTGAGTGAAGCCTGACTGCTCAGCCACAGCTACCAGGTAAATCTGGGTGGTGCAGACTGCTACCAATTGGGTTTACTGCTAACTCCTGTAGTCCTAAACTTTTTGCAGTGGTTCCTAAGGGAACTGCACAGGTTTCTGCCTAATAGCCAGCCAAAACCCTGGTATTGGAGGTGGGGCAAGCCAAAACCATGGTATTGGAGGCAGGGCCAGCTAAAACCATGGTATTGGAGGCGGGGCCAGCCAAAACCATTTTATTGGAGGCGGTCCCTGCCATTACCAAGGTACTGAAGGCGGGGCCAGCCAAAACCATGTAACTGGAGGCAGGGCCAGCCAAAACCATGTAACTGGAGGCGGGGCCAGCCAAAACCATGGTATTCGAGGCGGGGCCAGCCAAAACATGCAGGTGATTAGGCTGACACGGAATTAAATGCACGAAAAGCTGGAGACTGAAGCAGATCCACGGAGAACCAACACGTGACCAGCCAGGCGCAAAGAGGTACCACCGCCTGATGTCATCCAGAACCCGAGGATGCCATAATTTATCCTGATAAGAGGCTACAGTTCCGAGGCCATACCCAGCAAACTAATTGACACATAGCCATAAAACACTGATTGATGGAAAGGAGGAAGGGTGAATCTTGGGGCACTAGGCACCTGGGTGTCAATTCTGCATGCTGCTAATTAAAGTGGTGATTTATGTTTAGGGGTGTAACTTGCCCAATCACAATGGACCATGTAATCTAGGGTCCTATAGACACTGTAACCAATGAGACGTCGTACTTGTAGTGACGTCAATCACGTGTGTTGTAGAGGGATGGGCGTAGACGCCCACCCGATAAGAGTTATCCAATCCACATGCTTTCTTTCTATATACAGATATAGCACCTATACTTAAGTTACCTTTCCTAACCAATTATATTGCATGATGATTTTTTATAGAAAATAGACGTCAGTGATGACGATTTTTGTCTATAAGAATTGCTGTTCTACCAAAGTTCATGGAAGTCGGAGTGAGACCGGTGATCGCACTACAGCTGATTCCCATTTGTTTCCCTGTTTGATGTATGTATCATTAAACGGACTTCCCTTTGCCAAACTACTTAGTCCTCGTTATTGAGTCGTGTCGGAGTAAGTGAATCCTGCACCCCCTGTCCTCACATGGTGCAGCTATCTTGTTTTACAAGTTCTAGAGGGTGAGTGCTGACCGTTGGTGGCGAAATTAAGAACGGAGGAAGTTACCCCGCTTGCGCATTTATGCAAACAACTGCCCAAGCATGCAACAAAGCTGAAGAAATATAGCCAGGAGTGGGTTAAGGGCACCGCAAATAAGATGTTTATGTCATGGTCCCAGAAAGGTCACTCTCTAAGGCTGTTTTACAGCACATGACCACCTTCCTAGATGCCACATATAACGGCAAGAAGCTTGAGAAACGCCTTGCTGTTCTCGAACTTTGGAAAATGTTCGAACATGCGAAGGAAGAAGAACCACCCACAGACCGGATATTAAATGTATGTACGGAGGGGGGTGAGACGCCTACCGCACCACCAGCCCCGCTGGAACCAGTCATTGAGGGAAGCAAGTCAGAGGGTCTTCATCCGTTGAGAGAGCTCAAAGCAGCCACAGGGTATAGCAACCCCGCATATGAGTCACCTACATGCAGTAGTGACGAGACGAAAGAGAAGGATCAGGAAATTGATTTGGCCTCCACATCCTGAGGGACAAGGAGAGGCGCAGCGATGGAAGAAAGGATCAGGCACTGACTAGTGCACCTCTCGATAGAGATAGAGAGGGAAAAAAGCGGAAAGGAAGTGATGAGTTAGCATTCGCAAAAGACGAATGGATGACGTAAGACCGAGTGAACGGTCTGATGAGGCGCAAAGAAAGGAAAAGGAGAAAGAACAGGACATGAGAGACGAGAGGGTAAGAAAGAAGGATAGGTTGAGGCTTGAACAACTATATCGCAAAGAGCAGGGAATACCGCTCAGTTGCACACAATACGCTGCCTATGAAAAGTACAGGCAGAACATGCTAAAGTTGGAGGAAGAAAGTAGAGTGCATGAAAAGAAAGTGAAGAAGCGAGAAGATGAGGAGATCAGAAGGGCAAAGGAATGTAGAAACGAACGAATGAGAGAAGTAGATATGGCTAGAGAAGAAGCAAAGAAGCGAAAAGAAATAAATGAGGAAGCAGAACGCAAGCATAGACAGAGGGCACGAGATCTTGAGTATTTGGAACGGGAAGTCATTAAACCCAATCCTGTTGTAGAGTGGGAAGACATAGAAGAGCTCTTTCCTGCAAGCGATGCAGTACCATGTACAAGCGGGACAAATATTGACAATGACTTCGACACCAGAAGCATCAGGGAAATGATTGATAAAATATATGATGAGATGGGGCTGGAACTAATTCCCAAAGGGGAAGGGAGGATGAGCGCTTAGAGAGCAATCAGCTATATGACACCGAGGATGTCACCCGAAGTTGCGGGAGCAGGGGACTATCCCTAGATAGGCTAGAAATTGGGCAGAATGAAGATGATGCAAGAAGTTGTGTAAACTGTGACTATTCAGAGTCTGACTCCGGTGGGGAAACGGAGGAAGTGGCGCATGACGAAGGGAGACAATGCGAAAAACGGCTCCCAAGGGACCAAGGGGTACGATGGTCAGATGCTAGTGGGTCCACAAGTAGGATACCGTAGTCCACTGGACAATCCAGCCAACATGAAGAAGCACCCCACAGTCAGAGGGGGGTGTCAACACCTGCCGATGCGGACAGGTTAAGGGCATTGCCAGGTAGACGGCAAGGCAGGAACGACACCCTGGCGAAAGCCCGGAGAGGTACGGGGAAGGAAAAGGAGGATTGCGCATTCCAATTCCCACTGCTAGAAAAGGGGGGAGCAAGACCGCAATATATTCCATGGCCACACATGGACCGAGATAACCTTAAAAATAAGATTCCAATGCTGACTTCGGGAGCGGGAAAGTGGATACATGAATTAGAGAAAATGATGGGGGGCGTCACCCTAGCCATAGGGGAAATTAAGGGACTCCTAATTGCTATACTTGGTGAAAGAGTAGACGACATGTGGAAAAGGGCGGCATACCCTAGAGTAACCATAACTGACACCTCCCATGATGGAGCGTAATTTAATAACTGTAGAGCAGCAGTGTGGAAATCGCTGCGTATGCTATATCCAGACACGTCTGATATGGGAGCTATAATGACTCGAAAAATGAAAGAGTCAGAGGATCCGTTGCTTTATATCCAGAATGTTCAGGACGCGTGGGTACTCAAAACGCATGAATCTTGGACGAAATCCATTCCTGTATTCTAACATATATTATGCCAAGGGTTACCAGAACCAGTGCAAAAACAGCTCAAGAAGCTGGTAGGAATAGAAGCTAAACCATGGGCAGAAATACAGTTCACAATTGCACACTACTGTATGTTATTGCAAGAAAAGAATCGGAAAAAGGAGGCAACTCGTAAGGGAGAGGAGGCGAAGTTAGTGCAGAGGAAACTCTCGAAGTATGCTCTCGAGGGAGCAATGCTCACCAGCCTGGCCGAACCAAGAATACAGCAAGCGACTAACCACTCTCAGAATAATCAAGGTAGCAGGGGATTTTACCTGAGGGGAAGAGGGTTTCGAAATAGAGATGGCAGAGTAATCAGGGAGGGTTTTGAGGTAACCAAGGTGGTTTCCAGAATACACAGGTGGGCAATCCAACTATGACAGATGGACAGATGGCACGACCACCGCCAGTATGTTGGCTGTGTGGAATGACTGGAAACGTGGCGCGCATGAGCAGAAGCCAAAGCATATGGCAAAACAGCCAAGGGACGGGGCAGGCATGGTGAATCAACCCGCTATCCCGCAACAGTGCAATGCACAAAATTATGCCGTGTAGCAGCAGGCGGCAGGCTTGCAGCAAGGTGCACAGCAAGTGGTTCAACCTCCGAACATGGGGAATTTGACACAGGGATAACCCCAGCAGGCACCGCGGCAAATGGCTCAGGGCACTAATTCCGGTGAGGGAATTAACCCTGGAAATGGGGGAAACCCACAAGTATACAGTGGACCGAACCTGTATATGAAATAGGACGGCTCACAGGGAACTCTGATGTGTTCTATCCTATCAGTGACACCAGACCCTAACAAGGAACCAAGGGTAAATGTCACCATTGGGGGGAAAGAATATTCCTTCTTAGTTGACATGGGTGCAACGCGCTTGTGCGTACGGGAAGGAAAGTTTTCCTTGTCCGGCGAGGCCATAGATACCCAGAGTTTCACTGGAGCTCATAGCAGAGTTCCCTTTACAGATGCACTCCTGGTCTCAGTGGGAGAGTGCAAAATGAATGTACCCTTATTGTATTCACGTCAGTCCCCAGTAAATATCATGGGTCGGGACTTGATGACAAAGTTGAACATGGCAATCTCATTTACTGAGGATGGTATAGTGTGCTCCGCCCCAGGAATGCATTATTCAAACATGTGCGAAATGATCACAGCATACTCTGGACGTGCAGCCATGAGAGCTATACCGCTGGAGCCAGAAATGTTCACATATGGCGTACAAGTACCAGGCCTCGAAGACAAAACTATGAGAACCCCTGATGAGTTTCTTTTTAGACCAAGAATACCCATGCACGAAGAGGAGGGACAAGTATTTCCCTTATCGATACAATCTTCCGCAGTACGAGGAAAAGTGGTTTTGGTTGAAGGATATGACCATGAAGGCAGACAATGGTGTGCGATTATTTTCATTGAAGAAGGGTATCGAGTGACTGACGTCACCGATGATGATCTGTTCGAAGAACACCCTGACCTAGAAGAGACAAGAGTGGAAGTGAGTCTCATAATTTGGGTCAAAATTATCAGAATGGAGGTACCACAGAGAATGATGTTGGCACTGATACATCCAGAATACTTTGATAGTGACATGGCCCAAGTGCCTGCCACAGTATGGACTACAGGGCCCTATGATGTAGGTCTCTTGAAGGGGGCGGGTGAAGTGAAAATCAAATTGAAGCCAGGAGCAATTTTACCACAAGCACGACAATATCCCATGTCCAGAGAGGCAGACGAAGGAATTGCGAAGACAATCTCCGCCAGGATGGAGCAGGGAATCCTAGTGACGTCAGAATCACCTTGCAACACAGTGATTTACCCCGTCAAGAAATCGAAGGGAGGGTCTTGGCATTTAATCCAAGATTTACGAGCACTAAACGATATAGTTGAAGCCGAGTTCCCTCTAGTCCCAAACCCCTCCACAATTCTGTGCAACATACCCACTGAGGCAAAATATTTCACGGTGATCGATTTGAAAAATGCGTTTTTCTCGATTCCATTGCACCGTGACTCACAAGACCTGACGTCATTTACTTTCAGACAAATGCGTCTGAAAAGCACAACATTGCCACAGGGGTACTGCGAGTCCCCATCAATCTTCAACAGAGTCCTGCAAATGGATCTAAGCAACATTGCAGTGGACAGTGTTCTCTTGCAGTATGTAGATGACATTCTGATCTGCAGCACCACTGAAAAGCAATGCAGACACAATTCTGTCCAGCTATTGACTATACTGGCTGAGAAGGGATACAAAGTGGACAAGGATAAGTTGCAGTACTGCCAACAGGAGGTGTTGTACATAGGGCACCTGATCTCACATGAGGGGAAGAAGGTAACCCCAGAAAGGGCTGAAGCTATCATGAACACGGCCAAGCCGCACACGATAAAACAAATGCAAAGCTTCTTAGGCCTATGCTATTATGTCCGAGCATGGGACTTTGACTACAGCTCGTATACCAAACCCTTGCTACAGGCCCTTAAAAAGGCCCAGGCAACAAGAAAAGAAATTGAGTGGAATGAATAAATGGAGAAGGGGTTTACAGAACTCAAGGGGGCAATTTGTAAGGCCCCAGTTCTCGGGATTCCTAATTATGCAGAAGAATTCTATCTGTTCTCTCATACTGATGGTAATTTTATGACGGCAGTGCTCGCATAACGAACCTCGCTGGGGTACAAGCCCCTAGCATATTACAGCGGGAATCTGGACCCGGTCATGAAGGGTCACTTCCCATGCAAACAAAATCTAGCTGCTGCCACGTTCGCCATCGAGAAGGCGTCATCCATTGTGATGGGGTGCTCCATGACATTGTATATTGAGCACTCACTATTCGCCATACTAGAGAAGCCAAAGGGCACATTGACGTCACAGAGAGCATCCGCCTATGAGGTGATTATCTCCAACCCATCGATCAAAATAGTGCGATGTAAAACTGTGAACCCTGCTACGTTCATAGCTGAGCCAGTCACTGAGGGTGAACCTGTGCACGACTGTGTGAACTATGAGGAATTCTATGGTGAGATCCCCAGGGTAAAGGAAAATGCCCTGGCAAGTGGAGAGATCGTCTTTATTGACGGGTCTTTGAGAATTGACCAAGAAGATGGACAAAGGTATACAGGCGTGGCTGTGGTAAAACACATAGCAAATGGAGAGTTTCAAGTACTCGTTAGTGCAAGAATACCATCTCACTATTCAGCACAAGCTGCAGAACTATTGGCATTGATACTCGCCATTGAGAATCATGCAGACCAGGAAGTGACGGTGTACAGTGACTCCGCCTATGTGACGTCCACAGTGCACACAGGACTGCGCGCTGGAAAAGGAGGGGCTACCTCCGAGCAGGCGGCACGCCAGTGCAACACGCAGCCTTATTGGACAGGCTGATAAAAGCACTACAGCTCCCAGTGGGCATAGCGGTCGTGAAATGCGCCACTCATACCAAAGGGACTTATTTCGTGTCACGTGGAAACCATGAAGCGGACACGGAGCCAAGCGCATGGCATCCAAGAATGAAACAATCATGGACGTGGAGGTGGCACTTACCCATGAAAGAATGATGGTAGCACGAGCCACTCCAGAGGCCTATAGCAACATGGGGCAGACTCAGCTAATCGAGCTCCAAGGGGAGGCACCTCAGGAGGAGAAGAACTTGTGGAAGCGTTGAGGGTGTTCTTTAAACACATCTGACGGACTGTGGAGGCAAGGCAGCACTGGTAAACCAGTAATGCCTGTCACCCTTCTAAAGGTAGCGTTAGAACAGCTTCACTACCCCATACACATGTCAAAGGAAAATCCTGTTGCAACGCTCTCAGAAGACTGGTTCACACCGAATTTAGCAGAGCATGTTGCATTTTTTATGGTAAACTGCATTATCTGCCAGCAATTCACTTCTGGGCACACATTAAAAGTAGTGAGAGGAATCATCCCCGGACGAAATGGACCTTTCCAGCACCTGTATATCGATTATGTCGATATGATCCAGGTCTGTAATGGGTACAGGTATTTAATTGTGTTGGTGTGTCCCTTTTCAAGATGGGTAGAAGCAGGTCCCTGTACACACCCCGAAGCAACCTGTGCCGCAAAATTCCTGGTGAGGGAAGTGTTCGCTAGATGGGGGGTGTACAAGGTAATGAGATCAGATAATAGGGCACATTTTGTAAACTCAGTTTTCGAACAGATTAGCTTGTTGCTTGGTAGAAAGCACAAGTCCTTGTCGGCGTATCATCCTGAGGAGAATGGGCTATGTGAACGAATCAACGGCTTGCTTAAGGTAAGGATAGCCAAGTTGAAGCTCACATTAAGGAAGGCATGGTTGCACTGACTACCACTGGCATTGTATGCTCTTCGGAACCAGCCAGGCTCCGACCATCATCTCACGCCGCACGAAATAGTTACTGGTAGAAGGATGAGGACCCCTCTCACCCCCAGAGACAGAGCTAGATGTGATGCCCACCCAACTAGGGAGGTACTAGGAGAAGAGATGAAAGCCTATCTGGATTTTTTGACATCCAGCACCTTTGTCATTTCAGGCCAGCTGCAGCGATAGTGGAAAGGGGACAGCACAGCACAAACCACAACAGATAGTGCTGATGCAGGCTCAGCTCACAGCCTCTGTGCGCCCCTCATCTTCCCTGGAGGCAGTGCCCTCATAAGAAACTTTACCAGAAAAAGGTGGGACGAGCCAAGGTTTAATGGACCGTTTATCGTAGAGGACTGCACCCCGTCCGCTGTCAAGCTCAAGGGCAGAAGGGCATGGATCTTTCTAAATGACATTAAGCCCTTTTTAGGAGAGAGCCCTCCTGCTGCACCTAACTCCGAAGAATCTACAGACAAAGGGGAAGAACCTCAGCACGTGCAGACGAGATCAATGGCGAGGAAGAAGGACGCATGAGCAGCAAAATAAAGACAAAAGAACTCTGTTTGAATTGTGGCTTTAAACAAGACATTTCCTCAAAACCAGAGAAAGATGATAAAAGACACAAAACGGACAATCTCTGCATCCTAGTTGCAGGGTCAAAAGAAGCACATCCAAAGCCACAACAACAGTTTTAAAACAAACATTTGAAATCATCATGTCCAAGTAGTACAAAGAATGAAGACTCTGATAGACTGCCAATAAAATAGTCTCTGAGTAATACAGTATCCTGAAGCAACCAGTATCAAGACTCTCTTCACATACCTAATGGTATCCCCCAGCAGAAGCCTCAAGTGGGATGTGCTCACGTACTTTCAATTGGTGGTGCTATCATATCCATCACTCATAGGAAGAGAAACAAGTGTCACAGAACTCATTCAAGATCCAGATAACAAGAAGGTAATCTGGCAACTGCTGACTGTCATCACAGAAGCCTTCACTAAGCTGCCTAAATACACTGAAAATGGCACAAATGCTCCCACCTCAAGTGATCATCGATGAACTGACCTATACCATATTTTTCCGAATCATAGAGGAGTGCCCAGGACTTGTCGGGAGAACCACAGATACACTAACCTTCATCAGAGATCCAAGAAACAATGAATTTCTCAACCAAGTATGGTACAAATTAAATTACTTGGTTGCAACCCACGCCTACACATGAGGACCCTTCTCCATGGTATCATGCTCCAAGTGGAGCTGTCCAATTTCCAGCGAGAATTCCTAAGGAGTTTCCAGTGAGGCTGTTCGCCGAGAGACAGATTGAGGAAAGTGCAAGACTGTTCCCGTTGCAAGAAAGGCCTGTGGTCCAGAGGCTAGAGAATCAGAGCAAATGTCATTAACACCGAAGACAGCCAATACGCATATCATGTTTTCTTTCACCTCATTGAAAACTTTCCAGAACTAGTGGGCAGACCCAACAACATTGATGTGCCCACTTTTCTCAGTAATCCAGCAAAAAACGCACAACTAAACAGGCTCCTGAGGGCTATTGCAGCGCAACTAAGAAGCAACTATGGGCATCCACTGCTGAGGAGAGCCTTAGAAGGAGGAAATCCAAAATAAAACTTTTTCGTGATCGTTTCACCGTGGAGCGGTGGAGAAAAGAGACACTGTTCTTCAACTTGTCGCTGAGAGACCGAGCGAAAGGAGCAGACACAAGAACTTCACCTTCTTATTTTTTCCTTTCCTGCATCCTTCTCATTTTTTCTGTTTTTCCATATATCGACTTCTGATTTTTTGTTCCTGTTTGTACATTCTTATTTATTTTTTTGCGATTTTGATTCGCTTTATATTTTTGTCCATATGTTCATTTTTATTCTATTTTTGGTCCTATTTTTACAACTTTATTTTTGTAAGATTAGCTCAATTTTTCCTATTTTGCCACACCACTTTTATTTTTATTTTTATTCTTATTTTTTTTAGCATTTCTATTTTTGTGTAATTTTTAGCAATCCCTTTGTTGTATTCTCTTGCATTGAACTGTTCCCACATGTCTTCAGGACCAAGGCAAATTCGAGGCATTCACTGAGACCTCACCTACTATGGATACGCATGAACAGATGTGATGTATTAGAACTGATAGCCTAACCTTTTTCCATAGTCTAGAGGACAGAACCGTGCTGCATACCCAGAGACTATCATCATCACCCGCAAGAGGGGGGACACTAAAATAAATAAATAAATAAATAAATAAATAAATAAATAAATAAATAAACACTCGACACTTTAATAATAATAGACTGTTTGAACTGTAAGATTGGAGCAAGAAAGGAATAAGTACTTGACTATGGACTCGATCGAAATGGGTGCCCAGAACAGTAACATAGTTCTACCCCCAGCTGAAGGGTGACTCCACATCCCTGGAAGAAAATGCTGTAAAATGTCATTCAGAACGATAATGTGCATATGTACAGTGATTATTGTTGTCTTTCTATTATTAACGATCAGGAATGCTTTCTTTATTGGTGAACAAAGTGTCCCACTTTCAGCACGACCGCAGAATAATGAACGTCAGGGTCCTACAAAAGCACCCAGACTCTATATAGTGAATCCAGTTCCAAGAAAAGCTAACGATGAAGCAAATTATTTAAGGTTAAATGTAATTAGCAGTGATATACACACATTTAAGGTGATGAATGGAGAGAAAGGCTGGAGACAGGGTCAGCACGGAATGAATGATAATGTAGCATGGCCCACGGCATGCACCCACACACTGAGTGCACATGAACAAGGGCAAGTGTCAGTGGCTACAAGACCTCCAATGAAGGCAGCAGAAAAGGAGAGAATGCCTGACGAACATTCAATTCCAGAGAATAGTGGAAATAACCAAGAAAAGCCAAGTGAATTACCAAAGATGGAGGAAATAGCAAAATCCCTCAAAAGAACTGAAGTGGCCACAAAAGAATTCACAGAAAATACAAAATTGCTAATAAATTACTTGCTCCCATTCATAGCCCAAGCAAAGAAGATGCACAAGAAACTGAACGAAAGAACTATAGAAACTATGACAGCAAGCACACCAGCTCCAACACAAGGGGCAAGCCGCAGGCCTACAACACAGCCAAGTGTGGGGAAGTCAGCAGACAGCAGATGATCAGGGGAAGTTTACGACAGAGTACAAGATGAAAAGAAGGAAAGCACAAAACCGTCCCCTACCACAGCGATACAGTCAAGGCAGCCTGCCCCACCAAGATACCCGAAGTGGAAAAGCAGCACCGATGCATTCAGAGACGTAGTAATAGAAAATTACAGGAGAACACTGAGAATCAAGAGAAGCCCTCATGAAGATAACAATGAACTTAATGATTACCTGGACAGCACAGCCCATCTTTGAAACAACATATGGTACCAGCACATGAAGGAAGTGGGGCGAAGGCAGTCGGAAGGCGAATGCTTCGTCTGTGCTCTACTACCATACAGCATGGGAAAATCCAAGATCTTTGTGGCCGTAGAAATTGATGTCCAGACAGCACACTGTATGTTGCATGTGTCAATGTGCAAGACCAGAGGCCAGTTCATGGGCAGTGATGCCTCCCTGAAATGGGCAACAGAGGCAACTGACCCTGACGAGGATGATTATGTTCAGGACATAAAGAAAAGAAACAGAGCCCATACTAAGAATCATGTAATCAGGTACGAGAATCCTGGAGTAAAAGGGGCTGGAATTTGATGGGAAGTGAATGAGAAGTTAAACGTTCAAGGGAAAACTCCAGAGGAGGCTCGAAGCTGGAAGAACAGAGGCCAAATGCAGATTTGGGGAACAGTACTTTCACCAGACGGATTGGAGAAAGGAGTGGTGATCTGCAGAGCCTGGATGGTCATTGGTCAATACGGACCTACCATCAACATAGCGCAGAAAGGTTGCAAGCCATTGTGGCCAAAACTCGCAAAATTATTCAGATGGGTCGAAGACAGAGGAGGACCCCTGCAGATAGTGCCACTAGAAAGCCCAAAGTTCTGCTTCGGAAACAATGGTACGAGGAAGATCGGAGAGAATAAGAACTGTGGACGAGTCTTTGACGCCCCTGGAATGGTACATGGAACCGCAGTGATTATGGACCATTACTGGGAGTGTGGATCCAAAGCATATATAAGACTGCTGAAGAACTGGGGAGGCCTATGCATGATAGTAAACGTCCACATTCCTGCATTAGTGATCCCAAAATGTGACCTAAGTATTGACAGTTTCCCGAAAGCAGATGCTCACCTGAGGAAAAGGAGATCTGCAGAGCTGGTATCCCGAATGAAAAGAGAGAATTACTTTTCTGCCAAATCAGAAGAAGCATTTCATGCAATCCCATACGAACACAGGCTGTTCAGCCTCACCTCAACAGTATTGACAACTATATTCTTGCCACACATCCAAGTTGGAGCAAATACTAAATGGATGCAGATAACCAGATGGGAATTACTGCAGACAATCAACACCACGATAAAAGGATTCAACGCGATCAAAGAAGAACTGAGAGCACTCAGACTGATGGCCCTCCAAAACAGATATGTGCTTGACATGATCACTGCAATGGATGGAGGTGTTTGTGCAAAAATCGGAGAATCATGTTGCGCATTTGTACCATCACACGATGAAGTAAACGGAACCCTAACAGAGGCCATAAGCATGTTGACAACTCCAAAAAACCAGATGACCAATGAAACGGATGAAGTGGACGATGACAGCTGGTTTGGGAACCTATTCTCATGGGTCCCACAATTGATGGCTGATATATTTAAGTTCCTGGGAGTCCTGCTAGCCATGGTATTGCTAGGATTCAGCGTTATCAAGATAATCATCACGCAATGCCAGAAAACTGCAAAGAAATCCATTGGGATGAAAATTTTGGTCGATGTCGAGTCAGGCTGGAAGCCAAGAGATCTGACAAATGAAGAAATCATGGACTTTGTAAAGGCCAGCGAACTTGCACCAGAAGGAACGAAGTTCACATATCCTAAAAAGCGAAGAAGGTATGAAGGAAAGTGGATCTACTGCAGTCCAAACGGACGTGCCAGCTTATGACCTGGAACAAAGATGAACATGTCAAAACAGCAGGAAGTTTGAAAGGCGTGATAAAAATATGGACTCCAAAGATGCACATGTTCATGCCTTCATGTACTAATCCTGAAGATGATGAACAAAACACTGAAGAATCAAAAGAAGTAGAGGAGAAGAATGAAGCAGAAGTGGTCGATGAATCAACCAGAGGGGGGAGTGTAAAGGAGGTCCCAGACATGACCTGCACCTGTGCCCCTCATTCCGAGCTACCAAGAGGGTACTCACCAGAGTACGTGGCATATGAGGAGCAAATTAACTGACAGAGAGCCGCACTGGGGCTCTGCCCTGTGTACATAAGAAGATCTGTACCGGTTGAAGCAACCATAACTCGACAACCCTGGGCAGCACAGTACCCTATCAGACAGCCATACCAGCCATTGATACAAAATGAGGAATACCTACACACGGTCCACGGGGAGACCCCAAAAACCGTAATGGAAGGCCAGTGGAAATGACACAAGGGCCTGAACAAACTCATGAATGAGCAAAAGTGGCTATTGAAGACAAGCACACCAGTGCAAGTAGCTACGATAATAAAAGTAATGTATACAGAGAAGAGACAATGTTAAAACGTAAGGAAATGGTGCTAGGAGACAAGATGGAAGCCACCAACCTGGTAAAAGTGTGTAAATAGGCTTGAAACACAAGATGCTAAGAAATCGATACTGTTTGCAATGCTTAAGAAGCTAGAGCCGCAAGCGCCAACCATATATCTACCCCAATAAGGCACATTATACAAGTGCGACTCCATTTTATAAAAGCAGAAATGTGCCCAGGCGGCCAGAGGCCTGACAGGCCAAGTTTCGAAACCCAGCCAAAGGCAGGAGAAAGAGCGGAATCGAAACTCAGCAAAGAGCGGTTCATGCTTAGGAAATCGAGGTCAACCAGAGAAGGGGAGGAGAGCATGAGCTCACAAGACTCCAACTACAGAGCATACCAGCCCTTCTGTGAAGGTCAAGATAAGAGAGGCCCATGCAGGTGGCTAGGCTGACATGGAATTAAATGCACGAAAATCTAGAGACTGAAGCAGATCCACGGTGAACCAACACGTGACCGGTCAGGCGCGAAGAGGTACCACTGCCTGATGTCATCCAGAACCCGAGGATGCCATAACTTTTCCTGATAAGAGGCTACAGTTCCGAGGCCATACCCAGCCAACTAATTGACATATAGCCCTAAAACACTGATTGATGGAAAGGAGGAAGGGTGAATCTTGGGGCACTAGGCACCTGGGTGTCTATTCTGCATGCTGCTAATTAAAGTGGAGATTTATGTTTAGGGGTGTAACTTGCCCAATCACAATGGACCATGTAATCTAGGGACCTATAGACACTGTAACCAATGAGACATTGTACTTGTAGTGACGTCAATCACGTGTGTTGTAGAGGGATGGGCGTAGACGACCACCCGAAAAGAGTTATCCAATCCACATGCTTTATTTCTATATACAGATATAGCACCTATACTTAAGTTACCTTTCCTAACCAATGATACTGCATGATGATTTTTTATAGAAATTAGATGTCAGTGATGATGATTTTTGCCTATAAGAATTGCTGTTCTACAATAGTTCGTGCAAGTCGGAGCGAGACCGGTGATCGCACTACAGCTGATTCCCATTTGTTTCTCTGTTTGATGTATATATCATTAAACGGACTTCCCTTAAGCAAACTACTGAGTCCTCGTTATTGAGACGAGTCGGAGTAAGTGAATCCCTCACCCCCTGTCCTCACATGGTGCAGCTATCTTGTCTTACACGTTCTACAGGGTGAGTGCTGACCAATGGGCCCGTCAGCGAATTCCTCTCAGCGTGAACAGAGGCGGGCTAGCCAAAACCCTGGTATTGGAGGCGGGGCCAGCCAAAACCATGGTATTGGTGGCGGGGCCAGCCAAAACCACGTAACTGGAAGTGGGGACAGCAAAAACCATGTAACTGGAGGCAGGGCCACCCAAAACCATGGTATTGGAGGCGGGCCCAGCCAAAACCATGGTATTGGAGGCGGGGGTAGTCAAAACCATGGTATTGGAGGCGGGGCCAGCCAAAACCATGGCATTGGAGGCGGGGCTAGCAAAAACCATGTAACTGGAGGCGGGGCCAGCCAAAAGCATGGTATTGGAGGCAGGGCCAGTCAAAACCATGGTATTGGAGGCAGGGAGAGACAAAACCATTGAATTGGAGGCGGGTCCAGCCAAAAACACAGTATTGGAGGCGGGGCCAGCCACAACCATGCAACTGGAGGCGGGGCCAGCCAAAACCATGGTATTGGAGGCGGGCCCAGCAAAAACCATGGTATTGGAGGTGGGGCCAGCCAAAACCATGTAACTGGAGGTGGGGACAGCAAAAACCATGTAACTGGAGGCAGGTCCAGCCAAAACCATGGTATTGGAGGCGGGGGAAGCCAAAACCAAGGTATTGGAGGCTGGGCTAGTCAAAACCATGGTATTGGAGGCGGGGCCAGCCAAAACCATGGTATTGGAGGCGGGGCCAGCAAAAACCATGTAACTGGAGGCGGGGCCAGCCAAAAGAATTGTATTGGAGGCAGGGCAGCCAAAACCATGGTATTGGAGGTGGGGAGAGACAAAACCATTGTATTGGAGGCGGGTCCAGCAAAAAACACGGTATTGGAGGCGGGGCCAGCCACAACCATGCAACTGGAGGCGGGGCCAGCCAAAACCATGGTATTGGAGGCGGGCCCAGCAAAAACCATGGTATTGGAGGTGGGGCCAGCAAAAACCTTGTAACTGGAGGCGGGGCCAGCCAAAACCATGGAATTTGAGGCGGGGCCAGCCAAAACCATGTAACTGGAGGCAGGGCCAGCCAAAACCATGGTATTGGAGGCGGGCCCAGCAAAAACCATGGTATTGGAGGCGGGGGCCAGCAAAAACCTTGTAACTGGAGGCGGGGCAAGCCAAAACCATGGTATTGGAGGAGGGCACAGCAAAAACCGTGGTATTGGAGACAGGGCCAGCCTAAACCATGTAACTGGAGGTAGGGCCAGCCAAAACCATGGTATTGGAGGCGGGCCAGCCAAGACCATGGTATTGAAGACGGGCCCAGCCAAAAACATGGAACTGGAGGCAGGGCCAGCCAAAACCATGTAACTGGAGGCGGGGCCAGCCAAAACCCTGGTATTGGAGGCGGGGCCAGCCAAAACCATGGTATTGGAGGCGGGGCAGGCCAAAACCATGTAACTGGAGGCAGGGCCAGTCAAAACTATGGTATTGGTGGCGGGGCCACCCAAAACCATGGGATTGGAGGCGGGGCCAGCCAAAACTATGGTATTGGAGGCGGGGCTAGCCAAAACCATGGTATTGGAGGCGGGGCCAGCAAAAACCATGGTATTGGAGGCGGGGCTAGCCAAAACCATGTAACTGGAGGCAGGGACAGCAAAAACCATGTAACTGGAGGCAGGGTCAGCCAAAAGCATGGTATTGGAGGCAGGCCAGCCAAGACCATGGTATTGAAGACGGGCCCAGCCAAAACCATGGAACTGGAGGCAGGGCCAGGCAAAACCATGGTATTGGAGGTGGGGCCAGCCAAAACCATGGTATTGGAGTCGGGGCTAGCCAAAACCATGGTATTGGAGGCGGGGCCAGCCAAAACCATGGTATTGGAGGCGCGGCCAGCCAAAACCATGTAACTGGAGGCGGGGCCAGCAAAAACCACGTAACTGGAGGCGGGGCCAGCCAAAAGCATGGTATTGGAGGGGGGGGCCAGCCAAAAGCATGGTATTGGAGGCAGGGCCAGCCAAAACCGTGTAACTGGAGGCGAGGCCAGCCAAAACCATGGTATTAGACTCAGGCCAGACAAAACCATTATATTGGAGGCGGGTCCAGCCAAAAACACGGTATTGGAGGCGGGGCCAGCCAAAACCATGTAAGTGGAGGCGGGGCCAGCCAAAACCATGGTATTGGAGGCGGGCCCAGCAAAAACCATGGTATTGGAGGTGGGGTCAGCAAAAACCTTGTAACTGGAGGCAAGGCCAGCCAAAACCATGGTATAAGAGGCGGGGCCAGCCAAAACCATGTAACTGGAGGCAGGGCCAGCCAAAACCATGGTATTGGAGGCGGGCCCAGCAAAAACCAGGGTATCGGAGGCGGGGCCAGCAAAAACCTTGTAACTGGAGGCAGGGCCAGCCAAAACCATGGTATTGGAGGCAGGCACAGCAAAAACCGTGGTATTGGAGGCAGGGCCAGCCAAAACCATGTAACTGGAGGTGGGGCCAGCCAAAACCATGGTATTGAAGACTGGCCCAAGCCAAAACCATGGAATTGGAGGTGGGGCCAGCCTAAACCATAGTATTGGAGGTGGGGCCATCCAAGACTATGGTATTGAAGACAAGCCCAGCAAAGACCATGGAACTGGACGTGGGGCCAGCCAAAACCATGTAACTGGAGGCAGGGCCAGCCAAAACCATGGTATTGGAGGCGGGGCAGGCCAAAACCATGCAACTGGAGGCGGGGCCAGTCAAAACCATGGTATTGGGGGCAGGGCCACCCAAAACCATGGTATTGGAGGCAAGGCCAGCCAAAACCATGGTATTGGAGGTGGGACTAGCCAAAACCATGGTATTGGAGATGGGGCCAGCCAAAACAATGGTATTGGAGGCGGGGCCAGCCAAAACCATGGTATTGGAGGCGGGGCTAGCCAAAACCATGGTATTGGAGGCGGGGCCAGCCAAAACCATGGTATTGGAGGCGGGGCTAGCCAAAACCATGTAACTGGAGGCGGGGACAGCAAAAACCATGTAACTGGAGGCAGGGTCAGCCAAAAGCATGGTATTGGAGGCAGGCCAGCCAAGACCATGGTTTTGAAGACGGGCCCAGCCAAAACCATGGAACTGGAGGCAGGGCCAGCCAAAACCATGGTATTGGAGGCGGGGCCAGCCAAAACCATGGTATTGGAGGCGCGGCCAGCCAAAACCATGTAACTGGAGGCGGGGCCAGCAAAAACCATGTAACTGGAGGCGGGGCCAGCCAAAAGCATGGTATTGGAGGGGGGGCCAGCCAAAAGCATGGTATTGGAGACGGGGCCAGCCAAAACCGTGTAACTGGATGCGGGGCCAGCCAAAACCATGGTATTGGACACGGGCCAGACAAAACCATTGTATTGGAGGCGGGTCCAGCCAAAACCATGGTATTGGAGGCGGGCCCAGCCAAAACCATGGTATTGGAGGCGGGCCCAGCAAAAACCATGGTATTGGAGGTGGGGCCAGCAAAAACCTTGTAACTGGAGGCAGGGCCAGCCAAAACCATGGTATTGGAGGCAGGCACAGCAAAAACCGTGGTATTGGAGGCAGGGCCAGCCAAAACCATGTGACGAGGTGGGGCCAGCCAAAACCATGGTATTGGAGGCGGGCCTGCCAAGACCATGGTATTGAAGATGGGCCCAGCCAAAACCGTGTAACTGGAGGCGGGGCCAGCCAAAACCATGGTATTGGACACGGGCCAGACAAAACCATTGTATTGGAGGCGGGTCCAGCCAAAACCATGGTATTGGAGGCGGGCCCAGCCAAAACCATGGTATTGGAGGCGGGCCCAGCAAAAACCATGGTATTGGAGGTGGGGCCAGCAAAAACCTTGTAACTGGAGGCAGGGCCCGCCAAAACCATGGTATAAGAGGCGGGGCCAGCCAAAACCATGTAACTGGAGGCAGGGCCAGCCAAAACCATGGTATTGGAGGCAGGCCCAGCAAAAACCATGGTATTGGAGGTGGGGCCAGCAAAAACCTTGTAACTGGAGGCAGGGCCAGCCAAAACCATGGTATTGGAGGCAGGCAAAGCAAAAACCGTGGTATTGGAGGCAGGGCCAGCCAAAACCATGTAACGAGGTGGGGCCAGCCAAAACCATGGTATTGGAGGCGGGACTGCCAAGACCATGGTATTGAAGACGGGCCCAGCCAAAACCATGGAACTGGAGGTGGGGCCAGCCTAAACCATAGTATTGGAGGCGGGGCCATCCAAGACTATGGTATTGAAGACGAGCCCAGCAAAGACCATGGAACTGGAGGCGGGGCCACCAAAAACCATGGTATTGGAGTCCGGGCCAGCCAAAACCATAGTATTGGAGGCGGGGCCAGCCAAAACCATGTAACTGGAGGCAGGGCCAGCCAAAACCATGGTATTGGAGGCAGGGCCAGCCAAAACCATGTAACTGGAGGCAGGGCCAGCCAAGACCATGGTATTGGATGTGGGGAAAGCCTAAACCATTGTATTGGAGGCGGGTCCAGCCAAAACCATGTAACTGGAGACGGGGCCAGCCAAAACCATGGTATTGGAGGCGGGGCCAGCCAAAACCATGTAACTGGAGGCGGGGCCAGCCAAAACCATGGTATTGGAGGCGGGGCCAGCCAAAACCATAGTATTGGAGGCGGGGCCAGCCAAAACCATGTAACTGGAGGCAGGGCCAGCCAAAACCATGGTATTGGAGGCAGGGCCAGCCAAAACCATGTAACTGGAGGCAGGGCCAGCCAAGACCATGGTATTGGATGTGGGGAAAGCCTAAACCATTGTATTGGAGGCGGGTCCAGCCAAAACCATGTAACTGGAGACGGGGCCAGCCAAAACCATGGTATTGGAGGCGGGGCCAGCCAAAACCATGTAACTGGAGGCGGGGCCCGCCAAAATCATTGTATTGGAGGCGGGGCCAGCCAAAACCATGGTATTGGAGGCCAAAACCATGGTATTGGAGGCGGGGCCATCCAAAAACATGTAACTGGAGGCGGGGCCAGCAAAAACCATGTAACTGGATGCAGGGCCAGCCAAGAGCATGGTATTGGGGGCGGGGCCAGCCAAAAGCATGGTATTGGAGGCGGGGCCAGCCAAAACCATGTAACTGGAGGCAGGGCTAGCCAACACCATGGTATTGGAGGCGGGGCCAACCAAAACCATAGTATTGGAGGCGGGGCAAGCCAAAACCATGTAACTGGAGACAGGGCCAGCCAAAAGCATGGTATTGGAGGCGGGGCCAGTCAAAACCATGTAACTAGAGGCGGGGCCAGCCAAGACCATGGTATTGGGGGTGGGGAAAGCCTAAACCATGGTATTGGAGGCGGGTCCAGCCAAAACCATGTAACTGGAGACGGGGCCAGCCAAAACCATGGTATTGGAGGCGGGGCCAGCCAAAACCATGTAACTGGAGGCAGGGCCAGCCAACATCATGGTATTAGAGGCGGGGCAAGCCAAAACCATGGTATTAAAGGTCAAAACCATGGTATTGGAGGCGGGGCCATCCAAAAACATGTAACTAGAGGCGGGGCCAGCAAAAACCATGTAACTGGATGCAGGGCCAGCCAAGAGCATGGTTTTGGGGGCGGGCCCAGCCAAAAGCATGGTATTGGAGGCGGGGCCAGCCAAAACCATGTAACTGGAGGCAGGGCTAGCCTACACCATGGTATTGGAGGCGGGGCCAGCCAAAACCATGGTATTGGATGCCGGGCCAGCGAAAACCATTGTACTGGAGGTGGGGCCAGCCAAAACCATGGTATTGAAGGCGGGGCCAGCCAAAACCATGTAACTGGAGGCAGGGCCAGCCAAAACCATGGAACTGGAGGCGGGGCCAGCCAAAACCATGTTATTGGAGGTGGGGCCAGCCATAACCATGGCATTGGAGGCGGGGCCAGCCAAAACCATGTAACTGGAGGTGGGGACAGCCAAAACCATGGTATTGAAGGCGGAGCGAGCCAAAACCATGGTTTTGGAGGGGGGCCTGCCAAGACCATGGTATTGGAGGCAGGGCCAGCAAAAACCATGGTATCGGAGGCGGGGCCAGCAAAAACCTTGTAACTGGAGGCCTGGCCAGCCAAAACCATGGTATTTGAGGCACGGCCAGCCAAAACCATGTAACTGGATGCAGGGCCAGCCAAAACCATGGAACTGGAGGCGGGGCCAGCCAAAACCATGGTATTGGAGGCGGGGCCAGCCAAAACCATGTATTGGAGGCGTAGCCAGCCAAACCCATGGTTTTGGAGGCAGGGCCAGCCAAGACCATGGTATTGGAGGCAGGGCCAGCCAAGACTATGGTATTGAAGGCGGGGCCAGCCAAAACCATGGAACTGGAGGCAGGGCAGGCCAAAACCATGGTATTGGATGCAGGGCCAGCCAAAACCATGGTATTGGAGGCGGGACCAGCCAAAACGATGGTATTGGAGGAGGGGCCAGCCAAAACCATGGTATTGGAGGCGGGGGCAGCCAAATCCATGGTATTGGAGGCAGGGCTAGCCAAAACCATGTAACTGGAGGCGGGGCCAGCCAAAACCATGGTATTGGAGGCGGGCCAGCCAAGACCATGGTATTGAAGACGGGCCCAGCCAAAACCATGGAACTGGATGCGGGGCCAGCCAAAACCATGGTATTGGAGGCAGGGCCAGCTAAAACCATGGTATTGGAGGCGGGAACAGCCAAAACCATGGTATTGGAGGCGGGGCTAGCCAAAACCATGGTATTGGAGGCATGTCCAGCCAAAAAAATGGTATTGGAGGCGGGGCTAGCCAAAACCATGTAACTGGAGGGGGGGCCAGCCAAAACCATGGTATTGGAGGCGGGCCAGCCAAGACCATGGTATTGAAGATGGGCCCAGCCAAAACCATGGAATTGGGGACGGGGCCAGCCAAAACCATGGTATTGGAGGCAGGGCCAGCCAAAACCATGGTATTGGAGGCGGGGCCAGCCAAAACCATGTAATTGGAGGCAGGGCCAGCCAATACCATGGTATTGGAGGCGGGGCCTGCCAAAACCATGGTATTTGAAGCCAGGCCAGCCAAATCCATGGTATTGGAATCAGGGCCAGCCAAAACCATGTAACCAAACGTTGGGCCAGCCAAAACCATGGTATTGGAGGCGGGCCATCCAAGATCATGGTATTGAAGATGGGCCCAGCCAAAACCATGGAACTGGATGAGGGGCCTGCCAAAACCATGGTATTGGAGGCAGGGCCTGCCAAAACCATGGTATTGGAGGCGTGGCTAGCCAAAACCATGGTATTGGAGGCAGGGCTAGCCAAAACCATGTAACTGGAGGCGGGGACAGCAAAAACCATGTAACTGAAGGCGGGGCCAGCCAAAACCCTGGTATTGGAGGCAGGGCCAGCCAAAACCATGTAACTGGAGGCAGGGCCAGCCAAAACCATGGTATTGGAGGCGGGCCCAGCAAAAACCATGGTATTGGAGGTGGGGCCAGCAAAAACCTTGTAACTGGAGGCAGGGCCAGCCAAAACCATGGTATTGGAGGCAGGCACAGCAAAAACCGTGGTATTGGAGGCAGGGCCAGCCAAAACCATGTAACTGTAGGTGGGGGTAGCCAAAACCATGGTATTGAAGACGGGCCCAGCAAAGACCATGGAACTGGAGGCGGGGCCAGCCAAAACCATGTAACTGGAGGCAGGGCCAGCCAAAACCATGGTATTGGAGGCGGGGCAGGCCAAAACCAGGTAACTGGAGGCGGGGCCAGTCAAAACCATGGTATTGGGGGCGGGGCCACCCAAAACCATGGTATTGGAGGCAAGGCCAGTCAAAACCATGGTATTGGAGGTGGGGCTAGCCAAAACCATGGTATTGGAGACGGGGCCAGCCAAAACAATGGTATTGGAGGCGGGGCCAGTCAAAACCATGGTATTGGAGGCGGGGCCAGCCAAAACCATGTAACAGGAGGCAGGGCCAGCCAAAATCATGGTATTAGAGGCGGTGCCAGCCAAAACCATGGTATTAAAGGTCAAAATCATGGTATTGGAGGCGGGGCCATCCAAAAACATGTAACTGGAGGCGGGGCCAGCAAAAACCATGTAACTGGATGCAGGGCCAGCTAAGAGCATGGTATTGGGGGCGGGGCCAGCCAAAAGCATGGTATTGGAGGCAGGGCCAGCCAAAACCATGTAACTGGAGGCAGGGCTAGCCAAAACCATGGTATTGGAGGCGGGGCCAGCCAAAACCATGGTGTTGGATGCCGGGCCAGCCAAAACCATGGTATTGAAGGCGGGGCCAACAAAAACCATGTAACTGGAGGCAGGGCCAGCCAAAACCATGGAACTGGAGGCGGGGCCAGCCAAAACCATGGTATTGGAGGCGGGCCAGCCAGACCATGGTATTGAAGGCAGGGCCAGCCAAAATCATGGAACTGGAGGCAGGGCCAGCCAAATCCATGGTATTGGAGGTGGGGCCAGCCATAACCATGGCATTGGAGGCGGGGCCAGCCAAAACCATGTAACTGGAGGCGGAGCCAGCCAAAACCATGGTTTTGGAGGCGGGCCTGCCAAGACCATGGTATTGGAGGAAGGGCCAGCAAAAACCATGGTATTGGAGGCAGGGCCAGCAAAAACCTTGTAACTGGAGGCCTGGCCAGCCAAAACCATGGTATTTGAGGCACGGCCAGCCAAAACCATTTAACTGGATGCAGGGCCAGCCAAAACCATGGAACTGGAGGCGGGGCCAGCCAAAACCATGGTATTGGAGGCGGGGCCAGCCAAAACCATGTATTGGAGGCGTAGCCAGCCAAACCCATGGTTTTGGAGGCAGGGCCAGCCAAGACCATGGTATTGGAGGCAGGGCCAGCCAAGACCATGGTATTGGAGGCAGGGCCAGCCAAAACCATGGAACTGGAGGCAGGGCAGGCCAAAACCATGGTATTGGATGTGGGGCCAGCCAAAACCATGGTATTGGAGGCGGGACCAGCCAAAACGATGGTATTGGAGGAGGGGCCAGCCAAAACCATGGTATTGGAGGCGGGGCCAGCCAAATCCGTGGTATTGGAGGCAGGGCTAGCCAAAACCATGTAACTGGAGGCGGGGCCAGCCAAAACCATGGTATTGGAGGCGGGCCAGCCAAGACCATGGTATTGAAGACGGGCCCAGCCAAAACCATGGAACTGGATACGGGGCCAGCCAAAACCATGGTATTGGAGGCAGGGCCAGCTAAAACCATGGTATTGGAGGCGGGCCAGCCAGACCATGGTATTGAAGGCAGGGCCAGCCAAAATCATGGAACTGGAGGCAGGGCCAGCCAAATCCATGGTATTGGAGGTGGGGCCAGCCATAACCATGGCATTGGAGGCGGGGCCAGCCAAAACCATGTAACTGGAGGCGGAGCCAGCCAAAACCATGGTTTTGGAGGCGGGCCTGCCAAGACCATGGTATTGGAGGAAGGGCCAGCAAAAACCATGGTATTGGAGGCGGGGCCAGCAAAAACCTTGTAACTGGAGGCCTGGCCAGCCAAAACCATGGTATTTGAGGCACGGCCAGCCAAAACCATGTAACTGGATGCAGGGCCAGCCAAAACCATGGAACTGGAGGCGGGGCCAGCCAAAACCATGGTATTGGAGGCGGGGCCAGCCAAAACCATGTATTGGAGGCGTAGCCAGCCAAACCCATGGTTTTGGAGGCAGGGCCAGCCAAGACCATGGTATTGGAGGCAGGGCCAGCCAAGACCATGGTATTGGAGGCAGGGCCAGCCAAAACCATGGAACTGGAGGCAGGGCAGGCCAAAACCATGGTATTGGATGTGGGGCCAGCCAAAACCATGGTATTGGAGGCGGGACCAGCCAAAACGATGGTATTGGAGGAGGGGCCAGCCAAAACCATGGTATTGGAGGCGGGGCCAGCCAAATCCATGGTATTGGAGGCAGAGCTAGCCAAAACCATGTAACTGGAGGCGGGGCCAGCCAAAACCATGGTATTGGAGGCGGGCCAGCCAAGACCATGGTATTGAAGACGGGCCCAGCCAAAACCATGGAACTGGATACGGGGCCAGCCAAAACCATGGTATTGGAGGCAGGGCCAGCTAAAACCATGGTATTGGAGGCGGGAACAGCCAAAACCATGGTATTGGAGGCGGGGCTAGCCAAAACCATGGTATTGGAGGCATGTCCAGCCAAAACAATGGTATTGGAGGCGGGGCTAGCCAAAACCATGTAACTGGAGGGGGGGCCAGCCAAAACCATGGTATTGGAGGCGGGCCAGCCAAGACCATGGTATTGAAGATGGGCCCAGCCAAAACCATGGTATTGGAGGCGGGCCAGCCAGACCATGGTATTGAAGGCAGGGCCAGCCAAAATCATGGAACTGGAGGCAGGGCCAGCCAAATCCATGGTATTGGAGGTGGGGCCAGCCATAACCATGGCATTGGAGGCGGGGCCAGCCAAAACCATGTAACTGGAGGCGGAGCCAGCCAAAACCATGGTTTTGGAGGCGGGCCTGCCAAGACCATGGTATTGGAGGAAGGGCCAGCAAAAACCATGGTATTGGAGGCGGGGCCAGCAAAAACCTTGTAACTGGAGGCCTGGCCAGCCAAAACCATGGTATTTGAGGCACGGCCAGCCAAAACCATGTAACTGGATGCAGGGCCAGCCAAAACCATGGAACTGGAGGCGGGGCCAGCCAAAACCATGGTATTGGAGGCGGGGCCAGCCAAAACCATGTATTGGAGGCGTAGCCAGCCAAACCCATGGTTTTGGAGGCAGGGCCAGCCAAGACCATGGTATTGGAGGCAGGGCCAGCCAAAACCATGGAACTGGAGGCAGGGCAGGCCAAAACCATGGTATTGGATGTGTGGCCAGCCAAAACCATGGTATTGGAGGCGGGACCAGCCAAAACGATGGTATTGGAGGAGGGGCCAGCCAAAACCATGGTATTGGAGGCGGGGCCAGCCAAATCCATGGTATTGGAGGCAGGGCTAGCCAAAACCATGTAACTGGAGGCGGGGCCAGCCAAAACCATGGTATTGGAGGCGGGCCAGCCAAGACCATGGTATTGAAGACGGGCCCAGCCAAAACCATGGAACTGGATACGGGGCCAGCCAAAACCATGGTATTGGAGGCAGGGCCAGCTAAAACCATGGTATTGGAGGCGGGAACAGCCAAAACCATGGTATTGGAGGCGGGGCTAGCCAAAACCATGGTATTGGAGGCATGTCCAGCCAAAACAATGGTATTGGAGGCGGGGCTAGCCAAAACCATGTAACTGGAGGGGGGGCCAGCCAAAACCATGGTATTGGAGGCGGGCCAGCCAAGACCATGGTATTGAAGATGGGCCCAGCCAAAACCATGGAATTGGGGACGGAGCCAGCCAAAACCATGGTATTGGTGGCAGGGCCAGCCAAAACCATGGTATTGGAGGCAGGAACAGCCAAAACCATGTAACTGGAGGCAGGGCCAGCCAATACCATGGTATTGGAGGCGGGGCCTGCCAAAACCATGGTATTTGAAGCCGGGCCAGCCAAATCCGTGGTATTGGAATCAGGGCCAGCCAAAACCATGTAACCAAACGTTGGGCCAGCGAAAACCATGGTATTGGAGGCGGGCCATCCAAGACCATGGTATTGAAATTGGGCCCAGCCAAAACCATGGAACTGGATGAGGGGCCTGCCAAAACCATGGTATTGGAGGCGGGGCCAGCCAAAACCATGTAACTGGAGGCAGGGACAGCAAAAACCATGTAACTGAAGGCGGGGCCAGCCAAAACTATGGTATTGGAGGCGGGGCCAGCCAAAACCATGTAACTGGAGGCAGGGCCAGCCAAAACCATGGTATTGGAGGCGGGCCCAGCAAAAACCATGGTATTGGATGCGGGGCCAGCAAAAACCTTGTAACTGGAGGCAGGGCCAGCCAAACCCATGGTATTGGAGGCAGGCACAGCAAAAACCATGTAACTGGAGGTGGGGCCAGCCAAAACCATGGTATTGAAGACGGGCCCAGCCAAAACCATTGAACTGGAGGTGGGGCCAGCCTAAACCATAGTATTGGAGGCGGGGCCATCCAAGACTATGGTATTGAAGACGAACCCAGCAAAGACCATGGAACTGGAGGCAGGGCCAGCCAAAACCATGTAACTGGAGGCAGGGCCAGCCAAAACCATGGTATTGGAGGCGGGGCAGGCCAAAACCATGTAACTGGAGGCGGGGCCAGTCAAAAGCATGGTATTGGGGGTGGGGCCACCCAAAACCATGGTATTGGAGGCGGGGCCAGCCAAAACCATGGTATTGGAGGTGGGGCTAGCCAAAACCATGGTATTGGAGACGGGGCCAGCCAAAACAATGGTATTGGAGGCGGGGCCAGCCAAAACCATGGTATTGGAGGCGGGGCTAGCCAAAACCATGGTATTGGAGGCGGGGCCAGCCAAAACCATGGTATTGGAGGCAGGGCTAGCCAAAACCATGTAACTGGAGGCGGGGACAGCAAAAACCATGTAACTGGAGGCAGGGTCAGCCAAAAGCATGGTATTGGAGGGGGGCCAGCCAAAAGCAGGGTATTGGAGGCAGGCCAGCCAAGACCATGGTTTTGAAGACGGGCCCAGCCAAAACCATGGAACTGGAGGCAGGGCCAGCCAAAACCATGGTATTGGAGGCGGGGCCAGCCAAAACCATGGTATTGGAGGCGCGGCCAGCCAAAACCATGTAACTGGAGGCGGGGCCAGCAAAAACCATGTAACTGGAGGCGGGGCCAGCCAAAAGCATGGTATTGGAGGGGGGCCAGCCAAAAGCATGGTATTGGAGGCGGGGCCAACCAAAACCGTGTAACTGGATGCGGGGCCAGCCAAAACCATGGTATTGGACACGGGCCAGACAAAACCATTGTATTAGAGGGGGGTCCAGCCAAAACCATGGTATTGGAGGCGGTCCCTGCCAAAACCATGGTATTGGAGGCGGGCCCAGCAAAAACCATGGTATTGGAGGTGGGGCCAGCAAAAACCTTGTAACTGGAGGCAGGGCCAGCCAAAACCATGGTATAAGAGGCGGGGCCAGCCAAAACCATGTAACTGGAGGCAGGGCCAGCCAAAACCATGGTATTGGAGGCGGGCCCAGAAAAAACCATGGTATTGGAGGTGGGGCCAGCAAAAACCTTGTAACTGGAGGCAGGGCCAGCCAAAACCATGGTATTGGAGGCGGGCCCAGCAAAAACCATGGTATTGGAGGTGGGGCCAGCAAAAACCTTGTAACTGGAGGCGGGGCCAGCCAAAACCATGGTATTAAAGGTCAAAACCATGGTACTGGAGGCGGGGCCATCCAAAAACATGTAACTGGAGGCGGGGCCAGCAAAAACCATGTAACTGGATGCAGGGCCAGCCAAGGGCATGGTATTGCGGGCGGGGCCAGCCAAAAGCATGGTATTGGGGGCGGGGCAGCCAAAACCATGTAACTGGAGGCAGGGCTAGCCAACACCATGGTATTGGAGGCGGGGCCAGCCAAAACCATGGTATTGGATGCCGGGCCAGCCAAAACCATTGTACTGGAGGCGGGGCCAGCCAAAACCATGGTATTGAAGGCGGGGCCAACCAAAACCATGTAACTGGAGGCAGGGCCAGCCAAAACCATGGAACTGGAGGCGGGGCCAGCCAAAACCATGGTATTGGAGGCGGGCCAGCCAAGACCATGGTATTGAAGGCAGGGCCATCCAAAATCATGGAACTGGAGGCGGGGCCAGCCAAATCCATGGTATTGGAAGTGGGGCCAGCCAAAACCATGGCATTGGAGGCGGGGCCAGCCAAAACCATGTAACTGGAGGTGGGGACAGCCAAAACCATGGTATTGGAGGCGGGACTGCCAAGACCATGGTATTGGAGGCAGGGCCAGCAATAACCATGGTATTGGAGGCGGGGCCAGCAAAAACCTTGTAACTGGAGGCCTGGCCAGCCAAAACCATGGTATTTGAGGCACGGCCAGCCAAAACCATATAACTGGATGCAGGGCCAGCCAAAACCATGGAACTGGAGGCGGGGCCAGCCAAAACCATGGTATTGGAGGCGGGGCCAGCCAAAACCATGTATTGGAGGCGTAGCCAGCCAAACCCATGGTTTTGGAGGCAGGGCCAGCAAAGACCATGGTATTGGAGGCAGGGCCAGCCAAGACCATGGTATTGGAGGCGGGGCCACCCAAAACCATGGAACTGGAGGCAGGGCAGGCCAAAACCATGGTATTGGATGCGGGGCCAGCCAAAACCATGGTATTGGAGGCGGGACCAGCCAAAACGATGGTATTGGAGGAGGGGCCAGCCAAAACCATGGTATTGGAGGCGGGGCCAGCCAAATCCATGGTATTGGAGGCGGGGCTAGACAAAACCATGTAACTGGAGGCGGGGCCAGCCAAAACCATGGTATTGGAGGCGGGCCAGCCAAGACCATGGTATTGAAGACGGGCCCAGCCAAAACCATGGAACTGGAGGCGGGGCCAGCCAAAACCATTGTATTGGAGGCGGGGCCAGCTAAAACCATGGTATTGGAGGCGGGAACAGCCAATACCATGGTATTGGAGGCGGGGCTAGCTAAAACCATGGTACTGGAGGCATGTCAAGCCAAAACAATGGTATTGGAGGCGGGGCTTGCCAAAACCATGTAACTGGAGGGGGGGCCAGCCAAAACCATGGTATTGGAGGCGGGCCAGCCAAGACCATGGTATTGAAGATGGGCCCAGCCAAAACCATGGAATTGGGGACGGGGCCAGCCAAAACCATGGTATTGGAGGCAGGGCCAGCCAAAACCATGGTATTGGAGGCGGCGCCAGCCAAAACCATGTAACTGGAGGCAGGGCCAGCCAATACCATGGTATTGGAGGCGGGGCCTGCCAAAACCATAGTATTTGAAGCCGGGCCAGCCAAATCCGTGGTATTGGAATCAGGGCCAGCCAAAACCATGTAACCAAACGTTGGGCCATCCAAAACCATGGTATTGGAGGCGGGCCATCCAAGACCATGGTATTGAAGATGGGCCCAGCCAAAACCATGGAACTGGATGAGGGGCCTGCCAAAACCATGGTATTGGAGGCGGGGCCAGCCAAAACCATGGTATTGGAGTCGTGGCTAGCCAAAACCATGGTATTGGAGGCAGTGCTAGCCAAAACCATGCAACTGGAGGGGGGGACAGCAAAAACCATGTAACTGAAGGCGGGGCTAGCCAAAACCATGGTATTGGAGGCAGGGCCAGCCAAAACCATGTAACTGGAGGCGGGGCCAGCAAAAACCATGGTATTGGAGGCAGGCACAGCAAAAACCGTGGTATTGGAGGCTGGGCCAGCCAAAACCATGTAACTAGAGGTGGGGCCAGCCAAAACCATGGTATAGAAGACGGGCCCAGCAAAGACCATGGAACTGGAGGCGGGGCCAGCCAAAACCATGTAACTGGAGGCAGGGCCAGACAAAACCATGGTATTGGAGGCGGGGCCAGCCAAAACCATGGTATTGGAGTCAGAGCCAGCCAAAACCATGATATTGGAGGCAGGGCCAGCCAAAACCATGGTATCGGAGGTGGGGCAAGCCAAAACCATGGTATTGGAGATGGGGCCAACCAAAACCATGGTATTGGAGACGGGGCCAGCCAAAACCATGGTATTGGAGGTGGGGCTAGCCAAAACCATGGTATTGGAGGCAGGGCCAGCCAAAACCATGGTATTGAAGGCGGGGCTAGCCAAAACCATGTAACTGGAGGCAGGGCCAGCCAAAAGCATGGTATTTGAGGCGGGCCAGCCAAGACCATGGTATTGAAGACGGGCCCAGCCAAAACCACGGAACTGGAGGCAGGGCCAGCCAAAACCATGGTATTGGAGGCGGGGCCAGCCAAAACCATGGTATTGGTGGCGGGGCTAGCCAAAACCATTGTATTGGAGGCGGGGCCAGCCAAAACCATGGTATTGCAGGCGGGCCAGCCAAGACCATGGTATTGGAGGCGGGGCCAGCCAAAACCATGTAACTGGAGGCGGGGCCAGCAAAAACCATGTAACTGGAGGCGGGGCCAGCCAAAAGCATGGTATTGGAGGGGGGGGCAGCCAAAAGCATGGTATTGGAGGCGGGGCCAGCCAAAACCATGCAACTGGAGGTGGGGCTAGCCAAAACCATGGTATTGGACGCAGGGCCAGACAAAACCATTGTATTGGAGGCGGGTCCAGCCAAAAACACGGTATTGGAGGCGGGGCCAGCCAAAACCATGTAATTGGAGGCGGGGCCAGCCAAAACCATGGCATTGGAGGCGGGCCCAGCAAAAACCATGGTATTGGAGGTGGGGCCAGCAAAAACCTTGTAACTGGAGGTGGGGCCAGCCAAAACCATGATATTAGAGGCAGAACCAGCCAAAACCATGTAACTGGAGGTGGGGCCAGCCAAAACCATGGTATTGGAGGCAGGGCCAGCCAAAACCATGTAACTGGAGGCGGGGCAAGCCAAAACCATGGTATTGCAGGCGGGGCCAGTCAAACCCATGATATTGGAGGCGGCGCCAGCAAAAACCATGTAACTGGAGGCGGGGCCAGCCAAAAGCATGGTATTGGAGGGGGCCCAGCCAAAAGCATGGTATTGGAGGCGGGGCCAGCCAAAACCATGTAACTGGAGGTGGGGCTAGCCAAAACCATGGTATTGGACGCGGGGAGCAGACAAAACCATTGTATTGGAGGCGGGTCCAGCCAAAAACACGGTATTGGAGGCGGGGCCAGCCAAAACCATGTAACTGGAGGCGGGGCCAGCCAAAACCATGGTATTGGAGGCGGGCCCAGGAAAAACCATGGTATTGGAGGTGGGGCCAGCAAAAACCTTGTAACTGGAGGCGGGGCCAGCCAAAACCATGGTATTAGAGGCGGAACCAGCCAAAACCATGTAACTGGAGGCAGGGCCAGCCAAAACCATGATATTGGAAGCGGGCCCCGCAAAAACCATGGTATTGGAGGTTGGGCCAGCCAAAACCAAATAACTGGAGAAAGAGCCAGCCAAAACCGAGGTATTGGAGGCAGGGCCAGCCAAACCATGTAACTGGAGGTGCGGCCAGCCAAAACCATGGTATTGGAGGCGGGGCCAGCCATAACCATGGTATTGCAGGCCCGGGTCAGCTAAAACCATGGTATTGAAGACGAGCCCAGCCAAAACCATTGAACTGGATGAGGGGCCTGCCAAAACCCTGGTATTGGAGGCGGGACCAGCCAAAACAATGGTATTGGAGGAGTGGCTAGCCAAAACCATGGTATTGGAGGCAGGGCTAGCCAAAACCATGGTATTGGAGGCGGGGCTAGCCAAAACCATGTGACTGGAGGCGGGGACAGCAAAAACCATGTAACTGAAGGCAGGGCCAGCCAAAACCATGGTATTGGAGGTGGGGCCAGCCAAAACCATGTGACTGGAGGCGGGGCCAGCAAAAACCATGTAACTGGAGGCAGGGCCAGCCAGAAGCATGGTATTGGAGGCTGGGCCAGCCAAAAGCATGGTATTGGAAGCGGGGCCAGCCAAAACCATGTAACTGGAGGCAGGGCCAGCCAAAACCATGGTATTGGAGGCGGGGCCAGCCAAAACCATTGTATTGGAGGGGGTGTCCAGCAAAACCATGTAACTGGAGGCGGGGCCAGCCAAAACCATGGTATTGGAGGCAGGGCCAGCCAAAACCATGGTATTGGAGGTGGGGCTAGCCAAAACCATGGTAGTGGAGGCGGGGCCAGCCAAAACCATGGTATTGGAGACGGGGCCAGCCAAAACCATGGTATTGGAGGCGGGGCTAGCCAAAACCATGGTATTGGAGGCGGGGCCAGCCAAAACCATGGTATTGGAGGCGGGGCTAGCCAAAACCATGTAACTGGAGGCGGGGACAGCAAAAACCATGTAACTGGAGGCAGGGCCAGCCAAAAGCATGGTATTGGAGGCGGGCCAGCCAAGACCATGGTATTGAAGACGGGCCCAGCCAAAACCATGGAACTGGAGGCAGGGCCAGCCAAAACCATGGTATTGGAGGCGGAGCCAGCCAAAACCATGGTATTGGAGGCGGGGCCAGCAAGAACCATGTAACTGGAGGCGGGGACAGCAAAAAGCATGGTATTGGAGGGGGGGCAGCCAAAAGCATGGTATTGGAGGCGGGGCCAGCCAAAACCATGTAACTGGATGTGGGGCTAGCCAAAACCATGGTATTGGACGCGGGGCCAGACAAAACCATTGTATTGGAGGCGGGTCCAGCAAAAAACACGGTATTGGAGGCGGGGCCAGCCAAAACCATGTAGCTGGAGGCGGGGCCAGCCAAAACCATGGTATTGTAGGCCGGCCCAGCAAAAACCATGGTATTGGAGGTGGGGCCAGCAAAAACCTTGTAACTGGAGGCGGGGCCAGCCAAAACCATGGTATTAGAGGCGGAACCAGCCAAAACCATGTAACTGGAGGCAGGGCCACCCAAAACCATGGTATTGGAGGAGGGCCCAGCAAAAACCATGGGATTGCAGGTGGGGCCAGCAAAAACCTGTATCTGGAGGGGGGGCCAGCCAAACCTGTGGTATTAGAGGCAGAATCAGCCAAAACCATGTAACTGGAGGCAGGGCCAGCCAAAACCGAGGTATTGGAGGCAGGGCCAGCCAAAACCATGAAACTGGAGGTGGGGCGAGCCAAAACCATGGTATTGGAGGCAGGGCCAGCCAAAACCATGTAACTGGAGGCGGGGCCAGCCAAAACCATGGTATTGCAGGCGGGGCCAGTCAAACTCATGGTATTGGAGGCGGGGCCAGCCAAAACCATGTAACTGGAGGCGGGGCCAGCAAAAACCATGTAACTGGAGGCGGGGCCAGCCAAAAGCATGGTATTGGAGGGGGGGCCAGCCAAAAGCATGGTATTGGAGGTGGGGCCAGCCAAAACCATGTAACTGGAGGCGGGGCTAGCCAAAACCATGGTATTGGACGCGGGGCCAGACAAAACCATTGTTTTGGAGGCGGGTCCAACCAAAAACACGGTATTGGAGGAGGGGCCAGCCAAAACCATGTAACTGGAGGCGAGGCCAGCCAAACCATGGTATTGGAGGCGGGCCCAGCAAAAACCATGGTATTGGAGGTGGGGCCAGCAAAAACCTTGTAACTGGAGGCGGAGCCAGCCAAAACCATGGTATTAGAGGCAGAACCAGCCAAAACCATGTAACTGGAGGCAGGGCCAGCCAAAACCATGATATTGGAAGCGGGCCCAGCAAAAACCATGGTATTGGAGGTGGGGCCAACAAAAACCTTGTATCTGGAGGCGGGGCCAGCCAAACCCATGGTATTAGAGGCAGAACCAGCCAAAACCATGTAACTGGAGGCAGGGCCAGCCAAAACCGAGGTATTGGAGGCATGGCCAGCCAAAACCATGTAACTGGAGGTGGGGCCAGCCAAAACCATGGTATTGGAGGCGGGCCAGCCAAGACCATGGTATGGAAGACGGGCCCAGCCAAAACCATGGAACTGGAGGCGGGGCCAGCCAAAACCATGGTATTGGAGGCGGTGTCCAGCAAAACTATGTAACTGGAGGCGGGGCCAGCCAAAACCATGGTATTGGAGGCAGGGCCAGCCAAAACCATGTTATTGTAGGCAGGGCCAGCCAAAACCATGGTATTGGAGGCGGGCCAGCCAAGACCATGGTATGGAAGACGGGCCCAGCCAAAACCATGGAACTGGAGGCGGGGCCAGCCAAAACCATGGTATTGAAGGCCGGGTCAACCAAAACCATGGTATTGAAGACGAGCCCAGCCAAAACCATTGAACTGGATGAGGGGCCTGCCAAAACCCTGGTATTGGAGGCGGGGCCAGCCAAAACCATGGTATTGGAGGCGTGGCTAGCCAAAACCATGGTATTGGAGGCAGGGCTAGCCAAAACCCTGGTATTGGAGGCAGGGCTAGCCAAAACCATGTAACTGGAGGCGGGGACAGCAAAAACCATGTAACTGAAGGCGGGGCCAGCCAAAACCATGGTATTGGAGGTGGGGCCAGGCAAAATCAGGTGACTGGAGGCGGGGGCAGCAAAAACCATGTAACTGGAGGCAGGGCCAGCCAAAAGCATGGTATTGGAGGCCGGGACAGCCAAAAGCATGGTATTGGAAGCGGGGCCAGCCAAAACCATGTAACTGGAGGCAGGGCCAGCCCAAACCATGGTATTGGAGGCGGGGCCAGCCAAAACCATTGTATTGGAGGCGGTGTCCAGCAAAACCATGTAACTGGAGGCGGGGCCAGCCAAAACCATGGTATTGGAGGCAGGGCCAGCCAAAACCATGGTATTGTAGGCAGGGCCAGCCAAAACCATGGTATTGGAGGCGGGGCTAGCCAAAACCATGGTATTGGAGACGGGGCCAGCCAAAACCATGGTGTTGGAGACGGGGCCAGCCAAAACCATGGTATTGGAGGCGGGGCTAGCCAAAACCATGGTATTGGAGGCGGGGACAGCAAAAACCATGTAACTGGAGGCAGGGCCATCCAAAAGCATGGTATTGGAGGTACTCCAGCCAAGACCATGGTATAGAAGACGAGCCCAGCCAAAACCATGGAACTGGAGGCAGGGCCAACCCAAACCATAGTATTGGAGGCGGGGCCAGCCAAAACCATGGTATTGGAGGCGGGGCTAGCCAAAACCATGGTATTGGAGGCGGGGCCAGCCAAAACCATGGTATTGCAGGCAGGGCCAGTCAAAACCATGGTATAGGAGGTGGGGCCAGCCAAAACCATGTAAATGGATGCGGGCCAGCAAAAAACCATGTAACTGGAGGCGGGACTAGCCAAAACCATGGTATTGGACGCGGGGCCAGACAAAACCATTGTATTGGAGGCGGGTCCAGCCAAAAACACAGTATTGGACGCGGGGCCAGCCAAAACTATGTAACTGGAGGCGAGGCCAGACAAAACCATGGTATTGGAGGCGGGGCCAGCAAAAACCTTGTAACTGGAGGCGGGGCCAGCCAAAACCATGGTATTAGAGGCAGAACCAGCCAAAACCATGTAACTGGAGGCAGGGCCAGCCAAAACCATGATATTGGAAGCGGGCCCAGCAAAAACCATGGTATTGGAGGTGGGGCCAGCAAAAACCTTATATCTGGAGGCGGGGCCAGCCAAACCCATGGTATTAGAGGCAGAACCAGCCAAAACCATGTAACTGGAGGCAGGGCCAGCCAAAACCGAGGTATTGGAGGCAGGGCCAGCCAAAACCATGTAACTGGAGGTGGGGCCAGCCAAGACCATGGTATGGAAGACGGGCCCAGCCAAAACCATGGAACTGGAGGCGGGGCCAGCCAAAACTATGGTATTGAAGGCCGGGTCAGCCAAAACGATGGTATTGAAGACGAGCCCAGCCAAAACCATTGAACTGGATGAGGGGCCTACCAAAACCCTGGTATTGGAGGCGGGGCCAGCCAAACCCATGGTATTGGAGGCGTGGCTAGCCAAAACCATGGTATTGGAGGCAAGGCTAGCCAAAACCATGGTATTGGAGGCGGGGCTAGCCAAAACCATGTAACTGGAGGCGGGGACAGCAAAAACCATGTAACTGAAGGCCGGGCCAGCCAAAACCATCGTATTGGAGGTTGGGCCAGCCAAAACCAGGTGACTGGAGGCGGGGCCAGCAAAAACCATGTAACTGGAGGCAGGGCCAGCCAAAAGCATGGTATTGGAGGCCGGGCCAGCCAAAAGCATGGTATTGGAAGCGGGCCAGCCAAGACCATGGTATGGAAGACGGGCCCAGCCAAAACCATGGAACTGGAGGCGGGGCCAGCCAAAACTATGGTATTGAAGGCCGGGTCAGCCAAAACGATGGTATTGAAGACGAGCCCAGCCAAAACCATTGAACTGGATGAGGGGCCTACCAAAACCCTGGTATTGGAGGCGGGGCCAGCCAAACCCATGGTATTGGAGGCGTGGCTAGCCAAAACCATGGTATTGGAGGCAAGGCTAGCCAAAACCATGGTAGTGGAGGCGGGGCTAGCCAAAACCATGTAACTGGAGGCGGGGACAGCAAAAACCATGTAACTGAAGGCCGGGCCAGCCAAAACCATCGTATTGGAGGTTGGGCCAGCCAAAACCAGGTGACTGGAGGCGGGGCCAGCAAAAACCATGTAACTGGAGGCAGGGCCAGCCAAAACCGAGGTATTGGAGGCAGGGCCAGCCAAAACCATGTAACTGGAGGTGGGGCCAGCCAAGACCATGGTATGGAAGACGGGCCCAGCCAAAACCATGGAACTGGAGGCGGGGCCAGCCAAAACTATGGTATTGAAGGCCGGGTCAGCCAAAACGATGGTATTGAAGACGAGCCCAGCCAAAACCATTGAACTGGATGAGGGGCCTACCAAAACCCTGGTATTGGAGGCGGGGCCAGCCAAACCCATGGTATTGGAGGCGTGGCTAGCCAAAACCATGGTATTGGAGGCAAGGCTAGCCAAACCCATGGTATTGGAGGCGGGGCTAGCCAAAACCATGTAACTGGAGGCGGGGACAGCAAAAACCATGTAACTGAAGGCCGGGCCAGCCAAAACCATCGTATTGGAGGTTGGGCCAGCCAAAACCAGGTGACTGGAGGCGGGGCCAGCCAAAACCATGTAACTGGAGGCAGGGACAGCCATAACCATGGTATTGGAGGCAGTGTCCAGCAAAACCATGTAACTGGAGGCGGGGCCAGCCAAAACCATGGTATTGGAGGCAGGGCCAGCCAAAACCATGTTATTGTAGGCAGGGCCAGCCAAAACCATGGTATTGGAGGCGGGCCAGCCAAGACCATGGTATGGAAGACGGGCCCAGCCAAAACCATGGAACTGGAGGCGGGGCCAGCCAAAACCATGGTATTGAAGGCTGGGTCAGCCAAAACCATGGTATTGAAGACGAGCCCAGCAAAAACCATTGAACTGGATGAGGGGCCTGCCAAAACCCTGGTATTGGAGGCGGGGCTAGCCAAAACCATGGTATTGGAGGCGTGGCTAGCCAAAACCATGGTATTGGAGGCAGGGCTAGCCAAAACCAGGGTATTGGAGGCAGGGCTAGCCAAAACCATGTAACTGGAGGTGGGGACAGCAAAAACTATATAACTGAAGGCGGGGCCAGCCAAAACCATGTTATTGGAGGTGGGGCCAGCCAAAACCAGGTGACTAGAGGCGGGGCCAGCAAAAACCATGTAACTGGAGGCAGGGCCAGCCAAAAGCATGGTATTGGAGGCCGGGCCAGCCAAAAGCATGGTATTGGAAGCGGGGCCAGCCAAAACCATGTAACTGGAGGCAGGGCCAGCCAAAACCATGGTATTGGAGGCGGGGCCAGCCAAAACCATTGTATTGGAGGCGGTGTCCAGCAAAACCATGTAACTGGAGGCGGGGCCAGCCAAAACCATGGTATTGGAGGCAGGGCCATCCAAAACCATGGTATTGTAGGCAGGGCCAGCTAAAACCATGGTATTGGAGGTGGGGCTAGCCAAAACCATGGTATTGGAGACGGGGCCAGCCAAAACCATGGTATTGGAGACAGGGCCAGCCAAAACCATGGTATTGGAGGCGGGGCTAGCCAAAACCATGGTATTGGAGGCGGGGCCAGCCAAAACCATGGTATTGGAGGCAGGGCTAGACAAAACCATGTAACTGGAGGCGGGGACAGCAAAAACCATGTAACTGGAGGCAGTGCCAGCCAAAAGCATGGTATTGGAGGCACTCCAGCCAAGACCATGGTATTGAAGACGGGCCCATGGAACTGGAGGCAGGGCCAACCAAAACCATAGTATTGGAGGCGGGGCCAGCCAAAACCATGGTATTGGAGGCGGGGATAGCCAAAACCATGGTATTGGAGGCGGGGCCAGCCAAAACCATGGTATTGCAGGCGGGGCCAGTCAAAACCATGGTATTGGAGGTGGGGCCAGCCAAAACCATGTAAATGGATGCGGGGCCAGCAAAAAACCATGTAACTGGAGGCGGGACTAGCCAAAACCATGGTATTGGACGCGGGGCCAGACAAAACCATTGTATTGGAGGCGGATCCAGCCAAAAACACGGTATTGGAGGCGGGGCCAGCCAAAACCATGTAACTGGAGGCGAGGCCAGCCAAAACCAAGGTATTGGAGGCGGGCCCAGCAAAAACCATGGTATTGGAGGCAGAACCAGCCAAAACCATGTAACTGGAGGCAGGGCCAGCCAAAACCATGATATTGGAAGCGGGCCCAGCAAAAACCATGGTATTGGAGGTGGGGCCAGCAAAAACCTTGTATCTGGAGGCGGGGCCAGCCAAACCCATGGTATTAGAGGCAGAACCAGCCAAAACCATGTAACTGGAGGCAGTGCCAGCCAAAACCATGGTATTAGAGGCAGAACCAGCCAAAACCATGTAACTGGAGGCAGGGCCAGCCAAAACCATGATATTGGAAGCGGGCCCAGCAAAAACCATGGTATTGGAGGTGGGGCCAGCAAAAACCTTGTATCTGGAGGCGGGGCCAGCCAAACCCATGGTATTAGAGGCAGAACCAGCCAAAACCATGTAACTGGAGGCAGTGCCAGCCAAAACCGAGGTATTGAAGGCAGGGCCAGCCAAAACCATGTAACTGGAGGTGGGGCCAGCCAAAACCATGGTATTGGAGGCGGGCCAGCCAAGACCATGGTATGGAAGACGGGCCCAGCCAAAACCATGGAACTGGAGGCGGGGCCAGCCAAAACCATGGTATTGAAGGCCGGGTCAGCCAAAACCATGGTATTGAAGACGAGCCCAGCCAAAACCATTGAACTGGATGAGGGGCCTACCAAAACCCTGGTATTGGAGGCGGGGCCAGCCAAACCCATGGTATTGGAGGCGTGGCTAGCCAAAACCATGGTATTGGAGGCAGGGCTAGCCAAAACCATGGAATTGGAGGCGGGGCTAGCTAAAACCATGTAACTGGAGGCGGGGACAGCAAAAACCATGTAACTGAAGACCGGGCCAGCCAAAACCATGGTATTGGAGGTGGGGCCAGCCAAAACCAGGTGACTGGAGGCGGGGCCAGCAAAAACCATGTAACTGGAGGCAGGGCCAGCCAAAAGCATGGTATTGGAGGCCGGGCCAGCCAAAAGCATGGTATTGGAAGCGGGGCCAGCCAAAACCATGTAACTGGAGGCAGGGACAGCCAAAACCATGGTATTGGAGGCGGTGTCCAGCAAAACCATGTAACTGGAGGCGGGGCCAGCCAAAACCATGGTATTGGAGGCAGGGCCAGCCAAAACCGTGTTATTGTAGGCAGGGCCAGCCAAAACCATGGTATTGGAGGCGGGCCAGCCAAGACCATGGTATGGAAGACGGGCCCAGCCAAAACCATGGAGCTGGAGGCGGGGCCAGCCAAAACCATGGTATTGAAGGCCGGGTCAGCCAAAACCATGGTATTGAAGACGAGCCCAGCCAAAACCATTGAACTGGATGAGGGGCCTGCCAAAACCCTGGTATTGGAGGCAGGGCCAGCCAAAACCATGGTATTGGAGGCGTGGCTAGCCAAAACCATGGTATTGGAGGCAGGGCTAGCCAAAACCATGGTATTGGAGGCAGGGCTAGCCAAAACCATGTAACGGGAGGTGGGGACAGCAAAAACCATGTAACTGAAGGCGGGGCCAGCCAAAACCATGGTATTGGAGGTGGGGCCAGCCAAAACCAGGTGACTGGAGGCGGGGCCAGCAAAAACCATGTAACTGGAGGCAGGGCCAGCCAAAAGCATGGTATTGGAGGCGGGGCCAGCCAAAAGCATGGTATTGGAAGCGGGGTCAGCCAAAACCATGTAACTGGAGGCAGGGCCAGCCAAAACCATGGTATTGGAGGCGGGGCGAGCCAAAACCATTGTATTGGAGGCGGTGTCCAGCAAAACCATGTAACTGGAGGCGGGGCCAGCCAAAACCATGGTATTGGAGGCAGGGCCAGCCAAAACCATGGTATTGTAGGCAGGGCCAGCTAAAACCATGGTATTGGAGGTGGGGCTAGCCAAAACCATGGTATTGGAGACGGGGCCAGCCAAAACCATGGTATTGGAGACGGGGCCAGTCAAAACCATGGTATTGGAGGCGGGGCTAGCCAAAACCATGGTATTGGAGGCGGGGCCAGCCAAAACCATGGTATTGGAGGCAGGGCTAGTCAAAACAATGTAACTGGAGGCGGGGACAGCAAAAACCATGTAACTGAAGGCAGGGCCAGCCAAAAGCATGGTATTGGAGGCACTCCAGCCAAGACCATGGTATTGAAGACGGGCCCAGCCAAAACCATGGAACTGGAGGCAGGGCCAACCAAAACCATAGTATTGGAGGCGGGGCCAGCCAAAACCATGGTATTGGAGGCGGGGCTAGCCAAAACCATGGTATTGGAGGCGGGGCCAGCCAAAACCATGGTATTGCAGGCAGGGCCAGTCAAAACCATGGTATTGGAGGTGGGGCCAGCCAAAACCATGTAAATGGATGCAGGGCCAGCAAAAAACCATGTAACTGGAGGCGGGACTAGCCAAAACCATGGTATTGGACGCGGGGCCAGACAAAACCATTGTATTGGAGGCGGGTCCAGCCAAAAACACGGTATTGGACGCGGGGCCAGCCAAAACCATGTAACTGGAGGCGAGGCCAGCCAAAACCATGGTATTAGAGGCAGAACCAGCCCAAACCATGTAACTGGAGGCAGGGCCACCCAAAACCATGAGATTGGAAGCGGGCCCAGCAAAAACCATGGTATTGGAGGTGGGGCCAGCAAAAACCTTGTATCTGGAGGCGGGGCCAGCCAAACCCATGGTATTAGAGGGAGAACCAGCCAAAACCATGTAACTGGAGGCAGGGCCAGCCAAAACCGAGATATTGGATGCAGGGCCAGCCAAAACCATGTAACTGGAGATGGGGCCAGCCAAAACCATGGTATTTAAGGCGGGCCAGCCAAGACCATGGTATGGAAGACGGGCCCAGCCAAAACCATGGAACTGGAGGCGGGGCCAGCCAAAACCATGTTATTGAAGGCGGGGTCAGCCAAAACCATGGTATTGAAGACGAGCCCAACCAAAACCATTGAACTGGATGAGGGGCCTGCCAAAACCCTGGTATTGGAGGCGGGGCCAGCCAAAACCATGGTATTGGATGCGTGGCTAGCCAAAACCATGGTATTGGAGGCAGGGCTAGCCAAAACCATGGTATTGGCGGCGGAGCTAGCCAAAACCATGTATCTGGAGGCGGGGACAGCAAAAACCATGTAACTGAAGGCGGGGCCAGCCAAAACCATGGTATTGGAGGTGGGGCCAGCCAAAACCAGGTGACTGGAGGAGGGGCCAGCAAAAACCATGTAACTGGAGGCGAGGACAGCCAAAACCATGGTATTGGAGGCAGGGCCAGCCAAAACCATGGTATTGTAGGCAGGGCCAGCCAAAACCATGGTATTGGAGGTGGGGCTAGCCAAAACCATGGTATTGGAGACGGGGCCAGCCAAATCCATGGTATTGGAGACGGGGCCAGCCAAAACCATGGTATTGGAGGCGGGGCTAGCAAAAACCATGGTATTGGAGGCGGGGCCAGCCAAAACCATGGTTTTGGAGGCAGGGCTAGCCAAAACCATGTAACTGGAGGAGGGGACAGCAAAAACCATGTAACTGGAGGCAGGGCCAGCCAAAAGCATGGTATTGGAGGCACTCCAGCCAAGGCCATGGTATTGAAGACGGGCCCAGCCAAAACCATGGAACTGGAGGCAGGGCCATCCAAAACCATAGTATTGGAGGCGGGGCCAGCCAAAACCATGGTATTGGAGGCGGGGCTAGCCAAAACCATGGTATTGGAGGCGGGGCCAGCCAAAACCATGGTATTGCAGGCGGTGCCAGTCAAAACCATGGTATTGGAGGTGGGGCCAGCCAAAACCATGTAAATGGAGGCGGGGCCAGCAAAAACCTTGTAACTGGAGGCGGGGCCAGGCAAAAGCATGGTATTGGAGGGGGGGCCAGCCAAAAGCATGGTATTGGAGGTGGGGCCAGTCAAAACCATGTAACTGGAGGCGGGGCTAGCCAAAACCATGGTATTGGAGGCGGGCCAGCCAAGACCATGGTATTGAAGGCAGGGCCAGCCAAAATCATGGAACTGGAGGCGGGGCCAGCCAAATCCATGGTATTGGAGGTGGGGCCAGCCATAACCATGGCATTGGAGGCGGGGCCAGCCAAAACCATGTAACTGGAGGTGGGGACAGCCAAAACCATGGTATTGCAGGCGGAGCGAGCCAAAACCATGGTTTTGGAGGCGGGCCTGCCAAGACCATGGTATTGGAGGCAGGGCCAGCAAAAACCATGGTATTGGAGGCGGGGCCAGCAAAAACCTTGTAACTGGAGGCCTGGCAAGCCAAAACCATGGTATTTGAGGCACGGCCAGCCAAAACCATGTAACTGGAAGCAGGGCCAGCCAAAACCATGGAACTGGAGGCGGGGCCAGCCAAAACCATGGTATTGGAGGCGGGGCCAGCCAAAACCATGTATTAGAGGCGTAGCCAGCCAAACCCATGGTTTTGGAGGCAGGACCAGCCAAGACCATGGTATTGGAGGCAGGGCCAGCCAAGACCATGGTATTGGAGGCAGGGCCAGCCAAAACCATGAAACTGGAGGCAGGGCAGGCCAAAACCATGGTATTGGATGCAGGGCCAGCCAAAACCATGGTATTGGAGGCGGGACCAGCCAAAACGATGGTATTGGAGGAGGGGCCAGCCAAAACCATGGTATTGGAGGCGGGGCCAGCCAAATCCATGGTATTGGAAGCAGGGCCAGTCAAAACCATGTAACTGGAGGCGGGGCTAGCCAAAACCATGGTATTGGAGGCGGGCCAGCCAAGACCATGGTATTGAAGGCAGGGCCAGCCAAAATCATGGAACTGGAGGCGGGGCCAGCCAAATCCATGGTATTGGAGGTGGGGCCAGCCATAACCATGGCATTGGAGGCGGGGCCAGCCAAAACCATGTAACTGGAGGTGGGGACAGCCAAAACCATGGTATTGCAGGCGGAGCGAGCCAAAACCATGGTTTTGGAGGCGGGCCTGCCAAGACCATGGTATTGGAGGCAGGGCCAGCAAAAACCATGGTATTGGAGGCGGGGCCAGCAAAAACCTTGTAACTGGAGGCCTGGCAAGCCAAAACCATGGTATTTGAGGCACGGCCAGCCAAAACCATGTAACTGGAAGCAGGGCCAGCCAAAACCATGGAACTGGAGGCGGGGCCACCCAAAACCATGGTATTGGAGGCGGGGCCAGCCAAAACCATGTATTAGAGGCGTAGCCAGCCAAACCCATGGTTTTGGAGGCAGGACCAGCCAAGACCATGGTATTGGAGGCAGGGCCAGCCAAGACCATGGTATTGGAGGCAGGGCCAGCCAAAACCATGAAACTGGAGGCAGGGCAGGCCAAAACCATGGTATTGGATGCAGGGCCAGCCAAAACCATGGTATTGGAGGCGGGACCAGCCAAAACGATGGTATTGGAGGAGGGGCCAGCCAAAACCATGGTATTGGAGGCGGGGCCAGCCAAATCCATGGTATTGGAGGCAGGGCTAGCCAAAATCATGTAACTGGAGGCGGGGCCAGCCAAAACCATGGTATTGGAGGCGGGCCAGCCAAGACCATGGTATTGAAGACGGGCGCAGCCAAAACCATGGAACTGGATGCGGGGCCAGCCAAAACCATGGTATTGGAGGCAGGGCCAGCTAAAACCATGGTATTGGAGGCGGGAACAGCCAAAACCATGGTATTGGAGGCGGGGCTAGCCAAAACCATGGTATTGGAGGCATGTCCAGCCAAAACAATGGTATTGGAGGCGGGGCTAGCCAAAACCATGTAACTGGAGGGGGGCCAGCCAAAACCATGGTATTGGAGGCGGGCCAGCCAAGACCATGGTATTGAAGATGGGCCCAGCCAAAACCATGGAATTGGGGACGGGGCCAGCCAAAACCATGGTATTGGAGGCAGGGCCAGCCAAAACCATGGTATTGGAGGCGGGGCCAGCCAAAACCATGTAACTGGAGGCAGGGCCAGCCAATACCATGGTATTGGAGGCGGGGCCTGCCAAAACCATGGTATTTGAAGCCGGGCCAGCCAAATCCATGGTATTGGAATCAGGGCCAGCCAAAACCATGTAACCAAACGTTGGGCCAGCCAAAACCATGGTATTGGAGGCGGGCCATCCAAGACCATGGTATTGAAGATGGGCCCAGCCAAAACCATGGAACTGGATGAGGGGCGTGCCAAAACCATGGTATTGGAGGCGTGGCTAGCCAAAACCATGGTATTGGAGGCAGGGCTAGCCAAAACCATGTAACTGGAGGCGGGGCCAGCCAAAACCATGGTATTGGAGGCAGGCCCAGCAAAAACCATGGTATTGGAGGCAGGGCCAGCAAAAACCTTGTAACTGGAGGCAGGGCCAGCCAAAACCATGGTATTGGAGGCAGGCACAGCAAAAACCGTGGTATTGGAGGCAGGGCCAGCCAAAACCATGTAACTGGAGGTGGGGCCAGCCAAAACCATGGTATTGAAGACGGGCCCAGCAAAGACCATGGAACTGGAGGCGGGGCCAGCCAAAACCATGTAACTGGAGGCAGGGCCAGCCAAAACCATGGTATTGGAGGCGGGGCAGGCCAAAACCATGTAACTGGAGGCGGGGCCAATCAAAACCATGGTATTGGAGGTGGGGCTAGCCAAAAACATGGTATTGGAGACGGGGCCAGCCAAAACAATGGTATTGGAGGCGGGGACAGCCAAAACCATGGTATTGGAGGCGGGGCCAGCCAAAACCATGTAACTGGAGGCGGGGCCTGCCAAAATCATGGTATTGGAGGCGGGGCCTGCCAAAATCATGGTATTGGAGGCGGGGCCAGCCAAATCCATGGTATTGGAGGCCCAAACCATGGTATTGGAGGCGGGGCCATCCAAAAACATGTAACTGGAGGCGGGGCCAGCAAAAACCATGTAACTGGATGCAGGGCAAGCCAAGAGCATGGTATTGGGGGCGGGGCCAGCCAAAAGCATGGTATTGGAGGCGGGACCAGCCAAAACCATGTAACTGGAGGCAGGGCTAGCCAACACCATGGTATTGGAGGCGGGGCCAACCAAAACCATAGTATTGGAGGCGGGGCAAGCCAAAACCATGTAACTGGAGGCAGGGCCAGCCAAAAGCATGGTATTGGAGGCGGGGCCAGCCAAAACCATGTAACTAGAGGTGGGGCCAGCCAAGACCATGGTATTGGGGGTGGGGAAAGCCTAAACCATGGTATTGGAGACGGGGCCAGCCAAAACCATGGTATTGGAGGCGGGGCCAGCCAAAACCATGTAACTGGAGGCAGGGCCAGCCAAAATCATGGTATTAGAGGCGGGGCCAGCCAAAACCATGGTATTAAAGGTCAAAACCATGGTATTGGAGGCGGGGCCATCCAAAAACATGTAACTGGAGGCGGGGCCAGCAAAAACCATGTAACTGGATGCAGGGTCAGCCAAGAGCATGGTATTGGGGGCGGGGCCAGCCAAAAGCATGGTATTGGAGGCGGGGCCAGCCAAAACCATGTAACTGGAGGCAGGGCTAGCCAACACCATGGTATTGGAGGCGGTGCCAGCCAAAACCATGGTGTTGGATGCCGGGCCAGTCAAAACCATTGTACTGGAGGCGGGGCCAGCCAAAACCATGGTATTGAAGGCGGGGCCAACCAAAACCATGTAACTGGAGGCAGGGCCAGCCAAAACCATGGAACTGGAGGCGGGGCCAGCCAAAACCATGGTATTGGAGGCGGGCCAGCCAAGACCATGGTATTGGAGGCAGGGCCAGCCAAAATCATGGAACTGGAGGCAGGGCCAGCCAAATTCATGGTATTGGAGGTGGGGCCAGCCATAACCATGGCATTGGAGGTGGGGCCAGCCAAAACAATGTAACTGGAGGTGGGGACAGCCAAAACCATGGTATTGGAGGCGGAGCCAGCCAAAACCATTATTTTGGAGGTGGGCCTGCCAAGACCATGGTATTGGAGGCAGGGCCAGCAAAAACCATGGTATTGGAGGCGGGGCCAGCAAAAACCTTGTAACTGGAGGCCTGGCCAGCCAAAACCATGGTATTTGAGGCACGGCCAGCCAAAACCATGTAACTGGATGCAGGGCCAGCCAAAACCATGGAACTGGAGGCGGGGCCAGCCAAAACCATGGTATTGGAGGCGGGGCCAGCCAAAACCATGTATTGGAGGCGTAGCCAGCCAAACCCATGGTTTTGGAGGCAGGGCCAGCCAAGACCATGGTATTGGAGGCAGGGCCAGCCAAGACCATGGTATTGGAGGCAGGGCCAGCCAAAACCATGGAACTGGAGGCAGGGCAGGCCAAAACCATGGTTTTGGATGCGGGGCCAGCCAAAACCATGGTATTGGAGGCGGGACCAGCCAAAACGATGGTATTGGAGGAGGGGCCAGCCAAAACCATGGTATTGGAGGCGGGGCCAGCCAAATCCATGGTATTGGAGGCAGGGCTAGCCAAAACCATGTAACTGGAGGCGGGGCCAGAAAAAACCATGGTATTGGAGGCGGGCCAGCCAAGACCATGGTATTGAAGACGGGCCCAGCCAAAACCATGGAACTGGATGAGGGGCCAGCCAAAACCATGGTATTGGAGGCAGGGCCATCCAAAACCATGGTATTGGAGGCGGGCCAGCCAAGACCATGGTATTGAAGATGGGCCCAGCCAAAACCATGGAATTGGGGACGGGGCCAGCCAAAACCATGGTATTGGAGGCAGGGCCAGCCAAAACCATGGTATTGGAGGCGGGGCCAGCCAAAACCATGTAACTGGAGGCAGGGCCAGCCAAAACCATGGTATTGGAGGCGGGGCCAGCCAAAACCATGGTATTGGAGGCAGGGCTAGCCAAAACCATGTAACTGGAGGCGGGGACAGCAAAAACCATGTAACTGAAGGCGGGGCCAGCCAAAACCATGGTATTGGAGGCGGGGCCAGCCAAAACCATGTAACTGGAGGCAGGGCCAGCCAAAACCATGGTATTGGATGCGGGGCCAGCAAAAACCTTGTAACTGGCGGTGGGGCCAGCCTAAACCATAGTATTGGAGGCGGTGCCATCCAAGACTGTGGTATAGAAGACGAGCCCAGCAAAGACCATGGAACTGGAGGCGGGGCCAGCCAAAACCATGTAACTGGAGGCAGGGCCAGGCAAAACCATGGTATTGGAGGCGGGGCAGGCCAAAACCATGTAACTGGAGGCGGGGCCAGTCAAAACCATGGTATTGGGGGTGGGTCCACCCAAAACCATGGTATTGGAGGCAAGGCCAGCCAAAACCATGGTATTGGAGGTGGGGCTAGCCAAAACCATGGTATTGGAGACTGGGCCAGCCAAAACAATGGCATTGGAGGCGGGGCCAGCCAAAACCATGGTATTGGAGGCGGGGCTAGCCAAAACCATGGTATTGGAGGCGGGGCCAGCCAAAACCATGGTATTGGAGGCGGGGCTAGCCAAAACCATGTAACTGGAGGCGGGGACAGCAAAAACAATGTAACTGGAGGCAGGGTCAGCCAAAAGCAGGGTATTGGAGGCAGGCCAGCCAAGACCATGGTTTTGAAGACGGGCCCAGCCAAAACCATGGAACTGGAGGCAGGGCCAGCCAAAACCATGGTATTGGAGGCGGGGCCAGCCAAAACCATGGTATTGGAGGTGTGGCCAGCCAAAACCATGTAACTGGAGGCGGGGCCAGCAAAAACCATGTAACTGGAGGCGGGGCCAGCCAAAAGCATGGTATTGGAGGGGGGGGCCAGCCAAAAGCATGGTATTGGAGACGGGGCCAGCCAAAACCGTGTAACTGGATGCAGGGCCAGCCAAAACCATGGTATTGGACACGGGCCAGACAAAACCATTGTATTGGAGGCGGGTCCAGCCAAAACCATGGTATTGGAGGCGGTCCCTGCCAAAACCAATAATATTGGAGGCGGGCCCAGCAAAAACCATGGTATTGGAGGTGGGGCCAGCAAAAACCTTGTAACTGGAGGCAGGGCCAGCCAAAACCATGTAACTGGAGGCAGGGCCAGCCAAAACCATGGTATTGGAGGCGGGCACAGCAAAAACCATGGTATTGGAGGTGGGGCCAGCAAAAACATGTAACTGGAGGCGGGGCCAGCAAAAACCATGTAACTGGATGCAGGGCCAGCCAAGGGCATGGTATTGGGGGCGGGGCCAGCCAAAAGCATGGTATTGGAGGCGGGGCCAGCCACAACCATCTAACTGGAGGCAGAGCTAGCCAACACCATGGTATTGGAGGCGGGGCCAGCCAAAACCATGGTATTGGATGCCGGGCCAGCCAAAACCATTGTACTGGAGGCGGGGCCAGCCAAAACCATGGTATTGAAGGCGGGGCCAACCAAAACCATGTAACTGGAGGCAGGGCCAGCCAAAACCATGGAACTGGAGGCGGGGCCAGCCAAAACCATGGTATTGGAGGCGGGCCAGCCAAGACCATGGTATTGAAGGCAGGGCCATCCAAAATCATGGAACTGGAGGCGGGGCCAGCCAAATCCATGGTATTGGAGGTGGGGCCAGCCAAAACCATGGCATTGGAGGCGGGGCCAGCCAAAACCATGTAACTGGAGGTGGGGACAGCCAAAACCATGGTATTGCAGGCGGGCCTGCCAAGACCATGGTATTGGAGGCAGGGCCAACAAAAACCATGGTATTGGAGGCGGGGCCAGCAAAAACCTTGCAACTGGAGGCCTGGCCAGCCAAAACCATGGTATTTTAGGCACGGCCAGCCAAAACCATGTAACTGGATGCAGGTCCAGCCTAAACCATGGAACTGGAGGCGGGGCCAGCCAAAACCATGGTATTGGAGGCGGGGCCAGCCAAAACCATGTATTGGAGGCGTAGCCAGCCAAACCCATGGTTTTGGAGGCAGGGCCAGCCAAGACCATGGTATTGGAGGCAGGGCCAGCCAAGACCATGGTGTTGGAGGCGGGGCCACCCAAAACCATGGAACTGGAGGAAGGGCAGGCCAATACCATGGTATTGGATGCGGGGCCAGCCAAAACCATGTTATTGGAGGCGGGACCAGCCAAAACGATGGTATTGGAGGAGGGGCCAGCCAAAACCATGGTATTGGAGGCGGGGCCAGCCAAATCCATGGTATTGGAGGCGGGGCTAGCCAAAACCATGTAACTGGAGGCGGGGCCAGCCAAAACCATGGTATTGGAGGCGGGCCAGCCAAGACCATGGTATTGAAGGCAGGGCCAGCCAAAATCATGGAACTGGAGGCAGGGCCAGCCAAATCCATGGTATTGGAGGTGGGGCCAGCCATAACCATGGCATTGGAGGCGGGGCCAGCCAAAACCATGTAACTGGAGGTGGGGACAGCCAAAACCATGGTATTGGAGGCGGAGCCTGCCAAAACCATGGTTTTGGAGGTGGGCCTGCCAAGACCATGGTATTGGAGGCAGGGCCAGCAAAAACCATGGTATTGGAGGCGGGGCCAGCAAAAACCTTGTAACTGGAGGCCTGGCCAGCCAAAACCATGGTATTTGAGGCACGGCCAGCCAAAACCATGTAACTGGATGCAGGGCCAACCAAAACCATGGTATTGGAGGCGGGCACAGCAAAAACCATGGTATTGGAGGTGGGGCCAGCAAAAACATGTAACTGGAGGCGGGGCCAGCAAAAACCATGTAACTGGATGCAGGGCCAGCCAAGGGCATGTTATTGGGGGCGGGGCCAGCCAAAAGCATGGTATTGGAGGCGGGGCCAGCCACAACCATCTAACTGGAGGCAGAGCTAGCCAACACCATGGTATTGGAGGCGGGGCCAGCCAAAACCATGGTATTGGATGCCGGGCCAGCCAAAACCATTGTACTGGAGGCGGGGCCAGCCAAAACCATGGTATTGAAGGCGGGGCCAACCAAAACCATGTAACTGGAGGCAGGGCCAGCCAAAACCATGGAACTGGAGGCGGGGCCAGCCAAAACCATGGTATTGGAGGCGGGCCAGCCAAGACCATGGTATTGAAGGCAGGGCCATCCAAAATCATGGAACTGGAGGCGGGGCCAGCCAAATCCATGGTATTGGAGGTGGGGCCAGCCAAAACCATGGCATTGGAGGCGGGGCCAGCCAAAACCATGTAACTGGAGGTGGGGACAGCCAAAACCATGGTATTGCAGGCGGGCCTGCCAAGACCATGGTATTGGAGGCAGGGCCAACAAAAACCATGGTATTGGAGGCGGGGCCAGCAAAAACCTTGCAACTGGAGGCCTGGCCAGCCAAAACCATGGTATTTTAGGCACGGCCAGCCAAAACCATGTAACTGGATGCAGGTCCAGCCTAAACCATGGAACTGGAGGCGGGGCCAGCCAAAACCATGGTATTGGAGGCGGGGCCAGCCAAAACCATGTATTGGAGGCGTAGCCAGCCAAACCCATGGTTTTGGAGGCAGGGCCAGCCAAGACCATGGTATTGGAGGCAGGGCCAGCCAAGACCATGGTGTTGGAGGCGGGGCCACCCAAAACCATGGAACTGGAGGAAGGGCAGGCCAATACCATGGTATTGGATGCGGGGCCAGCCAAAACCATGTTATTGGAGGCGGGACCAGCCAAAACGATGGTATTGGAGGAGGGGCCAGCCAAAACCATGGTATTGGAGGCGGGGCCAGCCAAATCCATGGTATTGGAGGCGGGGCTAGCCAAAACCATGTAACTGGAGGCGGGGCCAGCCAAAACCATGGTATTGGAGGCGGGCCAGCCAAGACCATGGTATTGAAGGCAGGGCCAGCCAAAATCATGGAACTGGAGGCAGGGCCAGCCAAATCCATGGTATTGGAGGTGGGGCCAGCCATAACCATGGCATTGGAGGCGGGGCCAGCCAAAACCATGTAACTGGAGGTGGGGACAGCCAAAACCATGGTATTGGAGGCGGAGCCTGCCAAAACCATGGTTTTGGAGGTGGGCCTGCCAAGACCATGGTATTGGAGGCAGGGCCAGCAAAAACCATGGTATTGGAGGCGGGGCCAGCAAAAACCTTGTAACTGGAGGCCTGGCCAGCCAAAACCATGGTATTTGAGGCACGGCCAGCCAAAACCATGTAACTGGATGCAGGGCCAACCAAAACCATGGAACTGGAGGCGGGGCAAGCCAAAACCATGGTATTGGAGGCTGGGCCAGCCAAAACCATGTATTGGAGGCGTAGCCAGACAAACCCATGGTTTTGGAGGCAGGGCCAGCCAAGACCATGGAGGCAGGGCCAGCCAAGACCATGGTATTGGAGCGGGGCCAGCCAAAACCATGGAACTGGAGGCAGGGCAGGCCAAAACCATGGTATTGGATGCGGGGCCAGCCAAAACCATGGTATTGGAGGCGGGACCAGCCAAAACAATGGTATTGGAGGAGGGGCCAGCCAAAACCATGGTATTGTAGGCGGGGCCAGCCAAATCCATGGTATTGGAGGCAGGGCTAGCCAAAACCATGTAACTGGAGGCGGGGCCAGCCAAAACCATGGTATTGGAGGCGGGCCAGCCAAGACCATGGTATTGAAGACGGGCCCAGCCAAAACCATGGAACTGGATGCGGGGCCAGCCAAAACCATGGTATTGGAGGCAGGGCCAGCTAAAACCATGGTATTGGAGGCGGGAACAGCCAAAACCATGGTATTGGAGGCGGGGCTAGCCAAAACCATGGTATTGGAGGCATGTCCAGCCAAAACAATGGTATTGGAGGCGGGGCTAGCCAAAACCATGTAACTGGAGGGTGGGCCAGCCAAAACCATGGTATTGGAGGCGGGCCAGCCAAGACCATGGTATTGAAGATGGGCCCAGCCAAAACCATGGAATTGGGGACGGGGCCAGCCAAAACCATGGTATTGGAGGCAGGGCCAGCCAAAACCATGGTATTGGAGGCGGGGCTAGCCAAAACCATGTAACTGGAGGCAGGGCCAGCCAATACCATGGTATTGGAGGCGGGGCCTGCCAAAACCATGGTATTTGAAGCCGGGCCAGCCAAATCCGTGGTATTGGAATCAGGGCCAGCCAAAACCATGTAACCAAACGTTGGGCCAGCCAAAACCATGGTATTGGAGGCGGGCCATCCAAGACCATGGTATTGAAGATGGGCCCAGCCAAAACCATGGAACTGGATGAGGGGCCTGCCAAAACCATGGTATTGGAGGCGGGGCCAGCCAAAACCATGGTATTGGAGGCGTGGCTAGCCAAAACCATGGTATTGGAGGCAGGGCTAGCCAAAACCATGTAACTGGAGGCGGGGACAGCAAAAACCATGTAACTGAAGGCGGGGCCAGCCAAAACCATGGTATTGGAGGCGGGGCCAGCCAAAACCATGTAACTGGAGGCAGGGCCAGCCAAAACCATGGTATTGGAGGCGGGCCCAGCAAAAACCATGGTATTGGATGCGGGGCCAGCAAAAACCTTGTAACTGGAGGCAGGGCCAGCCAAAACCATGGTATTGGAGGCAGGCACAGCAAAAACCATGTAACTGGAGGTGGGGCCAACCAAAACCATGGTATTGAAGACGGCCCAGCCAAAACCATAGAACTGGAGCTGGGGCCAGCCTAAACCATAGTATTGGAGGCGGGGCCATCCAAGACTATGGTATTGAAGACGAGCCCAGCAAAGACCATGGAACTGGAGGCGGGGCCAGCCAAAACCATGTAACTGGAGGCAGGGCCAGCCAAAACCATGGTATTGGAGGCGGGGCAGGCCAAAACCATGTAACTGGAGGCGGGGCCAGTCAAAACCATGGTATTGGTGGTGGGGCCACCCAAAACCATGGTATTGGAGGCAAGGCCAGCCAAAACCATGGTATTGGAGGTGGGGCTAGCCAAAACCATGGTATTGGAGACGGGGCCAGCCAAAACAATGGTATTGGAGGCGGGGCCAGCCAAAACCATGGTATTAGAGGTGGGGCTAGCCAAAACCATGGTATTGGAGGCGGGGCCAGACAAAACCATGGTATTGGAGGCGGGGCTAGCCAAAACCATGTAACTGGAGGCAGGGACAGCAAAAACCATGTAACTGGAGGCAGGGTCAGCCAAAAGCAGGGTATTGGAGGCAGGCCAGCCAAGACCATGGTTTTGAAGAGGGGCCCAGCCAAAACCATGGAACTGGAGGCAGGGCCAACCAAAACCATGGTATTGGAGGCGGGGCCAGCCAAAACCATGGTATTGGAGGCGCGGCCAGCCAAAACCATGTAACTGGAGGCGGGGCCAGCAAAAACCATGTAACTGGAGGCGGGGCTAGCCAAAAGCATGGTATTGGAGGGGGGGCCAGCCAAAAGCATGGTATTGGAGGCGGGGCCAGCCAAAACCATGTAACTGGATGCGGGGCCAGACAAAACCATTGTATTGGAGGCGGGTCCAGCCAAAACCACGGTATTGGAGGCGGTCCCAGCCAAAACCAATAATATGGGAGGCGGGCCCAGCAAAAACCATGGTATTGGAGGTGGGGCCAGCAAAAACCTTGTAACTGGAGGCAGGGCCAGCCAAAACCATGGTATAAGAGGCGGGGCCCGCCAAAACCATGTAACTGGAGGCAGGGCCAGCCAAAACCATGGTATTGGAGGCGGGCACAGCAAAAACCATGGTATTGGAGGTGGGGCCAGCAAAAACCTTGTAACTGGAGGCAGGGCCAGCCAAAACCATGGTATTGGAGGCGGGCCCAGCAAAAACCATGGTATTGGAGGTGGGGCCAGCAAAAACCTTGTAACTGGAGGCGGGGCCAGACAAAACCATGGTATTGGAGGCGGGCTAGCCAAAACCATGTAACTGGAGGCAGGGACAGCAAAAACCATGTAACTTGAGGCAGGGTCAGCCAAAAGCAGGGTATTGGAGGCAGGCCAGCCAAGACCATGGTTTTGAAGAGGGGCCCAGCCAAAACCATGGAACTGGAGGCAGGGCCAACCAAAACCATGGTATTGGAGGCGGGGCCAGCCAAAACCATGGTATTGGAGGCGCGGCCAGCCAAAACCATGTAACTGGAGGCGGGGCCAGCAAAAACCATGTAACTGGAGGCGGGGCTAGCCAAAAGCATGGTATTGGAGGGGGGGCCAGCCAAAAGCATGGTATTGGAGGCGGGGCCAGCCAAAACCATGTAACTGGATGCGGGGCCAGACAAAACCATTGTATTGGAGGCGGGTCCAGCCAAAACCATGGTATTGGAGGCGGTCCCAGCCAAAACCAATAATATGGGAGGCGGGCCCAGAAAAACCATGGTATTGGAGGTGGGGCCAGCAAAAACCTTGTAACTGGAGGCAGGGCCAGCCAAAACCATGGTATAAGAGGCGGGGCCAGCCAAAACCATGTAACTGGAGGCAGGGCCAGCCAAAACCATGGTATTGGAGGCGGGCACAGCAAAAACCATGGTATTGGAGGTGGGGCCAGCAAAAACCTTGTAACTGGAGGCAGGGCCAGCCAAAACCATGGTATTGGAGGCGGGCCCAGCAAAAACCATGGTATTGGAGGTGGGGCCAGCAAAAACCTTGTAACTGGAGGCGGGGCCAGACAAAACCATGGTATTAAAGGTCAAAACCATGGTATTGGAGGCGGGGCCATCCAAAAACATGTAACTGGAGGCGGGGCCAGCAAAAACCATGTAACTGGATGCAGGGCCAGCCAAGGGCATGGTATTGGGGGTGGGGCCAGCCAAAAGCATGGTATTGGAGGCGGGGCCAGCCAAAACCATGTAACTGGAGTCAGGGCTAGCCAACACCATGGTATTGGAGGCGGGGCCAGCCAAAACCATGGTATTGGATGCCGGGCCAGCCAAAACCATTGTACTGGAGGAGGGGCCAGCCAAAACCATGGTATTGAAGGCAGGGCCAACCAAAACCATGTAACTGGAGGCGGGGCCAGCCAAAACCATGGTATTGGAGGTGGGCCAGCCAAGACCATGGTATTGAAGGGAGGGCCATCCAAAATCATGGAACTGGAGGCGGGGCCAGCCAAATCCATGGTATTGGAGGTGGGGCCAGCCAAAACCATGGCATTGGAGGCGGGGCCAGCCAAAACCATGTAACTGGAGGTGGGGACAGCCAAAACCATGGTATTGGAGGCAGGCATGCCAAGACCATGGTATTGGAGGCAGGGCCAACAAAAACCATGGTATTGGAGGCAGGGCCAGCAAAAACCTTGTAACTGGAGGCCTGGCCAGCCAAAACCATGGTATTTGAAGCACGGCCAGCCAAAACCATGTAACTGGATGCAGGGCCAGCCAAAACCATGGAACTGGAGGCGGGGCCAGCCAACACCATGGTATTGGAGGCGGGGCCAGCCAAAACCATGTATTGGAGGCGTAGCCAGCCAAACCCATGGTTTTGGAGGCATGGCCAGCCAAGACCATGGTATTGGAGGCAGGGCCAGCCAAGACCATGGTATTGGAGGCGGGGCCACCCAAAACCATGGAACTGGAGGCAGGGCAGGCCAAAACCATGGTATTGGATGCGGGGCCAGCCAAAAACATGGTATTGGAGGCGGGACCAGCCAAAACGATGGTATTGGAGGAGGGGCCAGCAAAACCATGGTATTGGAGGCGGGGCCAGCCAAATCCATGGTATTGGAGGCGGGGCTAGCCAAAACCATGTAACTCGAGGCGGGGCCAGCCAAAACCATGGTATTGGAGGCGGGCCAGCCAAGACCATGGTATTGAAGACGGGCCCAGCCAAAACCATGGAACTGGAGGCGGGAACAGCCAAAACCATGGTATTGGAGGCGGGGCTAGCCAAAACCATGGTATTGGAGGCATGTCCAGCCAAAACAATGGTATTGGAGGCGGGGCTAGCCAAAACCATGTAACTGGAGGGTGGGCCAGCCAAAACCATGGTATTGGAGGCGGGCCAGCCAAGACCATGGTATTGAAGATGGGCCCAGTCAAAACCATGGAATTGGGGACGGGGCCAGCCAAAACCATGGTATTGGAGGCAGGGCCAGCCAAAACCATGGTATTGGAGGCGGGGCTAGCCAAAACCATGTAACTGGAGGCAGGGCCAGCCAATACCATGGTATTGGAGGCGGGGCCTGCCAAAACCATGGTATTTGAAGCCGGGCCAGCCAAATCCGTGGTATTGGAATCAGGGCCAGCCAAAACCATGTAACCAAACGTTGGGCCAGCCAAAACCATGGTATTGGAGGCGGGCCATCCAAGACCATGGTATTGAAGATGGGCCCAGCCAAAACCATGGAACTGGATGAGGGGCCTGCCAAAACCATGGTATTGGAGGCGGGGCCAGCCAAAACCATGGTAATGGAGGCGTGGCTAGCCAAAACCATGGTATTGGAGGCAGGGCTAGCCAAAACCATGTAACTGGAGGCGGGGACAGCAAAAACCATGTAACTGAAGGCGGGGCCAGCCAAAACCATGGTATTGGAGGCGGGGCCAGCCAAAACCATGTAACTGGAGGCAGGGCCAGCCAAAACCATGGTATTGGAGGCGGGCCCAGCAAAAACCATGGTATTGGATGCGGGGCCAGCAAAAACCTTGTAACTGGAGTCAGGGCCAGCCAAAACCATGGTATTGGAGGCAGGCACAGCAAAAACCATGTAACTGGAGGTGGGGCCAACCAAAACCATGGTATTGAAGACGGCCCAGCCAAAACCATAGAACTGGAGCTGGGGCCAGCCTAAACCATAGTATTGGAGGCGGGGCCATCCAAGACTATGGTATTGGAGGCAAGGCCAGCCAAAACCATGGTATTGGAGGTGGGGCTAGCCAAAACCATGGTATTGGAGACGGGGCAGGCCAAAACCATGTAACTGGAGGCAGGGCCAGCCAAAACCATGGTGTTGGAGGCGGGGCAGGCCAAAACCATGTAACTGGAGGCGGGGCCAGTCAAAACCATGGTATTGGTGGTGGGGCCACCCAAAACCATGGTATTGGAGGCAAGGCCAGCCAAAACCATGGTATTGGAGGTGGGGCTAGCCAAAACCATGGTATTGGAGACGGGGCCAGCCAAAACAATGGTATTGGAGGCGGGGCCAGCCAAAACCATGGTATTAGAGGTGGGGCTAGCCAAAACCATGGTATTGGAGGCGGGGCCAGACAAAACCATGGTATTGGAGGCGGGGCTAGCAAAAACCATGTAACTGGAGGCAGGGACAGCAAAAACCATGTAACTGGAGGCAGGGTCAGCCAAAAGCAGGGTATTGGAGGCAGGCCAGCCAAGACCATGGTTTTGAAGAGGGGCCCAGCCAAAACCATGGAACTGGAGGCAGGGCCAACCAAAACCATGGTATTGGAGGCGGGGCCAGCCAAAACCATGGTATTGGAGGCGCGGCCAGCCAAAACCATGTAACTGGAGGCGGGGCCAGCAAAAACCATGTAACTGGAGGCGGGGCTAGCCAAAAGCATGGTATTGGAGGGGGGGCTGCCAAAAGCATGGTATTGGAGGTGGGGCCAGCCAAAACCATGTAACTGGATGCGGGGCCAGACAAAACCATTGTATTGGAGGCGGGTCCAGCCAAAACCATGGTATTGGAGGCGGTCCCAGCCAAAACCAATAATATGGGAGGCGGGCCCAGCAAAAACCATGGTATTGGAGGTGGGGCCAGCAAAAACCTTGTAACTGGAGGCAGGGCCAGCCAAAACCATGGTATTGGAAGCGGGCCCAGCAAAAGCCATGGTATAAGAGGCGGGGCCAGCCAAAACCATGTAACTGGAGGCAGGGCCAGCCAAAACCATGGTATTGGAGGCGGGCACAGCAAAAACCATGGTATTGGAGGTGGGGCCAGCAAAAACCTTGTAACTGGAGGCAGGGCCAGCCAAAACCATGGTATTGGAGGCGGGCCCAGCAAAAGCCATGGTATTGGAGGTGGGGCCAGCAAAAACCTTGTAACTGGAGGCGGGGCCAGACAAAACCATGGTATTGGAGGCGGGGCTAGCCAAAACCATGTAACTGGAGGCAGGGACAGCAAAAACCATGTAACTGGAGGCAGGGTCAGCCAAAATCAGGGTATTGGAGGCAGGCCAGCCAAGACCATGGTTTTGAAGAGGGGCCCAGCCAAAACCATGGAACTGGAGGCAGGGCCAACCAAAACCATGGTATTGGAGGCGGGGCCAGCCAAAACCATGGTATTGGAGGCGCGGCCAGCCAAAACCATCTAACTGGAGGCGGGGCCAGCAAAAACCATGTAACTGGAGGCGGGGCTAGCCAAAAGCATGGTATTGGAGGAGGGGCCAGCCAAAACCATGGTATTGGAGGCGGGGCCAGCCAAATCCATGGTATTGGAGGCGGGGCTAGCCAAAACCATGTAACTGGAGGCGGGGCCAGCCAAAACCATGGTATTGGAGGCGGGCCAGCCAAGACCATGGTATTGAAGGCAGGGCCAGCCAAAATCATGGAACTGGAGGCAGGGCCAGCCAAATCCATGGTATTGGAGGTGGGGCCAGCCATAACCATGGCATTGGAGGCGGGGCCAGCCAAAACCATGTAACTGGAGGTGGGGACAGCCAAAACCATGGTATTGGAGGCGGAGCCTGCCAAAACCATGGTTTTGGAGGTGGGCCTGCCAAGACCATGGTATTGGAGGCAGGGCCAGCAAAAACCATGGTATTGGAGGCGGGGCCAGCAAAAACCTTGTAACTGGAGGCCTGGCCAGCCAAAACCATGGTATTTGAGGCACGGCCAGCCAAAACCATGTAAATGGATGCAGGGCCAACCAAAACCATGGAACTGGAGGCGGGGCAAGCCAAAACCATGGTATTGGAGGCGGGGCCAGCCAAAACCATGTATTGGAGGCGTAGCCAGACAAACCCATGGTTTTGGAGGCAGGGCCAGCCAAGACCATGGAGGCAGGGCCAGCCAAGACCATGGTATTGGAGCGGGGCCAGCCAAAACCATGGAACTGGAGGCAGGGCAGGCCAAAACCATGGTATTGGATGCGGGGCCAGCCAAAACCATGGTATTGGAGGCGGGACCAGCCAAAACAATGGTATTGGAGGAGGGGCCAGCCAAAACCATGGTATTGTAGGCGGGGCCAGCCAAATCCATGGTATTGGAGGCAGGGCTAGCCAAAACCATGTAACTGGAGGCGGGGCCAGCCAAAACCATGGTATTGGAGGCGGGCCAGCCAAGACCATGGTATTGAAGACGGGCCCAGCCAAAACCATGGAACTGGATGCGGGGCCAGCCAAAACCATGGTATTGGAGGCAGGGCCAGCTAAAACCATGGTATTGGAGGCGGGAACAGCCAAAACCATGGTATTGGAGGCGGGGCTAGCCAAAACCATGGTATTGGAGGCATGTCCAGCCAAAACAATGGTATTGGAGGCGGGGCTAGCCAAAACCATGTAACTGGAGGGTGGGCCAGCCAAAACCATGGTATTGGAGGCGGGCCAGCCAAGACCATGGTATTGAAGATGGGCCCAGCCAAAACCATGGAATTGGGGACGGGGCCAGCCAAAACCATGGTATTGGAGGCAGGGCCAGCCAAAACCATGGTATTGGAGGCGGGGCTAGCCAAAACCATGTAACTGGAGGCAGGGCCAGCCAATACCATGGTATTGGAGGCGGGGCCTGCCAAAACCATGGTATTTGAAGCCGGGCCAGCCAAATCCGTGGTATTGGAATCAGGGCCAGCCAAAACCATGTAACCAAACGTTGGGCCAGCCAAAACCATGGTATTGGAGGCGGGCCATCCAAGACCATGGTATTGAAGATGGGCCCAGCCAAAACCATGGAACTGGATGAGGGGCCTGCCAAAACCATGGTATTGGAGGCGGGGCCAGCCAAAACCATGGTATTGGAGGCGTGGCTAGCCAAAACCATGGTATTGGAGGCAGGGCTAGCCAAAACCATGTAACTGGAGGCGGGGACAGCAAAAACCATGTAACTGAAGGCGGGGCCAGCCAAAACCATGCTATTGGAGGCGGGGCCAGCCAAAACCATGTAACTGGAGGCAGGGCCAGCCAAAACCATGGTATTGGAGGCGGGCCCAGCAAAAACCATGGTATTGGATGCGGGGCCAGCAAAAACCTTGTAACTGGAGGCAGGGCCAGCCAAAACCATGGTATTGGAGGCAGGCACAGCAAAAACCATGTAACTGGAGGTGGGGCCAACCAAAACCATGGTATTGAAGACGGCCCAGCCAAAACCATAGAACTGGAGCTGGGGCCAGCCTAAACCATAGTATTGGAGGCGGGGCCATCCAAGACTATGGTATTGAAGACGAGCCCAGCAAAGACCATGGAACTGGAGGCGGGGCCAGCCAAAACCATGTAACTGGAGGCAGGGCCAGCCAAAACCATGGTATTGGAGGCGGGGCAGGCCAAAACCATGTAACTGGAGGCGGGGCCAGTCAAAACCATGGTATTGGTGGTGGGGCCACCCAAAACCATGGTATTGGAGGCAAGGCCAGCCAAAACCATGGTATTGGAGGTGGGGCTAGCCAAAACCATGGTATTGGAGACGGGGCCAGCCAAAACAATGGTATTGGAGGCGGGGCCAGCCAAAACCATGGTATTAGAGGTGGGGCTAGCCAAAACCATGGTATTGGAGGCGGGGCCAGACAAAACCATGGTATTGGAGGCGGGGCTAGCCAAAACCATGTAACTGGAGGCAGGGACAGCAAAAACCATGTAACTGGAGGCAGGGTCAGCCAAAAGCAGGGTATTGGAGGCAGGCCAGCCAAGACCATGGTTTTGAAGAGGGGCCCAGCCAAAACCATGGAACTGGAGGCAGGGCCAACCAAAACCATGGTATTGGAGGCGGGGCCAGCCAAAACCATGGTATTGGAGGCGCGGCCAGCCAAAACCATGTAACTGGAGGCGGGGCCAGCAAAAACCATGTAACTGGAGGCAGGGCTAGCCAAAAGCATGGTATTGGAGGGGGGGCCAGCCAAAAGCATGGTATTGGAGGCGGGGCCAGCCAAAACCATGTAACTGGATGCGGGGCCAGACAAAACCATTGTATTGGAGGCGGGTCCAGCCAAAACCATGGTATTGGAGGCGGTCCCAGCCAAAACCAATAATATGGGAGGCGGGCCCAGCAAAAACCATGGTATTGGAGGTGGGGCCAGCAAAAACCTTGTAACTGGAGGCAGGGCCAGCCAAAACCATGGTATAAGAGGCGGGGCCAGCCAAAACCATGTAACTGGAGGCAGGGCCAGCCAAAACCATGGTATTGGAGGCGGGCACAGCAAAAACCATGGTATTGGAGGTGGGGCCAGCAAAAACCTTGTAACTGGAGGCAGGGCCAGCCAAAACCATGGTATCGGAGGCGGGCCCAGCAAAAACCATGGTATTGGAGGTGGGGCCAGCAAAAACCTTGTAACTGGAGGCGGGGCCAGACAAAACCATGGTATTGGAGGCGGGCTAGCCAAAACCATGTAACTGGAGGCAGGGACAGCAAAAACCATGTAACTTGAGGCAGGGTCAGCCAAAAGCAGGGTATTGGAGGCAGGCCAGCCAAGACCATGGTTTTGAAGAGGGGCCCAGCCAAAACCATGGAACTGGAGGCAGGGCCAACCAAAACCATGGTATTGGAGGCGGGGCCAGCCAAAACCATGGTATTGGAGGCGCGGCCAGCCAAAACCATGTAACTGGAGGCGGGGCCAGCAAAAACCATGTAACTGGAGGCGGGGCTAGCCAAAAGCATGGTATTGGAGGGGGGGCCAGCCAAAAGCATGGTATTGGAGGCGGGGCCAGCCAAAACCATGTAACTGGATGCGGGGCCAGACAAAACCATTGTATTGGAGGCGGGTCCAGCCAAAACCATGGTATTGGAGGCGGTCCCAGCCAAAACCAATAATATGGGAGGCGGGCCCAGAAAAACCATGGTATTGGAGGTGGGGCCAGCAAAAACCTTGTAACTGGAGGCAGGGCCAGCCAAAACCATGGTATAAGAGGCGGGGCCAGCCAAAACCATGTAACTGGAGGCAGGGCCAGCCAAAACCATGGTATTGGAGGCGGGCACAGCAAAAACCATGGTATTGGAGGTGGGGCCAGCAAAAACCTTGTAACTGGAGGCAGGGCCAGCCAAAACCATGGTATTGGAGGCGGGCCCAGCAAAAACCATGGTATTGGAGGTGGGGCCAGCAAAAACCTTGTAACTGGAGGCGGGGCCAGACAAAACCATGGTATTAAAGGTCAAAACCATGGTATTGGAGGCGGGGCCATCCAAAAACATGTAACTGGAGGCGGGGCCAGCAAAAACCATGTAACTGGATGCAGGGCCAGCCAAGGGCATGGTATTGGGGGTGGGGCCAGCCAAAAGCATGGTATTGGAGGCGGGGCCAGCCAAAACCATGTAACTGGAGTCAGGGCTAGCCAACACCATGGTATTGGAGGCGGGGCCAGCCAAAACCATGGTATTGGATGCCGGGCCAGCCAAAACCATTGTACTGGAGGAGGGGCCAGCCAAAACCATGGTATTGAAGGCAGGGCCAACCAAAACCATGTAACTGGAGGCGGGGCCAGCCAAAACCATGGTATTGGAGGTGGGCCAGCCAAGACCATGGTATTGAAGGGAGGGCCATCCAAAATCATGGAACTGGAGGCGGGGCCAGCCAAATCCATGGTATTGGAGGTGGGGCCAGCCAAAACCATGGCATTGGAGGCGGGGCCAGCCAAAACCATGTAACTGGAGGTGGGGACAGCCAAAACCATGGTATTGGAGGCAGGCATGCCAAGACCATGGTATTGGAGGCAGGGCCAACAAAAACCATGGTATTGGAGGCAGGGCCAGCAAAAACCTTGTAACTGGAGGCCTGGCCAGCCAAAACCATGGTATTTGAAGCACGGCCAGCCAAAACCATGTAACTGGATGCAGGGCCAGCCAAAACCATGGAACTGGAGGCGGGGCCAGCCAACACCATGGTATTGGAGGCGGGGCCAGCCAAAACCATGTATTGGAGGCGTAGCCAGCCAAACCCATGGTTTTGGAGGCATGGCCAGCCAAGACCATGGTATTGGAGGCAGGGCCAGCCAAGACCATGGTATTGGAGGCGGGGCCACCCAAAACCATGGAACTGGAGGCAGGGCAGGCCAAAACCATGGTATTGGATGCGGGGCCAGCCAAAAACATGGTATTGGAGGCGGGACCAGCCAAAACGATGGTATTGGAGGAGGGGCCAGCAAAACCATGGTATTGGAGGCGGGGCCAGCCAAATCCATGGTATTGGAGGCGGGGCTAGCCAAAACCATGTAACTCGAGGCGGGGCCAGCCAAAACCATGGTATTGGAGGCGGGCCAGCCAAGACCATGGTATTGAAGACGGGCCCAGCCAAAACCATGGAACTGGAGGCGGGAACAGCCAAAACCATGGTATTGGAGGCGGGGCTAGCCAAAACCATGGTATTGGAGGCATGTCCAGCCAAAACAATGGTATTGGAGGCGGGGCTAGCCAAAACCATGTAACTGGAGGGTGGGCCAGCCAAAACCATGGTATTGGAGGCGGGCCAGCCAAGACCATGGTATTGAAGATGGGCCCAGTCAAAACCATGGAATTGGGGACGGGGCCAGCCAAAACCATGGTATTGGAGGCAGGGCCAGCCAAAACCATGGTATTGGAGGCGGGGCTAGCCAAAACCATGTAACTGGAGGCAGCGCCAGCCAATACCATGGTATTGGAGGCGGGGCCTGCCAAAACCATGGTATTTGAAGCCGGGCCAGCCAAATCCGTGGTATTGGAATCAGGGCCAGCCAAAACCATGTAACCAAACGTTGGGCCAGCCAAAACCATGGTATTGGAGGCGGGCCATCCAAGACCATGGTATTGAAGATGGGCCCAGCCAAAACCATGGAACTGGATGAGGGGCCTGCCAAAACCATGGTATTGGAGGCGGGGCCAGCCAAAACCATGGTAATGGAGGCGTGGCTAGCCAAAACCATGGTATTGGAGGCAGGGCTAGCCAAAACCATGTAACTGGAGGCGGGGACAGCAAAAACCATGTAACTGAAGGCGGGGCCAGCCAAAACCATGGTATTGGAGGCGGGGCCAGCCAAAACCATGTAACTGGAGGCAGGGCCAGCCAAAACCATGGTATTGGAGGCGGGCCCAGCAAAAACCATGGTATTGGATGCGGGGCCAGCAAAAACCTTGTAACTGGAGGCAGGGCCAGCCAAAACCATGGTATTGGAGGCAGGCACAGCAAAAACCATGTAACTGGAGGTGGGGCCAACCAAAACCATGGTATTGAAGACGGCCCAGCCAAAACCATAGAACTGGAGCTGGGGCCAGCCTAAACCATAGTATTGGAGGCGGGGCCATCCAAGACTATGGTATTGGAGGCAAGGCCAGCCAAAACCATGGTATTGGAGGTGGGGCTAGCCAAAACCATGGTATTGGAGACGGGGCAGGCCAAAACCATGTAACTGGAGGCAGGGCCAGCCAAAACCATGGTATTGGAGGCGGGGCAGGCCAAAACCATGTAACTGGAGGCGGGGCCAGTCAAAACCATGGTATTGGTGGTGGGGCCACCCAAAACCATGGTATTGGAGGCAAGGCCAGCCAAAACCATGGTATTGGAGGTGGGGCTAGCCAAAACCATGGTATTGGAGACGGGGCCAGCCAAAACAATGGTATTGGAGGCGGGGCCAGCCAAAACCATGGTATTAGAGGTGGGGCTAGCCAAAACCATGGTATTGGAGGCGGGGCCAGACAAAACCATGGTATTGGAGGCGGGGCTAGCAAAAACCATGTAACTGGAGGCAGGGACAGCAAAAACCATGTAACTGGAGGCAGGGTCAGCCAAAAGCAGGGTATTGGAGGCAGGCCAGCCAAGACCATGGTTTTGAAGAGGGGCCCAGCCAAAACCATGGAACTGGAGGCAGGGCCAACCAAAACCATGGTATTGGAGGCGGGGCCAGCCAAAACCATGGTATTGGAGGCGCGGCCAGCCAAAACCATGTAACTGGAGGCGGGGCCAGCAAAAACCATGTAACTGGAGGCGGGGCTAGCCAAAAGCATGGTATTGGAGGGGGGGCCAGCCAAAAGCATGGTATTGGAGGTGGGGCCAGCCAAAACCATGTAACTGGATGCGGGGCCAGACAAAACCATTGTATTGGAGGCGGGTCCAGCCAAAACCATGGTATTGGAGGCGGTCCCAGCCAAAACCAATAATATGGGAGGCGGGCCCAGCAAAAACCATGGTATTGGAGGTGGGGCCAGCAAAAACCTTGTAACTGGAGGCAGGGCCAGCCAAAACCATGGTATTGGAGGCGGGCCCAGCAAAAGCCATGGTATAAGAGGCGGGGCCAGCCAAAACCATGTAACTGGAGGCAGGGCCAGCCAAAACCATGGTATTGGAGGCGGGCACAGCAAAAACCATGGTATTGGAGGTGGGGCCAGCAAAAACCTTGTAACTGGAGGCAGGGCCAGCCAAAACCATGGTATTGGAGGCGGGCCCAGCAAAAGCCATGGTATTGGAGGTGGGGCCAGCAAAAACCTTGTAACTGGAGGCGGGGCCAGACAAAACCATGGTATTGGAGGCGGGGCTAGCCAAAACCATGTAACTGGAGGCAGGGACAGCAAAAACCATGTAACTGGAGGCAGGGTCAGCCAAAAGCAGGGTATTGGAGGCAGGCCAGCCAAGACCATGGTTTTGAAGAGGGGCCCAGCCAAAACCATGGAACTGGAGGCAGGGCCAACCAAAACCATGGTATTGGAGGCGGGGCCAGCCAAAACCATGGTATTGGAGGCGCGGCCAGCCAAAACCATCTAACTGGAGGCGGGGCCAGCAAAAACCATGTAACTGGAGGCGGGGCTAGCCAAAAGCATGGTATTGGAGGGGGGGCCAGCCAAAAGCATGGTATTGGAGGCGGGGCCAGCCAAAACCATGTAACTGGATGCGGGGCCAGACAAAACTATTGTATTGGAGGCGGGTCCAGCCAAAACCATGGTATTGGAGGCGGTCCCAGCCAAAACCAATAATATGGGAGGCGGGCCCAGCAAAAACCATGGTATTGGAGGTGGGGCCAGCAAAAACCTTGTAACTGGAGGCAGGGCCAGCCAAAACCATGGTATAAGAGGCGGGGCCAGCCAAAACCATGTAACTGGAGGCAGGGCCAGCCAAAACCATGGTATTGGAGGCGGGCACAGCAAAAACCATGGTATTGGAGGTGGGGCCAGAAAAAACCTTGTAACTGGAGGCAGGGCCAGCCAAAACCATGGTATTGGAGGCGGGCCCAGCAAAAACCATGGTATTGGAGGTGGGGCCAGCAAAAACCTTGTAACTGGAGGCGGGGCCAGACAAAACCATGGTATTAAAGGTCAAAACCATGGTATTGGAGGCGGGGCCATCCAAAAACATGTAACTGGAGGCGGGGCCAGCAAAAACCATGTAACTGGATGCAGGGCCAACCAAGGGCATGGTATTGGGGGTGGGGCCAGCCAAAAGCATGGTATTGGAGGCGGGGCCAGCCAAAACCATGTAACTGGAGGCAGGGCTAGCCAACACCATGGTATTGGAGGCGGGGCCAGCCAAAACCATGGTATTGGATGCCGGGCCAGCCAAAACCATTGTACTGGAGGAGGGGCCAGCCAAAACCATGGTATTAAAGGCAGGGCCAACCAAATCCATGTAACTGGAGGCGGGGCCAGCCAAAACCATGGTATTGGAGGTGGGCCAGCCAAGACCATGGTATTGAAGGGAGGGCCATCCAAAATCATGGAACTGGAGGCGGGGCCAGCCAAATCCATGGTATTGGAGGTGGGGCCAGCCAAAACCATGGCATTGGAGGCGGGGCCAGCCAAAACCATGTAAATGGAGGTGGGGACAGCCAAAACCATCGTATTGGAGGCAGGCATGCCAAGACCATGGTATTGGAGGCAGGGCTAACAAAAACCATGGTATTGGAGGCGGGGCCAGCAAAAACCTTGTAAATGGAGGCCTGGCCAGCCAAAACCATGGTATTTGAAGCACGGCCAGCCAAAACCATGTAACTGGATGCAGGGCCAGCCAAAACCATGGAACTGGAGGCGGGGCCAGCCAACACCATGGTATTGGAGGCGGGGCCAGCCAAAACCATGGTTTGGAGGCGTAGCCAGCCAAACCCATGGTTTTGGAGGCATGGCCAGCCAAGACCATGGTATTGGAGGCAGGGCCAGCCAAGACCATGGTATTGGAGGCGGGGCCACCCAAAACCATGGAACTGGAGGCAGGGCAGGCCAAAACCATGGTATTGGATGCGGGGCCAGCCAAAAACATGGTATTGGAGGCGGGACCAGCCAAAACGATGGTATTGGAGGAGGGGCCAGCCAAAACCATGGTATTGGAGGCGGGGCCAGCCAAATCCATGGTATTGGAGGCGGGGCTAGCCAAAACCATGTAACTCGAGGCGGGGCCAGCCAAAACCATGGTATTGGAGGCGGGCCAGCCAAGACCATGGTATTGAAGACGGGCCCAGCCAAAACCATGGAACTGGAGGCGGGAACAGCCAAAACCATGGTATTGGAGGCGGGGCTAGCCAAAACCATGGTATTGGAGGCATGTCCAGCCAAAACAATGGTATTGGAGGCGGGGCTAGCCAAAACCATGTAACTGGAGGGGGGCCAGCCAAAACCATGGTATTGGAGGCGGGCCAGCCAAGACCATGGTATTGAACATGGGCCCAGCCAAAACCATGGAATTGGGGACGGGGCCAGCCAAAACCATGGTATTGGAGGCAGGGCCAGTAAAAACCATGGTATTGGAGGCGGGGCCAGCCAAAACCATGTAACTGGAGGCAGGGCCAGCCAATACCATGGTATTGGAGGCGGGGCCTGCCAAAACCATGGTATTTGAAGCCGGGCCAGCCAAATCCGTGGTATTGGAATCAGGGCCAGCCAAAACCATGTAACCAAACGTTGGGCCAGCCAAAACCATGGTATTGGAGGCGGGCCATCCAAGACCATGGTATTGAAGATGGGCCCAGCCAAAACCATGGAACTGGATGAGGGGCCTGCCAAAACCATGGTATTGGAGGTGGGGCCAGCCAAAACCATGGTATTGGAGGCGTGGCTAGCCAAAACCATGGTATTGGAGGCAGGGCTAGCCAAAACCATGTAACTGAAGGCGGGGCCAGCCAAAACCATGGTATTGGAGGCGGGGCCAGCCAAAACCATGTAACTGGAGGCGGGGCCAGCAAAAACCATGTAACTGGAGGCAGGGCCAGCCAAAAGCATGGTATTGGAGGCGGGGCCAGCCAAAAGCATGGTATTGGAAGCAGGTCCAGCAAAACCACATAACTGGAGGCAGGGCCAGTCAAATCCATGGTATTGGAGGCGGGGCCAGCCAAAACCATGGTATTGGAGGCAGAGCCAGCCAAAACCATGATATTGGAGGCAGGGCCAGCCAAAACCATGGTAATGGAGGTGGGGCAAGCCAAAACCATGGTATTGGAGACGGGGCCAACCAAAACCATGGTATTGGAGACGGGGCGAGCCAAAACCATGGTATTGGAGGTGGGGCTAGCCAAAACCATGGTATTAGAGGCAGGGCAAGCCAAAACCATGGTATTGAAGGTGGGGCTAGCCAAAACCATGTAACTGGAGGCAGGGCCAGCCAAAAGCATGGTATTTGAGGCGGGCCAGCCAAGACCATGGTATTGAAGACGGGCCCAGCCAAAACCATGGAACTGGAGGCAGGGCCAGCCAAAACCATGGTATTGGAGGCGGGACCAGCCAAAACCATGGTATTGGAGGCGGGGCTAGCCAAAACCATGGTATTGCAGGCGGGCCAGCCAAGACCATGGTATTGGAGGCGGGGCCAGCCAAAACCATGTAACTGGAGGCGGGGCCAGCAAAAACCATGTAACTGGAGGCGGGGCCAGCCAAAAGCATGGTATTGAAGGGGGGGCCAGCCAAAAGCATGGTATTGGAGGCGGGGCCAGCCAAAACCATGTAACTGGATGCGGGGCCAGACAAAACCATTGTATTGGAGGCGGGTCCAGCCAAAACCATGGTATTGGAGGCGGTCCCAGCCAAAACCAATAATATGGGAGGCGGGCCCAGCAAAAACCATGGTATTGGAGGGGGGGCCAGCAAAAACCTTGTAACTGGAGGCAGGGCCAGCCAAAACCATGGTATAAGAGGCGGGGCCAGCCAAAACCATGTAACTGGAGGCAGGGCCAGCCAAAACCATGGTATTGGAGGCGGGCACAGCAAAAACCATGGTATTGGAGGTGGGGCCAGCAAAAACCTTGTAACTGGAGGCAGGGCCAGCCAAAACTATGGTATTGGAGGCGGGCCCAGCAAAAACCATGGTATTGGAGGTGGGGCCAGCAAAAACCTTGTAACTGGAGACGGGGCCAGACAAAACCATGGTATTAAAGGTCAAAACCATGGTATTGGAGGCGGGGCCATCCAAAAACATGTAACTGGAGGCGGGGCCAGCAAAAACCATGTAACTGGATGCAGGGCCAGCCAAGGGCATGGTATTGGGGGCGGGGCCAGCCAAAAGCATGGTATTGGAGGCGGGGCCAGCCAAAACCATGTAACTGGAGGCAGGGCTAGCCAACACCATGGTATTGGAGGCGGGGCCAGCCAAAACCATGGTATTGGATGCCGGGCCAGCCAAAACCATTGTACTGGAGGAGGGGCCAGCCAAAACCATAGTATTGAAGGCGGGGCCAACCAAAACCATGTAACTGGAGGCGGGGCCAGCCAAAACCATGGTATTGGAGGTGGGCCAGCCAAGACCATGGTATTGAAGGGAGGGCCATCCAAAATCATGGAACTGGAGGCGGGGCCAGCCAAATCCATGGTATTGGAGGTGGGGCCAGCCAAAACCATGGCATTGGAGGCGGGGCCAGCCAAAACCATGTAACTGGAGGTGGGGACAGCCAAAACCATGGTATTGGAGGCAGGCATGCCAAGACCATGGTATTGGAGGCAGGGCCAACCAAAACCATGGTATTGGAGGCGTGGCTAGCCAAAACCATGGTATTGGAGGCAGGGCTAGCCAAAACCATGTAACTGGAGGCGGGGACAGCAAAAACCATGTAACTGAAGGCGGGGCCAGCCAAAACCATGGTATTGGAGGCGGGGCCAGCCAAAACCATGTAACTGGAGGCGGGGCCAGCAAAAACCATGTAACTGGAGGCAGGGCCAGTCAAAAGCATGGTATTGGAGGCGGGGCCAGCCAAAAGCATGGTATTGGAAGCAGGGCCAGCAAAACCACATAACTGGAGGCAGGGCCAGCCAAATCCATGGTATTGGAGGCGGGGCCAGCCAAAACCATGGTATTGGAGGCAGAGCCAGCCAAAACCATGATATTGGAGGCAGGGCCAGCCAAAACCATGGTATTGGAGGTGGGGCAAGCCAAAAACATGGTATTGGAGACGGGGCCAACCAAAACCATGGTATTGGAGACGGGGCGAGCCAAAACCATGGTATTGGAGGTGGGGCTAGCCAAAACCATGGTATTGGAGGCAGGGCCAGCCAAAACCATGGTATTGAAGGTGGGGCTAGCCAAAACCATGTAACTGGAGGCAGGGCCAGCCAAAAGCATGGTATTTGAGGCGGGCCAGCCAAGACCATGGTATTGAAGACAGGCCCAGCCAAAACCATGGTATTGGAGGCAGGGCTAGCCAAAACCATGTAACTGGAGGCGGGGACAGCAAAAACCATGTAACTGAAGGCGGGGCCAGCCAAAACCATGGTATTGGAGGCGGGGCCAGCCAAAACCATGTAACTGGAGGCGGGGCCAGCAAAAACCATGTAACTGGAGGCAGGGCCAGTCAAAAGCATGGTATTGGAGGCGGGGCCAGCCAAAAGCATGGTATTGGAAGCAGGGCCAGCAAAACCACATAACTGGAGGCAGGGCCAGCCAAATCCATGGTATTGGAGGCGGGGCCAGCCAAAACCATGGTATTGGAGGCAGAGCCAGCCAAAACCATGATATTGGAGGCAGGGCCAGCCAAAACCATGGTATTGGAGGTGGGGCAAGCCAAAAACATGGTATTGGAGACGGGGCCAACCAAAACCATGGTATTGGAGACGGGGCGAGCCAAAACCATGGTATTGGAGGTGGGGCTAGCCAAAACCATGGTATTGGAGGCAGGGCCAGCCAAAACCATGGTATTGAAGGTGGGGCTAGCCAAAACCATGTAACTGGAGGCAGGGCCAGCCAAAAGCATGGTATTTGAGGCGGGCCAGCCAAGACCATGGTATTGAAGACAGGCCCAGCCAAAACCATGGAACTGGAGGCAGGGCCAGCCAAAACCATGGTATTGGAGGCGGGGCCAGCCAAAACCATGGTATTGGAGGCAGGGCCAGCCAAAACCATGGTATTTAAGGTGGGGCTAGCCAAAACCATGTAACTGGAGGCAGGGCCAGCCAAAAGCATGGTATTTGAGGCGGGCCAGCCAAGACCATGGTATTGAAGACAGGCCCAGCCAAAACCATGGAACTGGAGGCAGGGCCAGCCAAAACCATGGTATTGGAGGCGGGGCCAGCCAAAACCATGGTATTGGAGGCGGGGCTAGCCAAAACCATTGTATTGGAGGCGGGGCCAGCCAAAACCATGGTATTGCAGGCGGGCCAGCCAAAACCAATAATATGGGAGGCGGGCCCAGCAAAAACCATGGTATTGGAGGGGGGGCCAGCAAAAACCTTGTAACTGGAGGCAGGGCCAGCCAAAACCATGGTATAAGAGGCGGGGCCAGCCAAAACCATGTAACTGGAGGCAGGGCCAGCCAAAACCATGGTATTGGAGGCGGGCACAGCAAAAACCATGGTATTGGAGGTGGGGCCAGCAAAAACCTTGTAACTGGAGGCAGGGCCAGCCAAAACCATGGTATTGGAGGCGGGCCCAGCAAAAACCATGGTATTGGAGGTGGGGCCAGCAAAAAGCATGGTATTGGAGGCGGGGCCAGCCAAAACCATGTAACTGGAGGCAGGGCTAGCCAACACCATGGTATTGGAGGCGGGGCCAGCCAAAACCATGGTATTGGATGCCGGGCCAGCCAAAACCATTGTACTGGAGGAGGGGCCAGCCAAAACCATAGTATTGAAGGCGGGGCCAACCAAAACCATGTAACTGGAGGCGGGGCCAGCCAAAACCATGGTATTGGAGGTGGGCCAGCCAAGACCATGGTATTGAAGGGAGGGCCATCCAAAATCATGGAACTGGAGGCGGGGCCAGCCAAATCCATGGTATTGGAGGTGGGGCCAGCCAAAACCATGGCATTGGAGGCGGGGCCAGCCAAAACCATGTAACTGGAGGTGGGGACAGCCAAAACCATGGTATTGGAGGCAGGCATGCCAAGACCATGGTATTGGAGGCAGGGCCAACCAAAACCATGGTATTGGAGGCGTGGCTAGCCAAAACCATGGTATTGGAGGCAGGGCTAGCCAAAACCATGTAACTGGAGGCGGGGACAGCAAAAACCATGTAACTGAAGGCGGGGCCAGCCAAAACCATGGTATTGGAGGCGGGGCCAGCCAAAACCATGTAACTGGAGGCGGGGCCAGCAAAAACCATGTAACTGGAGGCAGGGCCAGTCAAAAGCATGGTATTGGAGGCGGGGCCAGCCAAAAGCATGGTATTGGAAGCAGGGCCAGCAAAACCACATAACTGGAGGCAGGGCCAGCCAAATCCATGGTATTGGAGGCGGGGCCAGCCAAAACCATGGTATTGGAGGCAGAGCCAGCCAAAACCATGATATTGGAGGCAGGGCCAGCCAAAACCATGGTATTGGAGGTGGGGCAAGCCAAAAACATGGTATTGGAGACGGGGCCAACCAAAACCATGGTATTGGAGACGGGGCGAGCCAAAACCATGGTATTGGAGGTGGGGCTAGCCAAAACCATGGTATTGGAGGCAGGGCCAGCCAAAACCATGGTATTGAAGGTGGGGCTAGCCAAAACCATGTAACTGGAGGCAGGGCCAGCCAAAAGCATGGTATTTGAGGCGGGCCAGCCAAGACCATGGTATTGAAGACAGGCCCAGCCAAAACCATGGAACTGGAGGCAGGGCCAGCCAAAACCATGGTATTGGAGGCGGGGCCAGCCAAAACCATGTAACTGGAGGCGGGGCCAGCAAAAACCATGTAACTGGAGGCGGGGCCAGCCAAAAGCATGGTATTGAAGGGGGGGCCAGCCAAAAGCATGGTATTGGAGGCGGGGCCAGCCAAAACCATGTAACTGGATGCGGGGCCAGACAAAACCATTGTATTGGAGGCGGGTCCAGCCAAAACCATGGTATTGGAGGCGGTCCCAGCCAAAACCAATAATATGGGAGGCGGGCCCAGCAAAAACCATGGTATTGGAGGGGGGGCCAGCAAAAACCTTGTAACTGGAGGCAGGGCCAGCCAAAACCATGGTATAAGAGGCGGGGCCAGCCAAAACCATGTAACTGGAGGCAGGGCCAGCCAAAACCATGGTATTGGAGGCGGGCACAGCAAAAACCATGGTATTGGAGGTGGGGCCAGCAAAAACCTTGTAACTGGAGGCAGGGCCAGCCAAAACCATGGTATTGGAGGCGGGCCCAGCAAAAACCATGGTATTGGAGGTGGGGCCAGCAAAAACCTTGTAACTGGAGACGGGGCCAGACAAAACCATGGTATTAAAGGTCAAAACCATGGAATTGGAGGCGGGGCCATCCAAAAACATGTAACTGGAGGCGGGGCCAGCAAAAACCATGTAACTGGATGCAGGGCCAGCCAAGGGCATGGTATTGGGGGCGGGGCCAGCCAAAAGCATGGTATTGGAGGCGGGGCCAGCCAAAACCATGTAACTGGAGGCAGGGCTAGCCAACACCATGGTATTGGAGGCGGGGCCAGCCAAAACCATGGTATTGGATGCCGGGCCAGCCAAAACCATTGTACTGGAGGAGGGGCCAGCCAAAACCATAGTATTGAAGGCGGGGCCAACCAAAACCATGTAACTGGAGGCGGGGCCAGCCAAAACCATGGTATTGGAGGTGGGCCAGCCAAGACCATGGTATTGAAGGGAGGGCCATCCAAAATCATGGAACTGGAGGCGGGGCCAGCCAAATCCATGGTATTGGAGGTGGGGCCAGCCAAAACCATGGCATTGGAGGCGGGGCCAGCCAAAACCATGTAACTGGAGGTGGGGACAGCCAAAACCATGGTATTGGAGGCAGGCATGCCAAGACCATGGTATTGGAGGCAGGGCCAACCAAAACCATGGTATTGGAGGCGTGGCTAGCCAAAACCATGGTATTGGAGGCAGGGCTAGCCAAAACCATGTAACTGGAGGCGGGGACAGCAAAAACCATGTAACTGAAGGCGGGGCCAGCCAAAACCATGGTATTGGAGGCGGGGCCAGCCAAAACCATGTAACTGGAGGCGGGGCCAGCAAAAACCATGTAACTGGAGGCAGGGCCAGTCAAAAGCATGGTATTGGAGGCGGGGCCAGCCAAAAGCATGGTATTGGAAGCAGGGCCAGCAAAACCACATAACTGGAGGCAGGGCCAGCCAAATCCATGGTATTGGAGGCGGGGCCAGCCAAAACCATGGTATTGGAGGCAGAGCCAGCCAAAACCATGATATTGGAGGCAGGGCCAGCCAAAACCATGGTATTGGAGGTGGGGCAAGCCAAAAACATGGTATTGGAGACGGGGCCAACCAAAACCATGGTATTGGAGACGGGGCGAGCCAAAACCATGGTATTGGAGGTGGGGCTAGCCAAAACCATGGTATTGGAGGCAGGGCCAGCCAAAACCATGGTATTGAAGGTGGGGCTAGCCAAAACCATGTAACTGGAGGCAGGGCCAGCCAAAAGCATGGTATTTGAGGCGGGCCAGCCAAGACCATGGTATTGAAGACAGGCCCAGCCAAAACCATGGAACTGGAGGCAGGGCCAGCCAAAACCATGGTATTGGAGGCGGGGCCAGCCAAAACCATGGTATTGGACGCGGGGCTAGCCAAAACCATTGTATTGGAGGCGGGGCCAGCCAAAACCATGGTATTGCAGGCGGGCCAGCCAAGACCATGGTATTGGAGGCGGGGCCAGCCAAAACCATGTAACTGGAGGCGGGGCCAGCAAAAACCATGTAACTGGAGGCGGGGCCAGCCAAAAGCATGGTATTGAAGGGGGGGCCAGCCAAAAGCATGGTATTGGAGGCGGGGCCAGCCAAAACCATGCAACTGGAGGTGGGGCTAGCCAAAACCATGGTATTGGACGCAGGGCCAGACAAAACCATTGTATTGGAGGCGGGTCCAGCCAAAAACACGGTATTGGACGCGGGGCCAGCCAAAACCATGTAACTGGAGGCGGGGCCAGTCAAAACCATGGTATTGGAGGCGGGCCCAGCAAAAACCATGGTATTGGAGGTGGGGCCAGCAAAAACCTTGTAACTGGAGGCGGGGCCAGCCAAAACCATGGTATTAGAGGCGGAACCAGCCAAAACCATGTAACTGGAGGCAGGGCCACCCAAAACCATGGTATTGGAGGCGGGCCCAGCAAAAACCATGGTATTGGAGGTGGGGCCAGCAAAAATCTTGTATCTGGAGGTGGGGCCAGCCAAACCCATGGTATTAGAGGCAGAACCAGCCAAAACCATGTAACTCGAGGCAGGGCCAGCCAAAACCGAGGTATTGGAGGGAGGGCCAGCCAAAACCATGTAACTGGAGGTGGGGCCAGCCAAAACCATGGTATTGGAGGCAGGGCCAGCCAAAACCATGTAACTGGAGGCGGGGCCAGCCAAAACCATGGTATTGCAGGCGGGGCCAGTCAAACCCATGATATTGAGGTGGGGCCAGCAAAAACCATGTAACTGGAGGCGGGGCCAGCCAAAAGCATGGTATTGGACGGGGGCCAGCCAAAAGCATGGTATTGGAGGCGGGGCCAGCCAAAAACATGTAACTGGAGGTGGGGCTAGCCAAAACCATGGTATTGGACGCAGGGCCAGACAAAACCATTGTATTGGAGGCGGGTCCAGCCAAAAACACGGTATTGGAGGCGGGGCCAGCCAAAACCATGTAACTGGAGGCGGGGCCAGCCAAAACCATGGTATTGGAGGCGGGCCCAGCAAAAACCATGGTATTGGAGGTGGGGCCAGCAAAAACCTTGTAACTCTAGGCAGAACCAGCCAAAACCAAATAACTGGAGACAGGGCCAGCCAAAACCGAGGTATTGGAGGCGGGGCCAGCCATAACCATGGTATTGCAGGCCGGGTCAGCTAAAACCATGGTATTGAAGACGAGCCCAGCCAAAACCATTGAAATGGATGAGGGGCCTGCCAAAACCCTGGTATTGGAGGCGGGGCCAGCCAAAACAATGGTATTGGAGGCGTGGCTAGCCAAAACCATGGTATTGGAGGCAGGGCTAGCCAAAACCATGGTATTGGGGGCGGGGCTAGCCAAAACCATGTAACTGGAGGTGGGGACAGCAAAAACCATGTAACTGAAGGCAGGGCCAGCCAAAACCATGGTATTGGAGGTGGGGCCAGCCAAAACCATGTGACTGGAGGCGGGGCCAGCAAAAACCATGTAACTGGAGGCAGGGCCAGCCAGAAGCATGGTATTGAAGGCCGGGCCAGCCAAAAGCATGGTATTGGAAGCGGGGCCAGCCAAAACCATGTAACTGGAGGCAGGGCCAGCCAAAACCATGGTATTGGAGGCGGGGCCAGCCAAAACCATTGTATTGGAGGCGGTCTCCAGCAAAACCATGTAACTGGAGGCGGGGCCAGCCAAAACCATGGTATTGGAGGCGGGGCCAGCCAAAACCATGGTATTGGAGACGGGGCCAGCCAAAACCATGGTATTGGAGGCGGGGCTAGCCAAAACCATGGTATTGGAGGCGGGGCCAGCCAAAACCATGGTATTGGAGGCGGGGCTAGCCAAAACCATGTAACTGGAGGCGGGGACAGCAAAAACCATGTAACTGGAGGCGGGGACAGCAAAAACCATGTAACTGGAGGCAGGGCCATTCAAAAGCATGGTATTGGAGGCGGGCCAGCCAAGACCATGGTATTGAAGACGGGCCCAGCCAAAACCATGGAACTGGAGGCGGGGCCAGCCAAAAGCATGGTATTGGAGGGGGGGGCAGCCAAAAGCATGGTATTGGAGACGGGGCCAGCCAAAACCATGTAACTGGATGTGGGGCTAGCCAAAACCATGGTATTGGACGCGGGGCCAGACAAAACCATTGTATTGGAGGCGGTGTCCAGCAAAACCATGGTATTGGAGGCGGGGCCAGCCAAAACCATGGTATTGGAGGCGGGGCCAGCAAAAACCATGTAACTGGAGGCGGGGCCAGCCAAAAGCATGGTATTGGAGGGGGGGGGCAGCCAAAAGCATGGTATTGGAGGCGGGGCCAGCCAAAACCATGTAACTGGATGTGGGGCTAGCCAAAACCATGGTATTGGACGCGGGGCCAGACAAAACCATTGTATTGGAGGCGGGTCCAGCCAAAAACACGGTATTGGAGGCGGGGCCAGCCAAAACCATGGTATTGGAGGCAGGCCCAGCAAAAACCATGGTATTGCAGGTGGGGCCAGCAAAAACCTTGTATCTGGAGGGAGGGCCAGCCAAAACCGAGGTATTGGAGGCAGGGCCAGCCAAAACCATGAAACTGGAGGTGGGGCCAGCCAAAACCATGGTATTGGAGGCAGGGCCAGCCAAAACCATGTAACTGGAGGCGGGGCCAGCCAAAACCATGGTATTGCAGGCAGGGCCAGTCAAACCCATGGTATTGGAGGCGGGGCCAGCCAAAACCATGTAACTGGAGGCGGGGCCAGCAAAAACCATGTAACTGGAGGCGGGGCCAGCCAAAAGCATGGTATTGGAGGGGGGGCCAGCCAAAAGCATGGTATTGGAGGCGGGGCCAGCCAAAACCATGTAACTGGAGGCGGGGCTAGCCAAAACCATGGTATTGGACGCGGGGCCAGACAAAACCATTGTATTGGAAGCGGGTCCAGCCAAAAACACGGTATTAGAGGCGGGGCCAGCCAAAACCATGTAACTGGAGGCGAGGCCAGCCAAACCATGGTATTGGAGGCAGGCCCAGCAAAAACCATGGTATTGGAGGTGGGGCCAGCAAAAACCTTGTAACTGGAGGCGGAGCCAGCCAAAACCATGGTATTAGTGGCAGAACCAGCCAAAACCATGTAACTGGAGGCAGGGCCAGCCAAAACCATGATATTGGAAGCGGGCCCAGCAAAAACCATGGTATTGGAGGTGGGGCCAACAAAAACCTTGTATCTGGAGGCGGGGCCAGCCAAACCCATGGTAGAGGCAGAACCAGCCAAAACCATGTAACTGGAGGCAGGGCCAGCCAAAACCGAGGTATTGGAGGCAGGGCCAGCCAAAACCATGTAACTGGAGGTGGGGCCAGCCAAAACCATGGTATTGGAGGCGGGCCAGCCAAGACCATGGTATGGAAGACGGGCCCAGCCAAAACAGTGGAACTGGAGGCGGGGCCAGCCAAAACCATGGTATTGAAGGCCGGGTCAGCCAAAACCATGGTATTGAAGACGAGCCCAGCCAAAACCATTGAACTGGATGAGGGGCCTACCAAAACCCTGGTATTGGAGGCGGGGCCAGCCAAAACCATGGTATTGGAGGCGTGGCTAGCCAAAACCATGGTTTTGGAGGTGGGCCTGCCAAGACCATGGTATTGGAGGCAGGGCCAGCAAAAACCATGGTATTGGAGGCGGGGCCAGCAAAAACCTTGTAACTGGAGGCCTGGCCAGCCAAAACCATGGTATTTGAGGCACGGCCAGCCAAAACCATGTAACTGGATGCAGGGCCAACCAAAACCATGGAACTGGAGGCGGGGCCAGCCAAAACCATGGTATTGGAGGCGGGGCCAGCCAAAACCATGTATTGGAGGCGTAGCCAGCCAAACCCATGGTTTTGGAGGCAGGGCCAGCCAAGACCATGGTATTGGAGGCAGGGCCAGCCAAGACCATGGTATTGGAGCGGGGCCAGCCAAAACCATGGAACTGGAGGCAGGGCAGGCCAAAACCATGGTATTGGATGCGGGGCCAGCCAAAACCATGGTATTGGAGGCGGGACCAGCCAAAACGATGGTATTGGAGGAGGGGCCAGCCAAAACCATGGTATTGGAGGCGGGGCCAGCCAAATCCATGGTATTGGAGGCAGGGCTAGCCAAAACCATGTAACTGGAGGCGGGGCCAGCCAAAACCATGGTATTGGAGGCGGGCCAGCCAAGACCATGGTATTGAAGACGGGCCCAGCCAAAACCATGGAACTGGATGCGGGGCCAGCCAAAACCATGGTATTGGAGGCAGGGCCAGCTAAAACCATGGTATTGGAGGCGGGAACAGCCAAAACCATGGTATTGGAGGCGGGGCTAGCCAAAACCATGGTATTGGAGGCATGTCCAGCCAAAACAATGGTATTGGAGGCGGGGCTAGCCAAAACCATGTAACTGGAGGGTGGGCCAGCCAAAACCATGGTATTGGAGGCGGGCCAGCCAAGACCATGGTATTGAAGATGGGCCCAGCCAAAACCATGGAATTGGGGACGGGGCCAGCCAAAACCATGGTATTGGAGGCAGGGCCAGCCAAAACCATGGTATTGGAGGCGGGGCCAGCCAAAACCATGTAACTGGAGGCAGGGCCAGCCAATACCATGGTATTGGAGGCGGGGCCTGCCAAAACCATGGTATTTGAAGCCGGGCCAGCCAAATCCGTGGTATTGGAATCAGGGCCAGCCAAAACCATGTAACCAAACGTTGGGCCAGCCAAAACCATGGTATTGGAGGCGGGCCATCCAAGACCATGGTATTGAAGATGGGCCCAGCCAAAACCATGGAACTGGATGAGGGGCCTGCCAAAACCATGGTATTGGAGGCGGGGCCAGCCAAAACCATGGTATTGGACGCGGGGCCAGACAAAACCATTGTATTGGAGGCGGTGTCCAGCAAAACCATGGTATTGGAGGCGGGGCCAGCCAAAACCATGGTATTGGAGGCGGGGCCAGCAAAAACCATGTAACTGGAGGCGGGGCCAGCCAAAAGCATGGAATTGGAGGGGGGGGCAGCCAAAAGCATGGTATTGGAGGCGGGGCCAGCCAAAACCATGTAACTGGATGTGGGGCTAGCCAAAACCATGGTATTGGACGCGGGGCCAGACAAAACCATTGTATTGGAGGCGGGTCCAGCCAAAAACACGGTATTGGAGGCGGGGCCAGCCAAAACCATGTAGCTGGAGGCGGGGCCAGCCAAAACCATGGTATTGGAGGCAGGCCCAGCAAAAACCATGGTATTGGAGGTGGGGCCAGCAAAAACCTTGTAACTGGAGGCGGGGCCAGCCAAAACCATGGTATTAGAGGCGGAACCAGCCAAAACCATGTAACTGGAGGCAGGGCCACCCAAAACCATGGTATTGGAGGTGGGCCCAGCAAAAACCATGGTATTGCAGGTGGGGCCAGCAAAAACCTTGTATCTGGAGGGGGGGCCAGCCAAACCCGTGGTATTAGAGGCAGAATCAGCCAAAACCATGTAACTGGAGGCAGGGCCAGCCAAAACCGAGGTATTGGAGGCAGGGCCAGCCAAAACCATGAAACTGGAGGTGGGGCCAGCCAAAACCATGGTATTGGAGGCAGGGCCAGCCAAAACCATGTAACTGGAGGCGGGGCCAGCCAAAACCATGGTATTGCAGGCGGGGCCAGTCAAACCCATGGTATTGGAGGCGGGGCCAGCCAAAACCATGTAACTGGAGGCGGGGCCAGCAAAAACCATGTAACTGGAGGCGGGGCCAGCCAAAAGCATGGTATTGGAGGGGGGCCAGCCAAAAGCATGGTATTGGAGGCGGGGCCAGCCAAAACCATGTAACTGGAGGCGGGGCTAGCCAAAACCATGGTATTGGACGCGGGGCCAGACAAAACCATTGTATTGGAGGCGGGTCCAGCCAAAAACACGGTATTGGAGGCGGGGCCAGCCAAAACCATGTAACTGGAGGCGAGGCCAGCCAAACCATGGTATTGGAGGCAGGCCCAGCAAAAACCATGGTATTGGAGGTGGGGCCAGCAAAAACCTTGTAACTGGAGGCGGAGCCAGCCAAAACCATGGTATTAGAGGCAGAACCAGCCAAAACCATGTAACTGGAGGCAGGGCCAGCCAAAACCATGATATTGGAAGCGGGCCCAGCAAAAACCATGGTATTGGAGGTGGGGCCAGCCAAAACCATGGTATTGGAGACGGGGCCAGCCAAAACCATGGTATTGGAGGCGGGGCTAGCCAAAACCATGGTATTGGAGGCGGGGCCAGCCAAAACCATGGTATTGGAGGCGGGGCTAGCCAAAACCATGTAACTGGAGGCGGGGACAGCAAAAACCATGTAACTGGAGGCGGGGACAGCAAAAACCATGTAACTGGAGGCAGGGCCATTCAAAAGCATGGTATTGGAGGCGGGCCAGCCAAGACCATGGTATTGAAGACGGGCCCAGCCAAAACCATGGAACTGGAGGCGGGGCCAGCCAAAAGCATGGTATTGGAGGGGGGGGCAGCCAAAAGCATGGTATTGGAGACGGGGCCAGCCAAAACCATGTAACTGGATGTGGGGCTAGCCAAAACCATGGTATTGGACGCGGGGCCAGACAAAACCATTGTATTGGAGGCGGTGTCCAGCAAAACCATGGTATTGGAGGCGGGGCCAGCCAAAACCATGGTATTGGAGGCGGGGCCAGCAAAAACCATGTAACTGGAGGCGGGGCCAGCCAAAAGCATGGTATTGGAGGGGGGGGGCAGCCAAAAGCATGGTATTGGAGGCGGGCCAGCCAAAACCATGTAACTGGATGTGGGGCTAGCCAAAACCATGGTATTGGACGCGGGGCCAGACAAAACCATTGTATTGGAGGCGGGTCCAGCCAAAAACACGGTATTGGAGGCGGGGCCAGCCAAAACCATGGTATTGGAGGCAGGCCCAGCAAAAACCATGGTATTGCAGGTGGGGCCAGCAAAAACCTTGTATCTGGAGGGAGGGCCAGCCAAAACCGAGGTATTGGAGGCAGGGCCAGCCAAAACCATGAAACTGGAGGTGGGGCCAGCCAAAACCATGGTATTGGAGGCAGGGCCAGCCAAAACCATGTAACTGGAGGCGGGGCCAGCCAAAACCATGGTATTGCAGGCAGGGCCAGTCAAACCCATGGTATTGGAGGCGGGGCCAGCCAAAACCATGTAACTGGAGGCGGGGCCAGCAAAAACCATGTAACTGGAGGCGGGGCCAGCCAAAAGCATGGTATTGGAGGGGGGGCCAGCCAAAAGCATGGTATTGGAGGCGGGGCCAGCCAAAACCATGTAACTGGAGGCGGGGCTAGCCAAAACCATGGTATTGGACGCGGGGCCAGACAAAACCATTGTATTGGAAGCGGGTCCAGCCAAAAACACGGTATTAGAGGCGGGGCCAGCCAAAACCATGTAACTGGAGGCGAGGCCAGCCAAACCATGGTATTGGAGGCAGGCCCAGCAAAAACCATGGTATTGGAGGTGGGGCCAGCAAAAACCTTGTAACTGGAGGCGGAGCCAGCCAAAACCATGGTATTAGTGGCAGAACCAGCCAAAACCATGTAACTGGAGGCAGGGCCAGCCAAAACCATGATATTGGAAGCGGGCCCAGCAAAAACCATGGTATTGGAGGTGGGGCCAACAAAAACCTTGTATCTGGAGGCGGGGCCAGCCAAACCCATGGTCGAGGCAGAACCAGCCAAAACCATGTAACTGGAGGCAGGGCCAGCCAAAACCGAGGTATTGGAGGCAGGGCCAGCCAAAACCATGTAACTGGAGGTGGGGCCAGCCAAAACCATGGTATTGGAGGCGGGCCAGCCAAGACCATGGTATGGAAGACGGGCCCAGCCAAAACAGTGGAACTGGAGGCGGGGCCAGCCAAAACCATGGTATTGAAGGCCGGGTCAGCCAAAACCATGGTATTGAAGACGAGCCCAGCCAAAACCATTGAACTGGATGAGGGGCCTACCAAAACCCTGGTATTGGAGGCGGGGCCAGCCAAAACCATGGTATTGGAGGCGTGGCTAGCCAAAACCATGGTTTTGGAGGTGGGCCTGCCAAGACCATGGTATTGGAGGCAGGGCCAGCAAAAACCATGGTATTGGAGGCGGGGCCAGCAAAAACCTTGTAACTGGAGGCCTGGCCAGCCAAAACCATGGTATTTGAGGCACGGCCAGCCAAAACCATGTAACTGGATGCAGGGCCAACCAAAACCATGGAACTGGAGGCGGGGCCAGCCAAAACCATGGTATTGGAGGCGGGGCCAGCCAAAACCATGTATTGGAGGCGTAGCCAGCCAAACCCATGGTTTTGGAGGCAGGGCCAGCCAAGACCATGGTATTGGAGGCAGGGCCAGCCAAGACCATGGTATTGGAGCGGGGCCAGCCAAAACCATGGAACTGGAGGCAGGGCAGGCCAAAACCATGGTATTGGATGCGGGGCCAGCCAAAACCATGGTATTGGAGGCGGGACCAGCCAAAACGATGGTATTGGAGGAGGGGCCAGCCAAAACCATGGTATTGGAGGCGGGGCCAGCCAAATCCATGGTATTGGAGGCAGGGCTAGCCAAAACCATGTAACTGGAGGCGGGGCCAGCCAAAACCATGGTATTGGAGGCGGGCCAGCCAAGACCATGGTATTGAAGACGGGCCCAGCCAAAACCATGGAACTGGATGCGGGGCCAGCCAAAACCATGGTATTGGAGGCAGGGCCAGCTAAAACCATGGTATTGGAGGCGGGAACAGCCAAAACCATGGTATTGGAGGCGGGGCTAGCCAAAACCATGGTATTGGAGGCATGTCCAGCCAAAACAATGGTATTGGAGGCGGGGCTAGCCAAAACCATGTAACTGGAGGGTGGGCCAGCCAAAACCATGGTATTGGAGGCGGGCCAGCCAAGACCATGGTATTGAAGATGGGCCCAGCCAAAACCATGGAATTGGGGACGGGGCCAGCCAAAACCATGGTATTGGAGGCAGGGCCAGCCAAAACCATGGTATTGGAGGCGGGGCCAGCCAAAACCATGTAACTGGAGGCAGGGCCAGCCAATACCATGGTATTGGAGGCGGGGCCTGCCAAAACCATGGTATTTGAAGCCGGGCCAGCCAAATCCGTGGTATTGGAATCAGGGCCAGCCAAAACCATGTAACCAAACGTTGGGCCAGCCAAAACCATGGTATTGGAGGCGGGCCATCCAAGACCATGGTATTGAAGATGGGCCCAGCCAAAACCATGGAACTGGATGAGGGGCCTGCCAAAACCATGGTATTGGAGGCGGGGCCAGCCAAAACCATGGTATTGGACGCGGGGCCAGACAAAACCATTGTATTGGAGGCGGTGTCCAGCAAAACCATGGTATTGGAGGCGGGGCCAGCCAAAACCATGGTATTGGAGGCGGGGCCAGCAAAAACCATGTAACTGGAGGCGGGGCCAGCCAAAAGCATGGAATTGGAGGGGGGGGGCAGCCAAAAGCATGGTATTGGAGGCGGGGCCAGCCAAAACCATGTAACTGGATGTGGGGCTAGCCAAAACCATGGTATTGGACGCGGGGCCAGACAAAACCATTGTATTGGAGGCGGGTCCAGCCAAAAACACGGTATTGGAGGCGGGGCCAGCCAAAACCATGTAGCTGGAGGCGGGGCCAGCCAAAACCATGGTATTGGAGGCAGGCCCAGCAAAAACCATGGTATTGGAGGTGGGGCCAGCAAAAACCTTGTAACTGGAGGCGGGGCCAGCCAAAACCATGGTATTAGAGGCGGAACCAGCCAAAACCATGTAACTGGAGGCAGGGCCACCCAAAACCATGGTATTGGAGGTGGGCCCAGCAAAAACCATGGTATTGCAGGTGGGGCCAGCAAAAACCTTGTATCTGGAGGGGGGGCCAGCCAAACCCGTGGTATTAGAGGCAGAATCAGCCAAAACCATGTAACTGGAGGCAGGGCCAGCCAAAACCGAGGTATTGGAGGCAGGGCCAGCCAAAACCATGAAACTGGAGGTGGGGCCAGCCAAAACCATGGTATTGGAGGCAGGGCCAGCCAAAACCATGTAACTGGAGGCGGGGCCAGCCAAAACCATGGTATTGCAGGCGGGGCCAGTCAAACCCATGGTATTGGAGGCGGGGCCAGCCAAAACCATGTAACTGGAGGCGGGGCCAGCAAAAACCATGTAACTGGAGGCGGGGCCAGCCAAAAGCATGGTATTGGAGGGGGGCCAGCCAAAAGCATGGTATTGGAGGCGGGGCCAGCCAAAACCATGTAACTGGAGGCGGGGCTAGCCAAAACCATGGTATTGGACGCGGGGCCAGACAAAACCATTGTATTGGAGGCGGGTCCAGCCAAAAACACGGTATTGGAGGCGGGGCCAGCCAAAACCATGTAACTGGAGGCGAGGCCAGCCAAACCATGGTATTGGAGGCAGGCCCAGCAAAAACCATGGTATTGGAGGTGGGGCCAGCAAAAACCTTGTAACTGGAGGCGGAGCCAGCCAAAACCATGGTATTAGAGGCAGAACCAGCCAAAACCATGTAACTGGAGGCAGGGCCAGCCAAAACCATGATATTGGAAGCGGGCCCAGCAAAAACCATGGTATTGGAGGTGGGGCCAACAAAAACCTTGTATCTGGAGGCGGGGCCAGCCAAACCCATGGTATTAGAGGCAGAACCAGCCAAAACCATGTAACTGGAGGCAGGGCCAGCCAAAACCGAGGTATTGGAGGCAGGGCCAGCCAAAACCATGTAACTGGAGGTGGGGCCAGCCAAAACCATGGTATTGGAGGCGGGCCAGCCAAGACCATGGTATGGAAGACGGGCCCAGCCAAAACCGTGGAACTGGAGGCGGGGCCAGCCAAAACCATGGTATTGAAGGCCGGGTCAGCCAAAACCATGGTATTGAAGACGAGCCCAGCCAAAACCATTGAACTGGATGAGGGGCCTACCAAAACCCTGGTATTGGAGGCGGGGCCAGCCAAAACCATGGTATTGGAGGCGTGGCTAGCCAAAACCATGGTTTTGGAGGTGGGCCTGCCAAGACCATGGTATTGGAGGCAGGGCCAGCAAAAACCATGGTATTGGAGGCGGGGCCAGCAAAAACCTTGTAACTGGAGGCCTGGCCAGCCAAAACCATGGTATTTGAGGCACGGCGAGCCAAAACCATGTAACTGGATGCAGGGCCAACCAAAACCATGGAACTGGAGGCGGGGCCAGCCAAAACCATGGTATTGGAGGCAGGGCCAGCCAAAACCATGTATTGGAGGCGTAGCCAGCCAAACCCATGGTTTTGGAGGCAGGGCCAGCCAAGACCATGGTATTGGAGGCAGGGCCAGCCAAGACCATGGTATTGGAGCGGGGCCAGCCAAAACCATGGAACTGGAGGCAGGGCAGGCCAAAACCATGGTATTGGATGCGGGGCCAGCCAAAACCATGGTATTGGAGGCGGGACCAGCCAAAACGATGGTATTGGAGGAGGGGCCAGCCAAAACCATGGTATTGGAGGCGGGGCCAGCCAAATCCATGGTATTGGAGGCAGGGCTAGCCAAAACCATGTAACTGGAGGCGGAGCCAGCCAAAACCATGGTATTGGAGGCGGGCCAGCCAAGACCATGGTATTGAAGACGGGCCCAGCCAAAACCATGGAACTGGATGCGGGGCCAGCCAAAACCATGGTATTGGAGGCAGAGCCAGCCAAAACCATGATATTGGAGGCAGGGCCAGCCAAAACCATGGTATTGGAGGTGGGGCAAGCCAAAACCATGGTATTGGAGACGGGGCCAACCAAAACCATGGTATTGGAGACGGGGCGAGCCAAAACCATGGTATTGGAGGTGGGGCTAGCCAAAACCATGGTATTAGAGGCAGGGCAAGCCAAAACCATGGTATTGAAGGTGGGGCTAGCCAAAACCATGTAACTGGAGGCAGGGCCAGCCAAAAGCATGGTATTTGAGGCGGGCCAGCCAAGACCATGGTATTGAAGACGGGCCCAGCCAAAACCATGGAACTGGAGGCAGGGCCAGCCAAAACCATGGTATTGGAGGCGGGACCAGCCAAAACCATGGTATTGGAGGCGGGGCTAGCCAAAACCATGGTATTGCAGGCGGGCCAGCCAAGACCATGGTATTGGAGGCGGGGCCAGCCAAAACCATGTAACTGGAGGCGGGGCCAGCAAAAACCATGTAACTGGAGGCGGGGCCAGCCAAAAGCATGGTATTGAAGGGGGGGCCAGCCAAAAGCATGGTATTGGAGGCGGGGCCAGCCAAAACCATGTAACTGGATCCGGGGCCAGACAAAACCATTGTATTGGAGGCGGGTCCAGCCAAAACCATGGTATTGGAGGCGGTCCCAGCCAAAACCAATAATATGGGAGGCGGGCCCAGCAAAAACCATTGTATTGGAGGGGGGGCCAGCAAAAACCTTGTAACTGGAGGCAGGGCCAGCCAAAACCATGGTATAAGAGGCGGGGCCAGCCAAAACCATGTAACTGGAGGCAGGGCCAGCCAAAACCATGGTATTGGAGGCGGGCACAGCAAAAACCATGGTATTGGAGGTGGGGCCAGCAAAAACCTTGTAACTGGAGGCAGGGCCAGCCAAAACCATGGTATTGGAGGCGGGCCCAGCAAAAACCATGGTATTGGAGGTGGGGCCAGCAAAAACCTTGTAACTGGAGGCGGGGCCAGACAAAACCATGGTATTAAAGGTCAAAACCATGGTATTGGAGGCGGGGCCATCCAAAAACATGTAACTGGAGGCGGGGCCAGCAAAAACCATGTAACTGGATGCAGGGCCAGCCAAGGGCATGGTATTGGGGGCGGGGCCAGCCAAAAGCATGGTATTGGAGGCGGGGCCAGCCAAAACCATGTAACTGGAGGCAGGGCTAGCCAACACCATGGTATTGGAGGCGGGGCCAGCCAAAACCATGGTATTGGATGCCGGGCCAGCCAAAACCATTGTTCTGGAGGAGGGGCCAGCCAAAACCATAGTATTGAAGGCGGGGCCAACCAAAACCATGTAACTGGAGGCGGGGCCAGCCAAAACCATGGTATTGGAGGTGGGCCAGCCAAGACCATGGTATTGAAGGGAGGGCCATCCAAAATCATGGAACTGGAGGCGGGGCCAGCCAAATCCATGGTATTGGAGGTGGGGCCAGCCAAAACCATGGCATTGGAGGCGGGGCCAGCCAAAACCATGTAACTGGAGGTGGGGACAGCCAAAACCATGGTATTGGAGGCAGGCATGCCAAGACCATGGTATTGGAGGCAGGGCCAACCAAAACCATGGTATTGGAGGCGTGGCTAGCCAAAACCATGGTATTGGAGGCAGGGCTAGCCAAAACCATGTAACTGGAGGCGGGGACAGCAAAAACCATGTAACTGAAGGCGGGGCCAGCCAAAACCATGGTATTGGAGGCGGGGCCAGCCAAAACCATGTAACTGGAGGCGGGGCCAGCAAAAACCATGTAACTGGAGGCAGGGCCAGCCAAAAGCATGGTATTGGAGGCGGGGCCAGCCAAAAGCATGGTATTGGAAGCAGGGCCAGCAAAACCACATAACTGGAGGCAGGGCCAGCCAAATCCATGGTATTGGAGGCGGGGCCAGCCAAAACCATGGTATTGGAGGCAGAGCCAGCCAAAACCATGATATTGGAGGTGGGGCAAGCCAAAAACATGGTATTGGAGACGGGGCCAACCAAAACCATGGTATTGGAGACGGGGCGAGCCAAAACCATGGTATTGGAGGTGGGGCTAGCCAAAACCATGGTGTTGGAGGCAGGGCCAGCCAAAACCATGGTATTGAAGGTGGGGCTAGCCAAAACCATGTAACTGGAGGCAGGGCCAGCCAAAAGCATGGTATTTGAGGCGGGCCAGCCAAGACCATGGTATTGAAGACAGGCCCAGCCAAAACCATGGAACTGGAGGCAGGGCCAGCCAAAACCATGGTATTGGAGGCGGGGCCAGCCAAAACCATGGTATTGGAGGCGGGGCTAGCCAAAACCATTGTATTGGAGGCGGGGCCAGCCAAAACCATGGTATTGCAGGCGGGCCAGCCAAGACCATGGTATTGGAGGCGGGGCCAGCCAAAACCATGTAACTGGAGGCGGGGCCAGCAAAAACCATGTAACTGGAGGCGGGGCCAGCCAAAAGCATGGTATTGAAGGGGGGGCCAGCCAAAAGCATGGTATTGGAGGCGGGGCCAGCCAAAACCATGCAACTGGAGGTGGGGCTAGCCAAAACCATGGTATTGGACGCAGGGCCAGACAAAACCATTGTATTGGAGGCGGGTCCAGCCAAAAACACGGTATTGGACGCGGGGCCAGCCAAAACCATGTAACTGGAGGCGGGGCCAGCCAAAACCATGGTATTGGAGGCGGGCCCAGCAAAAACCATGGTATTGGAGGTGGGGCCAGCAAAAACCTTGTAACTGGAGGCGGGGCCAGCCAAAACCATGGTATTAGAGGCGGAACCAGCCAAAACCATGTAACTGGAGGCTGGGGCAACCAAAACCATGGTATTGGAGTCGGGCCCAGCAAAAACCATGGTATTGGAGGTGGGGCCAGCAAAAATCTTGTATCTGGAGGTGGGGCCAGCCAAACCCATGGTATTAGAGGCAGAACCAGCCAAAACCATGTAACTCGAGGCAGGGCCAGCCAAAACCGAGGTATTGGAGGGAGGGCCAGCCAAAACCATGTAACTGGAGGTGGGGCCAGCCAAAACCATGGTATTGGAGGCAGGGACAGCCAAAACCATGTAACTGGAGGCGGGGCCAGCCAAAACCATGGTATTGCAGGCGGGGCCAGTCAAACCCATGATATTGAGGTGGGGCCAGCAAAAACCATGTAACTGGAGGCGGGGCCAGCCAAAAGCATGGTATTGGACGGGGGCCAGCCAAAAGCATGGTATTGGAGGCGGGGCCAGCCAAAAACATGTAACTGGAGGTGGGGCTAGCCAAAACCATGGTATTGGACGCGGGGCCAGACAAAACCATTGTATTGGAGGCGGGTCCAGCCAAAAACACGGTGTTGGAGGCGGGGCCAGCCAAAACCATGTAACTGGAGGCGGGGCCAGCCAAAACCATGGTATTGGAGGCGGGCCCAGCAAAAACCATGGTATTGGAGGTGGGGCCAGCAAAAACCTTGTAACTCTAGGCAGAACCAGCCAAAACCAAATAACTGGAGACAGGGCCAGCCAAAACCGAGGTATTGGAGGCGGGGCCAGCCATAACCATGGTATTGCAGGCCGGGTCAGCTAAAACCATGGTATTGAAGACGAGCCCAGCCAAAACCATTGAAATGGATGAGGGGCCTGCCAAAACCCTGGTATTGGAGGCGGGGCCAGCCAAAACAATGGTATTGGAGGCGTGGCTAGCCAAAACCATGGTATTGGAGGCAGGGCTAGCCAAAACCATGGTATTGGGGGCGGGGCTAGCCAAAACCATGTAACTGGAGGTGGGGACAGCAAAAACCATGTAACTGAAGGCAGGGCCAGCCAAAACCATGGTATTGGAGGTGGGGCCAGCCAAAACCATGTGACTGGAGGCGGGGCCAGCAAAAACCATGTAACTGGAGGCAGGGCCAGCCAGAAGCATGGTATTGAAGGCCGGGCCAGCCAAAAGCATGGTATTGGAAGCGGGGCCAGCCAAAACCATGTAACTGGAGGCAGGGCCAGCCAAAACCATGGTATTGGAGGCGGGGCCAGCCAAAACCATTGTATTGGAGGCGGTCTCCAGCAAAACCATGTAACTGGAGGCGGGGCCAGCCAAAACCATGGTATTGGAGGCGGGGCCAGCCAAAACCATGGTATTGGAGACGGGGCCAGCCAAAACCATGGTATTGGAGGCGGGGCTAGCCAAAACCATGGTATTGGAGGCGGGGCCAGCCAAAACCATGGTATTGGAGGCGGGGACAGCAAAAACCATGTAACTGGAGGCGGGGACAGCAAAAACCATGTAACTGGAGGCAGGGCCATTCAAAAGCATGGTATTGGAGGCGGGCCAGCCAAGACCATGGTATTGAAGACGGGCCCAGCCAAAACCATGGAACTGGAGGCGGGGCCAGCCAAAAGCATGGTATTGGAGGGGGGGGGCAGCCAAAAGCATGGTATTGGAGACGGGGCCAGCCAAAACCATGTAACTGGATGTGGGGCTAGCCAAAACCATGGTATTGGACGCGGGGCCAGACAAAACCATTGTATTGGAGGCGGTGTCCAGCAAAACCATGGTATTGGAGGCGGGGCCAGCCAAAACCATGGTATTGGAGGCGGGGCCAGCAAAAACCATGTAACTGGAGGCGGGGCCAGCCAAAAGCATGGTATTGGAGGGGGGGGGGCAGCCAAAAGCATGGTATTGGAGGCGGGGCCAGCCAAAACCATGTAACTGGATGTGGGGCTAGCCAAAACCATGGTATTGGACGCGGGGCCAGACAAAACCATTGTATTGGAGGCGGGTCCAGCCAAAAACACGGTATTGGAGGCGGGGCCAGCCAAAACCATGTAGCTGGAGGCGGGGCCAGCCAAAACCATGGTATTGGAGGCAGGCCCAGCAAAAACCATGGTATTGGAGGTGGGGCCAGCAAAAACCTTGTAACTGGAGGCGGGGCCAGCCAAAACCATGGTATTAGAGGCGGAACCAGCCAAAACCATGTAACTGGAGGCAGGGCCACCCAAAACCATCGAATTGGAGGTAGGCCCAGCAAAAACCATGGTATTGCAGGTGGGGCCAGCAAAAACCTTGTATCTGGAGGGGGGGCCAGCCAAACCCGTGGTATTAGAGGCAGAATCAGCCAAAACCATGTAACTGGAGGCAGGGCCAGCCAAAACCGAGGTATTGGAGGCAGGGCCAGCCAAAACCATGAAACTGGAGGTGGGGCCAGCCAAAACCATGGTATTGGAGGCAGGGCCAGCCAAAACCATGTAACTGGACGCGGGGCCAGCCAAAACCATGGTATTGCAGGCAGGGCCAGTCAAACCCATGGTATTGGAGGCGGGGCCAGCCAAAACCATGTAACTGGAGGCGGGGCCAGCAAAAACCATGTAACTGGAGGCGGGGCCAGCCAAAAGCATGGTATTGGAGGGGGGGCCAGCCAAAAGCATGGTATTGGAGGCGGGGCCAGCCAAAACCATGTAACTGGAGGCGGGGCTAGCCAAAACCATGGTATTGGACGCGGGGCCAGACGAAACCATTGTATTGGAGGCGGGTCCAGCCAAAAACACGGTATTAGAGGCGGGGCCAGCCAAAACCATGTAACTGGAGGCGAGGCCAGCCAAACCATGGTATTGGAGGCAGGCCCAGCAAAAACCATGGTATTGGAGGTGGGGCCAGCAAAAACCTTGTAACTGGAGGCGGAGCCAGCCAAAACCATGGTATTAGTGGCAGAACCAGCCAAAACCATGTAACTGGAGGCAGGGCCAGCCAAAACCATGATATTGGAAGCGGGCCCAGCAAAAACCATGGTATTGGAGGTCGGGCCAACAAAAACCTTGTATCTGGAGGCGGGGCCAGCCAAACCCATGGTAGAGGCAGAACCAGCCAAAACCATGTAACTGGAGGCAGGGCCAGCCAAAACCGAGGTATTGGAGGCAGGGCCAGCCAAAACCATGTAACTGGAGGTGGGGCCAGCCAAAACCATGGTATTGGAGGCGGGCCAGCCAAGACCATGGTATGGAAGACGGGCCCAGCCAAAACCGTGGAACTGGAGGCGGGGCCAGCCAAAACCATGGTATTGAAGGCCGGGTCAGCCAAAACCATGGTATTGAAGACGAGCCCAGCCAAAACCATTGAACTGGATGAGGGGCCTACCAAAACCCTGGTATTGGAGGCGGGGCCAGCCAAAACCATGGTATTGGAGGCGTGGCTAGCCAAAACCATGGTTTTGGAGGTGGGCCTGCCAAGACCATGGTATTGGAGGCAGGGCCAGCAAAAACCATGGTATTGGAGGCGGGGCCAGCAAAAACCTTGTAACTGGAGGCCTGGCCAGCCAAAACCATGGTATTTGAGGCACGGCCAGCCAAAACCATGTAACTGGATGCAGGGCCAACCAAAACCATGGAACTGGAGGCGGGGCCAGCCAAAACCATGGTATTGGAGGCGGGGCCAGCCAAAACCATGTATTGGAGGCGTAGCCAGCCAAACCCATGGTTTTGGAGGCAGGGCCAGCCAAGACCATGGTATTGGAGGCAGGGCCAGCCAAGACCATGGTATTGGAGCGGGGCCAGCCAAAACCATGGAACTGGAGGCAGGGCAGGCCAAAACCATGGTATTGGATGCGGGGCCAGCCAAAACCATGGTATTGGAGGCGGGACCAGCCAAAACGATGGTATTGGAGGAGGGGCCAGCCAAAACCATGGTATTGGAGGCGGGGCCAGCCAAATCCATGGTATTGGAGGCAGGGCTAGCCAAAACCATGTAACTGGAGGCGGGGCCAGCCAAAACCATGGTATTGGAGGCGGGCCAGCCAAGACCATGGTATTGAAGACGGGCCCAGCCAAAACCATGGAACTGGATGCGGGGCCAGCCAAAACCATGGTATTGGAGGCAGGGCCAGCTAAAACCATGGTATTGGAGGCGGGAACAGCCAAAACCATGGTATTGGAGGCGGGGCTAGCCAAAACCATGGTATTGGAGGCATGTCCAGCCAAAACAATGGTATTGGAGGCGGGGCTAGCCAAAACCATGTAACTGGAGGGTGGGCCAGCCAAAACCATGGTATTGGAGGCGGGCCAGCCAAGACCATGGTATTGAAGATGGGCCCAGCCAAAACCATGGAATTGGGGACGGGGCCAGCCAAAACCATGGTATTGGAGGCAGGGCCAGCCAAAACCATGGTATTGGAGGCGGGGCCAGCCAAAACCATGCAACTGGAGGCAGGGCCAGCCAATACCATGGTATTGGAGGCGGGGCCTGCCAAAACCATGGTATTTGAAGCCGGGCCAGCCAAATCCGTGGTATTGGAATCAGGGCCAGCCAAAACCATGTAACCAAACGTTGGGCCAGCCAAAACCATGGTATTGGAGGCGGGCCATCCAAGACCATGGTATTGAAGATGGGCCCAGCCAAAACCATGGAACTGGATGAGGGGCCTGCCAAAACCATGGTATTGGAGGCGGGGCCAGCCAAAACCATGGTATTGGACGCGGGGCCAGACAAAACCATTGTATTGGAGGCGGTGTCCAGCAAAACCATGGTATTGGAGGCGGGGCCAGCCAAAACCATGGTATTGGAGGCGGGGCCAGCAAAAACCATGTAACTGGAGGCGGGGCCAGCCAAAAGCATGGAATTGGAGGGGGGGGGGCAGCCAAAAGCATGGTATTGGAGGCGGGGCCAGCCAAAACCATGTAACTGGATGTGGGGCTAGCCAAAACCATGGTATTGGACGCGGGGCCAGACAAAACCATTGTATTGGAGGCGGGTCCAGCCAAAAACACGGTATTGGAGGCGGGGCCAGCCAAAACCATGTAGCTGGAGGCGGGGCCAGCCAAAACCATGGTATTGGAGGCAGGCCCAGCAAAAACCATGGTATTGGAGGTGGGGCCAGCAAAAACCTTGTAACTGGTGGCGGGGCCAGCCAAAACCATGGTATTAGAGGCGGAACCAGCCAAAACCATGTAACTGGAGGCAGGGCCACCCAAAACCATGGTATTGGAGGTGGGCCCAGCAAAAACCATGGTATTGCAGGTGGGGCCAGCAAAAACCTTGTATCTGGAGGGGGGGCCAGCCAAACCCGTGGTATTAGAGGCAGAATCAGCCAAAACCATGTAACTGGAGGCAGGGCCAGCCAAAACCGAGGTATTGGAGGCAGGGCCAGCCAAAACCATGAAACTGGAGGTGGGGCCAGCCAAAACCATGGTATTGGAGGCAGGGCCAGCCAAAACCATGTAACTGGAGGCGGGGCCAGCCAAAACCATGGTATTGCAGGCGGGGCCAGTCAAACCCATGGTATTGGAGGCGGGGCCAGCCAAAACCATGTAACTGGAGGCGGGGCCAGCAAAAACCATGTAACTGGAGGCGGGGCCAGCCAAAAGCATGGTATTGGAGGGGGGCCAGCCAAAAGCATGGTATTGGAGGCGGGGCCAGCCAAAACCATGTAACTGGAGGCGGGGCTAGCCAAAACCATGGTATTGGACGCGGGGCCAGACAAAACCATTGTATTGGAGGCGGGTCCAGCCAAAAACACGGTATTGGAGGCGGGGCCAGCCAAAACCATGTAACTGGAGGCGAGGCCAGCCAAACCATGGTATTGGAGGCAGGCCCAGCAAAAACCATGGTATTGGAGGTGGGGCCAGCAAAAACCTTGTAACTGGAGGCGGAGCCAGCCAAAACCATGGTATTAGAGGCAGAACCAGCCAAAACCATGTAACTGGAGGCAGGGCCAGCCAAAACCATGATATTGGAAGCGGGCCCAGCAAAAACCATGGTATTGGAGGTGGGGCCAACAAAAACCTTGTATCTGGAGGCGGGGCCAGCCAAACCCATGGTATTAGAGGCAGAACCAGCCAAAACCATGTAACTGGAGGCAGGGCCAGCCAAAACCGAGGTATTGGAGGCAGGGCCAGCCAAAACCATGTAACTGGAGGTGGGGCCAGCCAAAACCATGGTATTGGAGGCGGGCCAGCCAAGACCATGGTATGGAAGACGGGCCCAGCCAAAACCGTGGAACTGGAGGCGGGGCCAGCCAAAACCATGGTATTGAAGGCCGGGTCAGCCAAAACCATGGTATTGAAGACGAGCCCAGCCAAAACCATTGAACTGGATGAGGGGCCTACCAAAACCCTGGTATTGGAGGCGGGGCCAGCCAAAACCATGGTATTGGAGGCGTGGCTAGCCAAAACCATGGTTTTGGAGGTGGGCCTGCCAAGACCATGGTATTGGAGGCAGGGCCAGCAAAAACCATGGTATTGGAGGCGGGGCCAGCAAAAACCCTGTAACTGGAGGCCTGGCCAGCCAAAACCATGGTATTTGAGGCACGGCGAGCCAAAACCATGTAACTGGATGCAGGGCCAACCAAAACCATGGAACTGGAGGCGGGGCCAGCCAAAACCATGGTATTGGAGGCGGGGCCAGCCAAAACCATGTATTGGAGGCGTAGCCAGCCAAACCCATGGTTTTGGAGGCAGGGCCAGCCAAGACCATGGTATTGGAGGCAGGGCCAGCCAAGACCATGGTATTGGAGCGGGGCCAGCCAAAACCATGGAACTGGAGGCAGGGCAGGCCAAAACCATGGTATTGGATGCGGGGCCAGCCAAAACCATGGTATTGGAGGCGGGACCAGCCAAAACGATGGTATTGGAGGAGGGGCCAGCCAAAACCATGGTATTGGAGGCGGGGCCAGCCAAATCCATGGTATTGGAGGCAGGGCTAGCCAAAACCATGTAACTGGAGGCGGGGCCAGCCAAAACCATGGTATTGGAGGCGGGCCAGCCAAGACCATGGTATTGAAGACGGGCCCAGCCAAAACCATGGAACTGGATGCGGGGCCAGCCAAAACCATGGTATTGGAGGCAGGGCCAGCTAAAACCATGGTATTGGAGGCGGGAACAGCCAAAACCATGGTATTGGAGGCGGGGCTAGCCAAAACCATGGTATTGGAGGCATGTCCAGCCAAAACAATGGTATTGGAGGCGGGGCTAGCCAAAACCATGTAACTGGAGGGTGGGCCAGCCAAAACCATGGTATTGGAGGCGGGCCAGCCAAGACCATGGTATTGAAGATGGGCCCAGCCAAAACCATGGAATTGGGGACGGGGCCAGCCAAAACCATGGTATTGGAGGCAGGGCCAGCCAAAACCATGGTATTGGAGGCGTGGCCAGCCGAAACCATGTAACTGGAGGCAGGGCCAGCCAATACCATGTAACTGGAGGCGGGGACAGCAAAAACCATGTAACTGAAGGCGGGGCCAGTCAAAACCATGGTATTGGAGGCGGGCCCAGCAAAAACCATGGTATTGGATGCGGGGCCAGCAAAAACCTTGTAACTGGAGGCAGGGCCAGCCAAAACCATGGTATTGGAGGCAGGCACAGCAAAAACCATGTAACTGGAGGTGGGGCCAACCAAAACCATGGTATTGAAGACGGCCCAGCCAAAACCATAGAACTGGAGCTGGGGCCAGCCTAAACCATAGTATTGGAGGCGGGGCCATCCAAGACTATGGTATTGAAGACGAGCCCAGCAAAGACCATGGAACTGGAGGCGGGGCCAGCCAAAACCATGTAACTGGAGGCAGGGCCAGCCAAAACCATGGTATTGGAGGCGGGGCAGGCCAAAACCATGTAACTGGAGGCGGGGCCAGTCAAAACCATGGTATTGGGGGTGGGGCCACCCAAAACCATGGTATTGCAGGCAAGGCCAGCCAAAACCATGGTATTGGAGGTGGGGCTAGCCAAAACCATGGTATTGGAGACGGGGCCAGCCAAAACAATGGTATTGGAGGCGGGGCCAGCCAAAACCATGGTATTAGAGGAGGGGCTAGCCAAAACCATGGTATTGGAGGCAGGGCCAGACAAAACCATGGTATTGGAGGCGGGGCTAGCCAAAACCATGTAACTGGAGGCAGGGACAGCAAAAACCATGTAACTGGAGGCAGGGTCAGCCAAAAGCAGGGTATTGGAGGCAGGCCAGCCAAGACCATGGTTTTGAAGACGGGCCCAGCCAAAACCATGGAACTGGAGGCAGGGCCAACCAAAACCATGGTATTGGAGGCGGGGCCAGTCAAAACCATGGTATTGGAGGCGCGGCCAGCCAAAACCATGTAACTGGAGGCGGGGCCAGCAAAAAACATGTAACTGGAGGCGGGGCCAGCCAAAAGCATGGTATTGGAGGGGGGGCCAGCCAAAAGCATGGTATTGGAGGCGGGGCCAGCCAAAACCATGTAACTGGATGCGGGGCCAGACAAAACCATTGTATTGGAGGCGGGTCCAGTCAAAACCATGGTATTGGAGGCGGTCCCAGCCAAAACCAATAATATGGGAGGCGGGCCCAGCAAAAACCATGGTATTGGAGGTGGGGCCAGCAAAAACCTTGCAACTGGAGGCAGGGCCAGCCAAAACCATGGTATAAGAGGCGGGGCCAGCTAAAACCATGTAACTGGAGGCAGGGCCAGCCAAAACCATGGTATTGGAGGCGGGCACAGCAAAAACCATGGTATTGGAGGTGGGGCCAGCAAAAACCTTGTAACTGGAGGCAGGGCCAGCCAAAACCATGGAATTGGAGGCGGGCCCAGCAAAAACCATGGTATTGGAGGTGGGGCCAGCAAAAACCTTGTAACTGGAGGCGGGGCCAGACAAAACCATGGTATTAAAGGTCAAAACCATGGTATTGGAGGCGGGGCCATCCAAAAACATGTAACTGGAGGCGGGGCCAGCAAAAACCATGTAACTGGATGCAGGGCCAGCCAAGGGCATGGTATTGGGGGCGGGGCCAGCCAAAAGCATGGTATTGGAGGCGGGGCCAGCCAAAACCATGTAACTGGAGGCAGGGCTAGCCAACACCATGGTATTGGAGGCGGGGCCAGCCAAAACCATGGTATTGGATGCCGGGCCAGCCAAAACCATTGTACTGGAGGAGGGGCCAGCCAAAACCATAGTATTGAAGGCAGGGCCAACCAAAACCATGTAACTGGAGGCGGGGCCAGCCAAAACCATGGTATTGGAGGTGGGCCAGCCAAGACCATGGTATTGAAGGGAGGGCCATCCAAAATCATGGAACTGGAGGCGGGGCCAGCCAAATCCATGATATTGGAGGTGGGGCCAGCCAAAACCATGGCATTGGAGGCGGGGCCAGCCAAAACCATGTAACTGGAGGTGGGGACAGCCAAAACCATGGTATTGGAGGCAGGCATGCCAAGACCATGGTATTGGAGGCAGGGCCAACCAAAACCATGGTATTGGAGGCGTGGCTAGCCAAAACCATGGTATTGGAGGCAGGGCTAGCCAAAACCATGTAACTGGAGGCGGGGACAGCAAAAACCATGTAACTGAAGGCGGGGCCAGCCAAAACCATGGTATTGGAGGCGGGGCCAGCCAAAACCATGTAACTGGAGGCGGGGCCAGCAAAAACCATATAACTGGAGGCAGGGCCAGCCAAAAGCATGGTATTGGAGGCGGGGCCAGCCAAAAGCATGGTATTGGAAGCAGGGCCAGCAAAACCACATAACTGGAGGCAGGGCCAGCCAAATCCATGGTATTGGAGGCGGGGCCAGCCAAAACCATGGTATTGGAGGCAGAGCCAGCCAAAACCATGATATTGGAGGCAGGGCCAGCCAAAACCATGGTATTGGAGGTGGGGCAAGCCAAAACCATGGTATTGGAGACGGGGCCAACCAAAACCATCGTATTGGAGACGGGGCGAGTCAAAACCATGGTATTGGAGGCAGGGCCAGCCAAAACCATGGTATTGAAGGTGGGGCTAGCCAAAACCATGTAACTGGAGGCAGGGCCAGCCAAAAGCATGGTATTTGAGGCGGGCCAGCCAAGACCATGGTATTGAAGACAGGCCCAGCCAAAACCATGGAACTGGAGGCAGGGCCAGCCAAAACCATGGTATTGGAGGCGGGGCCAGCCAAAACCATGGTATTGGAGGCGGGGCTAGCCAAAACCATTGTATTGGAGGCGGGGCCAGCCAAAACCATGGTATTGCAGGCGGGCCAGCCAAGACCATGGTATTGGAGGCGGGGCCAGCCAAAACCATGTAACTGGAGGCGGGGCCAGCAAAAACCATGTAACTGGAGGCGGGGCCAGCCAAAAGCATGGTATTGAAGGGGGGGCCAGCCAAAAGCATGGTATTGGAGGCGGGGCCAGCCAAAACCATGCAACTGGAGGTGGGGCTAGCCAAAACCATGGTATTGGACGCAGGGCCAGACAAAACCATTGTATTGGAGGCGGGTCCAGCCAAAAACACGGTATTGGACGCGGGGCCAGCCAAAACCATGTAACTGGAGGCGGGGCCAGCCAAAACCATGGTATTGAAGGTGGGGCCAGCAAAAACCTTGTAACTGGAGGCGGGGCCAGCCTAAACCATGGTATTAGAGGCGGAACCAGCCAAAACCATGTAACTGGAGGCAGGGCCACCCAAAACCATGGTATTGGAGGCGGGCCCAGCAAAAACCATGGTATTGGAGGTGGGGCCAGCAAAAATCTTGTATCTGGAGGTGGGGCCAGCCAAACCCATGGTATTAGAGGCAGAACCAGCCAAAACCATGTAACTCGAGGCAGGGCCAGCCAAAACCGAGGTATTGGAGGGAGGGCCAGCCAAAACCATGTAACTGGAGGTGGGGCCAGCCAAAACCATGGTATTGGAGGCAGGGCCAGCCAAAACCATGTAACTGGAGGCGGGGCCAGCCAAAACCATGGTATTGCAGGCGGGGCCAGTCAAACCCATGATATTGAGGCGGGGCCAGCAAAAACCATGTAACTGGAGGCGGGGCCAGCCAAAAGCATGGTATTGGACGGGGGCCAGCCAAAAGCATGGTATTGGAGGCGGGGCCAGCCAAAAACATGTAACTGGAGGTGGGGCTAGCCAAAAGCATGGTATTGGACGCGGGGCCAGACAAAACCATTGTATTCGAGGCGGGTCCAGCCAAAAACACGGTATTGGAGGCGGGGCCAGCCAAAACCATGTAACTGGAGGCGGGGCCAGCCAAAACCATGGTATTGGAGGCGGGCCCAGCAAAAACCATGGTATTGGAGGTGGGGCCAGCAAAAACCTTGTAACTCTAGGCAGAACCAGCCAAAACCAAATAACTGGAGACAGGGCCAGCCAAAACCGAGGTATTGGAGGCGGGGCCAGCCATAACCATGGTATTGCAGGCCGGGTCAGCTAAAACCATGGTATTGAAGACGAGCCCAGCCAAAACTATTGAAATGGATGAGGGGCCTGCCAAAACCCTGGTATTGGAGGCGGGGCCAGCCAAAACAATGGTATTGGAGGCGTGGCTAGCCAAAACCATGGTATTGGAGGCAGGGCTAGCCAAAACCATGGTATTGGAGGCGGGGCTAGCCAAAACCATGTAACTGGAGGCGGTGACAGCAAAAACCATGTAACTGAAGGCAGGGCCAGCCAAAACCATGGTATTGGAGGTGGGGCCAGCCAAAACCATGTGACTGGAGGCGGGGCCAGCAAAAACCATGTAACTGGAGGCAGGGCCAGCCAGAAGCATGGTATTGAAGGCCGGGCCAGCCAAAAGCATGGTATTGGAAGCGGGGCCAGCCAAAACCATGTAACTGGAGGCAGGGCCAGCCAAAACCATGGTATTGGAGGCGGGGCCAGCCAAAACCATTGTATTGGAGGCGGTGTCCAGCAAAACCATGTAACTGGAGGCGGGGCCAGCCAAAACCATGGTATTGGAGGCGGGGCCAGCCAAAACCATGGTATTGGAGACTGGGCCAGCCAAAACCATGGTATTGGAGGCGGGGCTAGCCAAAACCATGGTATTGGAGGCGGGGCCAGCCAAAACCATGGTATTGGAGGCGGGGCTAGCCAAAACCATGTAACTGGAGGCGGGGACAGCAAAAACCATGTAACTGGAGGCAGGGCCATTCAAAAGCATGGTATTGGAGGCGGGCCAGCCAAGACCATGGTATTGAAGACGGGCCCAGCCAAAACCATGGAACTGGAGGCGGGGCCAGCCAAAAGCATGGTATTGGAGGGGGGGGCAGCCAAAAGCATGGTATTGGAGGCGGGGCCAGCCAAAACCATGTAACTGGATGTGGGGCTAGCCAAAACCATGGTATTGGACGCGGGGCCAGACAAAACCATTGTATTGGAGGCGGTGTCCAGCAAAACCATGGTATTGGAGGCGGGGCCAGCCAAAACCATGGTATTGGAGGCGGGGCCAGCAAAAACCATGTAACTGTAGGCGGGGCCAGCCAAAAGCATGGTATTGGAGGCGGGGCAGCCAAAAGCATGGTATTGGAGGCGGGGCCAGCCAAAACCATGTAACTGGATGTGGGGCTAGCCAAAACCATGGTATTGGACGCGGGGCCAGACAAAACCATTGTATTGGAGGCGGGTCCAGCCAAAAACACGGTATTGGAGGCGGGGCCAGCCAAAACCATGTAGCTGGAGGCGGGGCCAGCCAAAACCATGGTATTGGAGGCAGGCCCAGCAAAAACCATGGTATTGGAGGTGGGGCCAGCAAAAACCTTGTAACTGGAGGCGGGGCCAGCCAAAACCATGGTATTAGAGGCGGAACCAGCCAAAACCATGTAACTGGAGGCAGGGCCACCCAAAACCATGGTATTGGAGGTGGGCCCAGCAAAAACCATGGTATTGCAGGTGGGGCCAGCAAAAACCTTGTATCTGGAGGGGGGGCCAGCCAAACCCGTGGTATTAGAGGCAGAATCAGCCAAAACCATGTAACTGGAGGCAGGGCCAGCCAAAACCTAGGTATTGGAGGCAGGGCCAGCCAAAACCATGAAACTGGAGGTGGGGCCAGCCAAAACCATGGTATTGGAGGCAGGGCCAGCCAAAACCATGTAACTGGAGGCGGGGCCAGCCAAAACCATGGTATTGCAGGCGGGGCCAGTCAAACCCATGGTATTGGAGGGGGGGCCAGCCAAAACCATGTAACTGGAGGCGGGGCCAGCAAAAACCATGTAACTGGAGGCGGGGCCAGCCAAAAGCATGGTATTGGAGGGGGGGCCAGCCAAAAGCATGGTATTGGAGGCAGGGCCAGCCAAAACCATGTAACTGGAGGCGGGGCTAGCCAAAACCATGGTATTGGACGCGGGGCCAGACAAAACCATTGTATTGGAGGCGGGTCCAGCCAAAAACACGGTATTGGAGGCGGGGCCAGCCAAAACCATGTAACTGGAGGCGAGGCCAGCCAAACCATGGTATTGGAGGCGGGCCCAGCAAAAACCATGGTATTGGAGGTGGGGCCAGCAAAAACCTTGTAACTGGAGGCGGAGCCAGCCAAAACCATGGTATTAGAGGCAGAACCAGCCAAAACCATGTAACTGGAGGGAGGGCCAGCCAAAACCATGATATTGGAAGCGGGCCCAGCAAAAACCATGGTATTGGAGGTGGGTCCAACAAAAACCTTGTATCTGGAGGCGGGGCCAGCCAAACCCATGGTATTAGAGGCAGAACCAGCCAAAACCATGTAACTGGAGGCAGGGCCAGCCAAAACCGAGGTATTGGAGGCAGGGCCAGCCAAAAACATGTAACTGGAGGTGGGGCCAGCCAAAACCATGGTATTGGAGGCGGGCCAGCCAAGACCATGGTATGGAAGACGGGCCCAGCCAAAACCGTGGAACTGGAGGCGGGGCCAGCCAAAACCATGGTATTGAAGGCCGGGTCAGCCAAAACCATGGTATTGGAGGCGTGGCTATCCAAAACCATGGTATTGGAGGCAGGGCTAGCCAAAACCATGGTATTGGAGGCGGGGCTAGCCAAAAGCATGGTATTGGAGGCCGGGCCAGCCAAAACCATGTAACTGGAGGCAGGGACAGCCAAAACCATGGTATTGGAGGCGGTGTCCAGCAAAACCATGTAACTGGAGGAGGGGCCAGCCAAAACCATGGTATTGAAGGCCGGGTGAGCCAAAACCATGGTATTGAAGACGAGCCCAGCCAAAACCATTGAACTTAATGAGGGGCCTGCCAAAACCCTGGTATTGGAGGCGGGGCCAGCCAAAACCATGGTATTGGAGGCGTGGCTAGCCAAAACCATGGTATTGGAGGCAGGGCTAGCCAAAACCATGGTATTGGAGGCAGGGCTAGCCAAAACCATATAACTGGAGGCGGGGACAGCAAAAACCATGTAACTGAAGGCGGGGCCAGCCAAAACCATGGTATTGGAGGTGGGGCCAGCCAAAACCAGGTGACTGGAGGCAGGGCCAGCCAAAAGCCTGGTATTGGAGGCCGGGACAGCCAAAAGCATGGTATTGGAAGCGGGGCCAGCCAAAACCATGTAACTGGAGGCAGGGCCAGCCAAAACCATGGTATTGGAGGCGGGGCCAGCCAAAACCATTGTATTGGAGGCGGTGTCCAGCAAAACCATGTAACTGGAGGCGGGGCCTGCCAAAACCATGGTATTGGAAGCAGGGCCAGCCAAAACCATGGTATTGTAGGCAGGGCCAGCCAAAACCATGGTATTGGAGGCAGGGCTAGCCAAAACCATGGTATTGGAGACGGGGCCAGCAAAAACCATGGTATTGGAGACGGGGCCAGCCAAAACCATGGTATTGGAGGCGGGGCTAGCAAAAACCATGGTATTGTAGGCGGGGCCAGCCAAAACCCTGGTATTGGAGGCAGGGCTAGCCAAAACCATGTAACTGGAGGCGGGGACAGCAAAAACCATGTAACTGGAGGCAGGGCCAGCCAAAAGCATGGTATTGGAGGTACTCCAGCCAAGACCATGGTATTGAAGATGGGCCCAGCCAAAACCATGGAACTGGAGGCAGGGCCAACCAAAACCATAGTATTGGAGGCGGGGCCTGCCAAAACCATGGTATTGGAGGCGGGGCTAGCCAAAACCATGGTATTGGAGGCGGGGCAAGCCAAAACCATGGTATTGCAGGCGGGGCCAGTAAGAACCAAGTATTGGAGGTGGGGCCAGCCAAAACAATGTAAATGGATGCGGGGCCAGCAAAAAACCATGTAACTGGAGGCGGGACTAGCCAAAACCATGGTATTGGACGCGGGGCCAGACAAAACCATTGTATTGGAGGCGGGTCCAGCCAAAAACACGGTATTGGACGCAGGGCCAGCCAAAACCATGTAACTGGAGGCGAGGCCAGCCAAAACCATGGTATTGGAGGCGGGCCCAGCAAAAACCATGGTATTGGAGGTGGGGCCAGCAAAAACCTTGTAACTGGAGGCGGGGCCAGCCAAAACCATGGTATTAGAGGCAGAACCAGCCAAAACCATGTAACTGGAGGCAGGGCCAGCCAAAACCATGATATTGGAAGCGGGCCCAGCAAAAACCATGGTATTGGAGGTGGGGCCAGCAAAAACCTTGTATCTGGAGGCGGGGCCAGCCAAACCCATGGTATTAGAGGCAGAGCCAGCCAAAACCATGTAACTGGAGGCAGGGCCAGCCAAAACCGAGGTATTGGAGGCAGGGCCAGCCAAAACCATGTAACTGGAGGTGGGGCCAGCCAAAACCATGGTATTGGAGGCGGGCTAGCCAAGACCATGGTATGGAAGACGGGCCCAGCCAAAACCATGGAACTGGAGGCGGGGCCAGCCAAAACCATGGCATTGAAGGCTGGGTCAGCCAAAACCATGGTATTGAAGACGAGCCCAGCCAAAACCATTGAACTGGATGAGGGGCCGACCAAAACCCTGGTATTGGAGGCGGGGCCAGCCAAACCCATGGTATTGGAGGCGTGGCTAGCCAACACCATGGTATTGGAGGCAGGGCTAGCCAAAACCATGGTATTGGAGGCGGGGCTAGCCAAAACCATGTAACTGGAGGCGGGGACAGCAAAAACCATGTAACTGAAGGTCGGGCCAGCCAAAACCATGGTATTGGAGGTGGGGCCAGCCAAAACCAGGTGACTGGAGGCGGGGCCAGCAAAAACCATGTAACTGGAGGCGGGCCAGCCAAAAGCATGGTATTGGAGGCCGGGCCAGCCAAAAGCATGGTATTGGAAGCGGGGCCAGCCAAAACCATGTAACTGGAGGCAGGGACAGCCAAAACCATGGTATTGGAGGCGGTGTCCAGCAAAACCATGTAACTGGAGGTGGGGCCAGCCAAAACCATGGTATTGGAGGCAGGGCCAGCCAAAACCATGTTATTGTAGGCAGGGCCAGCCAAAACCATGGTATTGGAGGCGGGCCAGCCAAGACCATGGTATGGAAGACGGTCCCAGCCAAAACCATGGAACTGGAGGCGGGGCCAGCCAAAACCATGGTATTGAAGGCCGGATCAGCCAAAACCATGGTATTGAAGATGAGCCCAGCCAAAACCATTGAACTGGATGAGGGGCCTGCCAAAACCCTGGTATTGGAGGCGGGGCCAGCCAAAACCATGGTATTGGAGGCGTGGCTAGCCAAAACCATGGTATTGGAGACAGGGCTAGCCAAAACCATGGTATTGGAGGCAGGGCTAGCCAAAACCATGTAACTGGAGGCGGGGACAGCAAAAACCATGTAACTGAAGGCGGGGCCAGCCAAAACCATGGTATTGGAGGTGGGGCCAGCCAAAACCAGGTGACTGGAGGCGGGGCCAGCAAAAACCATGTAACTGGAGGCAGGGCCAGCCAAAAGCATGGTATTGGAGGCCGGGCCAGCCAAAAGCATGGTATTGGAAGCGGGGCCAGCCAAAACCATGTAACTGGAGGCAGGGCCAGCCAAAACCATGGTATTGGAGGCGGGGCCAGCCAAAACCATTGTATTGGAGGCGGTGTCCAGCAAAACCATGTAACTGGAGGCGGGGCCAGCCAAAACCATGGTATTGGAGGCAGGGCCAGCCAAAACCATGGTATTGTAGGCAGGGCCAGCTAAAACCATGGTATTGGAGGTGGGGCTAGCCAAAACCATGGTATTGGAGACGGGGCCAGCCAAAACCATGGTATTGGAGACGGGGCCAGCCAAAACCATGGTATTGGAGGCGGGGCTAGCCAAAACCATGGTATTGGAGGCGGGGCCAGCCAAAACCATGGTATTGGAGGCAGGGCTAGCCAAAACCATGTAACTGGAGGCGGGGACAGCAAAAACCATGTAACTGGAGGCAGGGCCAGCCAAAACCATGGAACTGGAGGCAGGGCCAACCAAAACCATAGTATTGGAGGCGGGGCCAGCCAAAACCATGGTATTGGAGGCGGGGCTAGCCAAAACCATGGTATTGGAGGCGGGGCCAGCCAAAACCATGGTATTGCAGGCGAGGCCAGTCAAAACCATGGTATTGGAGGTGGGGCCAGCCAAAACCATGTAAATGGATGCGGGGCCAGCAAAAAACCATGTAACTGGAGGCGGGACTAGCCAAAACCATGGTATTGGACGAGGGCCAGACAAAACCATTGTATTGGAGGCGGGTCCAGCCAAAAACACGGTATTGGACGCGGCGCCAGCCAAAACCATGTAACTGGAGGCGAGGCCAGCCAAAACCATGGTATTAGAGGCAGAACCAGCCCAAACCATGTAACTGGAGGCAGGGCCACCCAAAACCATGATATTGGAAGCGGGCCCAGCAAAAACCATGGTATTGGAGGTGGGGCCAGCAAAAACCTTGTATCTGGAGGCGGGGCCAGCCAAACCCATGGTATTAGAGGGAGAACCAGCCAAAACCATGTAACTGGAGGCAGGGCCAGCCAAAACCGAGGTATTGGATGCAGGGCCAGCCAAAACCATGTAACTGGAGGTGGGGCCAGCCAAAACCATGGTATTTAAGGCGGGCCAGCCAAGACCATGGTATGGAAGACGGGCCCAGCCAAAACCATGGAACTGGAGGCGGGGCCAGCCAAAACCATGTTATTGAAGGCCGGGTCAGCCAAAACCATGGTATTGAAGACGAGCCCAGCCAAAACCATTGAACTGGATGAGGGGCCTGCCAAAAGCCTGGTATTGGAGGCGGGGCCAGCCAAAACCATGGTATTGGAGGCGTGACTAGCCAAAACCATGGTATTGGAGGCAGGGCTAGCCAAAACCATGGTATTGGAGGCGGGGCTAGCCAAAACCATGTAACTGGAGGCGGGGACAGCAAAAACCATGTAAGTGAAGGCCGGGCCAGCCAAAACTATGGTATTGGAGGTGGGGCCAGCCAAAACCAGGTGACTGGAGGCGGGGCCAGCAAAAACCATGTAACTGGAGGCTGGGCCAGCCAAAACCATGGTATTGGAGGCAGAGCCAGCCAAAACCATGGTATTGTAGGCGGGGCCAGCCAAAACCATGGTATTGGAGGTGGGGCTAGCCAAAACCATGGTATTGGAGACGGGGCCAGCCAAATCCATGGTATTGGAGACGGGGCCAGCCAAAACCATGGTATTGGAGGCGGGGCCAGCCAAAACCATGGTATTGGAGACGAGGCCAGCCAAATCCATGGTATTGGAGACGGGGCCAGCCAAAACCATGGTATTGTAGGCAGGGCCAGCCAAAACCATGGTATTGGAGGTGGGGCTAGCCAAAACCATGGTATTGGAGATGGGGCCAGCCAAATCCATGGTATTGGAGACGGGGCCAGCCAAAACCATGGTATTGGAGGCGGGGCCAGCCAAAACCATGGTATTGGAGGCGGGGCTAGCAAAAACCATGGTATTGGAGGCGGGGCCAGCCAAAACCATGGTATTGGAGGCAGGGCTAGCCAAAACCATGTAACTGGAGGCGGGGACAGCAAAAACCATGTAACTGGAGGCAGGGCCAGCCAAAAGCATGGTATTGGAGGCACTCCAGCCAAGGCCATGGTATTGAAGACGGGCCCAGCCAAAACCATGGAACTGGAGGCAGGGCCAACCAAAACCATAGTATTGGAGGCGGGGCCAGCCAAAACCATGGTATTCGAGGCGGGGCTAGCCAAAACAATGATGTTGGAGGCGGGGCCAGCCAAAACCATGGTATTGCAGGCGGGGCCAGTCAAAACCATGGTATTGGAGGTGGGGCCAGCCAAAACCATGTAAATGGAGGCGGGGCCAGCAAAAACCTTGTAACTGGAGGCGGGGCCAGGCAAAAGCATGGTATTGGAGGGGGGGCCAGCTAAAACCATGGTATTGGAGGTGGGGCTAGCCAAAACCATGGTATTGGAGACGGGGCCAGCCAAAACCATGGTATTGGAGACGGGGCCAGCCAAAACCATGGTATTGGAGGCGGGGCTAGCCAAAACCATGGTATTGGAGGCGGGGCCAGCCAAAACCATGGTATTGGAGGCAGGGCTAGCCAAAACCATGTAACTGGAGGCGGGGACAGCAAAAACCATGTAACTGGAGGCAGGGCCAGCCAAAACCATGGAACTGGAGGCAGGGCCAACCAAAACCATAGTATTGGAGGCGGGGCCAGCCAAAACCATGGTATTGGAGGCGGGGCTAGCCAAAACCATGGTATTGGAGGCGGGGCCAGCCAAAACCATGGTATTGCAGGCGAGGCCAGTCAAAACCATGGTATTGGAGGTGGGGCCAGCCAAAACCATGTAAATGGATGCGGGGCCAGCAAAAAACCATGTAACTGGAGGCGGGACTAGCCAAAACCATGGTATTGGATGAGGGCCAGACAAAACCATTGTATTGGAGGCGGGTCCAGCCAAAAACACGGTATTGGACGCGGCGCCAGCCAAAACCATGTAACTGGAGGCGAGGCCAGCCAAAACCATGGTATTAGAGGCAGAACCAGCCCAAACCATGTAACTGGAGGCAGGGCCACCCAAAACCATGATATTGGAAGCGGGCCCAGCAAAAACCATGGTATTGGAGGTGGGGCCAGCAAAAACCTTGTATCTGGAGGCGGGGCCAGCCAAACCCATGGTATTAGAGGGAGAACCAGCCAAAACCATGTAACTGGAGGCAGGGCCAGCCAAAACCGAGGTATTGGATGCAGGGCCAGCCAAAACCATGTAACTGGAGGTGGGGCCAGCCAAAACCATGGTATTTAAGGCGGGCCAGCCAAGACCATGGTATGGAAGACGGGCCCAGCCAAAACCATGGAACTGGAGGCGGGGCCAGCCAAAACCATGTTATTGAAGGCCGGGTCAGCCAAAACCATGGTATTGAAGACGAGCCCAGCCAAAACCATTGAACTGGATGAGGGGCCTGCCAAAAGCCTGGTATTGGAGGCGGGGCCAGCCAAAACCATGGTATTGGAGGCGTGACTAGCCAAAACCATGGTATTGGAGGCAGGGCTAGCCAAAACCATGGTATTGGAGGCGGGGCTAGCCAAAACCATGTAACTGGAGGCGGGGACAGCAAAAACCATGTAACTGATGGCCGGGCCAGCCAAAACTATGGTATTGGAGGCAGAGCCAGCCAAAACCATGGTATTGTAGGCGGGGCCAGCCAAAACCATGGTATTGGAGGTGGGGCTAGCCAAAACCATGGTATTGGAGACGGGGCCAGCCAAATCCATGGTATTGGAGACGGGGCCAGCCAAAACCATGGTATTGGAGGCGGGGCCAGCCAAAACCATGGTATTGGAGACGAGGCCAGCCAAATCCATGGTATTGGAGACGGGGCCAGCCAAAACCATGGTATTGTAGGCAGGGCCAGCCAAAACCATGGTATTGGAGGTGGGGCTAGCCAAAACCATGGTATTGGAGATGGGGCCAGCCAAATCCATGGTATTGGAGACGGGGCCAGCCAAAACCATGGTATTGGAGGCGGGGCCAGCCAAAACCATGGTATTGGAGGCGGGGCTAGCAAAAACCATGGTATTGGAGGCGGGGCCAGCCAAAACCATGGTATTGGAGGCAGGGCTAGCCAAAACCATGTAACTGGAGGCGGGGACAGCAAAAACCATGTAACTGGAGGCAGGGCCAACCAAAACCATAGTATTGGAGGCGGGGCCAGCCAAAACCATGGTATTCGAGGCGGGGCTAGCCAAAACAATGATGTTGGAGGCGGGGCCAGCCAAAACCATGGTATTGCAGGCGGGGCCAGTCAAAACCATGGTATTGGAGGTGGGGCCAGCCAAAACCATGTAAATGGAGGCGGGGCCAGCAAAAACCTTGTAACTGGAGGCGGGGCCAGGCAAAAGCATGGTATTGGAGGGGGGGCCAGCCAAAAGCATGGTATTGGAGGCGGGGCTAGTCAAAACCATGTAACTGGAGGCGGGGCTAGCCAAAACCATGGTATTGGAGGTGGGGCTAGCCAAAACCATGGTATTGGAGACGGGGCCAGCCAAAACCATAGTATTGGAGGCGGGGCTAGCCAAAACCATGGTATTGCAGGCGGGGCTAGCCAAAACCATGGTATTGGAGGCGGGGCCAGCCAAAACCATGGTATTGGAGGCAGGGCTAGCCAAAACCATGTAACTGGAGGCGGGGACAGCAAAAACCATTTAACTGGAGGCAGGGCCAGCCAAAAGCATGGTATTGGAGGCACTCCAGCCAAGACCATGGTATTGAAGACGGGCCCAGCCAAAACCATGGAACTGGAGGCTGGGCCAACCAAAACCATAGTATTGGAGGCGGGGCCAGCCAAAACCATGGTATTGGAGGTGGGGCTAGCCAAAACCATGGTATTGGAGGCGGGGCCAGCCAAAACCATGGTATTGCAGGCGGGGCCAGTCAAAACCATGGTATTTGAGGTGGGGCCAGCCAAAACCATGTAAATGGAGGCGGGGCCAGCAAAAACCTTGTAACTGGAGGCAGGGCCAGCCAAAAGCATGGTATTGGAGGGGGGCCAGCCAAAAGCATGGTATTGGAGGCGGGGCCAGTCAAAACCATGTAACTGGAGGCGGGGCTAGCCAAAACCATGGTATTGGACGCAGGGCCAGACAAAACCATAGTATTGGAGGCGGGTCCAGCAAAAACACGGTATTGGAGGCGGGGCCAACCAAAACCATGTAACTGGAGGCGGGGCCAGCCAAAACAATGGTATTGGAGGCGGGCCCAGCAAAAACCATGGTATTGGAGGTGGAGCCAGCAAAAACCTTGTAACTGGAGGCGGGGCCAGCCAAAACCATGGTATTAGAGGCGGAACCAGCCAAAACCATGTAACTTGAGGCAGGCCCAGCCAAAACCATGGTATTAGAGGCGGAACCATCCAAAACCATGTAACTGGATGCAGGGCCAGCCAAAACCGAGGTATTGGAGGCAGTGCCAGCCAAAACCATGTAACTAGAGGTGGGGCCAGCCAAAACCATGGTATTGGAGGCGGGCCAGCCAAAACCATGGTATTGAAGGCCAGGTCAGCCAAAACCATGGTATTGAAGACAAACCCAGCCAAAACCATGGAACTGGAGGTGGGGCCAGCCAAAACCATGGTATTGGTGGCGGGGCCAGCCAAATCCATGGTATTGTATGAAGGGGCCAGCCAAAACCATGTAACTGGAGGCAGGGCCAGCCAAAACCATGGTATTGGCGGGGCCAGCCAAAACCATGTAACTGGAGGCAGGGCCAGCCAAAACCATGGTATTGGAGGCGGGGCCAGCCAATACCATGGTATTGGAGGCGGGGCCAGCCAAAACCATGTAACTGGAGGCGGGGCCAGCCAAGACCATGGTATTGTAGGCAGGGCCAGCCAAAACCATGGTATTGGAGGTGGGGACAGCCTAAACATGTTATTGGAGGCGGGTCCAGCCATAACCATGTAACTGGAGACGGGGCAAGCCAAAACCATGGTATTGGAGGCGGGGACAGCCAAAACCATGAAACTGGAGGCGGGGCCAGCCAAAATCATGGTATTGGAGGCGGGGTCAGCAAAAACCATGGTATTGGAGGCCAAAACCATGGTATTGGAGGCGGGGCCATCCAAAAACATGTAACTGGAGGCGGGGCCAGCAAAAACCATGTAACTGGATGCAGGGCTAGCCAAGAGCATGGTATTGGGGGCGGGGCCAGCCAAAAGCATGGTATTGGATGCGGGGCCAGCCAAAACCATGTAACTGGAGGCAGGGCCAGCCAACACCATGGTATTGGAGGCGGGGCCAGCCAAAACCATGGTATTGGATGCCGGGCCAGCCAAAACCATGTAACTGGAGGCAGGGCCAGCCAAAACCATGGTATTGGAGGCGGGGCTAGCCAAAAATGGTATTGGAGGTGGGGCCAGCCAAAACCATGGTATTGGAGGCGGGGCTAGCCAAAACCATGTAACTGGAGGCGGGGACAGCAGAAACCATGTAATTGGAGGCAGGGCCAGCCAAGAGCATGGTATTGGAGGCGGGCCAGCCAAGAACATGGTACTGAAGACGGGCCCAGCCAAAACCATGGAACTGGAGGCAGGGCAAGCCAAAACCATGGTATTGGAGGCGGGGTCAGCCAAAACCATGGTATTGGAGGCAGGGCTAGCCATAACCATGGTATTGGAGGCAGGGCCAGCCAAAACCATGGTATTGCAGGCGGGGCCAGTCAAACCCATGGTATTGGAGGCGGGGCCAGCCAAAACCATGTAACTGGAGGCGGGGCCAACAAAAACCATGTAACTGGAGGCGGGGCCAGCCAAAAGCATGGTATTGGAGGGGGGGCAGCCAAAAGCATGGTATTGGAGGCGGGGCCAGCAAAAACCATGTAACTGGAGGCGGGGCCAGCCAAAACCACGGTATTGGAGGCAGGGCCAGCCAAAACCATGGTATTGCAGGCGGGGCCAGTCAAACCCATGGTATTGGAGGCGGGGCCAGCCAAAACCATGTAACTGAAGGCGGGGCCAGCAAAAACCATGTAACTGGAGGCGGGGCCAGCCAAAAGCATGGTATTGGAGGGGGGGCAGCCAAAAGCATGGTATTGGAGGCGGGGCCAGCAAAAACCATGTAACTGGAGGCGGGGCCAGCCAAAACCATGGTATTGTAGGCAGGGCCAGCCAAAACCATGGTATTGGAGGTGGGGCTAGCCAAAACCATGGTATTGGAGTCGGGGCCAGCCAAAACCATGGTATTGGAGACGGGGCCAGCCAAAACCATGGTATTGGAGGCGGGCTAGCAAAAACCATGGTATTGGAGGCAGGGCCAGCCAAAACCATGGTATTGGAGGCAGGGCTAGCCAAAACCATGTAACTGGAGGCGGGGACAGCAAAAACCATGTAACTGGAGGCAGGGCCAGCCAAAAGCATGGTATTGGAGGCACTCCAGCCAAGGCCATGGTATTGAAGACGGGCCCAGCCAAAACTATGGAACTGGAGGCAGGGCCAACGAAAACCATGGTATTGGAGGCGGGGCCAGCCGAAACCATGGTATTGGAGGCGAGGCTAGCCAAAACCATGGTATTGGAGGCGGGGCCAGCCAAAACCATGGTATTGCATGCGGGGCCAGTCAAAACCATGGTATTGGAGGTGGGGCCAGCCAAAACCATGTAAATGGAGGCAGGGCCAGCAAAAACCTTGTAACTGGAGGCGGGGCCAGCCAAAAGCATGGTATTGGAGGGGGCCAGCCAAAACCATGGTATTGGAGGTGGGGCTAGCCAAAACCATGGTATTGGAGACGGGGCCAGCCAAAACCATGGTATTGGAGGTGGGGCTAGCCAAAACCATGGTATTGGAGGCGGGGCTAGCCAAAACCATGGTATTGGAGGCGGGGCCAGCCAAAACCATGGTATTGGAGGCAGGGCTAGCCAAAACCATGTAACTGGAGGCGGGGACAGCAAAAACCATGTAACTGGAGGCAGGGCCAGCCAAAACCATGGAACTGGAGGCAGGGCCAACCAAAACCATAGTATTGGAGGCGGGGTCAGCCAAAACCATGGTATTGGAGGTGGGGCTAGCCAAAACCATGGTATTGGAGGCGGGGCCAGCCAAAACCATGGTATTGCAGGCGGGGCCAGTCAAAACCATGGTATTGGAGGTGGGGCCAGCCAAAACCATGTAAATGGAGGTGGGGCCAGCAAAAACCTTGTAACTGGAGGCGGGGCCAGCCAAAAGCATGGTATTGGAGGGGGGTCAGCCAAAAGCATGGTATTGGAGGCAGGGCCAGTCAAAACCATGTAACTGGAGGCGGGGCTAGCCAAAACCATGTAACAGGAGGCGGGGCCAGCCAAAACAATGGTATTGGAGGCGGGCCCAGCAAAAACCATGATATTGGAGGTGGGGCCAGCAAAAACCTTGTAACTGGAGGCGGGGCCAGCCAAAATCATGGTATTAGAGGCGGAACCAGCCAAAACCATGTAACTTGAGGCAGGCCCAACCAAAACCATGGTATTAGAGGCGGCCCAGCAAAAACCATGGTATTGGAGGTGGAGCCAGCAAAAACCTTGTATCTGGAGGCGGGGCCAGCCAAAATCATGGTATTAGAGGCGGAACCAGCCAAAACCATGTAACTTGAGGCAGGCCCAGCCAAAACCATGGTATTGGAGGCGGGGCTAGCCAAAACCATGGTATTGGAGGCAGGGCCAGCCAAAACCATGGTATTGCAAGCGGGGCCAGTCAAACCCATGGTATTGGAGGCGGGGCCAGCCAAAACCATGTAACTGGAGGCGGGGCCAGCAAAAACCATGTAACTGGAGGCGGGGCCAGTCAAAAGCATGGTATTGGAGGGGGGGCCAGCCAAAAGCATGGTATTGGAGGCGTGGCCAGCCAAAACCATGTAACTGGAGGTGGGGCTAGCCAAAACCCTGGTATTGGACGCGGGGCCAGACAAAACCATTGTATTGTAGGCGGGTCCAGCCAAAAACACGGTATTGTAGGCGGGGCCAGCCAAAACCATGTAGCTGGAGGCGGGGCCAGCCAAAACCATGGTATTGGAGGCGGGCCCAGCAAAAACCATGGTATTGGAGGTGGGGCCAGCAAAAACCTTGTAACTGGAGGTGGGGCCAGCCAAAACCATGGTATTAGAGGCGGAACCAGCCAAAACCATGTAACTGGAGGCAGGGCCACCCAAAACCATGGTATTGTAGGCGGGCCCAGCAAAAACCATGGTATTGGAGGTGGGACCAGCAAAAACCTTGTATCTGGAGGCGGGGCCAGCCAAACCCGTGGTATTAGAGGCAGAACCAGCCAAAACCATGTAACTGGAGGCAGGGCCAGCCAAAACCGAGGTATTGGAGGCAGGGCCAGCCAAAACCATGTAACTGGAGGTGGGGCCAGCCAAAACCATGGTATTGGAGGCAGGGCCAGCCAAAACCATGTAACTGGAGGCGGGGCCAGCCAAAACCATGGTATTGCAGGCGGGGCCAGTCAAACCCATGGTATTGGAGGCGGGGCCAGCCAAAACCATGTAACTGGAGGCGGGGCCAGCAAAAACCATGTAACTGGAGGCGGGGCCAGCCAAAAGCATGGTATTGGAGGCGGGGCCAGCCAAAACCATGGTATTGGAGGCGGGGCCAGCCAAAACCATGTAACTGGAGGCAGGGCCAGCCAAAACCATGGTATTGGCGGGGCCAGCCAAAACCATGTAACTGGAGGCAGGGCCAGCCAAAACCATGGTTTTGGAGGCAGGGCCAGCCAAAACCATGGTATTGGAGGCGGGGCCAGCCAAAACCATGTAACTGGAGGCGGGGGCCAGCCAAAACCATGGTAATGTAGGCAGGGCCAGCCAAAACCATGGTATTGGAGGTGGGGACAGCCTAAACATGTTACTGGAGGCGGGTCCAGCCAAAACCATGTAACTGGAGACGGGGCCAGCCAAAACCATGGTATTGAAGGCGGGGACAGCCAAAACCATGTAACTGGAGGCGGGGCCAGCCAAAATCATGGTATTGGAGGCGGGGTCAGCCAAAACCATGGTATTGGAGGCCAAAACCATGGTATTGTAGGCGGGGCCATCCAAAAACATGTAACTGGAGGCGGGGCCAGCAAAAACCATGTAACTGGATGCAGGGCTAGCCAAGAGCATGGTATTGGGGGCGGGGCCTGCCAAAAGCATGGTATTGGATGCGGGGCCAGCCAAAACCATGTAACTGGAGGCAGGGCCTGCCAACACCATGGTATTGGAGGCGGGGCCAGCCAAAACCATGGTATTGGATGCCGGGCCAGCCAAAACCATGTAACTGGAGGCAGGGCCAGCCAAAACCATGGTATTGGAGGCGGGGCTAGCCAAAACCATGGTATTGGAGGCGGGGCCAGCCAAAACCATGGTATTGGAGGCGGGGCTAGCCAAAACCATGTAACTGGAGGCGGGGACAGCAAAAACCATGTAACTGGAGGCAGGGCCAGCCAAGAGCATGGTATTGGAGGCGGGCCAGCCAAGACCATGGTACTGAAGACGGCCCCAGCCAAAACCGTGGTATTAGAGGCAGAACCAGCCAAAACCATGTAACTGGAGGCAGGGCCAGCCAAAACCGAGGTATTGGAGGCAGGGCCAGCCAAAACCATGTAACTGGAGGTGGGGCCAGCCAAAACCATGGTATTGGAGGCAGGGCCAGCCAAAACCATGTAACTGGAGGCGGGGCCAGCCAAAACCATGGTATTGCAGGCGGGGCCAGTCAAACCCATGGTATTGGAGGCGGGGCCAGCCAAAACCATGTAACTGGAGGCGGGGCCAGCAAAAACCATGTAACTGGAGGCGGGGCCAGCCAAAAGCATGGTATTGGAGGCGGGGCCAGCCAAAACCATGGTATTGGAGGCGGGGCCAGCCAAAACCATTGAACTGGAGGCAGGGCCATCCAAAACCATGGTATTGGCGGGGCCAGCCAAAACCATGTAACTGGAGGCAGGGCCAGCCAAAACCATGGTATTGGAGGCAGGGCCAGCCAAAACCATGGTATTGGAGGCGGGGCCAGCCAAAACCATGTAACTGGAGGCGGGGCCAGCCAAAACCATGGTAATGTAGGCAGGGCCAGCCAAAACCATGGTATTGGAGGTGGGGACAGCCTAAACATGTTATTGGAGGCGGGTCCAGCCAAAACCATGTAACTGGAGACGGGGCCAGCCAAAACCATGGTATTGGAGGCGGGGACAGCCAAAACCATGTAACTGGAGGCGGGGCCAGCCAAAATCATGGTATTGGAGGCGGGGTCAGCCAAAACCATGGTATTGGAGGCCAAAACCATGGTATTGTAGGCGAGGCCATCCAAAAACATGTAACTGGAGGCGGGGCCAGCAAAAACCATGTAACTGGATGCAGGGCTAGCCAAGAGCATGGTATTGGGGGCGGGGCCTGCCAAAAGCATGGTATTGGATGCGGGGCCAGCCAAAACCATGTAACTGGAGGCAGGGCCAGCCAACACCATGGTATTGGATGCGGGCCCAGCAAAAACCATGGTATTGGATGCCGGGCCAGCCAAAACCATGTAACTGGAGGCAGGGCCAGCCAAAACCATGGCATTGGAGGCGGGACTAGCCAAAACCATGGTATTGGAGGCGGGGCCAGCCAAAACCATGGTATTGGAGGCGGGGCTAGCCAAAACCATGTAACTGGAGGCGGGGACAGCAAAAACCATGTAACTGGAGGCAGGGCCAGCCAAAACCATGGTATTGCAAGCGGGGCCAGTCAAACCCATGGTATTGGAGGCGGGGCCAGCCAAAACCATGTAACTGGAGGCGGGGCCAGCAAAAACCATGTAACTGGAGGCGGGGCCAGCCAAAAGCATGGTATTGGAGGGGGGGCCAGCCAAAAGCATGGTATTGGAGGCGGGGCCAGCCAAAACCATGTAACTGGAGGTGGGGCTAGCCAAAACCATGGTATTGGACGCGGGGCCAGACAAAACCATTGTATTGTAGGCGGGTCCAGCCCAAAACACGGTATTGTAGGCGGGGCCAGCCAAAACCATGTAGCTGGAGGCGGGGCCAGCCAAAACCATGGTATTGGAGGCAGGCCCAGCAAAAACCATGGTATTGGAGGTGGGGCCAGCAAAAACCTTGTAACTGGAGGTGGGGCCATCCAAAACCATGGTATTAGAGGCGGAACTAGCCAAAACCATGTAACTGGAGGCAGGGCCACCCAAAACCATGGTATTGGAGGCGGGCCCAGCAAAAACCATGGTATTGGAGGTGGGGCCAGCAAAAACCTTGTATCTGGAGGCGGGGCCAGCCAAACCCGTGGTATTAGAGGCAGAACCAGCCAAAACCATGTAACTGGAGGCAGGGCCAGCCAAAACCGAGGTATTGGAGGCAGGGCCAGCCAAAACCATGTAACTGGAGGTGGGGCCAGCCAAAACCATGGTATTGGAGGCAGGGCCAGCCAAAACCATGTAACTGGAGGCGGGGCCAGCCAAAACCATGTTATTGCAGGCGGGGCCAGTCAAACCCATGGTATTGGAGGCGGGGCCAGCCAAAACCATGTAACTGGAGGCGGGGCCAGCAAAAACCATGTAACTGGAGGCGGGGCCAGCCAAAAGCATGGTATTGGATGGGGGCCAGCCAAAAGCATGGTATTGGAGGTGGGGCCAGCCAAAACCATGTAACTGGAGGCGGGGCTAGCCAAAACCATGGTATTGGACGCGGAGCCAGACAAAACCATTGTATTGGAGGCGGGTCCAGCCAAAAACACGGTATTGGAGGCGGGGCCAGCCAAAACCATGTAACTGGAGGCGGGGCCAGCCACAACCATGGTATTGGAGGCGGGCACAGCAAAAACCATGGTATTGGAGGTGGGGCCAGCAAAAACCTTGTAACTCTAGGAGGGGCCAGCCAAAACCATGGTATTAGAGGCAGAACCAGCCAAAACCATGTAACTGGAGGCAGGGCCAGCCAAAACCATGATATTGGAAGCGGGCCCAGCAAAAACCATGGTATTGGAGGTGGGGCCAGCAAAAACCTTGTATCTGGAGGCGGGGCCAGCCAAACCCATGGTATTAGAGGCAGAACCAGCCAAAACCATGTAACTGGAGGCAGGGCTAGCCAAAACCGAGGTATTGGAGGCAGGGCCAGCCAAAACCATGTAACTGGCGGTAGGGCCAGCCAAAACCATGGTATTGGAGGCGGGCCAGTCAAGACCATGGTATGGAAGACGGGCCCAGCCAAAACCATGGAACTGGAGGCGGGGCCAGCCAAAACCATGGTATTGAAGGCCGGGTCAGCCAAAACCATGGTATTGAAGACGAGCCCAGCCAAAACCATTGAACTGGATGAGGGGCCTGCCAAAACCCTGGTATTGGAGGCGGGGCCAGCCAAAACCATGGTATTGGAGGCGTGGCTAGCCAAAACCATGGTATTGGAGGCAGGGCTAGCCAAAACCATGGTATTGGAGGCGGGGCTAGCCAAAACCATGTAACTGGAGGCGGGGACAGCAGAAACCATGTAACTGAAGGCGAGGCCAGCCAAAACCATGGTATTGGAGGTGGGGCCAGCGAAAACCATGTGACTGAAGGCGGGGCAAGCAAAAACCATGTAACTGGAGGCAGGGCCAGCCAAAAGCATGGTATTGGATGCCGGGCCAGCCAAAAGCATGGTATTGGAAGCAGGGCCAGCCAAAACCATGTAACTGCAGGCAGGGCCAGCCAAAACCATAGTATTGGAGGCGGGGCCAGCCAAAACCATTGTATTGGAGGCGGTGTCCAGCAAAACCATGTAACTGGTGGCGGGGCCAGCCAAAACCATGGTATTGGAGGCAGGGCCAGCCAAAACCATGGTATTGAAGACAGGGCCAGCCAAAACCATGGTATTTTAGGTGGGGCTAGCCAAAACCATGGTATTGGCGACGGGGCTAGCCAAAACCATGGTATTGGAGGCGGGGCCAGTCAAAACCATGGTATTGGAGGCAGGGCTAGCCAAAACCATGTAACTGGAGGCAGGGCCTGCCAAAAGCATGGTATTGGAGGCGCTCCAGCCAAGACCATGGTATTGAAGACGGGCCCAGCCAAAACCATGGAACTGGAGGCAGGGCCAACCAAAACCATAGTATTGGAGGCGGGGCCAGCCAAAACCATGGTATTGGAGGCGGGGCTAGGCAAAACCATTGTTTTGGAGGCGGGGCCAGCCAAAACCATGGTATTGCAGGCGGGGCCAGTCAAAACCATGGTATTGGAGGTGGGGCCAGCCAAAACCATGGTATTGGATGCCGGGCCAGCCAAAACCATGTAACTGGAGGCAGGGCCAGCCAAAACCATGGTATTGGAGGCGGGGCTAGCCATAACCATGGTATTGGAGGCGGGGCCAGCCAAAACCATGGTATTGGAGGCGGGGCTAGCCAAAACCATGTAACTGGAGGCGGGGACAGCAAAAACCATGTAACTGGAGGCAGGGCCAGCCAAGAGCATGGTATTGGAGGCGGGCCAGCCAAGACCAAGGTACGGAAGACGGGCCCAGCCAAAACCATGGAACTGGAGGCAGGGCCAGCCAAAACCATGGTATTGGAGGCAGGGCCAGCCAAAACCATGGTATTGGAGGCGGGGCTAGCCAAAAACATGGTATTGGAGGCAGGGCCAGCCAAAACCATGGTATTGCAAGCGGGGCCAGTCAAACCCATGGTATTGGAGGCGGGGCCAGCCAAAACCATGTAACTGGAGGCGGGGCCAGCCAAAAGCATGGTATTGGAGGGGGGCGAGCCAAAAGCATGGTATTGGAGGCGGGGCAAGCCAAAACCATGTAACTGGAGGCGGGGCCAGCCAAAACCATGGTATTGCAGGCGGGGCCAGTCAAACCCATGGTATTGGAGGCGGGGCCAGCCAAAACCATGTAACTGGAGGCGGGGCCAGCAAAAACCATGTAACTGGAGGCGGGGCCAGCCAAAAGCATGGTATTGGATGGGGGGCCAGCCAAAAGCATGGTATTGGAGGTGGGGCCAGCCAAAACCATGTAACTGGAGGCGGGGCCAGCCAAAACCATGGTATTGCAGGCGGGGCCAGTCAAACCCATGGTATTGGAGGCGGGGCCAGCCAAAACCATTTAACTGGAGGCGGGGCCAGCAAAAACCATGTAACTGGAGGCGGGGCCAGCCAAAAGCATGGTATTGGATGGGGGGCCAGCCAAAAGCATGGTATTGGAGGTGGGGCCAGCCAAAACCATGTAACTGGAGGCGGGGCTATCCAAAACCATGCTATTGGACGCGGGGCCAGACAAAACCATTGTATTGGAGGCGGGTTCAGCCAAAAGCACGGTATTGGAGGCGGGGCCAGCCAAAACCATGTAACTGGAGGCGGGGCCAGCCAAAACCATGGTATTGGAGGTGGGGCCAGCAAAAACCTTGTAACTCTAGGCGGGGCCAGCCAAAACCATGGTATTAGAGGCAGAACCAGCCAAAACCATGTAACTGGAGGCAGGGCCAGCCAAAACCATGATATTGGAAGCGGGCCCAGCAAAAACCATGGTATTGGAGGTAGGGCCAGCAAAAACCTTGTATCTGGAGGCGGGGCCAGCCAAACCCATGGTATTAGAGGCAGAACCAGCCAAAACCATGTAACTGGAGGCAGGGCCAGCCAAAACCGAGGTATTGGAGGCAGGGCCAGCCAAAACCATGTAACTGGCGGTGGGGCCAGCCAAAACCATGGTATTGGAGGCGGGCCAGTCAAGACCATGGTATGGAAGACGGGCCCAGCCAAAACCATGGAACTGGAGGCGGGGCCAGCCAAAACCATGGTATTGAAGGCCGGGTCAGCCAAAACCATGGTATTGAAGACGAGCCCAGCCAAAACCATTGAACTGGATGAGGGGCCTACCAAAACCCTGGTATTGGAGGCAGGCCAGCCAAAACCATGTTATTGGAGGCGTGGCTAGCCAAAACCATGGTATTGGAGGCAGGGCTAGCCAAAACCATGGTATTGGAGGCGGGGCTAGCCAAAACCATGTAACTGGAGGCGGGGACAACAAAAACCATGTAACTGAAGGCGGGGCCAGCCAAAATCATGGTATTGGAGGTGGGGCCAACCGAAACCATGTGACTGGAGGTGGGGCCAGCAAAAACCATGTAACTGGAGGCAGGGCCAGCCAAAAGCATGGTATTGGAGGCCGGGCCAGCCAAAAGCAGGGTATTGGAAGCAGGGCCAGCCAAAACCATGTAACTGCAGGCAGGGCCAGCCAAAACCATGGTATTGGAGCCGGGGCCAGCCAAAACCATTGTATTGGAGGCGGTGTCCAGCAAAACCATGTAACTGGTGGCGGGGCCAGCCAAAACCATGGTATTGGAGGCAGGGCCAGCCAAAACCATGGTATTGTAGGCAGGGCCAGCCAAAACCATGGTATTGGAGGCGGGGCCATCCAAAAACATGTAACTGGAGGCGGGGCCAGCAAAAACCATGTAACTGGATGCAGGGCTAGCCAAGAGCATGGTATTGGAGGCGGGGCCAGCCAAAAACATGGTATTGGAGGCGGGGCTAGCCAAAACCATGTAACTGGAGGCGGGGACAGCAAAAACCATGTAACTGGAGGCAGGGCCAGCCAAGAGCATGGTATTGGAGGCGGGCCAGCCAAGACCATGGTACGGAAGACGGGCCCAGCCAAAACCATGGAACTGGAGGCAGGGCCAGCCAAAACCATGGTATTGGAGGCAGGGCCAGCCAAAACCATGGTATTGGAGGCGGGGCTAGCCAAAAACATGGTATTGGAGGCAGGGCCAGCCAAAACCATGGTATTGCAAGCAGGGCCAGTCAAACCCATGTAACTGGAGGCAGGGCCTGCCAAAAGCATGGTATTGGAGGCGCTCCAGCCAAGACCATGGTATTGAAGACGGGCCGAGCCAAAACCATGGAACTGGAGGCAGGGCCAACCAAAACCATAGTATTGGAGGCGGGGCCAGCCAAAACCATGGTATTGGAGGCGGGGCTAGGCAAAACCATTGTTTTGGAGGCGGGGCCAGCCAAAACCATGGTATTGCAGGCGGGGCCAGTCAAAACCATGGTATTGGAGGTGGGGCCAGCCAAAACCATGGTATTGGATGCCGGGCCAGCCAAAACCATGTAACTGGAGGCAGGGCCAGCCAAAACCATGGTATTGGAGGCGGGGCTAGCCAAAACCATGGTATTGGAGGCGGGGCCAGCCAAAACCATTGTATTGGAGGCGGGGCTAGCCAAAACCATGTAACTGGAGGCGGGGACAGCAAAAACCATGTAACTGGAGGCAGGGCCAGCCTAGAGCATGGTATTGGAGGCGGGCCAGCCAAGACCATGGTACGGAAGACGGGCCCAGCCAAAACCATGGAACTGGAGGCAGGGCCAGCCAAAACCATGGTATTGGAGGCAGGGCCAGCCAAAACCATGGTATTGGAGGCGGGGCTAGCCAAAAACATGGTATTGGAGGCAGGGCCAGCCAAAACCATGGTATTGCAAGCGGGGCCAGTCAAACCCATGGTATTGGAGGCGGGGCCAGCAAAAACCATGTAACTGGAGGCGGGGCCAGCAAAAACCATGTAACTGGAGGCGGGGCCAGCCAAAAGCATGGTATTGGAGGGGGGCCAGCCAAAAGCATGGTATTGGAGGCGGGGCCAGCCAAAACCATCTAACTGGAGGTGGGGCTAGCCAAAACCATGGTATTGGACGCGGGGACATACAAAACCATTGTATTGTAGGCGGGTCCAGCCAAAAACACGGTATTGTAGGCGGGGCCAGCCAAAACCATGTAGCTGGAGGCGGGGCCAGCCAAAACCATGGTATTGGAGGCGGGCCCAGCAAAAACCATGGTATTGGAGGTGGGGCCAGCAAAAACCTTGTAACTGGAGGCGGGACCAGCCAAAACCATGGTATTAGAGGCGGAACCAGCCAAAACCATGTAACTGGAGGCAGGGCCACCCAAAACCATGGTATTGGAAGCGGGCCCAGCAAAAACCATGGTATTGGAGGTGGGGCCAGCAAAAACCTTGTATCTGGAGGCGGGGCCAGCCAAACCTGTGGTATTAGAGGCAGAACCAGCCAAAACCATGTAACTGGAGGCAGGGCCAGCCAAAACCGAGGTATTGGAGGCAGGGCCAGCCAAAACCATGTAACTGGAGGTGGGGCCAGCCAAAACAATGGTATTGGAGGCAGGGCCAGCCAAAACCATGTAACTGGAGGCGGGGCCAGCCAAAACCATGGTATTGCAGGCGGGGCCAGTCAAACCCATGGTATTGGAGGCGGGGCCAGCCAAAACCATGTAACTGGAGGCGGGGCCAGCCAAAAGCATGGTATTGGATGGGGGGCCAACCAAAAGCATGGTATTGGAGGTGGGGCCAGCCAAAACCATGTAACTGGAGGCGGGGCTATCCAAAACCATGCTATTGGACGCGGGGCCAGACAAAACCATTGTATTGGAGGCGGGTTCAGCCAAAAACACGGTATTGGAGGCGGGGCCAGCCAAAACCATGTAACTGGAGGCGGGGCCAGCCAAAACCATGGTATTGGAGGTGGGGCCAGCAAAAACCTTGTAACTCTAGGCGGGGCCAGCCAAAACCATGGTATTAGAGGCAGAACCAGCCAAAACCATGTAACTGGAGGCAGGGCCAGCCAAAACCATGATATTGGAAGCGGGCCCAGCAAAAACCATGGTATTGGAGGTAGGGCCAGCAAAAACCTTGTATCTGGAGGCGGGGCCAGCCAAACCCATGGTATTAGAGGCAGAACCAGCCAAAACCATGTAACTGGAGGCAGGGCCAGCCAAAACCGAGGTATTGGAGGCAGGGCCAGCCAAAACCATGTAACTGGCGGTGGGGCCAGCCAAAACCATGGTATTGGAGGCGGGCCAGTCAAGACCATGGTATGGAAGACGGGCCCAGCCAAAACCATGGAACTGGAGGCGGGGCTAGCCAAAACCATGGTATTGAAGGCCGGGTCAGCCAAAACCATGGTATTGAAGACGAGCCCAGCCAAAACCATTGAACTGGATGAGGGGCCTGCCAAAACCCTGGTATTGGAGGCGGGGCCAGCCAAAACCATGGTATTGGAGGCGTGGCTAGCCAAAACCATGGTATTGGAGGCAGGGCTAGCCAAAACCATGGTATTGGAGGCGGGGCTAGCCAAAACCATGTAACTGGAGGCGGGGCCAGCAAAAACCATGTAACTGGAGGCGGGGCCAGCCAAAAGCATGGTATTGGAGGGGGGCCAGCCAAAAGCATGGTATTGGAGGCGGGGCCAGCCAAAACCATCTAACTGGAGGTGGGGCTAGCCAAAACCATGGTATTGGACGCGGGGACATACAAAACCATTGTATTGTAGGCGGGTCCAGCCAAAAACACGGTATTGTAGGCGGGGCCAGCCAAAACCATGTAGCTGGAGGCGGGGCCAGCCAAAACCATGGTATTGGAGGCTGGCCCAGCAAAAACCATGGTATTGGAGGTGGGGCCAGCAAAAACCTTGTAACTGGAGGCGGGGCCAGCCAAAACCATGGTATTAGAGGCGGAACCAGCCAAAACCATGTAACTGGAGGCAGGGCCACCCAAAACCATGGTATTGGAAGCGGGCCCAGCAAAAACCATGGTATTGGAGGTGGGGCCAGCAAAAACCTTGTATCTGGAGGCGGGGCCAGCCAAACCCGTGGTATTAGAGGCAGAACCAGCCAAAACCATGTAACTGGAGGCAGGGCCAGCCAAAACCGAGGTATTGGAGGCAGGGCCAGCCAAAACCATGTAACTGGAGGTGGGGCCAGCCAAAACAATGGTATTGGAGGCAGGGCCAGCCAAAACCATGTAACTGGAGGCGGGGCCAGCCAAAACCATGGTATTGCAGGCGGGGCCAGTCAAACCCATGGTATTGGAGGCGGGGCCAGCCAAAACCATGTAACTGGAGGCGGGGCCATCCAAAAGCATGGTATTGGATGGGGGGCCAGCCAAAAGCATGGTATTGGAGGTGGGGCCAGCCAAAACCATGTAACTGGAGGCGGGGCTATCCAAAACCATGCTATTGGACGCGGGGCCAGACAAAACCATTGTATTGGAGGCGGGTTCAGCCAAAAACACGGTATTGGAGGCGGGGCCAGCCAAAACCATGTAACTGGAGGCGGGGCCAGCCAAAACCATGGTATTGGAGGTGGGGCCAGCAAAAACCTTGTAACTCTAGGCGGGGCCAGCCAAAACCATGGTATTAGAGGCAGAACCAGCCAAAACCATGTAACTGGGGGCAGGGCCAGCCAAAACCATGATATTGGAAGCGGGCCCAGCAAAAACCATGGTATTGGAGGTAGGGCCAGCAAAAACCTTGTATCTGGAGGCGGGGCCAGCCAAACCCATGGTATTAGAGGCAGAACCAGCCAAAACCATGTAACTGGAGGCAGGGCCAGCCAAAACCGAGGTATTGGAGGCAGGGCCAGCCAAAACCATGTAACTGGCGGTGGGGCCAGCCAAAATCATGGTATTGGAGGCGGGCCAGTCAAGACCATGGTATGGAAGACGGGCCCAGCCAAAACCATGGAACTGGAGGCGGGGCCAGCCAAAACCATGGTATTGAAGGCCGGGTCAGCCAAAACCATGGTATTGAAGACGAGCCCAGCCAAAACCATTGAACTGGATGAGGGGCTTGCCAAAACCCTGGTATTGGAGGCGGGGCCAGCCAAAACCATGCTATTGGAGGCGTGGCTAGCCAAAACCATGGTATTGGAGGCAGGGCTAGCCAAAACCATGGTATTGGAGGCGGGGCTAGCCAAAACCATGTAACTGGAGGCGGGGACAACAAAAACCATGTAACTGAAGGCGGGGCCAGCCAAAACCATGGTATTGGAGGTGGGGCCAACCAAAACCATGTGACTGGAGGTGGGGCCAGCTAAAACCATGTAACTGGAGGCAGGGCCAGCCAAAAGCATGGTATTGGAGGCCGGGCCAGCCAAAAGCATAGTATTGGAAGCAGGGCCAGCCAAAACCATGTAACTGCAGGCAGGGCCAGCCAAAACCATGGTATTGGAGCCGGGGCCAGCCAAAACCATTGTATTGGAGGCGGTGTCCAGCAAAACCATGTAACTGGTGGCGGGGCCAGCCAAAACCATGGTATTGGAGGCAGGGCCAGCCAAAACCATGGTATTGTAGGCAGGGCCAGCCAAAACCATGGTATTGGAGGCGGGCCATCCAAAAACATGTAACTGGAGGCGGGGCCAGCAAAAACCATGTAACTGGATGCAGGGCTAGCCAAGAGCATGGTATTGGGGGCGGGGCCTGCCAAAAGCATGGTATTGGATGCGGGGCCAGCCAAAACCATGTAACTGGAGGCAGGGCCAGCCAACACCATGGTATTGGAGGCGGGGCCAGCCAAAACCATGGTATTGGATGCCGGGCCAGCCAAAACCATGTAACTGGAGGCAGGGCCAGCCAAAACCATGGTATTGGAGGCGGGGCTAGCCAAAACCATGGTATTGGAGGCGGGGCCAGCCAAAACCATGGTATTGGAGGCGGGGCTAGCCAAAACCATGTAACTGGAGGCAGGGACAGCAAAAACCATGTAACTGGAGGCAGGGCCAGCCAAGAGCATGGTATTGGAGGCGGGCCAGCCAAGACCATGGTACTGAAGACGGCCCCAGCCAAAACCATGGAACTGGAGGCAGGGCCAGCCAAAACCATGGTATTGGAGTCGGGGCCAGCCAAAACCATGGTATTGGAGGCGGGGCTAGCCAAAACCATGGTATTGGAGGCAGGGCCAGCCAAAACCATGGTATTGCAAGCGGGGCCAGTCAAACCCATGGTATTGGAGGCGGGGCCAGCCAAAACCATGTAACTGGAGGCGGGGCCAGCAAAAGCCATGTAACTGGAGGCGGGACCAGCCAAAAGCATGGTATTGGAGGGGGGGCCAGCCAAAAGCATGGTATTGGAGGCGGGGCCAGCCAAAACCATGTAACTGGAGGTGGGGCTAGCCAAAACCATGGTATTGGACGCGGGGCCAGACAACACCATTGTATTGTAGGCGGGTCCAGCCAAAAACACGGTATTGTAGGCGGGGCCAGCCAAAACCATGTAGCTGGAGGCGGGGCCAGCCAAAACCATGGTATTGGAGGCGGGCCCAGCAAAAACCATGGTATTGGAGGTGGGGCCAGCAAAAACCTTGTAACTGGAGGTGGGGCCAGCCAAAACCATGCTATTAGAGGCAGAACCAGCCAAAACCATGTAACTGGAGGCAGGGCCACCCAAAACCATGGTATTGGAGGCGGGCCCAGCAAAAACCATGGTATTGGAGGTGGGGCCAGCAAAAACCTTGTATCTGGAGGCGGGGCCAGCCAAACCCGTGGTATTAGAGGCAGAACCAGCCAAAACCATGTAACTGGAGGCAGGGCCAGCCAAAACCGAGGTATTGGAGGCAGGGCCAGCCAAAACCATGTAACTGGAGGTGGGGCCAGCCAAAACCATGGTATTGGAGGCAGGGCCAGCCAAAACCATGAACTGGAGGCGGGGCCAGCCAAAACCATGGTATTGCAGGCGGGGCCAGTCAAACCCATGGTATTGGAGGCGGGGCCAGCCAAAACAATGTAACTGGATGCGGGGCCAGCAAAAACCATGTAACTGGACGCGGGGCCAGCCAAAAGCATGGTATTGGATGGGGGGCCAGCCAAAAGCATGGTATTGGAGGTGGGGCCAGCCAAAACCATGTAACTGGAGGCGGGGCTAGCCAAAACCATGGTATTGGACGCGGAGCCAGACAAAACCATTGTATTGGAGGCGGGTCCAGCCAAAAACACGGTATTGGAGGCGGGGCCAGCCAAAACCATGTAACTGGAGGCGGGGCCAGCCACAACCATGGTATTGGAGGCGGGCCCAGCAAAAACCATGGTATTGGAGGTGGGGCCAGCAAAAACCTTGTAACTCTAGGCGGGGCCAGCCAAAACCATGGTATTAGAGGCAGAACAAGCCAAAACCATGTAACTGGAGGCAGGGCCAGCCAAAACCATGATATTGGAAGCGGGCCCAGCAAAAACCATGGTATTGGAGGTGGGGCCAGCAAAAACCTTGTATCTGGAGGCGGGGCCAGCCAAACCCATGGTATTAGAGGCAGAACCAGCCAAAACCATGTAACTGGAGGCAGGGCCAGCCAAAACCGAGGTATTGGAAGCAGGGCCAGCCAAAACCATGTAACTGGCGGTGGGGCTAGCCAAAACCATGGTATTGGAGGCGGGCCAGTCAAGACCATGGTATGGAAGACGGGCCCAGCCAAAACCATGGAACTGGAGGCGGGGCCAGCCAAAACCATGGTATTGAAGTCCGGGTCAGCCAAAACCATGGTATTGAAGACGAGCCCAGCCAAAACCATTGAACTGGATGAGGGGCCTGCCAAAACCCTGGTATTGGAGGCGGGGCCAGCCAAAACCATGGTATTGGAGGCGTGGCTAGCCAAAACCATGGTATTGGAGGCAGGGCTAGCCAAAACCATGGTATTGGAGGCGGGGCTAGCCAAAACCATGTAACTGGAGGTGGGGACAGCAAAAACCATGTAACTGAAGGCGAGGCCAGCCAAAACCATGGTATTGGAGGTGGGGCCAGCGAAAACCATGTGACTGAAGGCGGGGCCAGCAAAAACCATGTAACTGGAGGCAGGGCCAGCCAAAAGCATGGTATTGGAGGCCGGGCCAGCCAAAAGCATGGTATTGAAAGCAGGGCCAGCCAAAACCATGTAACTGCAGGCAGGGCCAGCCAAAACCATGATATTGGAGGCGGGGCCAGCCAAAACCATTGTATTGGAGGCGGTGTCCAGCAAACCCATGTAACTGGTGGCGGGGCCAGCCAAAACCATGGTATTGGAGGCAGGGCCAGCCAAAACCATGGTATTGTAGGCAGGGCCAGCCAAAACCATGGTATTTTAGGTGGGGCTAGCCAAAACCATGGTATTGGCGGCGGGGCTAGCCAAAACCATGGTATTGGAGGCGGGGCCAGTCAAAACCATGGTATTGGAGGCAGGGCTAGCCAAAACCATGTAACTGGAGGCAGGGCCTGCCAAAAGCATAGTATTGGAGGCGGGGCCAGCCAAAACCATGGTATTGGAGGCGGGGCTAGGCAAAACCATTGTTTTGGAGGCGGGGCCAGCCAAAACCATGGTATTGCAGGCGGGGCCAGTCAAAACCATGGTATTGGAGGTGGGGCCAGCCAAAACCATGGTATTGGATGCCGGGCCAGCCAAAACCATGTAACTGGAGGCAGGGCCAGCCAAAACCATGGTATTGGAGGCGGGGCTAGCCAAAACCATGGTATTGGAGGCGGGGCCAGCCAAAACCATGGTATTGGAGGCGGGGCTAGCCAAAACCATGTAACTGGAGGCGGGGACAGCAAAAACCATGTAACTGGAGGCAGGGCCAGCCAAGAGCATGGTATTGGAGGCGGGCCAGCCAAGACCATGGTACGGAAGACGGGCCCAGCCAAAACCATGGAACTGGAGGCAGGGCCAGCCAAAACCATGGTATTGGAGGCAGGGCCAGCCAAAACCATGGTATTGGAGGCGGGGCTAGCCAAAAACATGGTATTGGAGGCAGGGCCAGCCAAAACCATGGTATTGCAAGCGGGGCCAGTCAAACCCATGGTATTGGAGGCGGGGCCAGCCAAAACCATGTAACTGGAGGCGGGGCCAGCAAAAACCATGTAACTGGAGGCGGGGCCAGCCAAAAGCATGGTATTGGAGGGGGGCCAGCCAAAAGCATGGTATTGGAGGCGGGGCCAGCCAAAACCATGTAACTGGAGGTGGGGCTAGCCAAAACCATGGTATTGGACGCGGGGACATACAAAACCATTGTATTGTAGGCGGGTCCAGCCAAAAACACGGTATTGTAGGCGGGGCCAGCCAAAACCATGTAGCTGGAGGCGGGGCCAGCCAAAACCATGGTATTGGAGGCGGGCCCAGCAAAAACCATGGTATTGGAGGTGGGGCCAGCAAAAACCTTGTAACTGGAGGCGGGGCCAGCCAAAACCATGGTATTAGAGGCGGAACCAGCCAAAACCATGTAACTGGAGGCAGGGCCACCCAAAACCATGGTATTGGAAGCGGGCCCAGCAAAAACCATGGTATTGGAGGTGGGGCCAGCAAAAACCTTGTATCTGGAGGCGGGGCCAGCCAAACCCGTGGTATTAGAGGCAGAACCAGCCAAAACCATGTAACTGGAGGCAGGGCCAGCTAAAACCGAGGTATTGGAGGCAGGGCCAGCCAAAACCATGTAACTGGAGGTGGGGCCAGCCAAAACCATGGTATTGGAGGCAGGGCCAGCCAAAACCATGTAACTGGAGGCGGGGCCAGCCAAAACCATGGTATTGCAGGCGGGGCCAGTCAAACCCATGGTATTGGAGGCGGGGCCAGCCAAAACCATGTAACTGGAGGCGGGGCCAGCAAAAACCATGTAACTGGAAGCGGGGCCAGCCAAAAGCATGGTATTGGATGGGGGGCCAGCCAAAAGCATGGTATTGGAGGTGGGGCCAGCCAAAACCATGTAACTGGAGGCGGGGCTATCCAAAACCATGGTATTGGACGCGGGGCCAGACAAAACCATTGTATTGGAGGCGGGTCCAGCCAAAAACACGGTATTGGAGGCGGGGCCAGCCAAAACCATGTAACTGGAGGCGGGGCCAGCCAAAACCATGGTATTGGAGGTGGGGCCAGCAAAAACCTTGTAACTCTAGGCGGGGCCAGCCAAAACCATGGTATTAGAGGCAGAACCAGCCAAAACCATGTAACTGGAGGCAGGGCCAGCCAAAACCATGATATTGGAAGCGGGCCCAGCAAAAACCATGGTATTGGAGGTAGGGCCAGCAAAAACCTTGTATCTGGAGGCGGGGCCAGCCAAACCCATGGTATTAGAGGCAGAACCAGCCAAAACCATGTAACTGGAGGCAGGGCCAGCCAAAACCGAGGTATTGGAGACAGGGCCAGCCAAAACCATGTAACTGGCGGTGGGGCCAGCCAAAACCATGGTATTGGAGGCGGGCCAGTCAAGACCATGGTATGGAAGACGGGCCCAGCCAAAACCATGGAACTGGAGGCGGGGCCAGCCAAAACCATGGTATTGAAGGCCGGGTCAGCCAAAACCATGGTATTGAAGACGAGCCCAGCCAAAACCATTGAACTGGATGAGGGGCCTGCCAAAACCCTGGTATTGGAGGCGGGGCCAGCCAAAACCATGGTATTGGAGGCGTGGCTAGCCAAAACCATGGTATTGGAGGCAGGGCTAGCCAAAACCATGGTATTGGAGGCGGGGCTAGCCAAAACCATGTAACTGGAGGCGGGGACAACAAAAACCATGTAACTGAAGGCTGGGCCAGCCAAAACCATGGTATTGGAGGCGGGCCCAGCAAAAACCATGGTATTGGAGGTGGGGCCAGCAAAAACCTTGTAACTGGAGGCGGGGCCAGCCAAAACCATGGTATTGGAAGCGGGCCCAGCAAAAACCATGGTATTGGAGGTGGGGCCAGCAAAAACCGAGGTATTGGAGGCAGGGCCAGCCAAAACCATGTAACTGGAGGTGGGGCCAGCCAAAACCATGGTATTGGAGGCAGGGCCAGCCAAAACCATGTAACTGGAGGCGGGGCCAGCCAAAACCATGGTATTGCAGGCGGGGCCAGTCAAACCCATGGTATTGGAGGCGGGGCCAGCCAAAACCATGTAACTGGAGGCGGGGCCAGCAAAAACCATGTAACTGGAGGCGGGGCCAGCCAAAAGCATGGTATTGGATGGGGGGCCAGCCAAAAGCATGGTATTGGAGGTGGGGCCAGCCAAAACCATGTAACTGGAGGCGGGGCTATCCAAAACCATGGTATTGGACGCGGGGCCAGACAAAACCATTGTATTGGAGGCGGGTCCAGCCAAAAACACGGTATTGGAGGCGGGGCCAGCCAAAACCATGTAACTGGAGGCGGGGCCAGCCAAAACCATGGTATTGGAGGTGGGGCCAGCAAAAACCTTGTAACTCTAGGCGGGGCCAGCCAAAACCATGGTATTAGTGGCAGAACCAGCCAAAACCATGTAACTGGAGGCAGGGCCAGCCAAAACCATGATATTGGAAGCGGGCCCAGCAAAAACCATGGTATTGGAGGTAGGGCCAGCAAAAACACGGTATTGGAGGCGGGGCCAGCCAAAACCATGTAACTGGAGGCGGGGCCAGCCAAAACCATGGTATTGGAGGCGGGCCCAGCCAAACCCATGGTATTAGAGGCAGAACCAGCCAAAACCATGTAACTGGAGGCAGGGCCAGCCAAAACCGAGGTATTGGAGACAGGGCCAGCCAAAACCATGTAACTGGCGGTGGGGCCAGCCAAAACCATGGTATTGGAGGCGGGCCAGTCAAGACCATGGTATGGAAGACGGGCCCAGCCAAAACCGTGGAACTGGAGGCGGGGCCAGCCAAAACCATGGTATTGAAGGCCGGGTCAGCCAAAACCATGGTATTGAAGACGAGCCCAGCCAAAACCATTGAACTGGATGAGGGGCCTGCCAAAACCCTGGTATTGGAGGCGGGGCCAGCCAAAACCATGGTATTGGAGGCGTGGCTAGCCAAAACCATGGTATTGGAGGCAGGGCTAGCCAAAACCGAGGTATTGGAGACAGGGCCAGCCAAAACCATGTAACTGGCGGTGGGGCCAGCCAAAACCATGGTATTGGAGGCGGGCCAGTCAAGACCATGGTATGGAAGACGGGCCCAGCCAAAACCGTGGAACTGGAGGCGGGGCCAGCCAAAACCATGGTATTGAAGGCCGGGTCAGCCAAAACCATGGTATTGAAGACGAGCCCAGCCAAAACCATTGAACTGGATGAGGGGCCTGCCAAAACCCTGGTATTGGAGGCGGGGCCAGCCAAAACCATGGTATTGGAGGCGTGGCTAGCCAAAACCATGGTATTGGAGGCAGGGCTAGCCAAAACCGAGGTATTGGAGACAGGGCCAGCCAAAACCATGTAACTGGCGGTGGGGCCAGCCAAAACCATGGTATTGGAGGCGGGCCAGTCAAGACCATGGTATGGAAGACGGGCCCAGCCAAAACCGTGGAACTGGAGGCGGGGCCAGCCAAAACCATGGTATTGAAGGCCGGGTCAGCCAAAACCATGGTATTGAAGACGAGCCCAGCCAAAACCATTGAACTGGATGAGGGGCCTGCCAAAACCCTGGTATTGGAGGCGGGGCCAGCCAAAACCATGGTATTGGAGGCGTGGCTAGCCAAAACCATGGTATTGGAGGCAGGGCTAGCCAAAACCATGGTATTGGAGGCGGGGCTAGCCAAAACCATGTAACTGGAGGCGGGGACAACAAAAACCATGTAACTGAAGGCGGGGCCAGCCAAAACCATGGTATTGGAGGTGGGGCCAGCCAAAACCATGTGACTGGAGGCGGGGCCAGCAAAAACCATGTAACTGGAGGCAGGGCCAGCCAAAAGCATGGTATTGGAGGCCGGGCCAGCCAAAAGCATGGTATTGGAAGCAGGGCCAGCCAAAACCATGTAACTGCAGGCAGGGCCAGCCAAAACCATGGTATTGGAGCCGGGGCCAGCCAAAACCATTGTATTGGAGGCGGTGTCCAGCAAAACCATGTAACTGGTGGCGGGGCCAGCCAAAACCATGGTATTGGAGGCAGGGCCAGCCAAAACCATGGTATTGTAGGCAGGGCCAGCCAAAACCATGGTATTGGAGGCAGGGCCAGCCAAAACCATGGTATTGGAGGTGGGGCTAGCCAAAACCATGGTATTGGAGGCGGGGCTAGCCAAAACCATGGTATTGGAGGCGGGGCCAGTCAAAACCATGGTATTGGAGGCAGGGCTAGCCAAAACCATGTAACTGGAGGCAGGGCCTGCCAAAAGCATGGTATTGGAGGCGCTCCAGCCAAGACCATGGTATTGAAGAAGGGCCCAGCCAAAACCATGGAACTGGAGGCAGGGCCAACCAAAACCATAGTATTGGAGGCGGGGCCAGCCAAAACCATGGTATTGGAGGCGGGGCTAGCCAAAACCATGGTTTTGGAGGCAGGGCCAGCCAAAACCATGGTATTGCAGGCGGGGCCAGTCAAAACCATGGTATTGGAGGTGGGGCCAGCCAAAACCATGTAAATGGAGGCGGGGCCAGCAAAAACCTTGTAACTGGAGGCGGGGCCAGCCAAAAGCATGGTATTGGAGGGGGGGCCAGCCAAAAGCTTGGTATTGGAGGCGGGGCCAGTCAAAACCATGTAACTGGAGGCAGGGCTAGCCAAAACCATGGTATTGGATGCGGGGCCAGACAAAACCATTGTATTGGAGGCGGGTCCAGCCAAAAACACGGTATTGGAGGAGGGGCCAGCCAAAACCATGTAACTGGAGGCGGGGCCAGCCAAAACCATGGTATTGGAGGCGGGCCCAGCAAAAACCATGGTATTGGAGGTGGGGCCAGCAAAAACTTGTAACTGGAGGCGGGGCCAGCCAAAACCATGGTATTAGAGGCGGAACCAGCCAAAACCATGTAACTTGAGGCAGACCCAGCCAAAACCATGGTATTGGAGGCGGGCCCAGCAAAAACCATGGTATTGGAGGTGGAGCCAGCAAATACCTTGTATCTGGAGGTGGGGCCAGCCAAAACCATAGTATTAGAGGCGGAACCATCCAAAACCATGTAACTGGAGGCAGGGCCAGCCAAAACCGAGGTATTGGAGGCATGGCCAGCCAAAACCGAGGTATTGGAGGCATGGCCAGCCAAAACCATGTAACTGGAGGTGGGGCCAGCCAAAACCATGGTATTGGAGGTGGGCTAGCCAAAACCATGGAACTGGAGGCAGGGCCAGCCAAAACCATGGTATTGAAGGCCAGGTCAGCCAAAACCATGGCATTGAAGACGAGCCCAGCCAAAACCATGGAACTGGAGGCGGGGCCAGCCAAAACCATGTAACTGGAGGTGGGGCTAGCCAAAACCATGGTATTGGACGCGGGGCCAGACAAAACCATTGTATTGTAGGCGGGTCCAGCCAAAAACCTGGTATTGTAGGCGGGGCCAGCCAAAACCATGTAGCTGGAGGTGGGGCCAGCCAAAACCATGGTATTGGAGGCGGGCCCAGCAAAAACCATGGTATTGGAGGTGGGGCCAGCAAAAACCTTGTAACTGGAGGTGGGGCCAGCCAAAACCATGGTATTAGAGGCGGAACCAGCCAAAACCATGCAACTGGAGGCAGGGCCACCCAAAACCATGGTATTGGAGGCGGGCCCAGGAAAAACCATGGTATTGGAGATGGGGCCAGCAAAAACCTTGTATCTGGAGGCGGGGCCAGCCAAACCCGTGGTATTAGAGGCAGAACCAGCCAAAACCATGTAACTGGAGGCAGGGCCAGCCAAAACCGAGGTATTGGAGGCAGGGCCAGCCAAAACCATGTAACTGGAGGTGGGGCCAGCCAAAACCATGGTATTGGAGGCAGGGCCAGCCAAAACCATGTAACTGGAGGCGGGGCCAGCCAAAACCATGGTATTGCAGGCGGGGCCAGTCAAACCCATGGTATTGGAGGCGGGGCCAGCCAAAACCATGTAACTGGAGGCGGGGCCAGCAAAAACCATGTAACTGGAGGCGGGGCCAGCCAAAAGCATGGTATTGGAGGTGGGGCCAGCCAAAACCATGGTATTGGAGGCGGGGCCAGCCAAAACCATGTAACTGTAGGCAGGGCCAGCCAAAACCATGGTATTGGCGGGACCAGCCAAAACCATGTAACTGGAGGCAGGGCCAGCCAAAACCATGGTATTGGAGGCAGGGCCAGCCAAAACCATGGTATTGGAGGCGGGGCCAGCCAAAACCATATAACTGGAGGCGGGGCCAGCCAAAACCATGGTATTGTAGGCAGGGCCAGCCAAAACCATGGTATTGGAGGTGGGGACAGCCTAAACATGTTATTGGAGGCGGGTCCAGCCAAAACCATGTAAATGGAGATGGGGCCAGCCAAAACCATGGTATTGGAGGCGGGGACAGCCAAAACCATGTAACTGGAGGCGGGGCCAGCCAAAATCATGGTATTGGAGGCGGGTTCAGCCAAAACCATGGTATTGGAGGCCAAAACCATGGTATTGTAGGCGGGGCCATCCAAAAACATGTAACTGGAGGCGGGGCCAGCAAAAACCATGTAACTGGATGCAGGGCTAGCAAAGAGCATGGTATTGGGGGCGGGGCCTGCCAAAAGCATGGTATTGGATGCGGGGCCAGCCAAAACCATGTAACTGGAGGCAGGGCCAGCCAACACCATGGTATTGGAGGCGGGGCCAGCCAAAACCATGGTATTGGATGCCGGGCCAGCCAAAACCATGTAACTGGAGGCAGGGCCAGCCAAAACCATGGTATTGGAGGCGGGGCCAGCCAAAACCATGGTATTGGAGGCGGGGCTAGCCAAAACCATGTAACTGGAGGCGGGGACAGCAAAAACCATGTAACTGGAGGCAGGGCCAGCCAAGAGCATGGTATTGGAGGCGGGCCAGCCAAGACCATGGTACTGAAGACGGGCCCAGCCAAAACCATGGAACTGGAGGCAGGGCCAGCCAAAACCATGGTATTGGAGTCGGGGCCAGCCAAAACCATGGTATTGGAGGCGGGGCTAGCCAAAACCATGGTATTGGAGGCAGGGCCAGCCAAAACCATGGTATTGCAAGCGGGGCCAGTCAAACCCATGGTATTGGAGGCGGGGCCAGCCAAAACCATGTAACTGGAGGCGGGGCCAGCAAAAACCATGTAACTGGAGGCGGGGCCAGCCAAAAGCATGGTATTGGAGGTGGGGCCAGCCAAAAGCATGGTATTGGAGGCGGGGCCAGCCAAAACCATGTAACTGGAGGTGGGGCTAGCCAAAACCATGGTATTGGACGCGGGGCCAGACAAAACCATTGTATTGTAGGCGGGTCCAGCCAAAAACACGGTATTGTAGGCGGGGCCAGCCAAAACCATGTAGCTGGAGGCGGGGCCAGCCAAAACCATGGTATTGGAGGCGGGCCCAGCAAAAACCATGGTATTGGAGGTGGGGCCAGCAAAAACCTTGTAACTGGAGGTGGGGCCAGCCAAAACCATGGTATTAGAGGCGGAACTAGCCAAAACCATGTAACTGGAGGCAGGGCCACCCAAAACCATGGTATTGGAGGCGGGCCCAGCAAAAACCATGGTATTGGAGGTGGGGCCAGCAAAAACCTTGTATCTGGAGGCGGGGCCAGCCAAACCCGTGGTATTAGAGGCAGAACCAGCCAAAACCATGTAACTGGAGGCAGGGCCAGCCAAAACCGAGGTATTGGAGGCAGGGTGTTAGGGAGAATTCTCTGTTTAGGCTGAATTTCCCTACCTAGTGAGTCCCCCAGCAGCTTTGCTGGATTTCTGGGGTTTAATTTTTTTCTCCTGCCAAGAGTGAGACTCTTTTACCCTCACTCTTGGACATGTTGAAGTGTGTTTTCTTGGTTAAACCTTGTGTTGAATGGGCTATGGGGTCTTTTACTCCATAGGGCCTCATGTATTTTTGTGATGTGGGTCACACAGCACCCTCTGTGCCGTGACCCAGGGGTGTCCTAGGGACTCCCCAACATAGACTCCATACCCTGGGACTGACTACTGTCTCCCAGGGCATGTAAAGTCACCAAAGACTTTGCTAGTCTTGAATCCTGAACAGAACCAGTACAAACCATCATATTGTGGACGTACTGGCTGGGGCAATTCGATTGCCCCAGGGTCTGTTAGTCGAGGGGGCACGTCTCCGTCCCCCCTGATCGAGTTTTGGCTGGTGGCAGTGGAAACTACTTTTTATATTCGACCGCGAATATTTCCCTATGGGATTTCCCATTGTTTTAGGCTAACACATTTAATTATTTATTTACGGTAGCCTTAAACATACCGCCGGTTTATATATTTATTTTTATAACTCCGGTTGGGACTTTTTGCCAAAACTTGATTCTAAAATGGCGTTGGTGTTCGCCTCTGTAACTCTGACCCAAAGTGGAGCCCTTTGTTCCACTTTTGGCGGGCTTCTCCACAGAAGCCCTCCAAAGTGGTGCCACTCTGTCTGGGGTACTTAGGAGGGGTGGAGGGGGATTTAGGCACCCTGGACTGAGTTACCTTGGTAACTCAAGTCGCACTCCGTCCTGATTGGCCCAAGTGGTGAGCCGCCCGGCTCACCACTTAGCATGTTTGAGTGACAGCTAGGCTGGGTGAATGGGGGTTTGCTGCATAAAAGCAGGGCTTTGGGGACTGGGACTTCAGAAGTCGCCACAGGACCAAGAATCCGACGAGGGAAGAGCTGAGCCGACCTGCTTCGACGACACCACCCGGTGGAGCCCTGCTGAACCGTCTCACCACTTTTTCCCGACGACCGAGGAGAACTCTTAACGGAGTGGCTCCTTCCCTTGACTGGTGGGGACAACCAGTTTTCGCCTTCTTTCCGTCCTTTTGAGGTATCTCGTGGCCGCCTTGCCTGTGCCAAGCACCCCGGCATCCGGAATACCACACTTTACCCCCATACCGCGAAAGTCGGTACCAACCCTTTAACCGGAGGACTCCGCGGCTGGTTTCTTCCCGGGCAGTGCTACGACCTTTCTCTTCTGCTCTTCAGCGAGATATTCTTCTCCCCTGACCGACGTCGAGCCTTGCTGTCGCTGCCTGGAACAACTGCCCCCGCTGGAGGATCCTTTCCGCTTAAGGTACTGTGTTCCGCCTGGCTTCCCTTGCTACCGACTGTACGGGGTAGATTTAGTCCCCGGCTTTCGAACCTGGGAGTGCCTGGGACACTTTGGCTAAACTTTCTGAGCCACTCTAAACTCTTTTTGACTCTTTGCAAGACTTTGAATCTCTAACTAACAGTGTGATCTTGGGCACATTTTCGCTCCGGCTACTCTAAGAGTGGGCCCTGCCTAGTGACTTTTGCTCACCTGTGACTTGATTCTTCTTTAAGCCTATTGCAAGTGTTCTGGACCTTAGAGTGGTGTGTCTAACCTATTTCTGCTTTTTCTCTCCCTTTCTTGGAAACTACTAGAGTGTCATCTAACGTTAAGCACTCACCTCTGTTTTAATTAAGTGGTGTTAACCTAGAGTTGTCTAGATAGGAGAAAGGATTGAATTTACTTTCAGTATAACTGTGTTGAAGTGCTTTTACTATATTTTTGCTAGAGTGTTTTTAACTTATGTGTATTTTAAATAAATAACTATATACTTTTGAAACCAAGCTCTGGTCAGTGTTTGCTTGTGCTATTGTGTTTTGGTACATATTGTGTATACTTTACATACTGCCTAACTCTTCTTGAGAGAAGTCTGACTGCTCAGCCACAGCTACCAGGTAAATCTGGGTGGTACAGACTGCTACCAAAGGGGTTTACTGCTCTACCTGTAGTCTTAAATCTTTTGCAGTGTTCCCCAAGGGAACTGCACAGGTTTCTGCCTAACACTGGTGTACAGCGGTGGGATTTGTATTGAGTATACATTTTATTGTGCTTTAGATACCTTAGTGCAACTAACCACAAAGCTTAGCACTGAAAAAGTAAAACCTCTAACATGTCAGTTATAGAAAGCTATAGTCAAGAGTCCCTTGCAGCCAAAACTGCTGATTGTTTAAGAGTGCTCTGTAAACATAAGGATCTCCTGACTAAGGGCAAGAAAATGGAGCTGATTGAAAGATTGTTAGCTAACCAAAGTCTGGGTGATGGTTCAGAGGAGCCTACCACTCCAGCAACTGTAGATGACGGTATTGAAGTTAACATGGAGCAAAATGTTGATGTTTCTGAGGAAGAGTCAGAAGAGGAGGGTGAGGCTGTTGTAACTGTCCCCCCTAGGCCTCTGCCTGCTCTACCTGCTGTGCCTACTGGACCTTTACCAGGTCCCACATTTAGTCCTCAGTACTTTGAACTGGAGAAAATGAAGCTAGAATTGGAGTATAAGAAACTTAATGCTCAAACTGACAAAGAACTAAGGCTAAGGGAAATGGAGCTCAAGTATGACTTAGAAATGAAGAAATTATCTGTTGAGAATGTTTCTCTCTCTGGCTCCTCTAGAAGTTCCAGTCCTAAAAGACCCCGGATGCCTAAAGAATTGGTTGGTATGTATGAGCCTAAGTTGGATGTGTTGGATTGGTTGTCTCTGTTTGAATATAATCATGGGCTCCAGAACATCACAGGAAATGACTTACTCACCTGGTTGTTCTCTAGGCTTCCCCCTGTTGCAACTGATGTGGTAATGGAGATGGGGGAGGAGGATAGGAAGGACTATGAATGTGTGAAACTAGCTTTGATAGCTAGGTTTGGGAAGACCCCTTCCCAGTATCTTAAGAGGTTTAGGAGCCTCAAAAAGCATGATGGTACCCCTTGGGCTACCTGGGTGAGTGAATGTTTGAAAAACTTAGAGGGATGGATTAAGGGTTACAAGGTGAACACTTATGAAGGTATGAAGAATTTGTTTATGTTGGAGACTATTTATGATGCCTGCTCTCCTGAGCTCAGACAACACTTGGCTGATTCCAGGGAATTAGATTCCCGGAAACTAGCTAAGGCTGCTGACTTGTGGGTTGCCAACAGGGCCACTCACAAGGATTCTGGGGTAACTCAGAAGAAGGATGGGGAGAAACAGCCTAAAAAAGACTCCAAAGAGAATTCTAATAATTCCTATCCCAAAGAGGGCCCCAAACCACAAAATAACCAGGGTAAGCCCCATGGGAAACCTAGTCAGGCTACTGTACCTTCTGGCCACAAGCCAGAAGGAGGTCAGAACAAGCCACCCTTCCAGAGAGCATTTGGACAATGCTATGTCTGTCAGGGTACTGACCATATCAAAGGAGATCCCAAGTGCAAGGGTAAACCTGCAGGGATCAGCACAGTCTCCTTAGCCTTCACTCCTGAGGATGAAGTACAGATGGCTAGTGCCCACTTTGAACTCTTTGCTGAAGAACCCTTGGGTCTTCAAGCAACTGTAAACTTAGAGCCTATGGGTCTGGTTAGTCCCCAGAATAGGGTTGTGTATAACTCCCTACCTGTTAACTCTAAGGTGTATTATGTGGACAGTGTTCTTGTCAATGGCCAGGATACTCCTGCCAGGAGAGACACTGGGGCCAGCAGAACAGTAGTGGATGAAAGCTTCTTTCAACCTGAGGATGTGGCCAAAGCACCCAAAGGTCCCACTAAGATGTCTGGAGGCCCTGTCCAAATGGTTCCTATTCTACCAGCCCTCATTCAGTGTAACAACATGACAGTGAGGATCCCTGTCAGTGTTCAGACTGAGGTACCTGGGAAGGTCCTGTTGGGGAATGACCTAAGAACTCTAGGAGTAGTGTCACATACCCCCAGGCCTCCCAGTATGGAGAAGCAGAACTTAACCAAATTGGCTAGACAGGCTACCTTGAAGGACCCTTCTAAGCCTGTGGGACCCTCTACTGAGAACCCCACTACAAGCCCTGGTGTTAGTAAGTTGACCTCTAACCCAGGCACATTTCAGGATAGTATGCTAGGAACATGGGCGCCCCAACCAAGCTCCATCATTGTTCCCCTAGTCTCAGAGTCTCTGACTCCCCCTGCTTCTGAGGAAGAGGTGGATAGACCAACTAGGCCCCTATCTGGACCTGAGAGAACTGGTAATTCTCAGTGCTGGTGGAAAACCAGAAAAGAAAAGTCTAAGGCCAAAAACCTTCGGACTGTTGGACCTTCTACTGAAGACCCCAACTCCAATCCTAATATTAGGGGGGAAACTCCTAAAATAGGTAAAGGTAGATCTAAGAGGAAGGGGAAGCAGGTACATTGCCTAACCCCAACCCCTCCAACCAAGAGGCCTAAGACCCAACCTGCTCCCACAAGAGAGGTGGTGAGGAACCTTGGAGGCCCCTCTAGATCTAAGGGAATCCTTTATAAGGACCCCTTCAAAAAGCCTAACATAGGTTCAGAAGTTGTACCAACTTCTGAGGGACTGGTCAACCAGATCCCCTATAACAAAAAGACTGATGTTCCTCAAAGGGTCTGTAGGTCCGTTAGCTTGCAAAAGAAAACCTTTGAGTTCTCCATTGAACATAGGTCAAGGTGTCACCATCAAAATGCTGATGGACTCTCTAGGATGTATATCATCGACTAGAGGTATGAGGTTCATCCAGGAGTGGATTAAATCCTCCTGTCCCTTAGTCTGGGGGGGGCGAGTGTTAGGGAGAATTCTCTGTTTAGGCTGAATTTCCCTACCTAGTGAGTCCCCCAGCAGCTTTGCTGGATTTCTGGGGTTTAATTTTTTTCTCCTGCCAAGAGTGAGACTCTTTTACCCTCACTCTTGGACATGTTGAAGTGTGTTTTCTTGGTTAAACCTTGTGTTGAATGGGCTATGGGGTCTTTTACTCCATAGGGCCTCATGTATTTTTGTGATGTGGGTCACACAGCACCCTCTGTGCCGTGACCCAGGGGTGTCCTAGGGACTCCCCAACATAGACTCCATACCCTGGGACTGACTACTGTCTCCCAGGGCATGTAAAGTCACCAAAGACTTTGCTAGTCTTGAATCCTGAACAGAACCAGTACAAACCATCATATTGTGGACGTACTGGCTGGGGCAATTCGATTGCCCCAGGGTCTGTTAGTCGAGGGGGCACGTCTCCGTCCCCCCTGATCGAGTTTTGGCTGGTGGCAGTGGAAACTACTTTTTATATTCGACCGCGAATATTTCCCTATGGGATTTCCCATTGTTTTAGGCTAACACATTTAATTATTTATTTACGGTAGCCTTAAACATACCGCCGGTTTATATATTTATTTTTATAACTCCGGTTGGGACTTTTTGCCAAAACTTGATTCTAAAATGGCGTTGGTGTTCGCCTCTGTAACTCTGACCCAAAGTGGAGCCCTTTGTTCCACTTTTGGCGGGCTTCTCCACAGAAGCCCTCCAAAGTGGTGCCACTCTGTCTGGGGTACTTAGGAGGGGTGGAGGGGGATTTAGGCACCCTGGACTGAGTTACCTTGGTAACTCAAGTCGCACTCCGTCCTGATTGGCCCAAGTGGTGAGCCGCCCGGCTCACCACTTAGCATGTTTGAGTGACAGCTAGGCTGGGTGAATGGGGGTTTGCTGCATAAAAGCAGGGCTTTGGGGACTGGGACTTCAGAAGTCGCCACAGGACCAAGAATCCGACGAGGGAAGAGCTGAGCCGACCTGCTTCGACGACACCACCCGGTGGAGCCCTGCTGAACCGTCTCACCACTTTTTCCCGACGACCGAGGAGAACTCTTAACGGAGTGGCTCCTTCCCTTGACTGGTGGGGACAACCAGTTTTCGCCTTCTTTCCGTCCTTTTGAGGTATCTCGTGGCCGCCTTGCCTGTGCCAAGCACCCCGGCATCCGGAATACCACACTTTACCCCCATACCGCGAAAGTCGGTACCAACCCTTTAACCGGAGGACTCCGCGGCTGGTTTCTTCCCGGGCAGTGCTACGACCTTTCTCTTCTGCTCTTCAGCGAGATATTCTTCTCCCCTGACCGACGTCGAGCCTTGCTGTCGCTGCCTGGAACAACTGCCCCCGCTGGAGGATCCTTTCCGCTTAAGGTACTGTGTTCCGCCTGGCTTCCCTTGCTACCGACTGTACGGGGTAGATTTAGTCCCCGGCTTTCGAACCTGGGAGTGCCTGGGACACTTTGGCTAAACTTTCTGAGCCACTCTAAACTCTTTTTGACTCTTTGCAAGACTTTGAATCTCTAACTAACAGTGTGATCTTGGGCACATTTTCGCTCCGGCTACTCTAAGAGTGGGCCCTGCCTAGTGACTTTTGCTCACCTGTGACTTGATTCTTCTTTAAGCCTATTGCAAGTGTTCTGGACCTTAGAGTGGTGTGTCTAACCTATTTCTGCTTTTTCTCTCCCTTTCTTGGAAACTACTAGAGTGTCATCTAACGTTAAGCACTCACCTCTGTTTTAATTAAGTGGTGTTAACCTAGAGTTGTCTAGATAGGAGAAAGGATTGAATTTACTTTCAGTATAACTGTGTTGAAGTGCTTTTACTATATTTTTGCTAGAGTGTTTTTAACTTATGTGTATTTTAAATAAATAACTATATACTTTTGAAACCAAGCTCTGGTCAGTGTTTGCTTGTGCTATTGTGTTTTGGTACATATTGTGTATACTTTACATACTGCCTAACTCTTCTTGAGAGAAGTCTGACTGCTCAGCCACAGCTACCAGGTAAATCTGGGTGGTACAGACTGCTACCAAAGGGGTTTACTGCTCTACCTGTAGTCTTAAATCTTTTGCAGTGTTCCCCAAGGGAACTGCACAGGTTTCTGCCTAACACAGGGCCAGCCAAAACCATGTAACTGGAGGTGGGGCCAGCCAAAACCATGGTATTGGAGGCAGGGCCAGCCAAAACCATGTAACTGGAGGCGGGGCCAGCCAAAACCATGGTATTGCAGGCGGGGCCAGTCAAACCCATGGTATTGGAGGCGGGGCCAGCCAAAACCATGTAACTGGAGGCGGGGCCAGCAAAAACCATGTAACTGGAGGCGGGGCCAGCCAAAAGCATGGTATTGGATGGGGGGCCAGCCAAAAGCATGGTATTGGAGGTGGGGCCAGCCAAAACCATGTAACTGGAGGCGGGGCTAGCCAAAACCATGGTATTGGACGCGGGGCCAGACAAAACCATTGTATTGGAGGCGGGTCCAGCCAAAAACACGGTATTGGAGGCGGGGCCAGCCAAAACCATGTAACTGGAGGCGGGGCCAGCCACAACCATGGTATTGGAGGCGGGCCCAGCAAAAACCATGGTATTGGAGGTGGGGCCAGCAAAAACCTTGTAACTCTAGGCGGGGCCAGCCAAAAACATGGTTTTAGAGGCAGAACCAGCCAAAACCATGTAACTGGAGGCAGGGCCAGCCAAAACCATGATATTGGAAGCGGGCCCAGCAAAAACCATGGTATTGGAGGTGGGGCCAGCAAAAACCTTGTATCTGGAGGCGGGGCCAGCCAAACCCATGGTATTAGAGGCAGAACCAGCCAAAACCATGTAACTGGAGGCAGGGCCAGCCAAAACCGAGGTATTGGAGGCAGGGCCAGCCAAAACCATGTAACTGGCAGTGGGGCGAGCCAAAACCATGGTATTGGAGGCGGGCCAGTCAAGACCATGGTATGGAAGACGGGCCCAGCCAAAACCATGGAACTGGAGGCGGGGCCAGTCAAAACCATGGTATTGAAGGCCGGGTCAGCCAAAAGCATGGTATTGGAAGCAGGGCCAGCCAAAATCATGTAAATGCAGGCAGGGCCAGCCAAAACCATGGTATTGGAGGCGGGGCCAGCCAAAACCATTGTATTGGAGGCGGTGTCCAGCAAAACCATGTAACTGGTGGCGGGGCCAGCCAAAACCATGGTATTGGAGGCAGGGCCAGCCAAAACCATGGTATTGTAGGCAGGGCCAGCCAAAACCATGGTATTTTAGGTGGGGCTAGCCAAAACCATGGTATTGGAGGCGGGGCTAGCCAAAATCATGGTATTGGAGGTGGGGCCAGTCAACACCATGGTATTGGAGGCGGGGCCAGCCAAAACCATGGTATTGGATGCCGGGCCAGCCAAAACCATGTAACTGGAGGCAGGGCCAGCCAAAACCATGGTATTGGAGGCGGGGCTAGCCAAAACCATGGTATTGGAGGCGGGGCCAGCCAAAACCATGGTATTGGAGGCGGGGCTAGCCAAAACCATGTAACTGGTGGCGGGGACAGCAAAAACCATGTAACTGGAGGCAGGGCCAGCCAAGAGCATGGTATTGGAGGCGGGCCAGCCAAGACCATGGTACTGAAGACGGGCCCAGCCAAAACCATGGAACTGGAGGCAGGGCCAGCCAAAACCATGGTATTGGAGTCGGGGCCAGCCAAAACCATGGTATTGGAGGCGGGGCTAGCCAAAACCATGGTATTGGAGGCAGGGCCAGCCAAAACCATGGTATTGCAAGCGGGGCCAGTCAAACCCATGGTATTGGAGGCGGGGCCAGCCAAAACCATGTAACTGGAGGCGGGGCCAGCAAAAACCATGTAACTGGAGGGAGGGCCAGCCAAAAGCATGGTATTGGAGGGGGGGCCAGCCAAAAGCATGGTATTGGAGGCGGGGCCAGCCAAAACCATGTAACTGGAGGTGGGGCCAGCCAAAACCATGTAACTGGAGGCGGGGCCAGCCAAAAGCATGGTATTGGAGGGGGGGCCAGCCAAAAACACGGTATTGTAGGCGGGGCCAGCCAAAACCATGTAGCTGGAGGCGGGGCCAGCCAAAACCATGGTATTGGAGGCGGGCCCAGCAAAAACCATGGTATTGGAGGTGGGGCCAGCAAAAACCTTGTAACTGGAGGTGGGGCCAGCCAAAACCATGGTATTAGAGGCGGAACTAGCCAAAACCATGTAACTGGAGGCAGGGCCACCCAAAACCATGGTATTGGAGGCGGGCCCAGCAAAAACCATGGTATTGGAGGTGGGGCCAGCAAAAACCTTGTATCTGGAGGCGGGGCCAGCCAAACCCGTGGTATTAGAGGCAGAACCAGCCAAAACCATGTAACTGGAGGCAGGGACAGCCAAAACCGAGGTATTGGAGGCAGGTCCAGCCAAAACCATGTAACTGGAGGTGGGGCCATCCAAAACCATGGTATTGGAGGCAGGGCCAGCCAAAACCATGTAACTGGAGGCGGGGCCAGCCAAAACCATGGTATTGCAGTCGGGGCCAGTCAAACCCATGGTATTGGAGGCGGGGCCAGCCAAAACCATGTAACTGGAGGCGGGGCCAGCAAAAACCATGTAACTGGAGGCGGGGCCAGCTAAAAGCATGGTATTGGATGGGGGGCCAGCCAAAAGCATGGTATTGGAGGTGGGGCCAGCCAAAACCATGTAACTGGAGGCGGGGCTAGCCAAAACCATGGTATTGGACGCGGGGCCAGACAAAACCATTGTATTGGAGGCGGGTCCAGCCAAAAACACGGTATTGGAGGCGGGGCCAGCCAAAACCATGTAACTGGAGGCGGGGCCAGCCACAACCATGGTATTGGAGGCGGGCCCAGCAAAAACCATGGTATTGGAGGTGGGGCCAGCAAAAACCTTGTAACTCTAGGCGGGGCCAGCCAAAACCATGGTATTAGAGGCAGAACCAGCCAAAACCATGTAACTGGAGGCAGGGCCAGCCAAAACCATGATATTGGAAGCGGGCCCAGCAAAAACCATGGTATTGGAGGTGGGGCCAGCCAAAACCGAGGTATTGGAGGCAGGGCCAGCCAAAACCATGTAACTGGCGGTGGGGCCAGCCAAAACCATGGTATTGGAGGCGGGCCAGTCAAGACCATGGTATGGAAGACGGGCCCAGCCAAAACCATTGAACTGGATGAGGGGCCTGCCAAAACCCTGGTATTGGAGGCGGGGCCAGCCAAAACCATGGTATTGGAGGCGTGGCTAGCCAAAACCATGGTATTGGAGGCAGGGCTAGCCAAAACCATGGTATTAGAGGCGGGGCTAGCCAAAACCATGTAACTGGAGGCGGGGACAGCAAAAACCATGTAACTGAAGGCGAGGCCAGCCAAAACCATGGTATTGGAGGTGGGGCCAGCCAAAACCATGTGACTGGAGGCGGGGCCAGCAAAAACCATGTAACTGGAGGCAGGGCCAGCCAAAAGCATGGTATTGGAGGCCGGGCCAGCCAAAAGCATGGTATTGGAAGCAGGGCCAGCCAAAACCATGTAACTGCAGGCAGGGCCAGCCAAAACCATGGTATTGGAGGCGGGGCCAGCCAAAACCATTGTATTGGAGGCGGTGTCCAGCAAAACCATGTAACTGGTGGCGGGGCCAGCCAAAACCGTGGTATTGGAGGCAGGACCAGCCAAAACCATGGTATTGTAGGCAGGGCCAGCCAAAACCATGGTATTTTAGGTGGGGCTAGCCAAAACCATGGTATTGGAGGCGGGGCTAGCCAAAACCATGGTATTGGAGGCGGGCCAGTCAAAACCATGGTATTGGAGTTAGGGCTAGCCAAAACCATGTAACTGGAGGCAGGGCCTGCCAAAAGCATGGTATTGGAGGCGCTCCAGCCAAGACCATGGTATTGAAGACGGGCCCAGCCAAAACCATGGAACTGGAGGCAGGGCCAACCAAAACCATAGTATTGGAGGCGGGGCCAGCCAAAACCATGGTATTGGAGGCGGGGCTAGGCAAAACCATTGTTTTGGATGCGGGGCCAGCCAAAACCATGGTATTGCAGGCGGGGCCAGTCAAAACCATGGTATTGGAGGTGGGGCCAGCCAAAACCATGGTATTGGATGCCGGGCCAGCCAAAACCATGTAACTGGAGGCAGGGCCAGCCAAAACCATGGTTTTGGAGGCGGGGCTAGCCAAAACCATGGTATTGGAGGCGGGGCCAGCCAAAACCATGGTATTGGAGGCGGGGCTAGCCAAAACCATGTAACTGGAGGCGGGGACAGCAAAAACCATGTGACTTGAGGCAGGGCCAGCCAAGAGCATGGTATTGGAGGCGGGCCAGCCAAGACCATGGTACGGAAGACGGGCCCAGCCAAAACCATGGAACTGGAGGCAGGGCCAGCCAAAACCATGGTATTGGAGGCGGGGCCAGCCAAAACCATGGTATTGGAGGCGGGGCTAGCCAAAACCATGGTATTGGAGGCAGGGCCAGCCAAAACCATGGTATTGCAAGCGGGGCCAGTCAAACCCATGGTATTGGAGGCGGGGCCAGCCAAAACCATGTAACTGGAGGCGGGGCCAGCAAAAACCATGTAACTGGAGGCGGGGCCAGCCAAAAGCATGGTATTGGAGGGGGGCCAGCCAAAAGCATGGTATTGGAGGCGGGGCCAGCCAAAACCATGTAACTGGAGGTGGGGCTAGCCAAAACCATGGTATTGGACGAGGGGACATACAAAACCATTGTATTGTAGGCGGGTCCAGCCAAAAACACGGTATTGTAGTCGGGCCAGCCAAAACCATGTAGCTGGAGGCGGGGCCAGCCAAAACCATGGTATTGGAGGTGGGCCCAGCAAAAACCATGGTATTGGAGGTGGGGCCAGCAAAAACCTTGTAACTGGAGGCGGGGCCAGCCAAAACCATGGTATTAGAGGCGGAACCAGCCAAAACCATGTAACTGGAGGCAGGGCCACCCAAAACCATGGTATTGGAAGCGGGCCCAGCAAAAACCATGGTATTGGAGGTGGGGCCAGCAAAAACCTTGTATCTGGAGGCGGGGCCAGCCAAACCCGTGGTATTAGAGGCAGAACCAGCCAAAACCATGTAACTGGAGGTGGGGCCAGCCAAAACCATGGTATTGGAGGCAGGGCCAGCCAAAACCATGTAACTGGAGGCGGGGCCAGCCAAAACCATGGTATTGCAGGCGGGGCCAGTCAAACCCATGGTATTGGAGGCGGGGCCAGCCAAAACCATGTAACTGGAGGCGGGGCCAGCAAAAACCATGTAACTGGAGGTGGGGCCAGCCAAACGCATGGTATTGGATGGGGTGCCAGCCAAAAGCATGGTATTGGAGGTGGGGCCAGCCAAAACCATGTAACTGGAGGCGGGGCTAGCCAAAACCATGGTATTGGACGCGGGGCCAGACAAAACCATTGAATTGGAGGCCGGTCCAGCCAAAAACACGGTATTGGAGGCGGGGCCAGCCAAAACCATGTAACTGGAGGCGGGGCCAGCCAAAACCATGGTATTGGAGGCAGGCCCAGCAAAAACCATGGTATTGGAGGTGGGGCCAGCAAAAACATTGTAACTCTAGACGGGGCCAGCCAAAACCATGGTATTAGAGGCAGAACCAGCCAAAACCATGTAACTGGAGGCAGGGCCAGCCAAAACCATGATATTGGAAGCGGGCCCAGCAAAAACCATGGTATTGGAGGTAGGGCCAGCAAAAACCTTGTATCTGGAGGCGGGGCCAGCCAAACCCATGGTATTAGAGGCAGAACCAGCCAAAACCATGTAACCGGAGGCAGGGCCAGCCAAAACCGAGGTATTGGAGACAGGGCCAGCCAAAACCATGTAACTGGCGGTGGGGCCAGCCAAAACCATGGTATTGGAGGCGGGCCAGTCAAGACAATGGTATGGAAGACGGGCCCAGCCAAAACCATGGAACTGGAGGCGGGGCCAGCCAAAACCATGGTATTGAAGGCCAGGTCAGCCAAAACCGTGGTATTGAAGACGATCCCAGCAAAAACCATTGAACTGGATGAGGGGCCTGCCAAAACCCTGGTATTGGAGGCGGGGCCAGCCAAAACCATGGTATTGGAGGCGTGGCTAGCCAAAACCATGGTATTGGAGGCAGGGCCAGCAAAAACCATGTAACTGAAGGCGGGGCCAGCCAAAACCATGGTATTGGACGTGGAGCCAGCCAAAACCATGTGACTGGAGACGGGGCCAGCAAAAACCATGTAACTGGAGGCAGGGCCAGCCAAAAGCATGGTATTGGAGGCCGGGCCAGCCAAAAGCATGGTATTGGAAGCAGGGCCAGCCAAAACCATGTAACTGCAGGCAGGGCCAGCCAAAACCATGGTATTGGAGCCGGGGCCAGCCAAAACCATTGTATTGGAGGCGGTGTCCAGCAAAACCATGTAACTGGTGGCGGGGCCAGCCAAAACCATGGTATTGGAGGCAGGGCCAGCCAAAACCATGGTATTGTAGGCAGGGCCAGCCAAAACCATGGTATTGGAGGTGGGGCTAGCCAAAACCATGGTATTGGAGGCGGGGCTAGCCAAAACCATGGTATTGGAGGCGGGGCCAGTCAAAACCATGGTATTGGAGGCAGGGCTAGCCAAAACCATGTAACTGGAGGCAGGGCCTGCCAAAAGCATGGTATTGGAGGCGCTCCAGCCAAGACCATGGTATTGAAGACGGGCCCAGCCAAAACCATGGAACTGGAGGCAGGGCCAACCAAAACCATAGTATTGGAGGCGGGGCCAGCCAAAACCATGGTATTGGAGGCGGGGCTAGCCAAAACCATGGTTTTGGAGGCGGGGCCAGCCAGAACCATGGTATTGCAGGCGGGGCCAGTCAAAACCATGGTATTGGAGGTGGGGCCAGCCAAAACCATGTAAATGGAGGCGGGGCCAGCAAAAACCTTGTAACTGGAGGCGGGCCAGCCAAAAGCATGGTATTGGAGGGGGGGCCAGCCAAAAGCTTGATATTGGAGGCGGGGCCAGTCAAAACCATGTAACTGGAGGCAGGGCTAGCCAAAATCATGGTATTGGATGCGGGGCCAGACAAAACCATTGTATTGGAGGCGGGTCCAGCCAAAAACACGGTATTGGAGGCGGGGCCAGCCAAAACCATGTAACTGGAGGCGGGGCCAGCCAAAACCATGGTATTGGAGGTGGGCCCAGCAAAAACCATGGTATTGGAGGTGGGGCCAGCAAAAACTTGTAACTGGAGGCGGGGCCAGCCAAAACCATGGTATTAGAGGCGGAACCAGCCAAAACCATGTAACTTGAGGCAGGCCCAGCCAAAACCATGGTATTGGAGGCGGGCCCAGCAAAAACCATGGTATTGGAGGTGGAGCCAGCAAATACCTTGTATCTGGAGGCGGGGCCAGCCAAAACCATAGTATTAGAGGCGGAACCATCCAAAACCATGTAACTGGAGGCAGGACCAGCCAAAACCGAGGTATTGGAGGCATGGCCAGCCAAAACCGAGGTATTGGAGGCATGGCCAGCCAAAACCATGTAACTGGAGGTGGGGCCAGCCAAAACCATGGTATTGGAGGTGGGCCAGCCAAAACCATGGAACTGGAGGCAGGGCCAGCCAAAACCATGGTATTGAAGGCCAGGTCAGCCAAAACCATGGTATTGAAGACGAGCCCAGCCAAAACCATGGAACTGGAGGCGGGGCCAGCCAAAACCATGGTATTGAAGGCCGGGTCAGCCAAAACCATGGGATTGGAGGCGGGTCCAGACAAAACCATGGTATTGGAGGCGGGGCCAGCCAAAACCATGTAATTGGAGGCAGGGCCAGTCAAAACCATGGTATTGGAGGCAGGGCTAGCCAAAACCTTGTAACTGGAGGCGGGGCCAGCCAAAAGCATGGTATTAGAGGCAGAACCAGCCAAAACCATGTAACTGGAGGCAGGGCCACCCAAAACCATGGTATTGGAAGCGGGCCGAGCAAAAACCATGGTATTGGAGGTGGGGCCAGCAAAAACCTTGTATCTGGAGGCGGGGCCAGCCAAAACCATGGTATTGGAGGCAGGGCCAGCCAAAACCATGTAACTGGAGGCGGGGCCAGCCAAAACCATGGTATTGCAGGCGGGGCCAGTCAAACCCATGGTATTGGAGGCGGGGCCAGCCAAAGCCATGTAACTGGAGGCGGGGCCAGCAAAAACCATGTAACTGGAGGCGGGGCCAGCCAAAAGCATGGTATTGGATGGGGGGCCAGCCAAAAGCATGGTATTGGAGGTGGGGCCAGCCAAAACCATGTAACTGGAGGCGGGGCTAGCCAAAACCATGGTATTGGACGCGGGGCCAGACAAAACCATTGAATTGGAGGCCGGTCCAGCCAAAAACACGGTATTGGAGGCGGGGCCAGCCAAAACCATGTAACTGGAGGAGGGGCCAGCCAAAACCATGGTATTGGAGGCAGGCCCAGCAAAAACCATGGTTTTGGAGGTGGGGCCAGCAAAAACCTTGTAACTCTAGACGGGGCCAGCCAAAACCATGGTATTAGAGGCAGAACCAGCCAAAACCATGTAACTGGAGGCAGGGCCAGCCAAAACCATGATATTGGAAGCGGGCCCAGCAAAAACCATGGTATTGGAGGTAGGGCCAGCAAAAACCTTGTATCTGGAGGCAGGGCCAGCCAAAACCGAGGTATTGGAGACAGGGCCAGCAAAAACCATGTAACTGGCGGTGGGGCCAGCCAAAACCATGGTATTGGAGGCGGGCCAGTCAAGACCATGGTATGGAAGACGGGCCCAGCCAAAACCATGGAACTGGAGGCGGGGCCAGCCAAAACCATGGTATTGAAGGCCGGGTCAGCCAAAACCATGGTATTGAAGACGAGCCCAGCCAAAACCATTGAACTGGATGAGGGGCCTGCCAAAACCCTGGTATTGGAGGCGGGGCCAGCCAAAACCATGGTATTGGAGGCGTGGCTAGCCAAAACCATGGTATTGGAGGCAGGGCCAGCAAAAACCATGTAACTGAAGGCGGGGCCAGCCAAAACCATGGTATTGGAGGTGGAGCCAGCCAAAACCATGTGACTGGAGGCGGGGCCAGCAAAAACCATGTAACTGGAGGCAGGGCCAGCCAAAAGCATGGTATTGGAGGCCGGGCCAGCCAAAAGCATGGTATTGGAAGCAGGGCCAGCCAAAACCATGTAACTGCAGGCAGGGCCAGCCAAAACCATGGTATTGGAGCCGGGGCCAGCCAAAACCATTGTATTGGAGGCGGTGTCCAGCAAAACCATGTAACTGGTGGCGGGGCCAGCCAAAACCATGGTATTGGAGGCAGGGCCAGCCAAAACCATGGTATTGTAGGCAGGGCCAGCCAAAACCATGGTATTGGAGGTGGGGCTAGCCAAAACCATGGTATTGGAGGCGGGGCTAGCCAAAACCATGGTATTGGAGGCGGGGCCAGTCAAAACCATGGTATTGGAGGCAGGGCTAGCCAAAACCATGTAACTGGAGGCAGGGCCTGCCAAGAGCATGGTATTGGAGGCGCTCCAGCCAAGACCATGGTATTGAAGACGGGCCCAGCCAAAACCATGGAACTGGAGGCAGGGCCAACCAAAACCATAGTATTGGAGGCGGGGCCAGCCAAAACCATGGTATTGGAGGCGGGGCTAGCCAAAACCATGGTTTTGGAGGCGGGGCCAGCCAAAACCATGGTATTGCAGGCGGGGCCAGTCAAAACCATGGTATTGGAGGTGGGGCCAGCCAAAACCATGTAAATGGAGGCGGGGCCAGCAAAAACCTTGTAACTGGAGGCGGGGCCAGCCAAAAGCATGGTATTGGAGGGGGGGCCAGCCACAAGCTTGATATTGGAGGCGGGGCCAGTCAAAACCATGTAACTGGAGGCAGGGCTAGCCAAAATCATGGTATTGGACGCGGGGCCAGACAAAACCATTGTATTGGAGGCGGGTCCAGCCAAAAACACGGTATTGGAGGCGGGGCCAGCCAAAACCATGTAACTGGAGGCGGGGCCAGCCAAAACCATGGTATTGGAGGCGGGCCCAGCAAAAACCATGGTATTGGAGGTGGAGCCAGCAAATACCTTGTATCTGGAGGCAGGGCCAGCCAAAACCATAGTATTAGAGGCGGAACCATCCAAAACCATGTAACTGGAGGCAGGGCCAGCCAAAACCGAGGTATTGGAGGCATGGCCAGCCAAAACCGAGGTATTGGAGGCATGGCCAGCCAAAACCATGTAACTGGAGGTGGGGCCAGCCAAAACCATGGTATTGGAGGTGGGCCAGCCAAAACCATGGAACTGGAGGCAGGGCCAGCCAAAACCATGGTATTGAAGGCCAGGTCAGCCAAAACCATGGTATTGAAGACGAGCCCAGCCAAAACCATGGAACTGGAGGCGGGGCCAGCCAAAACCATGGTATTGAAGGCCGGGTCAGCCAAAACCATGGGATTGGAGGCGGGTCCAGACAAAACCATGGTATTGGAGGCGGGGCCAGCCAAAACCATGTAACTGGAGGCAGGGCCAGTCAAAACCATGGTATTGGAGGCGGGGCTAGCCAAAACCATGGTATTGGAGGCGGGGCCAGCCAAAACCATGTCACTGGAGGCAGGGCCAGCCAAAACCATGGTATTGGCGGGGCCAGCCAAAACCATGGTATTGGCGGGGCCAGCCAAAACCATGGCATTGGCGGGGCCAGCCAAAACCATGTAACTGGAGGCAGGGCCAGCCAAAACCATTGTATTGGAGGCGGGGCCAGCCAAAACCATGGTATTGGAGGCAGGGCCAGCCAAGAGCATGGTATTGGAGGCGGGCCAGCCAAGACCATGGTACGGAAGACGGGCCCAGCCAAAACCATGGAACTGGAGGCAGGGCCAGTCAAAACCATGGTATTGGAGGCGGGGCCAGCCAAAACCATGGTATTGGAGGCGGGGATAGCCAAAACCATGGTATTGGAGGCAGGGCCAGCCAAAACCATGGTATTGCAAGCGGGGCCAGTCAAACCCATGGTATTGGAGGCGGGGCCAGCCAAAACCATGTAACTGGAGGCGGGGCCAGCAAAAACCATGTAACTGGAGGCGGGTCAGCCAAAAGCATGGTATTGGAGGGGGCCAGCCAAAAGCATGGTATTGGAGGCGGGGCCAGCCAAAACCATGTAACTGGAGGTGGGGCTAGCCAAAACCATGGTATTGGACGCGGGGACATACAAAACCATTGTATTGTAGGCGGGTCCAGCCAAAAACACGGTATTGTAGGCGGGGCCAGCCAAAACCATGTAGCTGGAGGCGGGGCCAGCCAAAACCATGGTATTGGAGGCGGGCCCAGCAAAAACTATGGTATTGGAGGTGGGGCCAGCAAAAACCTTGTAACTGGAGGCGGGGCCAGCCAAAACCATGGTATTGGAAGCGGGCCCAGCAAAAACCATGGTATTGGAGGTGGGGCCAGCAAAATCCTTGTATCTGGAGGCGGGGCCAGCCAAACCCGTGGTATTAGAGGCAGAACCAGCCAAAACCATGTAACTGGAGGCAGGGCCAGCCAAAACCGAGGTATTGGAGGCAGGGCCAGCCAAAACCATGTAACTGGAGGTTGGGCCAGCCAAAACCATGGTATTGGAGGCAGGGCCAGCCAAAACCATGTAACTGGAGGCGGGGCCAGCCAAAACCATGGTATTGCAGGCGGGGCCAGTCAAACCCATGGTATTGGAGGCGGGGCCAGCCAAAACCATGTAACTGGAGGCGGGGCCAGCAAAAACCATGTAACTGGAGGCGGGGCCAGCCAAAAGCATGGTATTGGATGGGGGGCCAGCCAAAAGCATGGTATTGGAGGTGGGGCCAGCCAAAACCATGTAACTGGAGGCGGGGCTAGCCAAAACCATGGTATTGGACGCGGGGCCAGACAAAACCATTGTATTGGAGGCGGGTCCAGCCAAAAGCAAGTAACTGGAGGCGGGGCCAGCCAAAACCATGGTATTGGAGGCAGGCCCAGCAAAAACCATGGTATTGGAGGTGGGGCCAGCAAAAACCTTGTAATTCTAGGCGGGGCCAGCCAAAACCATTGTATTAGAGGCAGAACCAGCCAAAACCATGTAACTGGAGGCAGGGCCAGCCAAAACCATGATATTGGAAGCGGGCCCAGCAAAAACCATGGTATTGGAGGTAGGGCCAACAAAAACCTTGTATCTGGAGGCGGGGCCAGCCAAACCCATGGTATTAGAGGCAGAACCAGTCAAAACCATGTAACTGTAGGCAGGGCCAGCCAAAACCGAGGTATTGGAGGCAGGGCCAGCCAAAACCATGTAACTGGCAGTGGGGCCAGCCAAAACCATGGTATTGGAGGCGGGCAAGTCAAGACCATGGTATGGAAGACGGGCCCAGCCAAAACCATGGAACTGGAGGCGGGGCCAGCCAAAACCATGGTATTGAAGGCCGGGCCAGCCAAAACCATGTAACTGGAGGCAGGGCCTTCCAAAAGCATGGTATTGGAGGCGCTCCAGCCAAGACCATGGTATTGAAGACGGGCCCAGCCAAAACCATGGAACTGGAGGCAGGGCCAACCAAAACCATAGTATTGGAGGCGGGGCCAGCCAAAACCATGGTATTGGAGGCGGGGCTAGCCAAAACCATGGTTTTGGAGGCGGGGCCAGCCAAAACCATGGTATTGCAGGCGGGGCCAGTCAAAACCATGGTATTGGAGGTGGGGCCAGCCAAAACCATGTAAATGGAGGCGGGGCCAGCAAAAACCTTGTAACTGGAGGCGGGGCCAGCCAAAAGCATGGTATTGGAGGGGGGGCCAGCCAAAAGCTTGATATTGGAGGCGGGGCCAGTCAAAACCATGTAACTGGAGGCAGGGCTAGCCAAAATCATGGTATTGGACGCAGGTCAGCCAAAACCATTGTATTGGAGGCGGGTCCAGCCAAAAACACGGTATTGGAGGCGGGGCCAGCCAAAACCATGTAACTGGAGGCGGGGCCAGCCAAAACCATGGGATTGGAGGCGGGTCCAGACAAAACCATGGTATTGGAGGCGGGGCCAGCCAAAACCATGTAACTGGAGGCAGGGCCAGTCAAAACCATGGTATTGGAGGCGGGGCTAGCCAAAACCATGGTATTGGAGGCGGGGCCAGCCAAAACCATGTCACTGGAGGCAGGGCCAGCCAAAACCATGGTATTGGCGGGGCCAGCCAAAACCATGGTATTGGCGGGGCCAGCCAAAACCATGGCATTGGCGGGGCCAGCCAAAACCATGTAACTGGAGGCAGGGCCAGCCAAAACCATTGTATTGGAGGCGGGGCCAGCCAAAACCATGGTATTGGAGGCAGGGCCAGCCAAGAGCATGGTATTGGAGGCGGGCCAGCCAAGACCATGGTACGGAAGACGGGCCCAGCCAAAACCATGGAACTGGAGGCAGGGCCAGTCAAAACCATGGTATTGGAGGCGGGGCCAGCCAAAACCATGGTATTGGAGGCGGGGATAGCCAAAACCATGGTATTGGAGGCAGGGCCAGCCAAAACCATGGTATTGCAAGCGGGGCCAGTCAAACCCATGGTATTGGAGGCGGGGCCAGCCAAAACCATGTAACTGGAGGCGGGGCCAGCAAAAACCATGTAACTGGAGGCGGGTCAGCCAAAAGCATGGTATTGGAGGGGGCCAGCCAAAAGCATGGTATTGGAGGCGGGGCCAGCCAAAACCATGTAACTGGAGGTGGGGCTAGCCAAAACCATGGTATTGGACGCGGGGACATACAAAACCATTGTATTGTAGGCGGGTCCAGCCAAAAACACGGTATTGTAGGCGGGGCCAGCCAAAACCATGTAGCTGGAGGCGGGGCCAGCCAAAACCATGGTATTGGAGGCGGGCCCAGCAAAAACTATGGTATTGGAGGTGGGGCCAGCAAAAACCTTGTAACTGGAGGCGGGGCCAGCCAAAACCATGGTATTGGAAGCGGGCCCAGCAAAAACCATGGTATTGGAGGTGGGGCCAGCAAAATCCTTGTATCTGGAGGCGGGGCCAGCCAAACCCGTGGTATTAGAGGCAGAACCAGCCAAAACCATGTAACTGGAGGCAGGGCCAGCCAAAACCGAGGTATTGGAGGCAGGGCCAGCCAAAACCATGTAACTGGATGTTGGGCCAGCCAAAACCATGGTATTGGAGGCAGGGCCAGCCAAAACCATGTAACTGGAGGCGGGGCCAGCCAAAACCATGGTATTGCAGGCGGGGCCAGTCAAACCCATGGTATTGGAGGCGGGGCCAGCCAAAACCATGTAACTGGAGGCGGGGCCAGCAAAAACCATGTAACTGGAGGCGGGGCCAGCCAAAAGCATGGTATTGGATGGGGGGCCAGCCAAAAGCATGGTATTGGAGGTGGGGCCAGCCAAAACCATGTAACTGGAGGCGGGGCTAGCCAAAACCATGGTATTGGACGCGGGGCCAGACAAAACCATTGTATTGGAGGCGGGTCCAGCCAAAAGCAAGTAACTGGAGGCGGGGCCAGCCAAAACCATGGTATTGGAGGCAGGCCCAGCAAAAACCATGGTATTGGAGGTGGGGCCAGCAAAAACCTTGTAATTCTAGGCGGGGCCAGCCAAAACCATTGTATTAGAGGCAGAACCAGCCAAAACCATGTAACTGGAGGCAGGGCCAGCCAAAACCATGATATTGGAAGCGGGCCCAGCAAAAACCATGGTATTGGAGGTAGGGCCAACAAAAACCTTGTATCTGGAGGCGGGGCCAGCCAAACCCATGGTATTAGAGGCAGAACCAGTCAAAACCATGTAACTGTAGGCAGGGCCAGCCAAAACCGAGGTATTGGAGGCAGGGCCAGCCAAAACCATGTAACTGGCAGTGGGGCCAGCCAAAACCATGGTATTGGAGGCGGGCAAGTCAAGACCATGGTATGGAAGACGGGCCCAGCCAAAACCATGGAACTGGAGGCGGGGCCAGCCAAAACCATGGTATTGAAGGCCGGGCCAGCCAAAACCATGTAACTGGAGGCAGGGCCTTCCAAAAGCATGGTATTGGAGGCGCTCCAGCCAAGACCATGGTATTGAAGACGGGCCCAGCCAAAACCATGGAACTGGAGGCAGGGCCAACCAAAACCATAGTATTGGAGGCGGGGCCAGCCAAAACCATGGTATTGGAGGCGGGGCTAGCCAAAACCATGGTTTTGGAGGCGGGGCCAGCCAAAACCATGGTATTGCAGGCGGGGCCAGTCAAAACCATGGTATTGGAGGTGGGGCCAGCCAAAACCATGTAAATGGAGGCGGGGCCAGCAAAAACCTTGTAACTGGAGGCGGGGCCAGCCAAAAGCATGGTATTGGAGGGGGGGCCAGCCAAAAGCTTGATATTGGAGGCGGGGCCAGTCAAAACCATGTAACTGGAGGCAGGGCTAGCCAAAATCATGGTATTGGACGCAGGGCCAGACAAAACCATTGTATTGGAGGCGGGTCCAGCCAAAAACACGGTATTGGAGGCGGGGCCAGCCAAAACCATGTAACTGGAGGCGGGGCCAGCCAAAACCATGGTATTGGAGGCGGGCCCAGCAAAAACCATGGTATTGTAGGTGGGGCCAGCAAAAACTTGTAACTGGAGGCGGGGCCAGCCAAAACCATGGTATTAGAGGCGGAACCAGCCAAAACCATCTAACTTGAGGCAGGCCCAGCCAAAACCATGGTATTGGAGGCGGGCCCAGCAAAAACCATGGTATTGGAGGTGGAGCCAGCAAATACCTTGTATCTGGAGGCGGGGCCAGCCAAAACCATAGTATTAGAGGCGGAACCATCCAAAACCATGTAACTGGAGGCAGGGCCAGCCAAAACCGAGGTATTGGAGGCATGGCCAGCCAAAACCGAGGTATTGGAGGCATGGCCAGCCAAAACCATGTAACTGGAGGTGGGGCCAGCCAAAACCATGGTATTGGAGGTGGGCCAGCCAAAACCATGGAACTGGAGGCAGGGCCAGCCAAAACCATGGTATTGAAGGCCAGGTCAGCCAAAACCATGGTATTGAAGACGAGCCCAGCCAAAACCATGGAACTGGAGGCGGGGCCAGCAAAAACCATGGTATTGGAGGCCGGGTCAGCCAAAACCATGGGATTGGAGGCGGGTCCAGACAAAACCATGGTATTGGAGGCGGGGCCAGCCAAAACCATGTAACTGGAGGCAGGGCCAGTCAAAACCATGGTATTGGAGGCGGGGCTAGCCAAAACCATGGTATTGGAGGCGGGGCCAGCCAAAACCATGTCACTGGAGGCAGGGCCAGCCAAAACCATGGTATTGGCGGGGCCAGCCAAAACCATGGTATTGGCGGGGCCAGCCAAAACCATGTAACTGGAGGCAGGGCCAGCCAAAACCATTGTATTGGAGGCGGGGCCAGCCAAAACCATGGTATTGGAGGCAGGGCCAGCCAAGAGCATGGTATTGGAGGCGGGCCAGCCAAGACCATGGTACGGAAGACAGGCCCAGCCAAAACCATGGAACTGGAGGCAGGGCCAGTCAAAACCATGGTATTGGAGGCGGGGCCAGCCAAAACCATGGTATTGGAGGCGGGGCTAGCCAAAACCATGGTATTGGAGGCAGGGCCAGCCAAAACCATGGTATTGCAAGCGGGGCCAGTCAAACCCATGGTATTGGAGGCGGGGCCAGCCAAAACCATGTAACTGGAGGCGGGGCCAGCAAAAACCATGTAACTGGAGGCGGGGCCAGCCAAAAGCATGGTATTGGAGGGGGGCCAGCCAAAAGCATGGTATTGGACGCGGGGACATACAAAACCATTGTATTGTAGGCGGGTCCAGCCAAAAACACGGTATTGTAGGCGGGACCAGCCAAAACCATGTAGCTGGAGGCGGGGCCAGCCAAAACCATGGTATTGGAGGCGGGCCCAGCAAAAACTATGGTATTGGAGGTGGGGCCAGCAAAAACCTTGTAACTGGAGGCGGGGCCAGCCAAAACCATTGTAATAGAGGCGGAACCAGCCAAAACCATGTAACTGGAGGCAGGGCCACCCAAAACCATGGTATTGGAAGCGGGCCCAGCAAAAACCATGGTATTGGAGGTGGGGCCAGCAAAATCCTTGTATCTGGAGGCGGGGCCAGCCAAACCCGTGGTATTAGAGGCAGAACCAGCCAAAACCATGTAACTGGAGGCAGGGCCAGCCAAAACCGAGGTATTGGAGGCAGGGCCAGCCAAAACCATGTAACTGGAGGTGGGGCCAGCCAAAACCATGATATTGGAGGCAGGGCCAGCCAAAACCATGTAACTGGAGGCGGGGCCAGCCAAAACCATGGTATTGCAGGCGGGGCCAGTCAAACCCATGGTATTGGAGGCGGGGCCAGCCAAAACCATGTAACTGGAGGCGGGGCCAGCAAAAACCATGTAACTGGAGGCGGGGCCAGCCAAAAGCATGGTATTGGATGGGGGGCCAGCCAAAAGCATGGTATTGGAGGTGGGGCCAGCCAAAACCATGTAACTGGAGGCGGGGCTAGCCAAAACCATGGTATTGGACGCGGGGCCAGACAAAACCATTGTATTGGAGGCGGGTCCAGCCAAAACCATGTAACTGGAGGCGGGGCCAGCCAAAACCATGGTATTGGAGGCAGGCCCAGCAAAAACCATGGTATTGGAGGTGGGGCCAGCAAAAACCTTGTAACTCTAGGCGGGGCCAGCCAAAACCATTGTATTAGAGGCAGAACCAGCCAAAACCATGTAACTGGAGGCAGGGCCAGCCAAAACCATGATATTGGAAGCGGGCCCAGCAAAAACCATGGTATTGGAGGTAGGGCCAGCAAAAACCTTGTATCTGGAGGCGGGGCCAGCCAAACCCATGGTATTAGAGGCAGAACCAGCCAAAACCATGTAACTGTAGGCAGGGCCAGCCAAAACCGAGGTATTGGAGGCAGGGCCAGCCAAAACCATGTAACTGGCAGTGGGGCCAGCCAAAACCATGGTATTCGAGGCGGGCAAGTCAAGACCATGGTATGGAAGACGGGCCCAGCCAAAACCATGGAACTGGAGGCGGGGCCAGCCAAAACCATGGTATTGAAGGCCGGGTCAGCCAAAACCATGGTATTGAAGACGAGCCCAGCCAAAACCATTGAACTGGATGAGGGGCCTGCCAAAACCCTGGTATTGGAGGCGGGGCCAGCCAAAACCATGGTATTGGAGGCGTGGCTAGCCAAAACCATGGTATTGGAGGCAGGGCTAGCCAAAACCATGGTATTGGAGGCGGGGCTAGCCAAAACCATGTAACTGGAGGTGGGGACAGCAAAAACCATGTAACTGAAGGCGGGGCCAGCCAAAACCATGGTATTGGAGGTGGGGCCAGCCAAAACCATGTGACTGGAGGCGGGGCCAGCAAAAACCATGTAACTGGAGGCAGGGCCAGCCAAAAGCATGGTATTGGAGGCCGGGCCAGCCAAAAGCATGGTATTGGAAGCAGGGCCAGCCAAAACCATGTAACTGCAGGCAGGGCCAGCCAAAAACCATGGTATTGGAGGCGGGGCCAGCCAAAACCATTGTATTGGAGGCGGTGTCCAGCAAAACCATGTAACTGGTGGCGGGGCCAGCCAAAACCATGGTATTGGAGGCAGGGCCAGCCAAAACCATGGTATTGTAGGCAGGGCCAGCCAAAACCATGGTATTGGAGGTGGGGCTAGCCAAAACCATGGTATTGGAGGCGGGGATAGCCGAAACCATGGTATTGGAGGCGGGGCCAGTCAAAACCATGGTATTGGAGGTAGGGCTAGCCAAAACCATGTAACTGGAGGCAGGGCCTGCCAAAAGCATGGTATTGAAGACGGGCCCAGCCAAAACCATGGAACTGGAGGCAGGGCCAACCAAAACCATAGTATTGGAGGCGGGGCCAGCCAAAACCAAGGTATTGGAGGCGGGGCTAGCCAAAACCATGGTTTTGGAGGCGGGGCCAGCCAAAACCATGGTATTGCAGGCGGGGCCAGTCAAAACCATGGTATTGGAGGTGGGGCCAGCCAAAACCATGTAAATGGAGGCGGGGCCAGCAAAAACCTTGTAACTGGAGGCGGGGACAGCCAAAAGCATGGTATTGGAGGGGGGGCCAGCCAAAAGCTTGGTATTGGAGGCGGGCCAGTCAAAACCATGTAACTGGAGGCGGGGCCAGACAAAACCATTGTATTGGAGGCGGGTCCAGCCAAAAACACGGTATTGGAGGCGGGGCCAGCCAAAAACACGGTATTGGAGGCGGGGCCAGCCAAAACCATGGTATTGGAGGCGGGCCCAGCAAAAACCATGGTATTGGAGGTGGGGCCAGCAAAAACTTGTAACTGGAGGCGGGGCCAGCCAAAACCATGGTATTAGAGGCGGAACCAGCCAAAACCATGTAACTTGAGGCAGGCCCAGCCAAAACCATGGTATTGGAGGCGGGCCCAGCAAAAACCATAGTATTGGAGGTGGAGCCAGCAAATACCTTGTATCTGGAGGCGGGGCCAGCCAAAACCATAGTATTAGAGGCGTAACCATCCAAAACCATGTAACTGGAGGCAGGGCCAGCCAAAACCGAGGTATTGGAGGCATGGCCAGCCAAAACCATGTAACTGGAGGTGGGTCCAGCCAAAACCATGGTATTGGAGGTGGGCCACCCAAGACCATGGTATTGAAGACGGGCCCAGCCAAAACCATGGAACTGGAGGCAGGGCCAGCCAAAACCATGGTATTGAAGGCCAGGTCAGCCAAAACCATGTAACTGGAGGCAGGGCCAGCCAAAACCATTGTATTGGAGGCGGGGCCAGCCAAAACCATGTAACTGGAGGCGGGGCCAGCCAAGACCATGGTATTGTAGGTGGGGCCAGCCAAAACCATGGTATTGGAGGTGGGGACAGCCTAAACATGGTATTGGAGGTGGGTCCAGGCAAAACCATGTAACTGGAGACGGGGCCAGCCAAAACCATGGTATTGGAGGCGGGGCAAGCCAAAACCATGTAACTGGAGGCGGGGCCAGCCAAAATCATGGTATTGGAGGCGGGGCTAGCCAAAACCATGGTATTGGAGGCCAAAACCATGGTGTTGGAAGCGGGGCCATCCAAAAACTTGTAACTGGAGGCGGGGCCAGCAAAAACCATGTAACTGGATGCAGGGCTAGCCAAGAGCATGGTATTGGGGCCGGGGCCAGCCAAAAGCATGGTATTGGATGCAGGGCCAGCCAAAACCATGTAACTGGAGGCAGGGCCAGCCAACACCATGGTATTGGAGGCGGGGCCAGCCAAATCCATGGTATTGGATGCCGGGCCAGCCAAAACCATGTAACTGGAGGCAGGGCCAGCCAACACCGTGGTATTGGAGACGGGGCCAGCCAAAACCATGGTATTGAAGGCGGGGCCAACCAAAACCATGTAACTGGATGCGGGGCCAGCCAAAACCATGTAACTGGAGGCGGGCCAGCCAAAACCAGGGTATTGGAGGAGGGCCAGCCAAGACCATGGAATTGAAGGCAGGGCCAGCCAAAACCATGGAACTGGAGGCGGGGCCAGCCAAAACCATGGTATTGGAGGCGGGGCCAGCCAAAACTATGGTATTGGAGGCGGGGCCAGCCAAAACCATGTAACTGAAGGCGGGGCCAGCCAAAACCATGGTATTGGAGGCGAAGCCAGCCAAAACCATGGTTTTGGTGGCGGGCCTGCCAAGACCATGGTATTGGAGGCGGGGACAGCAAAAACCATGGTATTGGAGGCGGGGCCAGCAAAAACCTTGTAACTGGAGGCCTGGCCAGCCAAAACCATGGTATTGGAGGCAGGGCCAGGCAAAACCATGTAACTGGATGCAGGGCCAGCCAAAACCATGGAACTGGAGGCAGGGCCAGCCAAAACCATGTATTGGAGGCGGAGCCAGCCAAACCCATGGTTTTGGAGGTGGGGCCAGCCAAGACCATGGTATTGGAGGTGGGGACAGCCAAAACCATGCTTTTGGAGGCGGGGCCAGCCAAAAAAATGTTATTGGAGGCGGAGCTTGCCAAAATCATGGTATTGGAGGCGGGCCCAGCAAAAACCTTGTAACTGGAGGCGGGGCCAGCCAAAACCATGTAAATGGAGGCAGAGCCAGCCAAATCTATGGTATTGGAGGTGGTGCCAGCCAAGACCATGGTATTGGAGGCGGGGCCAGCCAAGATCATGGTATTGGAGGCGGGGCCAGCCAAAACCAAGGAACTGGAAGCAGGGCAGGCCAAAACCATGGTATTGGATGCGGGGCCAGCCAAATCCATGGTATCGGATGCCGGGCCAGCCAAAACCATGTAACTGGAGGCAGGGCCAGCCAACACCATGGTATTGAAGACGGGGCCATCCAAAACCATGGTATTGAAGGCGGGGCCAACCAAAACCATGTAACTGGATGCGGGGCCAGCCAAAGCCATGTAACTGGAGGCGGGGCCAGCCAAAACCATGGTATTGGAGGCGGGCCAGCCAAGACCATGGTATTGAAGGCAGGGCCAGCCAAAACCATGGTATTGGAGGCGGGCCAGCCAAGACCATGGTATTGAAGGCAGGGCCAGCCAAAACCATGGAACTGGAGGCGGGGCCAGCCAAAACCATGTAACTGAAGGCGGGGCCAGCCAAAACCATGGTATTGGAGGTGAAGCCAGCCAAAACCATGGTTTTGGAGGCGGGCCTGCCAAGACCATGGTATTGGAGGCGGGGACAGCAAAAACCATGGTATTGGAGGCGGGGACAGCAAAAACCTTGTAACTGGAGGCCTGGCCAGCCAAAACCATGGTATTGGAGGTAGGGCCAGGCAAAACCATGTAACTGGATGCAGGGCCAGCCAAAACCATGGTATTGGAGGCGGGGCCAGCCAAAACCATGTATTGGAGGCGGAGCCAGCCAAACCCAAGGTTTTGGAGGTGGGGCCAGCCAAGACCATGGTATTGGAGGCGGGGCCAGCCAAATCCATGGTATTGGAGGTGGGGCCAGCCAAAACCATGGTATTGGAGGCGGGGCCAGCCAAAACCATGGTATTGGATGCCGGGCCAGCCAAAACCATGTAACTGGAGGCAGGGCCAGCCAACACCATGGTATTGAAGACGGGGCCATCCAAAACCATGGTATTGAAGGCGGGGCCAACCAAAACCATGTAACTGGATGCGGGGCCAGCCAAAGCCATGTAACTGGAGGCGGGGCCAGCCAAAACCATGGTATTGGAGGCGGGCCAGCCAAGACCATGGTATTGAAGGCAGGGCCAGCCAAAACCATGGTATTGGAGGCGGGCCAGCCAAGACCATGGTATTGAAGGCAGGGCCAGCCAAAACCATGGAACTGGAGGCGGGGCCAGCCAAAACCATGTAACTGAAGGCGGGGCCAGCCAAAACCATGGTATTGGAGGTGAAGCCAGCCAAAACCATGGTTTTGGAGGCGGGCCTGCCAAGACCATGGTATTGGAGGCGGGGACAGCAAAAACCATGGTATTGGAGGTGGGGCCAGCAAAAACCTTGTAACTGGAGGCCTGGCCAGCCAAAACCATGGTATTGGAGGCAGGGCCAGGCAAAACCATGTAACTGGATGCAGGGCCAGCCAAAACCATGGAACTGGAGTCAGGGCCAGCCAAAACCATGGTATTGGAGGCGGGGCCAGCCAAAACCATGTATTGGAGGCGGAGCCAGCCAAACCCAAGGTTTTGGAGGTGGGGCTAGCCAAGACCATGGTATTGGAGGCGGGGCCAGCCAAATCCATGGTATTGGAGGCGGGGCCAGCCAAAACCATGGTATTGGAGGCGGGGCCAGCCAAAACCATGGTATTGGAGGTGGGGCCAGCCAAAACCATGTAACTGGAGGCGGGGCCTGCCAAAACCATGGTATTGGAGGCGGGGACAGCCAAAACCATGCTTTTGGAGGCGGGGCCAGCCAAAAACATGTTATTGGAGGCAGAGCTAGCCAAAACCATGGTATTGGAGGCGGGCCCAGCAAAAACCTTGTAACTGGAGGCGGGGCCAGCCAAAACCATGTAAATGGAGGCAGAGCCAGCCAAATCTATGGTATTGGAGGTGGTGCCAGCCAAGACCATGGTATTTGAGGCGGGGCCAGCCAAGATCATGGTATTGGAGGCGGGGCCAGCCAAAACCAAGGAACTGGAAGCAGGGCAGGCCAAAACCATGGTATTGGATTCGGGGCCAGCCAAAACCATGGCATTGGAGGCGGGACCAGGCAAAACGATGGTATTGGAGGAGGGGCCAGCCAAAACCATGGTATTGGAAGCGGGACCAGCCAAATCCATGGTATTGGAGGCGGGGCCAGCCAAAACCATGTAACTGGAGGCGGGGCCAGCCAAAACCATGGTATTGGAGGCGGGCCAGCCAAGACCATGGTATTGAAGACGGGCCCAGCCAAAACCAAGGAACTGTCAGGAATTCAGCTCGACACGCCTGGCGGAAATGGAGAATGCGTCATTCAAGATACCAACAATGGAACTCAAGATGGCGGCTTATCAGCGCTATTGCCACACGACGATTACCGTTCTAGTTGTTTCCAACATGGTGACTGCGTCTGCCCATTCTATATCTTCCTCTCTATGGTCGGGCAAGACGCGTCGCTTCTGTTCGCTTCACCTCGCTGTTGCGCTGGTGCTTTTCTAAACTTTCTGCAGTACTTCCGTTGAGTTTTTCCAAGCCTCTTCTCCTCTATTCTGCGCTCTGCGCACTCTATCTGAGCTCTGTCTCGACTTATTCTACCTTTTCCTTACCTTCCGTTTTCCCTGTTACTCTTCTTGCTTTCCTTCCCCGTGCACTCGTGTGCGGTTTCTTTTCTATGCTACTTCTTTTCTCGTTTCCTTCCTTACCTTTACTCCTTTTCTACAGCATTGAGCACGACCGGTCTTCCTTCCACGTTGCTGCTCGACTCCTTCTCACCGAGCGGATTCCTGGAACCGTTCCTTCCTCAGCCTGCTGTACTCGGGCTTCCACTACGTTGCTGCTCGACTCCTTCTCACAGAGCAGATTCCTGGAACCGTTCCTCCCTCAGACTGCAGTACTTACCATTCTTCCACAGCTACTAGGGAGACACCATCCTCTACGAGACACAATTGGGTTTTCTTCCCCATGAGGGTTTCCCAAGGGTTCCTGCCCCTGGGGTGCACTGAGTCCAGTTTTCTGGCCTCTGAACACTTTGGGGGAATTACCTATATACTTCAGAGCCAATTCTACACCTCTGCTGTTTCCGGACATTCGTGAGTACCTAATTGTTACACAAAGCAATGCCCAAAAAAGGAAACAAAAGATGTAACAGCAGATGCAACAAGTAATGGCAGCCATGCAGAGTCTCAATACTGAAGTACAGACGTTAAGAAACGAAAATGCTACGTTGAGACAAATGGTTGCAAACAGGTCAGAAATCCCTCCAGGATCATTACCCATGGGAAAATACGATGGCAACCCTAAAAGACTAAAAGAATTCTTGGACTCTTGTTTGGTGCAAATCACTTTGAAAGCCTCATTTTTTCCAAACGATAGAGCCAAAGTAAGTTTTCTGATATCTAATCTCGCCGGCAGCACCCTGGCCTGGGCTACACCACTAGTCACCACCAACAATCAGCTAATGGATTCCTAAGCAGGATTTACCAACAGTCTGCAAGCCATGTTTGGGAGAAAAGAATTAGTGGTTTCAGCACAAGAAAATCTATTGGATCTGAAGCAAGGGAACACTGATATCCTAACTTTCATCACACAGTGTAAACAATTAGCCAATGAGACGGCATGGGATGATGATGCCCTCCTGACCATATTTCGCCGGAATCTATGTGAAGAATTTAAAGATGAAGTCTCTAGAGTTCCTAGACCTCATAATTTTGCGGAAATGGTTACATTAGTACTCCAGTTGGATTACCGGATACAAGAAAGAAATCTAGAAAGAAAGAAAGGGAAATCACGTCCACTGCTAGGACCTTACAAGTCGGATATTCCTAGGACCAGTAAGAACCAAGAATCCGGGGAACCTATGCTATTGGGAGTAGCTCGTGGACCATTAACACCGGAAGAAAGACAAAGAAGAAGAACATTAGGATTATGCATGTATTGTGGTTCCGATAAACATGTTCTAAAAGATTGTCACCTGACTACTCCTAGACGTCAGGGAAACAACAACTCCCACCCATGAAGGGAACCATGAGTGGGTCTTTGGTACAAAGTTCCCAGGAAACAACCTCAACTCACCATAAGATGGTGGTAATTAATGTGTCTCTACAATTTCTAGACAAGCACATCAAACAAATACCTGCCTTAGTAGATTGTGGTGCAGCGGGATTGTTTATGGATTCCGAATAGGCATTCAGAAACAACATACCCCGGGTGGCTAAAACCCTGAGTCTGCCAGTGGAAGGAGTAGATGGAAATCCTTTATCATCAGGACCCATTAAAGAAAACACAACTTTTCTCACCATGAAGATTTCTACACATGAAGAAGAGATATCATTCGATTTGATAAAAGCCGCTCAATATCCACTTGTACTGGGTCTCCCATGGCTTGTTAAACATAACCCATTCATCAATTGGACTGCAGGAACATTGTTTTTGGGTTCCGAACACTGCTTGCATTCTTGCCTACCCAAAGGAGTGGTGGGCTTGTATACTACAACTGCATCCCCGGACAAAAACCCGGTATTATCTACCATAGCCAACCTGAATCTACTGCCGGAATGTTACCACAAGTACAGCTCTGTTTTCTCAAATGATGAATACAAGGAATTACCACCCTACAGAAAGGACGATTGTTCTCTCGATTTACTACCAGATGCGCAAGTACCCTTTGGTTGCATGTACACTCTCTCTATTCCCGAGAAAGTTGCCTTAAAAGAATACCTACAAACTAACTTGCGACATGGTCTCATCACAGAGTCTAAAAGTTCTGCAGGTGCTTCACTTTTCTTTATCCCCAAAAAAGATTGTAAAGAGCTCCGTCCTTGCATCGATTATAGAGGCCTAAACAAAGTTACATACAAAGATCGATACCCACTGCCCCTTATCCAGGACATTCTGGAAGCTGTCCGAGGCGCAACTATCTTTACAAAACTCAACCTTAGAGGGGCATATCATCTGATCAGAATTAAAAGTGGAGATGAATGGAAAACAGCTTTCCGCACGCCTTTCGGACATTACGAGTATCGGGTGATGCCTTTTGGGCTAGCAAATGCCCCTTCAGTCTTTCAATGTTTTGTAGATCAGATATTTGCGAATTTACTCCTTCATACCCTAATCGTATACTTGGACGACATCCTAATTTTTTCTAACAATCTGCAAGAACATATTATCCATGTCTCTGAAGTTCTAGAACGGCTTCATCAAAATCGATTGTTTGCCAAAATTGAAAAATGCTCATTCCATCCACCCAGTATCCCCTATTCGGGTTTCATTTTATCTGCAGAAGGAGCTGCCATGGATCCAAGGAAGGTAGAAGCCATCTACAAATGGAAACCTCCTCAGAACGTAAAGGAGGTACAGCGGTTCTTAGGGTTCACTAACTTCTACCGAAAATGTATTCCAAATTTTTCTAGAATCATCAAACCCTTCACTCTTCTTCTTCAAAAAGGAAGATCTTTTGAGTGGAATTCAACCGCTCAGAAAGCCTATGAAGGTCTCAAAATAGCCTTCTCTACAGCACCGATTTTACGGTTACCAGATCAGACAAAACCTTTTATATTGGAAACCGATGCTTCGGATTTAGCCATAGGAGGAGTACTCAAGCAAGTTTCGAAAGATGGGATCGAACATCCGATTGCCTACATGTCAAAATCCCTGACAGAATCAGAACACAATTATACCGTACTTGAAAAAGAACTCTTAGCTATAAAAAGGAGTTGCCAAGAATGGAGACACCTCCTTTTAGGGGCTCAACATCCTGTTCAAATTTGTACAGATCACAGGAACTTGAGAGTGTTACAGAACATGGAGTGCCAAAACAGTCGACAAGCTCGGTGGGCATATTTTTTTTCATCCTATGACTCCGTCCTTACTTACATACCGGGAACCAATAATCAAATCACTGATGCTCTTTCCAGAAGTTCACACAATACTGTCATTCCTCCCGGAAAAGATGTGGTCACACGCCACTTTTCTATACTATGTATCCTCTTATTTTCAAACTATACGAAAACAATGCCAAAAACTGAATCAGAAAGAAATCAGTGATCATGACCTGAGAATGGAAGATGGACTTTACTTTCAAGCTAACCAACTATACATACCTGAAGGTATATCAAGAAAGAGAGTATTACATATGTGCCATGACCATAAAGTCGCAGGACATAGAGGAATCAAAACCACCTTGGAACTCATCAATAGACACTTTTGGTGGCCTGGAGTTACACAAGACATCAAGGATTATGTTTCCTCTTGCTCCATCTGCCAGCAATCTAAGGTTCCTAGACATCTGCCTACAGGGCGGTTGGTACAACCTAAGCTTCCCACTCAACCATGGGAGTGCATATCTACAGATTTTATTGTAGATTTACCACCTTCTTCAAACAATACAACCATCATGGTGACTATAGATACTTTGACCAAACTAGCACATTTCATTGCCATGAGCCGATTACCTTCAGCAGCTCAGATGGCATCCTGTTTTCTACAAACTATCTTCCGTCTCCATGGACTTCCAAAATACATCATATCTGACAGAGGTTCACAATATGTTTCCTCCTTCTGGAAAATACTATGCAAAACCTTAGGAGAAACCTCACCTCTGGGTATCACCCACAATCCAATGGGCAAACGGAGAGATTAAATCAATCCTTAGAACAGTATCTGCGTTGCTTTGTGTCAGCTGCTCAAGACAACTGGAGCCTTCTTCTACCATATGCTGAATTTGCATATAATAATTCCTTTCACACAGCCATCAAAATGACACCTTTTTTATGCACATGTGGATTCCATGCATCCAGTTTCCCTACTGTAACTCCTCGATCCACCAAAATCCCAGCGGTAGATGAATTTGTCTCCGACATCCAGAAAGGGCATGCTACAGCCCTTGCTACCCTTTCTGAAACCAGAGACCAGGTAAAACAACAATCTGACAAGAAACAATCACAGGAACCAACTTACAAAACTAAAGATCTAGTATGGCTCTCCTCTAAATACCTTCCTAAACATTTGGTACCATCGAAACTATCACCCAAGTATTTTGGACCATTTCCCATTATTGAGGCCATCGGAAAGGTAGCATATAAAATCTGTCTCCCAGCATCCTGGCACCGAATTCATAATGTTTTTCATGTATCTCAACTCAAGACACAGATACCGGATAGGTTCAATAGGGGCTTCAATCATACTCCCCCTTCAGTGGATACTCAAGAGGGTCCTGAGTACGAAGTAGCAGCAATATGCGACTCCAGATACTATCACGGAAAGTTGCAATACCTAATCGATTGGAAAGGATACAATCCATCAGACAGGACTTGGGAAAACGCTTCATCAGTTCATGCCTCCAGACTGGTAAACAAATTCCATCGCTCTCACCCCTGGAAACCTGGACCAATCACCCCACGGGGAGGGCATACTGTCAGGAATTCAGCTCGACACGCTTGGCGGAAATGGAGAATGAGTCATTCAAGATACCAACAATGGAACTCAAGATGGCGGCTTATCAGCGCTATTGCCACACGACGATTACCGTTCTAGTTGTTTCCAACATGGCGACCGCGTCTGCCCATTCTATATCTTCCTCTCTATGCTCGGGCAAGACGCGTCGTTCTGTTCGCTTCACCTCGCTGTTGCGCTGGTGCTTTTCTAAACTTTCTGCAGTACTTCCGTTGAGGCTTTTCTAAGCCTCTTCTCCTCTATTCTGCGCTCTGCGCACTCTATCTGAGCTCCGTCTCGACTTATTGTACCTTTTCCTTACCTTCCGTTTTCCCTGTTACTCTTCTTGCTTTCCTTCCCCGTGCACTCGTGTGTGGTTTCTTTTCTACGCTACTTCTTTCCTCGTTTCCTTCCTTACCTTTACTCCTTTTCTACAGCATTGAGCACGACCGGTCTTCCTTCCACTTTGCTGCTCGACTCCTTCTCACAGAGCGGATTCCTGGAACCGTTCCTCCCTCAGGCTGCAGTACTTACCATTCTTCCACAGCTACTCGGGAGACACCATCCTCTACGAGACACAATTGGGTTTTCTTCCCCACGAGGGTTTCCCAAGAGTACTGCCCCCGGGGTGCACTGAGTCCAGTTTTCTGGCCTCTGAACACTTTGGGGGAATTACCTATATACTTCAGAGCCAATTCTACACCTCTGCTGTTTCCGGACATTCGTGAGTACCTAATTGTTACAGGAACTGGAGGCGGGGCCAGCCAAAACCATGGTATTGGAGGCGGGGCCAGCCAAAACCATGTAACTGAAGGCAGGGCCAGACAAATCCATGGTATTGGAGGCGGGGCCAGACAAATCTGTGGTATTGGAAGCAGGGCCAGCCAAAACCATGTAACTGGAGGTGGGGCCAGCCAAAACCATGGTATTGGAGGCGGGCCAGCCAAGACCATGGTATTGAAGACTGGCTTAGCCAAAACCATGGAACTGGAGGCGGGAACAGCCAAAACCATGGTATTGGAGGCGGGGCCAGCCAAATCCATGGTATTGGAGGCGGGGCTAGCCAAAACCATGGTATTGGAGGCATGGCCAGCCAAAACGATGGTATTGGAGGCAGGGCCAGCCAAACCATGGTATAGGAGGCGGGGCCAGCCAAAACCATGTAACTGGAGGCAGAGCCAGCCAAAACCATGGTATTGGAGGCGGGCCAGCCAAGACCATGGTATTGAAGACGGGCTAGCCAAAACCATGTAACTGGAGGGGGGCCAGCCAAAACCATGGTATTGGAAGCGGGCCAGCCAAGACCATGGTATTGAATATGGACCTAGCCAAAACCATAGAACTGGGGCGGGGCCAGCCAAAACCATGGTATTGGAGGCAGGGCCAGCCAAACCATGGTATTGGAGGCGGGGCCAGCCAAAACCATGTACCGTAAGTGCATGGAAGTGCTTCAGGCTGTTTGGCTGCGGATCCTGCCAGACTCAACTCGGACCTTTTGACTGCATGCATGAGCGAGAGCCGTCGGCAAGAGGAAGTGCCAGCGTCTCGCAACGTGCTGCTACTTGGACTACCTGAACCACAATTCAAAGGGTTGCAGGTAGCTCCGCCCCCCGAGCAGCGGGATTGGTGTGCACCATTTGAAAACGCCTGTGCACGCGCAATGCGCGCGCACCGTAAGTGCATGGAAGTGCTTCAGGCTGTTTGGCTGCGGATCCTGCAGGCTCAACTCGGACCTTTTGACTGCATGCATGAGCGAGAGCCGTCGGCAAGAGGAAGTGCCAGCGTCTCGCAACGTGCTGCTACTTGGACTACCTGAAGTAAATAGTTTGCTCGAATCTTGTTATAGCGTTTTTTCGGGGATTTAGGTCTAGCGTTTGTGTTTGTGCTCCTGTTGTAGTGCTAGTGTCTCTACAACGTTAGTTACTACCCTCCTCTTTCTTACAGCCACAATTCAAAGGGTTGCAGGTAGCTCCGCCCCCCGAGCAGCGGGATTGGTGTGCACCATTTGAAAACGCCTGTGCACGCGCACCGCGCGCGCACCGTAAGTGCTTCAGGCTGTTTGGCTGTTCGGGTGAGCGGGTGGGCGTTCTCGAATACGCATGGATTAAGTATAGGTCTTTTTCCCTCTTGTGTTGGTGCAAGTACTCACTCGCAGAGTCCTCTACTGTTTTCTAAGGTAGGATTTTGCTAATAAAAATCTTTAGTTACTTTGGGAACTTTAAAAAAAAAAAAAAAAAAAAAAAAAAGCGTGAGTCATTTTATTGGGCATTTATTTAGTTACCATAGATGATGGCCAGTGGTCTGAGAAGTAGAAAGTGCTCTGAAATGGCGGTTCCCCTTAATCCTACCAACCGAATTAATAATGGGGCATCTTCTACAAGTATTGTTGATATGGATATTACAAGACATCCGGTTGACTTGAACATAGAATCAAAAGAGCCTGATGACTTGTATCCAGGCTCTACTAATGAATTGCAGCCTCATAATAGCAATTTAGATCTTGAAATCCTGGCTGATTTGGACTCCCGCATTAGGTTATCCATTGGTTTACTGACTCCACTAATACCTAGAAATCGTGATTCGCACACGAATGCAGATAACTCTGATGTATATTTACCATCAAATTTACATCTGCCATTGTCACCTGCTAATGTTATAGCTTTAGATAATGTCTCTCATTCGGAACTTCCTATAAGCCCTGATCTCCATGTTCCATATTCACAAAATATTGGGAGTGAACCTAATTCATCCTCTACTTCTAAAGAGCAAGAACCATTCACTTTCCCAGTGATAATACGGATATTGGACTTGCTGGACAAAGGTCATGATGTCACTCACTTAGAATTAAGGGATATAAAATACTCTATGAGTGAGATTATGTCCAAAGTCAATAGGATGGAAGGATTTATTCTTGCATTGGAAGGGCTCAATAGAGAGGTAAAAAATCCCAATGAGGCCAAAGCTAACATTCGTCATGAACAAAGTACACAAACCGAAGTCACTGACTCTTTAGACCAACAAGGTTTTGTTAATCAACCTTCTAAAGGATTTGACTTGCTCCTATGCGAATTAGGTTCTATCATTTCTACAATAGTTGAACTTAAAAATAAACTTGAACCTTCAACCCCTAATATATCACCAGAGTTAAGTGGGAATACTGCGGATAGTCCATCAGCCTTAATTAAACTCATAAGGAACAAAAACAAAATGCAGGTACTGCCGATAGCGAAATTGACTATGTAGGTTATTCTTCTAGAAGATTTCGTAAAAATCAAAAACGGTGTGTTAAACGTGTCGAAAAAAAACAGAGATCTGCAAATGAAAAAATGAAGAAATCAAAAAAGAAATCTCTGTGATCTCCGAAAGTGGTGGTGAAGATGTGATTGATGTGGAACAGCTTTCTGTAGAATGCCAATCACACCTTGGGGCAAAGATTAGAAAGGAGAAAGAGTCAATAGATACAACACTGCCTTCAATTTCGAACAATAATGTTAAAATGGTTAGTGTTGAAGTACACTCAAATTGTGCAAACTCGCTAACTATACCTGATATTCCAATTGATTCCGTTAAAACAATTGAAGATGAAGTGGAAGTACAGACAATTCAAAAAATACTGCCGACCTACTTTAAAAGTGTAGGTAGGAAACAGACCTCAAATAGATCTGGACTATCGCACAATCCTCCTATTGTATTGAACAAAGGCATTATATCATCTTCTGTTGTATTACCTAAAATGGTTCCGTCTTTGTATTCCGAAATTTTAAAAAAACCTGTCATTGATTCAACTACTACGATAGGTAATGTACCAGTTATTCAAAATGGTGGAGGAAAGCTTACCACTATTTCTAATCAGTTGCATATTGGGAGTCTTCCTGATCAGAATTTGGGTGATGGTAGCAGTGCCATTTATGATATGCATGAAAAAGATAATCAACTAATGCCAGGCATAAATAATGATGTAATGAAAGTATATGATTCTATGATAAGTATTCAAAAAGGTGGAACATCTGAGATGACTGGTGATATCAATGAAAAAGTTAAGCAAATTTTGCCTTGTATAAATAATGATGTAATGAATGCGCATGATTTTATGCTTAATGCTTTAAAAGCTGGTATTCCACCACTTGAAATAATTAATCAGTTTTTAAAAGCGCAAAAATGTGGTGTTGAAAACATTGCCCAGCCTAAACTGACTTGTCAATCACTTGTAAGCATCCCCATATGCAGAGAACTTAACTCATCTGAACTTGCAGATAGGTATCATAATGAAACCCTAAATAATTTGAAAAGTGTGCTGAATTTAGATGAACATATGGTAAGGTCAAATGGTTTAGCAAATGCTAATGTGGATAATTTGCAATTTGAACAGGGTAAAAATACCGGACATCTGCCCTGTCACACTACGGTAAATAGTAAGAAATGCATTAATATATTGGGCCTGGAAGGTAAGCAAGAAATTCTGGGTGATGCACGTATTAATAGAAGATTTTTTTTGGATCTTCTATATACAATTCCATCATTGAGAATAATTGCGTCTAGTGATATTGATTGTATTTCTTTGGCTCCAACTAATAATTACCGTATGACATGTCATTTATTTTCTGAATATGTGTTGAAACTTATTTGGTCCTTTAGAAGGGAATTACATGAAATGGGTTTCTCGTTATTCACATTCAATGATGAAAAGTTGGCAGGAGAATTTTTATTTGATAATCAAAAATCCGTATCCTCTGAGCAAAATACGAATGGAGACTCGACGACGAGCGTAGGACATCAAAAAATGTGTATTTCACAACTATTAACGACTGCTCGTACCAATAGTGAAATGGCGTGGATTGAACCACTATTAAAAACGATATTTGCGGCAAGTCCTAACTTATTTACTTCATAAGTAAAGGATAAGACAGTACTTACGGTACTGTCATGGAACTCATGTGGCTTTAAAAATATTGAGACTTGGCTTTCCACTCTTGTTAAATTGCCATCAATTTTCATGTTCCAAGAAACAATGAAAATTGAACCACTTGTTATCCCTGACTATCGATCATATTGTTCTCCTGCCAGTAAAGGGGCTGAAGGAAGACCTTTTGGTGGGCTAACAATTTCTGTCGACAATTCCATTGCCTGTAATATAACTTTGGTATATTCATCTATACATGTTCTAGCGGTCTTCTTGAATTTAAACAAATTTGACACAAGGATTATTCTAGTAATGAATGTATATTGCAATCATTTGAAATACAAATTGTTGGATATACTTGATGACATAGATTGTTGCTTTGACCAAGCGTCAACATTTTACTCCAAATATGATACTATTATCGGTGGTAATTTTAATTCACAATGTATTGGAACACCAGTGTATTATAAAGACCATAAACAGGTAAATTCAAATAGCTTTAAGAGAGGAACTATATTTCGGGATTATTTCGATGACTGGGGTATGTCATTTGCGAAGTTTGATATGGATTCCAACAAATATACCTGGAAAAGGGGCAATACTACTTCAATGATTGATTTTTTTTGTGTATCTGATTTGTTGTTATCATGCATTGATGCTGTTACAATTGGGGACATTATTTATAGCGATCATGCTCCCATTACCATTAATACTTCTATTGTTACGAATCAATGGCATGTTAATCAGTGTATGCATGCCATTGAGATTAAAAGAGAAAATATATCTCTTAGATGGAATCCTACCTTATGCAAGAGACTAGTAGAGAATGTATCCAATCATCTAAAACATGTGGTCAATTTTCTAATGCCGGAATTATACTCTATAGAATATTTAAATCAGATGATCAATGATTGTATTAAAGAAGCTCTTAATAAATTTGGAATAAAACAAGCTTCTTCTGTGACAAACCACAAACATAGATTTAATTATAAGATTAAAATACTGAAAAGAACTAGAAACCGCGATATACGAAAGCTTGAATTAGCGAAACTTCCTGATAAACTTTATTCATTAAAAAAGAAGAGTATAGTCCTTGAATACAAATTTAAAGTGAAGGGAGTACACATAGAGCAATATAACAAAGAAAATTGTGATATGATCAAAGCTATTTGTAGTAGAAATTCCCGCGATATTTGGGCTGCCCTTAAAAAAGGGGATACGGCGGATATCCGTAATGGATCTATAATTAACGCTGAAACTTGGACAGCTTATGTCAAGCAAAAATATGAACTACCAGTTCGCTTTGTTAAAAACCAAGATGATGTAGAGCTATCAACCACTGATATAAAATTTGCATGGACTACCTCTGATATTATGTGGGCTATCAAAAAATTATCTAATTCTCGTGCCCCTGGCCCCGATGGGATCCCATCGTGCGTATATCGGTCCGATCCGATTTTTTGGAGTATGATCTTAAAAATTAAGTTTGACAGTATTTTGATGAGTGGCACTATTCCGTCTTCATGGGTTACTTCCATTCTTATCCCATTGTATAAAAAAGGTGATCCTAGATTGCCCGAGAATTATAGACTGATATCGTTAACAGATGCGGCGGAAAAGGTGTTCGCTATTTTAGTTATCTATGAGCTTGATAAACATCTAGCAACTTATAAGACCTATTCGAAATGCCAAGTGGGATTTAGACGTCAAATGGGAACAACACTAAATGCCACTATAATGAAACATCTGATTGCCGGAGTGAATAATAATGAATTGAGCACAATTTACATTGCATCCATTGACATGTCTTCTGCGTTTGACACTGTTGTGCGGAATGTATTATGGACCAAAATGCGTAAATTGGGAATTCCGGAATATCTGATTTATTAGATTAAGAAATATCATACCAATACATCTTGTAGAATTCGTCTAACTCAGGGTGGTTCGCTAACTGAACCTGTGCAACTTCATCTTGGTTTAAAACAGGGCTGCAATTTTGCTGCACTGCTGTTCAACCTTTATCTCTCTGATATAGATAAACTTTGGGAATCCACTCTGATGTTACCAGCAAGGCTATGCTCACTAAGAATACACTGGCTAGCCTTTGCAGATGACCTTATCTTTTTTGATTTAACTCCTGCTGGTCTTCAAGCTAAGATAAATACATTCATAAAGTTTGCGTATGAACATAATCTACAACCTAATTCATCCAAGACATGCATAATGATTTTTAAATCAAGTAAGAAACTTAAGAAGTTCAACTGGAATATGGGGGGGACTCGTCTGTGCGAATTACAAGAATCCATTTACTTAGGATATCGTTTGAGCAATGCGAATAGTATAAAGTCATGGGTGGAATATCTAAAGTTGAAAGCCAGACCACTCTTAAATCAGATGAAATTTATCTTTTTTAAGTTGTGTAAGTTTTCAATGACTCCGTTATTAGAGTTTCTTACATTAAAGGTTGAGCCCATTCTTTTATACGCTATGGATATTTGTGTTGGTAATTTGCATAAGCAACTTGATTCCATACAGGGTACTTTAGTGAAGAGAGCTCTATGTTTATCCATATCAATCCCGAACTGTGTTATTAGACATGAGTTGGGATTGATTTCTTTATCTACTAGGTTTACCTGGCGGGCTCTCTCTAACTATTCCAAAATACTTAACTATCCTGATAATTCTTTATATCAGGATCTTTTTGAATTTACTAAGGGTTGCTCATCCAGTTCGTTCACTAGCTACCTTGAAACCATGGCTAAAATTTTAAATAATTTGGGTACTGACTGTGATGATTTGCTTATACGTCCTAACTATGTTAAACATAAATTATTTGCGTACGACTGGTGTAAAACTCTAGATGAAATATCAAATTTGAGTACCTATAAGGAATATGCAAAATTCCTACACAAAAGAGATGGCTGTTGTGATTATATAGCGTTATTTCCGTGTAATAAAACCAGAATGTATTATATGAGATTTAGATTAAATCAATATCATACTCTCGAACGAACAAAATTCTGGGGAATTGCAGGAACTAATCCAGGCGCCACGAAGTGTCGCTTTTCGAGGTGCAGTGAACAGAAGGAAACGCTAAAACATTTGATTTTAGAATGCCCATATTTTAGAGATGTACGGACTAAGCTTTTTCTACGATTTATAAATGTGAACTATGCAGATTGTATGATATCTCTTTGGACTCGACTGATGCAAGGAAATGAGAGATCATTAATCTTTGCCTTAGTAGAGTTTTTGAAAGTAATTGAGAAAGAGATTTTGTTATTTCAGTGTTAAATTTGTTTGCTATTGGGTTGTTTTCTTTTGGAAATTGTGTTAAAGCTTTGTTCTACTTTTATCAGTTTTATTGAGATGTTTTGTATTTTGTCTGGTTATTTGAATTTTTTTGTTTGTAATAATGTGCTATTTCGTAAAGGTTCATTGAACTATATACAAATAAAAAAGAAAAAAAAAAAAAAAAAAACATGTAACTGGAGGCAGAGCCAGCCAAAACCATGGTATTGAAGGCGGGGCCTGCTTAAACCATGGTATTTGAAGCCGGGCCAGCCAAATCCGTGGTATTCGAATCAGGGCCAGCCAAAACCATGCAACCGAAGGTTGGGACAGCCAAAACCATGGTATTGGAGGCAGGCCATCCAAGACCATGGTATTGAAGACGGGCCCAGCCAAAATCATGGAACTGGATGAGGGGCCTGCCAAAACCATGGTATTGGAGGCAGGGCCAGCCAAAACCATGGTATTGGAGGCGTGGCTAGCCAAAACCATGGTATTGGAGGCAGGGCTAGTCAAAACCATGGTATTGGAGGTGGGGCTAGCCAAAACCATGTAACTGGAGGCAGGGACAGCAAAAACCATGTAACTGAAGGCGGGGCCAGCCAAAACCATGGTACTGGAGGCGTGGCCAGCCAAAACCATGCAACTGGAGGGGGAGCCAGCAAAAACCATGTAACTGGAGGCAGGGCAAGCCAAAACCATGGTATTGGAGGCTGGGCCAGCCAGAACCATGGTATTGGAGGGAGGGCCAGCCAAAACCCTGGTATTGGAGGCGGGGCCAGCCAAAACCATGGTGTTGGAGGCGGGGCCAGCCAAAACCATGGTATTGGAGGCGGGCCAGCCAAAAGCATGGTATTGGAACTGGAGCCAGCCAAAACCATGTAACTGGAGGCGGGGTCCAGCCAAAAACACGGTATTGGAGGCGGGGCCAGCCAAAACCATGGTATTGGAGGCGGGGCCAGCTTAAACCATGTAACTGAAGGCGGGATAGCCAAAACCATGGTATTGGAGGTGGGCCCAGCAAAAACCATGGTATTGGAGGCGGGCTCAGCAAAAAACATGGTATTGGAGGCGGGGCCAGCAAAAACCTTGTAACTGGAGGCGGGGCCAGCCAAAACCATGGTATTGGAGGCGGGCCCAGCAAAAACCATGGTATTGGAGGCAGGGCCAGCCAAAACCATGTAACTGGAGGTGGGGCCAGCCAAAACCATGGTATTGGAGACGGGCCAGCCAAGACCATGGTATTGAAGACAGGCCCAGCCAAAACCATGGAACTGGAGGCGGGGCCAGCCAAAACCATGGTATTAGAGGCGGGGCCAGCCAAGACCATAGTATTGAAGACGGGCCCAGCCAAAACCATGGTATTGGAGGCATGGCCAGCCAAACCCATGGTATTGGAGGCGGGTCCAGCCAAAACCATGGTATTGGAGGCGGGTCCAGCCAAAACCATGGTATTGGAGACTGGGCCAGCCTAAACCATGGTATTGGAGGCGGGTGCAGCCAAAACCATGGTATTGGAGGCGGGATAGCCAAAACGATGGTATTAGAGGCGGGGCCAGCCAAAACCATGGTATTGGAGGCAGGGTTAGCCAAAACCATTTAACTGGAGGCAGGGCCAGCCAAAACAATGGCAATGTAGGAGGGGCAAGCCAACACGATGGTATTGGAGGCGGGGCCAGCCAAAACCATGGTATTGAAGGTGAGGCCAGCCAAAACCATTTAACTGGAGGCAGGGCCAGCCAAAACCATGGTATTGGAGGCAGGGCCAGCCAAAACCATTGTATTAGAGGTGGGGCCAGCCAAGACCATGGTATTGGAGGCGGGGTCAGCCAAAACCATGGTGTTGAAGGCGAGGCCAGCCAAAACCATTTTATTGGAGGCGGGGCTGCCAAAACCATGGTATTGGAGCGGGGCCAGCCAAAACCATGTAACTGGAAGTGGGGCCAGCCAAAACCATGGTATTGGAGGCGGGGCCAGCCAAAACCATGGTATTGGAGGCACGGCCAGCCAAAACCATGGTATTGGAGGCGGGGCCAGCCAAAACCATGGTATTGGAGACGGGGCCAGCCAAAACCATGGTATTGGAGGCGGGGCCAGCAAAAACCACGTAACTGGAGGCGGGGCCAGCCAAAACCCTGGTGTTGGAGGTGGGGCAAGCCAAAACCATGGTATTGGAGGCAGGGCCAGCCAGAACCATGATATTGGAGCGGAGCCAGCCAAAACCATGTAACTGGAAGCGGGGCCAGCCAAAACCATGGTATTAGAGGCGGGGCAAGCCAAAACCATGGTGTTGCAGGCAGGCCAGCCAAAACCATGGTATTGGAGGCGGGGCCAGCCAAAACCATGTAACTGGAAGCGGGGCCAGCCAAAACCATGGTATTGGAGACGTGCCAGCCATGACCATAGTATTGGAGGCGGGGCCAGCCAAAATCATGTAACTGGAGGCGGTGCCAGCCAAAACGTTGATATTGGAGGCGGGGCCAGCAAAAAGCATGTAACTGGAGGCGGGGACAACCAAAACCATGGGATTGGAGACGGCCAGCCATGACCATAGTATTGGAGGCGGGGCCAGCCAAAACCATGTAACTGGAGGCGGTGCCAGCCAAAACCATGGTATTGGAGGCGGGGCCAGCAAAAACCATGGCATTGGAGGCAGGGCCAGCAAAAACCATGTAACTGGAGGCGGGGCCAGCCAAAACCATGGTATTCGAGACGGTGCCAGCCAAAACCATGGTATAGGAGGCGTGGCCAGCAAAAACCATGGTCTTGGAGGCGGGGCCAGCAAAAACCCTGTAACTGTAGGCGGGGCCAGCCAAAACCATGGTATTGGAGGCCGGGCCAGCCAAAACCATGGTATTGGAGGCGGGGCCAGACAAAACCATGGTATTGGAGGTGGGGCTAGCCGAAACCATGGTATTGGAGGCGGGGCCAGCCAAAACCATGGTATGGGATGCAGGGCCATCCAAAACCATGTAACTTGAAGCGGGGCCAGGAAAAACCATGGTATTGGAGGCGGGGCCAACAAAAACCATGGTATTGGAGGCGGGGGCAGCAAAAACCATGTAACTGGAGGCGGGGCCAGCCAAAACCATGGTATTGGAGGCGGGCCAGCCAAAACCATGGTATTGGAGGCAGGGCCAGCCAAAACCATGCTATTGGAGGCGGGACCAGCCAAAACCATGTAACTGGAGGCGGGGCCAGCCAAAACCATGGTATTGGAGGCGGGCCAGCCAAAACTATGGTATTGGAGGCAGAGCCAGCAAAAACCATGTAACTGGAGGCGGGGCTAGCCAAAACCCTGGTATTGGATGCAGGGCCAGCCATAACCATGGTATAGGAGGCGGGGCCAGCCAAAACCATGTTATTGCAGGAGGGGCCAGCCAAAACCATGGTGTTGGAGGTGGTGCCCTCCAAAACCATGGTATTGGAGGCGGGACAGCCAAAACGATGGTATTGGAGGCGGGGAAAGCCAAAACCATGGTATTGCAGGAGGGGCCAGCCAAAACCATGGTATTGGAGGTGGTGCCCTCCAAAACCATGGTATTGGAGGCGGGACAGCCAAAACCATAGTATTGGAGGCGGGATAGCCAAAACGATGGTATTGGATGCGGGGCCAGCCAACACCATGGTATTGCTGGCAGGGTTAGCCAAAACCATTTAACTGGAGGCGGGCCAGCCAAAACAATGGCATTGTAGGAGGGGCCAGCCAAAACGAAGGTATTGGAGGTGGGGACAGCCAAAACGATTGTATTGGAGGCGGGGCCAGCCAAAACCATGGTATTGAAGGCGAGGCCAGCCAAAACCATTTAACTGGAGGCAGGGCCAGCCAAAACGATGGTATTGGTGGCAGGGCCAGCCAAAACCATGGTATTGGAGGTGGGGTTAGCCAAAACCATTTAACTGGAGGCGGGGCCAGCCAAAACAATGGTATTGTAGGAGGGGCCAGGCAAAACGTTGGTATTGGAGGCGGGGACAGCCATAACGGTTGTATTGGAGGTGGGGCCAGCCAAAACCATGGTATTGGAGGTGGGGCCAGCCAAGACCATGGTATTGGAGGGGGGCCAGCCAAAACCATGTAACTGGAGGCGGGGCCAGCCAAAACCATGGTAATGGAGGTGGGGCCAGCCAAAACCATATAACTGGAGGCAGGCCAGCCAAAACCATGGTATTGGAGGCGGGGCGAGCAAGAACTATGGTATTGGAGGCAGGGCCAGCCAAAATCATGGTATTGGAGGTGGGGCAAGCCAAAACCATGGTATTGGAGGCGGGGCAAGCCAAAACCATGGTATTGGAGGCGGGGCCAGCCAAAACCATGTAACTGGAGGAGGGGCCAGCCAAAACCATGGTATTGGAGGCAGGTCCTGCCAAAACCATGGTATCGGAGGCAGGGCCAGCCAAGACCATGGTATTGGAGGCGGGGCCAGCCAAAACCATGGTATTGGAGGTGGGCCAGCAAAAACCATGTACCTAGAGGCGGGGCCAGCCAAAACCATATTATTGGAGGCGGGGTGTTAGGAAGAGACCTGTGCAGTTCCCTCTGGGACCACTGCAAAAGATTTAGGACTACAGGTGTTTGGCAGTAAACCCACTTGGTAGAGGCCTGTACCACACAGATTCACTTGGTAGCTGTGGCTGAGCAGTCAGACTTCCCTCAAGAAGAGTTAGGCAGTATACAGAGTATTCACAATAGGTCAAGAGAACGCAATAGAACAAGTAAACACTGATCAGGGCTTGGTGTAAAAGAGATATAATTATTTATTTAAAACCACATCTAGAAAAACACACAGGCACTAATAGTAAGCAATTCAAAAACACAGTCACTAAAAGATATACACTCCCTTAGAAGAATATTAGACAAGTCTTAAGTAAAGCCCCACTTATTTTCAGACAGCGGTGAGCGCTTAACGTAGATGGCACTCTAATAGTTCGTTTTAAAAGGGAGAGAAAAGCAGAGAACACATTGAAACAGATCCCAACACTTTTTCACGAACACAACAAGAGAGGAAGGCAAAGTAACACCGTGAATTCAGAGTCAGTAGGCTGGATCCGCTTTAAGGGGATCGCAACAAAATGTGTCCAAGGTCACACGGTTGCAGTGCACAAAAGTCTTGTAATGGTTCAAAAAGGAGTTGGACCAAAGAAAGGGATCAGTTAGAGGGTCAAGGCGGCCAGCCCAGTCCAGAAGGTTAAGGAGTTATTATTACCTTGTTGCAATCTTTAGAAAGGGAGGCCTGGCGGACACGGTACCTTAAAGTGGTGAGAACGCTTCATCGGGGGCAGTTGTTCCTGGCAGCGGGTGCAAGTCGGTGCTTCGTCCGGGGGAAGAGTAGATCTCGTCGTGGAGGAAGACAGGGGTCCGTTGCACTGCCAGGGAAGAGACCAGCCGCAGAGTTTCTCAGGTACAAGGAGCGGTCCGTTGATTTGCGGTTCAGTGGTGAGAGGCGATCCGGCCGCCGGGGTGCTTGGCACGGTCAGTTCGACCACAAACCGGTCTGGGGTGCGAAGAAAAGAAGGTAAACTGGTTGTGCCCACCAGTCAGGGGAAGAAGCCTCTACAGCCGGGAGATCTTCTCTGTCGTCGGGAAGTGGTGAGTCGGTTCTGCAGGGCTCCACCGGTGGTGTCATCGTGGTAGGTCGGCTCAGCTTCTCCCTCGTCGGATTCTCAGGTCCTGTGGCGACTTCTGAAGTTCCAGGACCCAAAGCCCTGCTTTTATGCAGCAGACCCCCATTCACTCAGCCTAGCTGTCACTCAAACATGCTAAGTGGTGAGCCGGCCGGCTCACCCCTTGGGCCAATCACACAAGAGTGCGACTTGAATTACCAAGATAACTCAGTCCAGGGTGCCTAAACCCCCTCCCACACTCCCTGTGGTACCCAGACAGAGTGGCACCACTTTTGGAAGCTTGTGTGGAGAGCCCGCCAAAAAGTGGAACAAAGGGCTCAACTTGGGCTGGAGTCACAGAAGAGAACACAAACGCCATTTTGGAATCGAGTCTTGGCAAAAAATACCAACCGGAGAATTCATATTAATTAAATAAACCGGCGGTATGTTCGAGGCTATGAGAATTAAATAATTAAAGTTGGTAGCCTCGAACAATGGGAACATCCCATTGGAAAATATTTGCGGTCGAATATAAAAAGTAGTTTCCACTGCCACCAGCCAAAACTCGATCAGGGGGGACGGAGACGTGCCCCCTCGACTAACAGACCCCGGGGCAATCGAATTGCCCCGACCAGTACGTCCACAATATGATGGTTTGTACTGGTTTCTGTTAATAATTTGGGACTAGTAAAGCCAATGGTGACTATACATGCCCTGGGAGACAGTAGTCAGTCCCAGGGTATGGAGTCTATCGTGGGGTGTCACTATGACACCCCTGTGTTACTGCAGGGAGGGTGCTGTTTAACACACATAGTAAAAACACATGAGACCCTATGGAGTAAAGGACCCCGTAGCCCATAAAACACATAAGCAGTCAAAGGAACACCATAAATCATGCCCAAGAGTGGGAGAAAAAGAGTCTCACTCTTGGCAGGAGGAAAAAAACAAACCCCAGAAAACCAGTAAAGCTGCTGGGGGACTCACTAGGTTAGGAAATTCATCCTAAAGGGCGAATTCTCCCTAAAACTCGCCACCTCCCACAGACTAAGGGACAGGAGGATTTAATCCACTCCTGTATGAACCTCATACCTCTAGTCGATGACATACATCTTAGAGAGTCCATCAGCATTTTGATGGTGACACCCTGACCTGTGCTCAATAGTTTTGAATTTTCCCCTTTCATTTGTATTAACCATCTCAAGGGTTGGTGGTCAGTCTGAATGACAAAAGTAGAACCATACAAGTATGGCCTAAACTTCTTCAGTGCCCACAAATTAGCAAAGCATTCTCTTTCGATTGTTGCCCACCTTGTCTCAGGATCTTTCAGCTTTCGGCTGATGAAGCAAATGGGGTGCTCCCTACCTTTCCCATCCAGTTGACTGAGGACTGCACCTATTCCTACATTTGAAGCATCTGTTTGCACACTGAAAGTTTGGTGATAGTCAGGAGCTCTGAGTACTGGGGCTTGGCAAAGAGCCTTTTTCCGGGTTTCAAAGGCCTGATTGCATTCCTCATTCCACCTAACCTTTTTAGGGAATTTAGGAGAGGAGATGACATTCAGTGGAGAAGCTATGGACCCATAGTTCTCAATGAAATTCCTGTAATACCCAGTGAGACCTAAGAAGGCTCTCACCTGGGTCTGAGTAGTAGGTGTTGTCCAATTTTGCACAGCTTCAATCTTACTGGGCAAAGGCCTTATTTCTCCACCTCCTACCTCATGTCCAAGGTAGACCACTTTACTCTGTCCAATCTGGCCTTTACTTGCCTCTATGGTCAGATTGGCCTTTGCAAGAGCCTGCAAAACATATCTCAGGTGGTCCACATACTCTTCCCAGGAATTGCCGAACACTGCTATGTCATCCAAGTATGCCATGCAAAAGTCCTCCATCCCATTCAGAACCTGGTTTACCATACTTTGAAACATAGCAGGTGCATTTTTCAATCCAAAAGGCATAACCTTAAACTGCTATAAGCCAACTGGGGTAGAAAATGCAGTTTTCTCCTTGGCATGGTCTGTCAGGGCTATTTGCCAATAGCCTGACGTCAAGTCAAATGTGCTGAGGAACTTGGCTGCACCAAGTCTATCCACCAACTCATCTGTCCTTGGCAAAGGGTGGGCATCAGTCTTAGTGACTGCATTAAGAGCTCTGTAATCCACACAGAATCTAAGTTCTTTAGATCCTGCCTTTGGTACTAACACAACTGGGCTAGACCATTGACTAGTAGAGGGCTCTATTACCCTGAGATCAAGCATCTTGTTGACCTCACCTTTGATGTGGGTTCCTACATTTTCTGACATTCAATATCCTCTGCTTTTGACTGGCAGACAGTCACCAGTGAGTATGTCATGCTGTCCCCAAGGGGTCAAGCCTGGTGAAAGTGAGAACAGAGAGGCAAACTGATTCAACATAGATTTGCACTCTTCCTGTTGCTCAGGTGTCAGATTTGAAGAGAGATTTACTCCTTCAATTTTTTCGTCTAAAGGTAAGCCTCTGAGGAGATCAGGAAGAGCTTCACTCTCTTCTTCTTCCTCTGATGATGCTAGAAGCAAAACTCCTACATCAGGTCTGGAGACATACGTTTTTAGTCTGTTGGTGTGGAAGACTGTTGGTGCCTCCTTGGGGTTGTCCAAGTCCACCAGATAGTTGACCTCTCCGAGTTTACCCACAACTTTGAAGGGTCCCATCCATTTGTCTTGCAAGACCCTCTGCCTTGTTGGAATCATAACGAGAACTAGCTGGTCCTGAGTAAACTCAACCATGTTAGCCTTTTGGTCAATGCCTGTCCAGCTTTCAAGTTATCACTTGCTTCTGCCATTATTTGTGACATTCTCCTTCAGAGACCTATCACATAGTCAGTCACTCTGACTGGCTTAGGGGAAGGAGCACTCTCCAACCACTCCTTGATCAGGGCCAATGGACCTCTGACCGGATGACCATAGAGAAGTTCAAAGGGAGAATAACCTACTCCCTCCTGAGGGACTTCTCTATAAGCAAAGAGAAGGCATGGCAGTAGAAGGTTTCACTTTCTTTTAAGGGGGTCCTCTAAAGCACCTATCATGCTCTTCATGGTTCTGTTGAACCTTTCAACCAGCCCATTTGTCTGAGGGTGGTATGCGGTTGAGAACTTGTAAGTAACTCCGCAGGTTTTCCACATGGCTTTCATGTAGTGGGACATAAAATTTGAACCCCTATCAGAGATTACTTCCTTAGGAAACCCAACCCTGGTAGAAATACCAAGGAGGGCCTTAGCCACAGCCGGGGCTGTAACAGTCCTCATAGGAATTGCCTCAGGGTATCTAGTAGCATGGTCTAAACCAAGTATAAACCTGGTGCCTGAGGAAGTTGGAGGATCAAGGGGACCAACAATGTCAATCCCTACTCTCTCAAATGGGACTCCCACAACTGGGAGAGGCACTAGAGATGCCACATTCATGGAGCCAATCTTACCAGAAGTCTGGCAGGTGTGGCAGCCCCTGCGGTATTTATCTACTTTGGCCCCCATCTTTGGCCAATAAAAGTAGAGCGAGAGCCTTTCCTTAGTCTTCTTGAAACTCAAGTGACCAGTCAAGGGAATCTCATGGGCTAACTGCAAAAAATGTGTTCTGTTCTATTGGGGTACTACAAGTCGTTTGTTGTCCCCAGGTGCAGACTTGGTTGGTTCACTGTAGAAGAGGCCATCTTCCTAGTGTAACCTATATTTCACAGGCTCTTGCCCTTCAGCCTGAGCATCTGCCTGGTGGCGAAGACCTTCCAGAGTTGGACATTCTCTCTGTCCCTTACTGAAGTCTGCCCTGTTGGATCCACCTTCTGCCAGTAAAGACTGCAGCTCAGGATGGTCAACAGGATCCAGATCTCCAATGAGTTCCTGGCCTTCTACTAGCTCTTCTTCAGAGTCTAGTTCAACCACACAGGGTTGTACCTCCCTCTCAGCCTCAGCTGGAGGGGGAGTTACTGGTGTAACTTTGGACAACCTAGGGGAAGTCCTTGTTGGCTGCACTGGAGTGCTGGCTGTGAGGTTCCTTTTAGAAGTCTTAGGTTTCCCTTTTTCTTCTCTTTTCTTAGAGACAGCAGCTGACATCTCCAGTGGAGCAGGAGTGATCTCTTTCTTCATCATCTCCTTGGGAGTACCTCTCATGGTTCCCTCCCTTGCAGGTCTGGTGAGCTCCTGTAACCTTTTACTAGGAGGTATGGGGGTATGTGACACTACTCCAAGAGTTTTCAAGTCATTACCCAGCAGAACCCTTCCTGGCACCTCACTTTGTATGCTGACAGGTATCTTCACAGTCATGTCATTACACTGGATGAGAACTGGTAATTGGGGAAGCATCTGCACAGGCCCTCCAGCTAACCTGGTGAGGTGTTTGGGTGCCTTAGCAACATCCTCAGCCTGAAAAAACGATTTGTCCACCACAGTTATGCTGGCCCCAGTGTCCCTAATGGCAGGAGTCTCCTGACCATTCACCTGGACACTGTCCTCATAATACTCTTTAGTATTATCAGGGATAGAATTATAGACATCTAAGTTCTGTTGTTCCCACAAACCCAGAGACACTAAAGAAACACTAGCTGAGACTCCAATGGGTTCATCAGCCAGTAATAGAAAGTTTCCACTTGCCATTTGGACTTCCTCCTCTGGAGCGAAGGCTAAGGAGACAAGCTGGGCCCCTGAAGGTTTACCCTTACATCTGGGATCTCCTTTCACATGGTCAGTAGAGCCACAAACAAAGCATTTACCAAATGCTTTCTGGAATGGTGGCTTGTTCTGATCTCCCTCTGGTTTGGCACCAGGAAGTACACTAGCCTGATTTGGTTTCCCTGGTGGCTTACCGTTTTGGTTCTGTTTGGGGCCCTCTTTGGAATTGGAATTATTAGAATTCTCTTTGGAGTCCTTTTTTGGCTGTTTTCCCTCATCCTTTTTCTGAGTAGCCCAAGAATCCTTGTGAGTGGCCCTGTTGGCAACCCACAAGTCAGCAGCCTTGGCTAACTTCCTGGAATCTAATTCCTTTGAATCAGCTAAGTGCTGTCTGAGCTCAAGAGAGCAGGCATCATAAATTGACTCCAACATTACAAGATTCTTCATTCCTTCATAAGTGTTAACTCTGTAACCCTTAATCCAACCCTCTAGGTTTTTCAAACCTTCACTCACCCAGGTAGCCCAAGGGGTACCATCATGCTTTTTGGGGGTCCTAAACCTCTTAAGGTACTGGGAAGGGGTCTTCCCAAATTTAGCTATTAAAGCTAGCTTCACACATTCATAATCCTTCTTATCCACCTCCCCCAACTCCATTACCACATCAGTTGCAACAGTGGGAAGCCTAGAGAACAACCAGGGAAGTAACTCATTCTCTGTGATGTCCTGGAGCACATGATTATACTCAAACATTTTCAACCAATCCAACACATCCAATCTAGGTTCATACATACCCACTAATTCTTTAGGCATCCGGGGTCTTTTGGAACTGGAACTCCTAGAAGTACCAGAGGAGAGAGAAGCATTTTCCACAGACAACTTTTTCATTTCTAATTCATGATTAAGCTCTATTTCACTGAGTCCTAACTCAGCTTGCTTCTGCTCAGCCTGGTCATTCATTCTTCTGAACTCTAGCTCTTGGTTTCTTTCAGATTGAGCTAAAAAACGTGTGTACTCTAATTCAAGCTTCATTTTTTCAAGTTCAAAATAAGCAGGGTTACATGTGGGACCTGGTATAGGCCCAGTAGGTACAGTAGGTAAGACAGACTGAGGCTCAGAGTGGCTAACTTCATTAGATTCACTTTCCTCTTCTCACTCATTCTCAAGACTTTGATTCAGATCAATACCATCACTGTTTTCTACATTTGCTGGGGGAGGGGGTAGATTCCTCTGTACCACCCAGACTTTGGTTTTCTAACAATCTTTCTATAAGTTCCATTTTCTTGCACTTCTCAGAGAGATTCTTATGTCTACACAATACTTTTAAGCAATCAGCAGTTTTGGCAGACAATGATTCTAGGGTATAACTCTCCATAGCAGACATAGTTAGAAAATCAGCTTTTCAGTGCTAAGCTCTGTGGTTAGTTGTCCTAAAGTGTTCAACAAGCACTCTAAAGTGTATACTCAATACAAATCCCACCGCTGTACACCAGTGTTAGGCAGAAACCTGTGCAGTTCCCTCTGGGACCACTGCAAAAGATTTAAGACTACAGGTGTTTGGCAGTAAACCCACTTGGTAGAAGCCTGTACCACACAGATCCACTTGGTAGCTGTGGCTGAGCAGTCAGACTTCCCTCAAGAAGAGTTAGGCAGTATACAGAGTATTCACAATAGGTCAAGAGAACGCAATAGAACAAGTAAACACTGACCAGGGCTTGCTGTAAAAGAGATATAATTATTTATTTAAAACCACATCTAGAAAAACACACAGGCACTAATAGTAAGCAATTCAAAAACACAGTCACTAAAAGATATACACTCCCTTAAAAGAATATTAGAAAAGTCTTAAGTAAAGCCCCACTTATTTTCAGACAGCGGTGAGCGCTTAACGTAGATGGCACTCTAATAGTTCATTTTAAAAGGGAGAGAAAAGCAGAGAACAAATTGAAACAGATCCCAACACTTTTTCATGAACACAACAAGAGAGGAAGGCAAAGTAACACCGTGAATTCAGAGTCAGTAGGCTGGATCCGCTTTAAGGGGATCGAAACGAAATGTGTCCAAGGTCACACGGTTGCAGTGCACAAAAGTCTTGTAATGGTTCAAAAAGGAGTTGGACCAAAGAAAGGGACCAGTTAGAGGGTCAAGGCAGCCAGCCCAGTCCAGAAGGTTAAGAGTTATTATTACCTTGTTGCAATCTTTAGAAAGGGAGGCCTGGCGGACACGGTACCTTAAAGTGGTGAGAACGCTCCAGTGGGGGCAGTTGTTCCTGGCAGCGGGTGCAAGTCGGTGCTTCGTCCGGGGGAAGAGTAGATCTCATCGTTGAGGAAGACAGGGGTCCGTTGCACTGCCAGGGAAGAGACCAGCCGCGGAGTTTCTCAGGTACAAGGAGCGGTCCGTTGATTTGCGGTTCAGTGATGAGTGGCTATCTGACCCCCGGGGTGCTTGGCATGGGCAGTTCAACCACAAACCGGTCTGGGGTGCGAAGAAAAGAAGGTAAACTGGTTGTGCCCACCAGTCAGGGGAAGAAGCCTCTCCAGCCGGGAGATCTTCTCTGTCGTCGGGAAGTGGTGAGTCGGTTCTGCAGGGCTCCACCGGTGGTGTCGTCATGGTAGGTCGGCTTAGCTTCTCCCTCGTCGGATTCTCAGGTCCTGTGGCGACTTCTGAAGTTCCAATCCCCAAAGCCCTGCTTTTATGCAGCAGACCCCCATTCACTCAGCCTAGCTGTCACTCAAACATGCTAAGTGGTGAGCCGGCCGGCTCACCACTTGGGCCAATCACACAAGAGTGAGACTTGAGTTACCAAGGTAACTCAGTCCAGGGTGCCTAAACCCCCTACCACACTCCCTGGGGTACCCAGACAGAGTGGCACCACTTTTGGAGGCTTCTGTGGAGAAGCCTGCCAAAAAGTGGAACAAAGGGCTCGACTTGGGTTGGAGTCACAGAAGAGAACACAAACGCCATTTTGGAATCGAGTCTTGGCAAAAAATACCAACCGGAGAATTAATATTAATTAAATAAACCGGCGATATGGTCGAGGCTATGAGAATTAAATAATTAAAGTTGGTAGCCTCGAACAATGGGAAAATCCCATTGGAAAATATTTGCGGTCGAATATAAAAAGTAGTTTCCACTGCCACCAGCCAAAACTCGATCAGGGGGGACGGAGACATGCCCCCTCGACTAACAGACCCCGGGGCAATCGAATTGCCCCGACCAGTACGTCCACAATATGATGGTTTGTACTGGTTTCTGTTAATAATTTGGGACTAGTAAAGCCAATGGTAACTTTACATGCCGTGGGAGACAGTAGTCAGTCCCAGGGTATGGAGTCTATGGTGGGGTGTCACTATGACACCCCTGTGTTACTTCACGGAGGGTGCTGTGTAACACACATAGTAAAAACACATGAGACCCTACGGAGTAAAGGACCCCATAGCCCATAAAACACATAAGCAGTCAAAGGAACACCATAAATCATGTCCAAGAGTGGGAGAAAAAAGTCTCACTCTTGGCAGGAGAAAAAAAACAAACCCCAGAAATCCAGCAAAGCTGTAAGCGGGGCCAGCCAAAACCATGGTATTCGAGGTGGGGCCAGCCAAAACCATGGTATTGGAGGCGGGGCCAGCCAAAACCATGTAACTGGAAGCGGGGCCAGCCAAAACCATGGTATTGGTGGCGGGGCCAGCCAAAACCATGGTATAGGAGGTGGGGCCAGCCAAGACCATGGTATTGGAGGCAGGGCCAGCCAAAACCATAGTATTGGAGGTGGGGCCAGTGTTAGGGAGAATTCTCATTTTATGGCTAATTTCCCTTACCTAGTGAGTCCCTCAGCAGCTTTACTGGATCTCTGGAGTTATTTCTTTCCACTTGGTAAGAGTGTGAGCTTTCCCTCCACTCTTACCCATGGTTTTGCTATGTGTCTTTTACCTGTTTGTATGATTGTGGGCTCTGGAGTACACCACTTCAGTGGCCCCCTTCTTTTATGTGTTACACCGCACCTTCGGTGCAGTGACACAAGGATGTCGTTCAGACTTCCCTCCGACTCCATTTCTGAGGATGACTACTGTCCCCCAGAAAAGGGTCAAGTTGCCATTAACTTTACTTAGTCAAATTAACCACAGATCCAGTACACCCCATTTTACATGGAGTACTGGAAGGGTTAACTCTTAGCCTGTTTCATCTGTACCGCCTAGAGCATTGTTTCTCTCTTTTAACATTTATAATTGGCTGGTGGCAGTGGTATCTACCCTAAACTTTTCTACCGCGGTTATCTTATATAAATGTGATAGTATTGTCGGCTATTGTATTAGCCTCAAACTTAAAAACCTGCTTGACCAAATACTTTTTCCTTTGGCTCCGGTGCGGTTTATTCACCATTTCTTTTTGTTGAACTCCTTCTTGTGTTTTACTTTGCGTGGCAAACCAGGTTTGCCTTCTTTGTTCACTGTCTTTTGGCATGCTTCTGCCAAGTAGCCCTCCTCTAGGCGACTCGGTGTCTAGGTGGGCTGAATGTGAGGGAGGGGTGTAGTCACCCCCTGCACAGGGTATCCTAGGAAACCCAAGTCGCACTTTTTCATGATTGGCTGAGGTGGTTGTCCGGGCTGGACAACCCACCTGCTGTGTGATTGACAGCCAGGCTGTGTGAATGAGGAATGTTCGCATAAATAGCAGGTCTCTTGGGCTGGAAATCAGAGAGTCGCCACTGGAACTACAAGGAACCAAAGAGAAGTGGAGGAGAGGTCGACTGCTGCAACTATCCCGTACCGGTGAAGCCCTGCTGCAGTCTTGAGCTATCTACCCTTCAATGACTAAGAGAAGATCCAGTCCGGAGTCTTCTTCCCTTGAGCCAGGTGGGGATAACCAGCTCGTCTTCTTCAGTCAGAGGAATCTCTTTGTGTTTGAAATTGCTGCACACTGCTGTAGTGGTCCGGATAGTCACCTGAAGAGCCTCTCCTGTTTTTAAAGAAGCGTATCTTTTATTCATTGTCGCTGCTGCCGGCCTCATCCCTGTATGGTGCAGACCCACCTCATCGTCCTTCTTCATGCCGAAGCTCCAGGAATCGTGGGTCTGCAGGAAACTACCAGGAACAACTGCCGTGGCACCAGCTTCATCGTTTGAGAAAGGTACTGTGTCCTGCTTGAGGAATTTGGGTGAATCCCTATTTCTCTTCTTCAAGGCTTGTCCTTACTTTTGCCTCCTTCTTATAACTTTTGCTTCCGAACATTGTCAATATCAAAGTACTCTTGGCTACGTTGACTCGTGAACGGTCGACTGTGTGATCCTCGACAACAGGCACCCGGTGTCACTTGACTTTGGCTGCGGCCCTTTGACTCTTGAATTCCTGTCTATGAGTGTTCTTCGATTCTGTCTGCCTAACTGATATATTGCCTATGATTTTTGTCCCCAACTCCCTCTGGGTATCTCAGATGCTAAGTGTGTTTTTACCCCGGTAACATTTCTTGCTGCGGATACGCGTTTATTTAGTAGACCGGACTGTCAAAAAGTGATCGCAATCGTATTCACGGTAACGTGTCTTGTTTCATAATACCGGTCCGTTTAAAACTCAGGGTGCTTACCTTGATTAATACCGTACAAAGTGAATTGGTTAGTTGTAGTGTATTTTATGTGTAGTTTTGAATTTAATAGAAGTGCTGTGTTTATACCAAATGGTTTAAAAATAAATGTACTTATATTTTTTACCTGAAACCTTGAGTCAGTGTTTGCTTGAGTCACAGTAATTGTGGTACCTTTGTGTAATCTCTGCCACTGCTCATATACTCTTGAGATAAGCCTGGCTGCTCCGCTACTGCTACCACTTTAACATAGTAGTACAAGCTTGTACCAAAGGTAAAACTTGTATTGCCACCTGTAGTCTTAATTGTGTGTAGTGATCCCTAAGGGCACTGCACAGGATTCTGCCTAACAGCCAGCCAAGACCATGGTATTGGAGGCGGGGCCAGAAAAAACCATGGTATTGGAGGAGGGGCCAGCCAAAACCATGGTATTGGAGGCGGGGTCAGCCAAACCCATGGTATTGGAGGCGGGGCCAGCCAAAACCATGATATTGGAGGCAGGGTCAGTCAAAACCATGTAACTGGAGGCGGGGCCAGCCAAAACCATGGTTTTGGACACGGGGCCAGCCAAAACCATGGTATTGGAGGCGGGCCAGCTAAAACCATGGTATTGGAGGCGGGGCCAGCCTCGGTACTCTTCTCTTACAGAGATTGAAAGAGTGGGCTTTGGGAAATGGGCACGAAGACTAACTACAGTTTGGATTTGCTAAGGGCCTTGGGACTTCTCCACCTCTATTCGTGCTATTGTTACTGAAGATCAAAATGCTAACAACAGCTCAAGAGTTTTACTCGGCATTCGTTGATTTCTCAAAAGCGTTCAATTTTATTAGTGGACACCTGCTGTGGGAATAATTGAGGTTATGGAACTGTCCTGAAGACCTGATAGCCAGATTAAAGCATTAGACACAGATACTTTCCTCAGCGTACGGCTAAATACAGCTCACCTCCTAAGTAATTAAATCAAAATGGAATGGGGAGTAAAGCAGGGCTGTCCCCTTTATTTAATATATCTTTAATCTCTACATTTCAGACTTTCCTGCTTTTATGAAATCATGCAGAAGCTTGCATCCGAAAATCAGAGGGGTGGAAATTACATACCTCCTTTATGCAGGTGACTTTAGACAGGATCCAAATTGGTCTTCAAAGACAATTGAAATGATTGGAAGAATACACCTTACAGAATAATCTGCTAATGTATTACAGGGTCTGCGGTAGCAGTCCTATAGTTATGGTTACGTTGCTTAACTCATTGAAAGATCACTTTTTGGGCTGCTCATAACTTTGGAACTGTTCAACAAATCCTCACCAAACCTCACAAAAAAAGTATATCTCCTCCTCGGAATGATTTTGCAAAGTTTGGTGTGGTTTCGATCAGAGGGAGGCAAAGTTATAAGTATATGATCACTTCAGAATGATTTTGCAATGTTCGGTGCGGTTTTGTCCAGGGGGGCAAAGATATAGGGGGAGTTGCAACATTTTTGAAATCCTCATAGACACAATGATAAAAAATGTTGCCTACAGCCCAAATCGCTGGATGGATTTGCACCAAACCTGTGCAAGGAGTGGTGGCTTGGTCTCGAAAGTGTGCTTTTGCAAATTTGTTGTAAATCCGTCCAGTAGATTTTTGAATGACCAAAAAGTATGTCCCAAAAATAAGTGATATCTATGTCTGCTCCATGGATACGCTTCCCTGTTTGCTCCGTGGACAGGAATCTGATTGGTTTAGAAGGTAAACGTGGTGTCCGCCGAAATCGGACGCTCCCACTGATTGGGTGGTGAAAAGCGTGAAGTGCGTCAGATTTTTGTAAATGCCCGCCTTCTTGGATTTGCAGACAGCGGCCGGTGTCCGCTGACATTGGGGTAAAACATATAAAAAATCACAACATTGCACTTGTCAAACTTATCAAATAATATCTGAGGAGGTGAAGGGTGAGGAGTGATGGGGATGGGAAGGGATATGGCTGCAAGAAGCAAAAAACGGGTGTTTTTCACCACAAAAGACAGTGAGAAGTTTGTGGACACCTCAGCATTACAGGGTTGGTGAAAAGCAGTTGGAAACTCTAATTGAAAAATGCTGCTCATTTTTGCACCACTGCTCCAACGTACACTCATGGACAGAAAACCAACATTTTCACAAATGTGACCATGGACCTTTAAAGGAGGAGTAGGATTACAAGAAGAAGTGGTTGGTTCCATCTTCACCTGCACACAAAGCTCTTGAGAAGATTTTGTTTGATAAAACTCTATCAAGAGATCTGAAGGCACTCACAGAATTCTGTCATACAGGAGATTTGGAGATGTTCCACAATATGTGCCTAAAGTATCGGCCAAAGACATCGCATTTCGGTATACAGGGTATGGAATCTCGCACACTTGCATTATTAGCGTATAACGAGAACATAGGCAGACAACAATCTAGAACTGCTGGCAAATTTGGGATGCTTTGATACAAAATTGTCTTTGGAAAAAGAACCAAAATGTGGGTGGTCAAGCCAATATATCAGGAAATGGAATTTGATTTCATGAAAGATCTGATTTTGAGTGTGTTGGACATGTATACTCATGGAATCATTCATGGTTTGGTTCCTAGGACACATACATTGCTACAAAACATTGCAAATGTGCTCTGTTCACCGAAAGCAGAACATGTGAAACAGTTGGCATCCCGATACAAATTATTATCAGCTATTTGTATGTTCAACAATTTTGATACATTGTCCATGACCAATGGAAAACAAAAGTAAGTTGTATTTCAAAGCTATCAAAAGTATAAATTGTGGAAGCAAAACCAATACACTGTTTGAATTATAACACTTCACAGTGGACCAGCCGTGACAAATAGCCTAGTCTGACACATGCGCTGGAGGGAAAAGGTGGCGGACAGTCACTGTTCTCTATGCGCAGCCTTTGCAAAGGTGGGGGCTGTTGATGCGCCCTGTGCGCGGAGCTCGCTAGTATAAAACTGGAAACGTGCTCAGCTGACAGGTGGATTATGAATTCCGAGTGTTTTCATGAAATGGGTAAATCTCTGGAAATTTCGTGTGGCATTGGTCTATGCAGCAAACAATTTGTTTCCTAATGCTACAGTGGTGCGCGTGGGAATCCATGCCGTGGGCCTCAAGGTCAATGCCTGGAGCTGTCTACTCCCTCGTGTCCTGCCGAGGTAATTTGTTGCTTCCATTTACGAAAAGCAAGTAAGCCATAAGCCGGTATTGTTTTTTGTCCTTGGAAATAAAGGGAGGATTCGTAAGGAAAGGAAAGGAATGGAATACAGTATGTAAAAACGTGACACATGATAAGGGTCAGCATTCCTAAACTGGACAAAGTAACATTTCATTTAATTTGATGAAAAATCGTTGATCTGAACAGACACTCCGGGTTACGCCAAGAGAATGGAAATGCTGATTATTATGTATGTTTTACTGTAGATGAATTTGTAGACAAAGGAGACCAGGTTTAATTTTATGATCGGTATGGATTGCTGCCAAACATTGCAATGGTTTGTTGTTTTTGGCAATTGGTGAGGAGACTCAGAAACAACCGGTGTGTACTTGTATTTGTCCCATGGCACGTGGGCAGTCCAGCACCGAAATGCATGGAGTCCACGTCAATGTTCGCACAGGTTCCACCAATGCCCAAGTCTAGGCTAATGTTACGTTAAAATGCTGTCTATGTGTTATTCGAATTCCTCAGTCCACTTCCGCATCGGCCTCCCATTGCAAGCTAAACACACAGCATAGCACTAACCTCTCAATCACATAGTTGACTCCAACATTGCACGTTGTTTACTCTGTGTTTACATTGTTTCTCGATTGTGTTCATCCTTAGTTTTCACACGGTCCATAAGTAATGAATTGATGAGAATAGAATTAAGAACGGCTACTGAGACACATTTTTGTTATGTTTTCTACACAGCCACATCCTGGCCTACTGCGAATGTCATAATTTCCAGATACCAATTGATGGCTTCTTCAGCCTGCAGTTGATGATACACCTCAATGGTTGGATGAGCATAACGCTGTTTTGGGATTATCGCCCCAGGCCCATGGGCCCTTTCATGGTATCGGCAATAAGGAGTACCTTGACAACGTTTACGGTGGTGTCGCAACAAGCTGATGCTGAAGCCTCGCGAATCACAGTGCCTCCATCTAATGAGTTTATACCCAAAGGAACACTGAGTGACTCACGATAAACGTTTCTGAATCGAGAACAAAGAAAGCAACACAAAATTAGGTTGAATCTGGAAATCGGAAGATGTTCTTGGAGCGTTTATTGTGAAATAAAAGCACATTCTAAATTGCAGAGTATTGTGGTTTACTTTAAATAGTGTTTGTATTCAGAATTGGGACGCAGTGTGCTGTGAAAGGATGTGTGTTGATATTCCGGGTTTTGCGTCAACTGACGTCTGGACGTAGGTGATGATTGGCTGCGTTTGGCTACGCTGCACAGTAGCGTCATGGATATAGGCAGAGAATATCGCTAGGAATGGTGATGTCAGCTTCAGGGGAGGGGACTATGATTTAGTGCTGAAAGGACACTTGAGTTTAGGGCGATGCGGAAACGTATAAGATCAGCACAAAATGGCCATGCCCTGCTACCTGATTTCACAAATATAAAAGTGAGGAAAACCACGGTAAGGTGCATAGGAAAGGTTTTTACGATAGATCAGCTTAAATACACATGCCCGAATGCTTGGGACATTAATATTTCTGAGCGCACTACTCCTTTAATAAAACTGTATGAAATGTTGTACTTTTATTCTTGACCTAATTCTGAATGAGTTTGCAAAGTTTGGTGGGATTCTGTCAAGAGGGGGCAAAATTAGAGTGGGGTCTCAAAATAATGTAAAGGCTTATAAATGAGGTGCCATTTGACAAATCTACACTTAATTTGGCAAACTGATAATAGATCTATATATAAATGTTTTTGCGAAGTTTGGTGTGATTTTGTCAAGAGGGGGCAAAATTAGAGGGGGGTCCCAAAATAATATAAAGGCTTATGAATGAGGTGCCATTTGAGAACAAGGACAAGATGCGGGGCATTTCTTCGCTGTGAAAGGGACAGTGAGATAAAGACTTACCAGGGTTCTTAGAGAGGCACAGTTTCACCTCAATGATGAAGCCCAACAAGGCTGAAACATGTGTATGGGGTTGCTGTTGGTACTCTTGTTAAAAGGAGAATTGCCTAGCATTTCGGTGCTGGACTGTCCCTGGGCAAGACAAAGACTGATATGCAGGGACATTTCTTCTCTGTGAAAGGGATAGTGAGCTAAAGACTTGGTAGAGTCTCTCCCAGGGTTTATTCACCCAAGAACAGGTCATTGGGCTGTGTTTGTGCTGGTAGAGAGATTCCCAGACCCCGCTTTGTTTTGCATACATGAACTTTGGGTCTCACCCTAAATTACCAGGGCAATCCAGACGTGGACCCCTGGCACACTGTTTTTAGAGAGGCACAGCTGACCTCACTGATGATGCCCAACAAGGCTGAAACATGTGTGTGGGGTTGCTGTTGGTATTCTTGTTCAGAGGAGAATTGCCTAGCATTTCGGTGCTGGACTGCCCCTGGGCAGGACAAAGACTGATATGCAGGGAAATTTCTTCTCTGTGAAAGGGACAGTGAGCTAAATACCTTTTATAGTCTCTCCCATGGGTTATTCACCCAAGAACAGGTTATTGGGCTGTCTTTGTGCTGGTAGAGAGATTCACAGACCACCCCTTTGTTTTGCATAAATTAAATTAGGGTCTCACACTAAGTTACCAGGGCGATCCAGACGTGGACCCCTTGCTCACTGTTCTTAGAGAGGCACAGCTTCACCTCACTGATGATGCCCAACAAGGCTGCAAAACGTGTATGGGGTTGCTGTTGGTACTCTTGTTCAGAGGAGAATTGCCTAGCATTTCGGTGCTGGACTGGACCTGGGCAGGACAAAGAATGATATGCGGGGACATTTCTTCTCTCTGAAAGGGACAGTGAGCTAAAGACTTGGTAGAGTTTCTCCCAGGGGTTATTCACCCAAGAACAGGTCATTGGGCTGTGTTCGTGCAGGTAGAGATATTCCCAGACCCCCCTTTGTTTTGCATAAATTAACTTTGGGTCTCACCCTAAGTTACCAGGGTGATCCAGACGTGGACCCCTTGCTCACTGTTCTTAGAGAGGCACAGCTTCACCTCGCTGATGATGCCCAACAGGGCTGAAACACGTGTATGAGGTTGCTGTTGGTACTCTTGTTCAATGGAGAATTGAGTAGCATTTCAGTGCTGGACTGCACCTGGGCAGGACATAGACTGATATGTGGGGAAATTTCTTCTCTGTGGAAGGGACAGTGAGCTAAAGACTTGGTAGAGTCTCTCCCAGGGGTTATTCACCCATGAACAGGTCATTGGGCTGTGTTTGTGCTGGTAGAGAGATTCCCAGACCCACCTTTGTTTTGCATGAATTAACTTTGGGTCTCACCCTAAGTTACCAGGGCAATCCAGACATGGGCCCCTCGCACACTGTTCTTAGAGAGGCACAGCTGACCTCACTGATGATGCCCAACAAGGCTGAAACATGTGTATGGGGTTGCTGTTGGTATTCTTGTTCAGAGGAGAATTGCCTAGCATTTCAGTGCTGGACTGCCCCTGGGCAGGACAAAGACTGATATGCAGGGAAATGTCTTCTCTGTGAAAGGGACAGTGATTTAAAGACTTGGTATAGTCTCTCCCAGGGGTTATTCACCCATGAACAGGTCATTCGGCTGTGTTTGTGCTGGTAGAGAGATTCCCAGACCCACCTTTGTTTTGCATAAATTAACTTTGGGTCTCACCCTAAGTTACCAGGGCAATCCAGACATGGGCCCCTCGCACACTGTTCTTAGAGAGGCACAGCTGACCTCACTGATGATGCCCAACAAGGCTGAATCATGTGTATGGGGTTGCTATTGGTACTCTTGTTCAGAGGAGAATTGCCTAGCATTTCAGTGCTGGGCTGCCCCTGGGCAGGACAAAGACTGATATGCGGGGACATTTCTCCTCTGTGAAAGGGACAGTGAGCTAGAGAATTGGTAGAGTCTCTCCCTGGGGTTATTCACCCAAGAACAGGTCATTGGGCTGTGTTTGTGCTGGTAGAGAGATTCCCACACCCACCTTTGTTTTCCATAAATTAACTTTGGGTCTCATCCTAAGTTTCCAGGGCGATCCAGATGTGGACCCCTTGCTCACTGTTCTTAGCGAGGTACAGCTTCACCTCACTGATGATGCCCAACAATGTGTATGGGGTTGCTTTTGGTACTCTTGTTCAGAGGAGAATTGCCTAGCATTTCGGTGCTGGACTGTCCCAGGGCAGGACAAACACTGATATGTGGGGACATTTCTTCTCTGTGAAAGGGACAGTGAGCTAAAGACTTGGTTGAGTCTCTCCCAGGGGTTATTCACCCAAGAACAGGTCATAGGGCTGTGTTCGTGCTGGTAGAGAGATTCCCAGACCCCCCCCCTTTGTTTTCCATTTGAGAAATCTACACGAAGGTTTTAAAAAAGATTATAGGTCTAGATATAAATGTTTTTGTAAAGTCAGAATGGATTTTGTCAAATGGGGCTGGGTTATATGACTATTGTATGTGCATACATTTGACACTTTTGAAAAAATTAAACGTGGGTGAATTTCAGCAAACTTGTGTAAGGAACATTTGCAAGGACCTGAAAGCATGGTTTTGCAAATGTGCCCGTGTTTTATTTTTTGACAAGTGTCATAATGTAGGTACAAAAAATAGTGATATACCTTTGGTGACCGAGGTATAGCTTGTGTGCATGGGCAGTAGCCAGATTGTCCGGGTCATGGAATAAGGTCATGATCCTTACAATCTGGCTACTGGCCATGACCACGAGGGACAACACATGGGGTTAAAGACGCCATGTCCACCTGGGACTGAATTTGTGGTACAGTTATTCAAAATTGGGATAGATTTGAAAGGGAAAAAAAATGTGCTCATGGTAATATGGTCACAGGGTTCTCTTTTCGCCTTCTGCTGGCTGCCATGGAAAGCAAAGAGGGGCCCTGTACAGAACCTCGCCTTCGCTCTCCATGGTGGCCATCTTGGAAAAGTATTTTCCTTCCTAAACCGAGACGCCGGGAATATTTTATTTTTTAGCACCCTGGGGTCCCGCTTTGAGAACCTAGGGTGCTAATGGCCTTCATCCCCCATTGCAGGGGCTGGAATGGAGGCATAATGGTCCGGAGACTTCGTTATCCACCCTCGCTTCGCTTGGGCTGATAACTTGGGCTGCCAGGCCGGTATCCACCGTTCCAGTCCCTGAAACGGGCTATAAACGCTACAATATTTCCACTAGCATAACACAAAATGCAAATGGAAATGTTGGAAAATCTTATTTTATTATTTTTTAACTGTGAAATGTGGGTCCTAAAGGAACATTTATTTTATTGTTTTTGGATATATTTTCTTTTTTGGCAGGAGAGCTTAGAACGAAAGGTGGGGAGGGATATGAGGGAAGAGGCATCAAACACTAATATGGAGGGCCAGGTGGACAGGGGAAGATGTTGCGCATGTGTTATTTCTAAGGTAGGGGGCAGTGTTTCTCATGCTCCTTGATTAAGCAGTGGGATGGCATTAGCTGATTCCACGTTAAGGTAAATAGCAGTTTTGATAAAAGTATGTGCTGTGTAATAGATTGTTAATGGATGACTAGGAATAGGTGTTGGAGCTGTGCAAGGGACATTTTCAAGGTGAAAGTTCCTATATGAGTAGCAAATGCAGTTCCAAACTGTCCGCGAAGTACGGATTTTATCCTGAAGTGCGGACGGGTCCTCGGACACGTCATCATGCCGCGTGCAGCGGATGGTCATGTGGCACTGTTCGGAAGTTTCGCAATGAAGTCAGATGTTCGTAGACATCTATGGATGCAAAACTAGTTGAAATTGTTGCAAAAAGTGTAGAGCAGTGTTAAAAATGATTCTAGAAGGTGGGAAATGGAAACGTTTTAAGATGGCACTATATAAAATGGACAAACAAATATTGCTATATTGGGTAAGTATGATATTAGTAAGTTGTAGGAAAATAGCATGCACTGTAAAAAACCCATGAAATTCACTGAAAAACTTTGTTAAAGGGACATTATGGCTAAGTTGGACTAATAAAAAGCTATGAAAATCACTGAAAAAACTTTGTTAAAGGAACGTTATGGTTAAGTTGCACTAATAAAACCTATGAAATTCACTGAAAAAACATTGTTAAAGGGACGTTATGGTTAATTTGCACTAATAAAAACCAATGAAATTCAATGAAAAACATTGTTAAAGGGACGTTATGGTTACAAGTAAAACCGAAAAACCTCAGAAATTCACCAGTTATGGTAAGCTAAGCAACCATATTCATTATTTTACTATCCAAATTACAAGATTATAAATATTGTAGTTCTATGGCCATGCTGCAGTCATTGCCTATGTTTTTGTATGATTAGGTTGCTGTATTAACAATAACACTCCATTACAATGTTGTTTAGATGAGTACATTCTTTAATAGATTAAGTAGTTCATGATAGGTCTCCTGATCACCCCTTACATCTTGTTACCAACATTATAAACAAAACCCATTGCAGGGACTTTTCATAAAAAATAATTTCACATGTGATGTCATCAGTGATGTCATCTATGACATTTCTGATGTCATCTTTGATGTCCTGGGTGTTAGTCTTAGCAGTGCACGGTGCTGGTGCGAGTTATGGTTGCTTAGCTTACCGTAACTGGCAAATTTCTGAGGTTTTTCATTTTGCAACATAACCATAACGCCCCTTTAACTACATTTTTTCAGTAAATTGTAGAGGTTTTTATTAGTGCAACGTAACCATAACGTCCCATTAACAATGTTTTCTTCACTAAATTCCATAGGTTTATATGTGTGCAAGTTACACCTTATCAGCCCTTTAACAAAGTTCTTTCAGTGAATTTCATTGAATTTCATGGGTTTTTACCAGTGCACCCTAATTTCCTACAACTTACTAATATAATACTAAGCCCAATATAGCAACATTTTTATCCAGTTTAGAAGGTTTCACCTTAAAACTCTCCTATGCTCGCCTTCTAGCATCATTTTTAACACTGTATACACTTTTTGCAACTTTTTCTAGTGTTTTTGCTTTCTCCGATGTTCGTGAACGTCTGACGTCACCGCACAACCTTTCTGGACACTGTCACATGACGGTGTCTAGTCAAAGGGTCGACAGACAAAGGGTCGACAGACAATGGATCGACCCAATTTGGTCGAATTACAATTTGGTTGAAAGGTCAAAGGATCGAAATGCATTCATTTTGGTCAAAATGGATTCAAACATACACTTTACAAGATTCACACATACACTTTAGTATGGTATTGTATTTGATATATTTTTATTATTGTTGTTCTTCATATATTATTTAACATATCTTTGTTGTATTATGTGTAATTTCAACATTTAAAACATTTTAATAGATAACTTTTGAAATAAATATATTATTACTGTGCTTTTATTTACTAAATAATTAAATATAACAAATGCTTTTGCTCAAGGAAAAAAAGTTTGTAAGAATGTATTTCTTTTTCAACACTAGATGGTGCTATTGTATCATTTTTGAAATGCATAGTAACGTTAAACTGTTTAATGTTTGTAACGTATGACGTGTTACGTTTTGTACGTCGACGTAGACGCCATTTTTGAAGTTCCTTGCTCGCGTTTCGGATGCCTGTTGCTCGCGCTTCCTTTTTTCTTGGATTTTCTGATCGATTTTTTCCTATTTTATGGATTTTCCGATGGATTTTATCATGGATTTCCCTTGCTTGGATCCTTTTTTCACCGGATCATGTCTTGGATTGTTTTTTTTGGACAATATGTTCATGGATTTGGGTTTTTCACTACAACGGATGGCTGTTTTTTTAGTGAGGTTTTCTGTTTTTCTTGGTTTTTCCTCCTTGGATGGATTTCACTTTTACAGATTTTTTTGGCTTGGAGTACGCGTTTTTGGATTCCGGTTTTTTCTACCATGGATGGATTTAGCATGGAGTCCCTATTTGGATTTGGTTTCCTGCAGTTGGTGCATGTTTTTCGTGCCTGGAGCTGGCGTTTTTTTTCGGTGAGTTTGCTTCTTTTGTGTTATTAACATTTTAAATTGTATGCTACTGCTTCTAGGAATTGCATAGGTTCTGTACTTTCAAAATTGTTTACAATGCTTGTAATTCTTTCTTCATAGTCTCTGTATTTTTTTTGTGGTTATTGGTCGGATTTCCAGTGATAGTGTTTGGGATAGTTTTATTTCTCGTCTATTTTGTTCACATTTTAGACTTTTGATGAAGTGCCACAATGTCGGGTTGTTAGAGTTGAATTCTTTATTTATCTTGCTGTGCCAACCTTCTTGTACGTTGTTTGTTCTTGGCCAGTTTTTTTTCACTGATGTATAGCAATTCCATATTTCTATTTCATATTTTCCCTTTCATCTGGTCCTATGTCTAGTTAGTTGCCCAATCCACGTGCTCCCCATATAGTGCATTAAATTACATAATTGTTCTTCATGATTTGTGTAGTAATCAGATGCAATCAAAGTGTCATAATATTTAACAACCATGTCCTCTTTTACAAAAGCTAAAGCATATAATCTCTTGATCTGGTGCTGGAATTCTGTGTCCTCTATGTACATTGTCCGTAATCCTAATTTTTGAATTTGTTTCCATAATGATTGACTAAAATGAAAAAAACAGCCTTGAATATGAGTTTCTGGATATATTTTTGAAAATGCTTTTATTTGTCCCTGTTCAAAGTCCATGATTATTGTTTCTGGGTTTTTTTCCGGCAATGATTCGTAAATTAATTTGTATATACAGCTGTACAGTTCTTCCGATTTTCCTGGCATTAAAACAAAAATTAGAGGTATCACTGTTCCATTTATTGTTCCATGAATGCTATAAAACTGAAGAAATGGTGCTGGACAGGTTTTAAATGTAGCGTCTCCATGGCAAGTGTTTGAATTCCCCAAGTGTGTTATATTTTGAAAAGTTGTAAAAATTAACATTTTCTCACTCTTTATTGCTAATGATTACCACAGAGATTGCTATCCCTTTTCTGTTTTTTGTAATACGTCTGGTACAATCATGTTTACATAACTTTGTGTTGATATGGGTAAGTTTTCTTTTCATTGTTTTTGTCTATTTACATTCCGTTTCACTGCTTTCGTATTTGGCATTTGCGCTGTTATATGCAGTGGTAACCTCTCATAAGCTTTGGCTACGAGCAAAGTTGCTGCTTCATTTTTATTCATTTCTACTTTTTCTTTCAATTCATTAAGCATTTTCTTTATTAAAACTGTCGTAGTGTCCGGTTATGCTCACCAGTTATACGTATGTTTTCTCCTTCCGTTATTGCTCTGCCGTTGCATGTATTTTTTTTGTACTCCTTACGCTTCCAATAGCTTTTTTCTTTTCGTGTGCATTCCTTGTTGTATATATATCCTTCATAGGATAATTGCGAAGCGCCCATTTGCGATTTTACGAATTCCATTTTTTATCGATCTGTATCTGAAATATCAAATTTTAAAAATTAATTCACCCACTCTGTTATTATTTTTGGTAAACGAGTGTGCAGTTAAAGTATCTTTTCATAACCATTGAAAGTTCTATTATGGAATATTTTAATGGCAAAAAAACGATTGAATTGCTTATTTTTTTTATTTATATAATTTTATTACTGAGAGGGTTCGCATTTCTAAAAAAAGATTTAAAAAGAAATTGGGGGGTTTGGGGAGGAACCCCCCATTTCTAATATAAAACTGTGTGAACGACTCTTTAATTTGCTTATTTAGTGTGTTTAACTTACTGTTTTTCCTGTCAAGTATACGCTATTTACTCAGGTGTTTTGGTCAGCTGCTCTCTCTGTCACTTTCCTGAGTGTTTTGGTCAGTTGCTCTCTCTGTCACTTTCCTCACGCACTGACAGTTTGTTTTCAACCGTCAGCTGTGTTCATTGGTCTAATACAAGGTGCTTTACTCTTCATTTACTATCATGTCCTTTGACCCTTTTTTATTTTCATTGCTATTTCAATGGGCTTGCATTTTCCTTCGATCAAATGACCGTATATATAATTTATGTGTTTGTCGATCCTTCGTCTTTCGATCTTTTTTTCCGATCTAATGACCTGTTTACATTATGTCTATGGGCTGTCGACCCTTTGACTTTCGATCCTTTGGTTTCGACCCTTTTGTCTTTCGATCCTTTGGTTTCAATCGTTTGACCTATAACCTCACATGACCACGCGCGCACACTTCCTTGAATGGTTCTGTGCTTCGCAGACAGTTCGGAACTGCATTTTCCAGTTAATCTAGGAACTTTGAAGCTCAAAATGTACCGTTGCACCGCTCCTACACCTATTCTTTCTCATTATCCATTCCCAATCTAGCACACAGCACATACTTGGAAGAATATTAGCAAAACTGCTATTAATCTTAAAAATGACATCAGCTATTGCCATCCCTTGTCTCAAAGAGCCACCACCACCAGCAGCTGGAGGACCTACACAACGAAGCAAGTGCAGTATTCCAAAAGACAATGAAGAGGACCAGGAAGATGAGGTAGAGTAAGTACCCACCTCTAGCACCCAGAGAGAATCATGGGAGTGGTAGTTCTTTACCACTGTTGGAAATGTACCAAAGCCTATTGCTAACAAAGTGAAATGCACCGAGTGCAGTCGCGGACTGCCTGGGCAGTACTCCTATGGGACCACCTCCATGTGCCGCCATACCAAATCCAACCACTGCAGTGCTCTCAGAAAGGCTGTTCCTTTCAGAGGAAATAGTAAGCTGTCTTCCTCTACCTCATCTTCCTCAACCAATACACCAATACTGTAACCACACAGCCTATTTCTGTGGGACACAAAATCCCGCCAGCTATCTTGCAAGCAATAAAAGAGGCTGTTGATACATATCTTTCAAAAACAACAGAACTCTGTATATGCTGCAACACACCCCTCTGTAGGGGGGTGGAATTTCTAATTGCTTTTGAAGCTGTAATCATGGAACATGAGAAACACTGCCCGCTACCTTACATGTAACACACGTGCAACATCATCCCCAATCCACCTGCCCCTCCATATTTGTGGTTGGTGCCCATTCCCTCATTACCCTCCCCACATTACTTTCTGCCTCTCCTAAAAATAAAACAAACATACAAAAAACGTTCCTTTTGGAACCACCTTTCACAGGTAAAAAATAGAACTAAAAAAATAAGTTACAGCCTCCATCTACTTTATATTTTTCAGTGAAGTATTTAGATTAAATATGATTCTACAACTCCCACCTCCCATCTCACTCTCTAGCCCGTGATTGGGCCTGCACACACACCAGAAGAGCTGCGAGGGACTAGGTTCTTCCTACCCGACCCCCACCTCGCCCGCCTCCTCTGAGAACTTCCTCCTGCCTCCCATCCCGCTCTCTAGCCCATGATTGGGCTTGCACACACACTGGAAGAACTGCCAGGGACTAGGGCTCTTTGGACATGGCCAGAGCCATTTGCCAGCACCAGTTTTGGGGTAAGGTTTGCCCTGCTCCCTTGTGAGCAACCTCTTTATCGTTTTAATTCAAACAAAATTCGTTTTTGTTTTGTCTTTTCCCCAGGCACTTTATGCACTATATTTATCACTACCCAACCCCCTCCTCACCCGCCTCCTCTGTGAACTTCCTCCCACTCCCCCATCCCGCTCTGTAGCTCGTGATTGGGCCTGTCAGACACTTAAGCCAACTTCCCAGGGCAGCCCCTGCCCTTGCATCCCCTACGGCTAAGGACCCAAAGGCAAAGGACTGCAGCTCCCGAAGTAGCAGCCCTAGACTGTGTTGACCCGTTTTAGCCTGTGGAACCTGCAGCTCTCATCCAGCAGCCACTGACTAAGTGTGGTCATGGGCAGAGGGTGTAGCCATAACTGCCCCCCACTAACCTGACCAACCCAATCCCACTTTATTATTCTTGCATTTAACCTGATTTTTCCAGATAGCCTGCTTGTACCAGATAGCCACATCTTGCATTAACCTGCTTGTGCCAGATAGCCTGACTGTGCCAGATAGTCTGCTTGTGTCAGATAGCCACATTTCACACTTAGCCTGATTGTGCCAGATAGGCGCATTTCGCATTTAACCTGATTGAACTAGACAGCCTTAGTCTGCATTTCACCGGCTTGCACCAGATAGCCACATCTCACATTCACCTGCTTGTGCTAGATAGCCTGACTGTGCCAGATAGTATGCTTGTGCCATATAGCCACATTTTACACTTAGCCTGATTGTGCAAGATAGCATCATTTCACACTTAAACTGATTGTACCAGACAGCCTTATTCTGGATTTAACCTGTTTGTTCCAGATTGCCTGACTGTGCCAGATAGCCTGTCTGTGCCGATAGTCTGCTTGTGCCAGATAGCCTGCTTGTGCTAGATAGCTTAATTTCACATTTAACCATATTGTACAAGACAGCCTTATTCTTCATTTAACCTGCTTGTGCCAGATCAGATAGCCACATTTCACACTTAGCCTGCTTGTGCCAGATAGCCTTCTTGTGCCAGATAGCTTAATTTCACATTTAACCATATTGTACTAGACAGCCTTATTCTTCATTTAACCTGCTTGTGCCAGATAACCTGATTGTACCAGATAGTCTGCTTGTGCTAGATAGCCACATTTCGCAATTAACCTGATTGTGCCGCATCAGATAGCCACATTTCACACTTAGACTGCTTGTGCCATATAGCTTGATCGTGCCAGATAGCCAGCTTGTGCCAGACAGCCCCTGTGCCAGATAGCTCAGATAGCTTTATTTGACTCTTGACCTGATTGCACCAGACAGCCTTATTCCGCATTTAGCCTGACTGAGCTGACCAGATAGACTTATTCTGCATTTAGCCTGACTGGGCCGAATAGCCTTACTTCGCACATAGCCTGATTACGCCAGACAGCCACATTCTGCAAGACAGACTATCTTCAAATGTAACCTGACTGGACCAGATAACCAGAGTTAACATTTAGCCTGATTGTACCAGATAGCCGGGTTGGGCATGATAGCCATAATTGACTATCCAGGAAAGTCAAATCTTGGCGTGTCCGAAACCTGGGCCTTTCTCCCCACTGTCCACGAAACACTAACCTAGCTGTCTCTCAGTAACTGCTATATTTTGAAGTTTAGACAACATTCTACAGAGACAGCCAGCCACCCCTCCAACAGCAAGCCTCGAATCCTTTCAATCCTGGGACTTCCCGAACATATCCCCTCCACAAGCAAATCCAGCGGTAAGGTAAGGACTCACCAGCTACCACCCCACCAACAACCCTCCTGCTCCAAAACCACCCCACATATCAAGCCATAAGACCTCCAAGCATTAAACCACTACCACCATAATCACAAACGCAAGGAAGCCAAGAACCATCCCAATCCACAAGATGCTGCATGTGGGCTACCGCCCCTGCAACCATAACGCAAACAAACGTTGAAAACCAACTTGCCCCCAAGGAATGCAATAAGCCATGAAAAAGAACAGGACCACCCGAAAGATAAACTAGAGAATGGAACCACACCACATAGTCACAAATGCGGAAACCCTCCCGCCCCACAAACACGTTTGACAATGGAACAAACACCAGGAGAAGAGAAAAATACCTTTACCTAACACCATACCTCGCGACCAACCATTCACCAGAACAAATCAACTCAACCAATGATACGAGACGTACCAGCGACGGTTTTTGTGCTTGCATTTCGACACTTTAAAAAAAGTTAAACACAGGGCAGATTTGCTAAAGCATGCTTTCAGAATCACAGTACATATCTGTCTATGCTCAGTGCCAGCCCATTGCCTAGACACCAAAGTAATGTCACAATTTCTTGTACTTACATTTTCACACTTTAGAAAAATAAAACACAGGAGAGATTTGCAAAACTATGCTTTCAGGTCCTTGCTAACACTCCTCTTGAAAGTTTTCTGCAGTCCCTCTTGACAGAATCCCACCAAACTTTGCAAAACCTTTCAGATCTGGGTCTGGCATTCGTAAAACGGCACCAAATTTATAAGCCTTTCACATATTTTGGGACCCCCCTCTAATTGTGTTCCCTCTTGGCAAAACAGCACCAAACGTTGTAGAACCATTCAGAGTCAAGTCTAGAATTATATCACAAAACTTCATGCAGTTTCATTGAGTGGCACCAAAGTTATAAGGCATCCAAAGACGGCTTTACACCATCCATGTAATACAAAAATATGCATGTATGTCCCTGAACAACTGACACGTTTGCGTACTTCGTAGAAGGAAAAACACCAGTTTTTTGGCTTTTTATGGCCATATCCCATCCATGCCATCCCCATCACCCCTCACCTCCCCAGAGATTGTTTCATTAGTTTGACATGTGCAATGTTGTGTTTTTTAATGTTTGTACAGCGATGTCCGTGCACACCTGTTGCTGTTTGCAAATCCAACATTGCGACTATTTCAAAATATCTGACCCAGCTCACGTTTTTCACCATTCAATCAGTGGGCATGTCTGATGTCCGTGTACATCACGCCAGCCTCTGATTGGTCCAAAGGGGTGTCCGCAGACAAAATAGGCAAAATGAGACCACAGACCAAACCCAGATATCGCTCATTTTAGTACCTACTTTTTGGGCTATTTTTAAAGAACTACTAGACGAATTTACGTGAAATTTACAAAAGCATGCTTTCGGCACCAAGCTGCTGGTGTAGGTGCAAATTTGGTGGAAAGCCATCCAGCAGTTTGGGCTGTAGGCGTGACCAAAATAATTTTTCCATTGCATCGGACCGTTACTTTTGTTGCAAAAAACTGAAATGGTCATCCCAAAAATTATGTAATCTGGGTCCGCTGCGTGGACAGCTTTCCCTGTTCACGCTGCGGACCGAAGTCTCATTGGCCTGTGGTACGCTGTGATGTCGGCGAACATTGGACGCGGCCAGTGGTTGGCTGGAGAGAAGCGTGCTGTGCATCAAAGGTTTTGGGAAACGCCATCAAGGTGTATTAGAGGATAGAGTTGTGCTGTGTGTGGCAAGGCTCTAAGCCATTGTGTGCATGGCTGGGCCTCTTTAGCACTGTGCACTCTAAAATGTGTCATATCTGGCTCTGCTCTGGCGTCCCATTTCCCTGTTCACCGGGCGGTCAAAATGTTGATTGCAGCACAGTGTGCAGTGACGGGATGTGTGTCAGAATTGTTCCATGACGGGGGCATGTTGTATCGGAGGACAAAGCAGTGGCAAAAGGGCCTGAAAAACATAGTGTACAGCATCTGGTGGTGGGAAGAAGGGATGGAAAGGGTGCGAGAGTGAGAAGTGCTACATGTGTTGCATCTCAATAGAAGAAGACGGTGGTGTGCTAGCGCTATGCGTTCATGCTCCGCCAATGTGCGGATACCTCAACAGGTAACAATCTTGTGTGGTCATTGAAGGCAGCCTTCGTTATAGCATGCCAGCTGCAGCAGCGATGTGTTTCTGTGATGAGTGGAGGCAGGCACATTTGCAGAAGGGGAGTGCATTCCACGAGACATGAGGATTTAAACATAGCATGTACTATGGTGTGCTGTGTGAAGTAAGTCCGTAGCCCATCGATGCATGGCTGTAGCCCTAGCATCGAAAAGTATGTCCACTGGCTGAAAAGGTATATGCACTGGTTGAAAGTAGGTGCCACATTGTTGCTTTTTGTGTGTGGTTCGGCTGCAGTGTACACAATGTTGTTTGCATGGGTGTGGTGATTGGTAGAACAACCTACAGTTGTCGGTGTATGGGTGGAGATGCTGCAGTGACCAGTCGTGCAGTGTGTCCACTGGGTGCATAATGTACATAAGGAAGAGGTCACGGTGCAACTGGTTCTTATATGTGCTTGCGCAGATTAGTAAGTGTTGCAGTGCACTACGCACCATTGGTTTGATGCAAGTACTAGAGTGTTGGGAGCAGGCCCAATGCTGTGCAGATTGTCATGTTTGGTTGGCATGCTTATAATGCTTTGTGATTGGAAGTGGGTAGCGGTGCCAAACACAGAGATATGTTTCTGCATTATGGTAAGTGGAACACGTGTCCTTGCCTCCCTGCTTTTTTGGTGCAGCGGTTGGGTGGATGTGCTGGTGTGTATGCTGTTTTTTTGATTTCTGGCACATGCCTACATGGTCGCCTGCATGGCTCTGTTATGTTGTGGTGAATGAGGGCAAGGCGTAGACTGTTGGGTGCATAGCGGAAAGCCGTAGGCCATAGGCCATGCACCCAACTGCCTAGGCCTGCATCACAGCCACCACAACATAATGCAGCAATGCAGTTGTTACTGTGCATGCATTTGAAGTTGGTGAGTAGCACACAATGGTTGCTGAGGACATTGTACACGTGGTAGAACAGCAGAATTGAGCTGCTATGTGTACATTAGCATATGGTGTTCATCATTGATCCTGTGGCACAATAGGGAGCCACATGTCACCATTTGCATTTGCAATGGTTAGCCCCTTATAAGACCCTTGCTTGAGAAAGTGTTTGACCACATTGCCCCATGAAAGGAAGTCATCAGCATCAGAAAGTTGCAATATGGACAATGGACACAGCCACTCACATACTGTTCAGCAGAGTGTTAGGGAGAATTCTCTGTAAGGCTAATTTCCCAAACCTAGTGAGTCCCCCAGCAGCTTTGCTGGATTTTTGGGGTTTATTTTTTTCTCCTGCTAAGAGTGATACTCTTTTCCTCCCACTTTTAGACGTGATTTGAGGTGTTCCTTTGACTGTGTATGTGTTTTATGGGCTATGGGGTCCTTTACCCCATAGGGCTTCATGTGTTTTTGGTATGTGGGTTACACAGCACCCTCTGTGCTGTAACCCAGGGGTGTCGTAGCGACCCCCAAACATAGACTCCATACCCTGGGACTGACTACTGTCTCCCAGGGCATGTAAAGTCACCATTGGCTTTACTAGTCTCCAATTATGAACAGAACCAGTACAAACCATCATATTGTGGACGTACTGGTGGGGCAATTCGATTGCTCTGGGGTCTGTTGTTCAAGGGGGCACTGTCCAGTCCCCACCGACCGAGTTTTGGCTGGTGGCAGTGGATACTACTTTTTATATTCGACCGCAAATATATTCCTATGGGATTTTCCCATTGTTCGAGGCTGCCACTTTTTAATATAGCCTCGAACATACCGCCGGTTTATTAAATTAATATTAATTCACCGGTTGGTACTTTTTGCCGAAACTTGGTTCCAAAATGGCATTTGTGTTTGCTTCTGTGACTCCAACCCAAGTCGAGCCCTTTGTTCCACTTTTTGGCGGGCTTCTCCACAGAAGCCTCCAAAAGTGGTGCCACTCTGTCTGGGTGCCACAGGGGGTGTGGGAGGGGGTTTAGGCACCCTGGACTGAGTTGCCTCGGCAACTCAAGTCGCACTCTTGTGTGATTGGCCCAAGTGGTGAGCCGCCCGGCTCACCACTTAGCATGTTTGATTGACAGCTAGGCTGAATGACTGGGGGTTTTCTGCATAAAAGCAGGGCTTTGGGGACTGGAACTTCAGAAGTCGCCACAGGACCTAAACAATCCAAGGAGGAAGAAGCTGAGCCGACCTGCAACGACGACACCACCGGTGGAGCCCTGCGGAACCGTCTCACCACTTTTCCCGACGACAGAGGAGATCTCCAGCCCAGAGAGTCTTCTTCCTTTGACTGGTGGGGATAACCAGTATGCCCGCCTTTTCGCCTTCCTGGACCATCATGTGGCCGCCTTGTCCGTGCCAAGCACCCCGGCAACCGGAATACCACAGATCACCACTACCACGAAGAACAGGGTGGTACCTTGTAACCGGGAAACTCCGCGGCTGGTTTCTTCCCAGGCAGCGCAACGACGTTCAGCTTTCCTCCATGTCGAGACCTCCTCTTCCTCTGGACGAAACACCGATTTGCGCATGCTGCCAAGAACAATTGCCCCGCTGGAGCGTTCTTCCCACTTTCGGTTACTGTGTCCCGTCTGGCTTCCCTTGCGACAGATCGTTCGGGGTGACAGTAAATCCTCGACTTTCTAACATGGGCTAGCCTGGGGCCTGTTAACTAACTTTTTCTGACTTAATCTCAATCTTTTGTGAACTTTCTACAAAGACTCTTTGGGCATAACCCCACTGTGTGATCCTGGACACATTTTGCTTGCTCTCTCTAAGAGTGGGCCTGGCATTTGAACTTCCTTGCTCCCCGGTAGACTTTGCGTAACCTGCCTCACGGTGGTTCTTTGAAAAGTATTGAAAATTGTGTGCTTTCATAACTCTGCCTTTTTCCCTCCCTTTTTAATAACTTATTAGAGTGCCATCTTATGTCAAGCGCTCACCTCTGTCTGAAAATAAGTGGTGTTTCTCAGTAAGACTTGTCTAATAAGTAATTAGGGTTGTATATATATAATATTGACTGTGTGTTGAATTTATTTACCTCTCTTTGTGCTAGTGTAATTTACAAGTGTGTCTTTAAATAAATAATTATATACTTTTACACCAAAGCGCTGGTCAGTGTTTGCTTGTGCTGCTGTGTCTCTGTACCTATTGTGTATACTCTATATACTGCCTAACTCATCTTGAGAGAAGTCTGACTGCTCAGCCACAGCTACCAGGTGAATCTGGGTGGTACAGACTGCTACCAATTGGGTTTACTGCCAACCATCTGTAGTCTTAAATCTTTTGCAGTGGCCCCTAAGGGAACTGCACAGGTTTCTGCCTAATACTGGTGGCAGCGGTGGGATTTGTATTGGGTATACATTTTAGTGTGCTTATAGATACCTTAGTGCAACTAACCACAAAGTTTAGCACTAAAAAGAAGATATTTTCTAAAAACATGTCAACTATGAAAAGTTATAGTCAAGAGTCCCTTGCTACAAAAACTGCTGATTGTTTAAGAGTTCTCTGTAAGCATATGAATCTCCTGACTAAAGGCAAGAACATGGAGCTAATACAAAGGTTGTTAGCAAACCAAAGTATGGATGGTGGTTCAGAGGATCCTACCACTCCAGCAACTGAAATGATATTGATATGAATGTTAGTATTGATAACTTTGAGTTAGAAGCAGAAGAGGAGGGGGACAATGTTAAAGTTGTCTCCCTTGGTCCTCTACCTGCCCTGCCAGCTGTACCTCCTGGACCTTTACCAGGTCCCACACTTAATCCTCAATATATGGAACTAGAAAAAATGAAGCTTGAATTAGAATTCAAAAGAATTAGTGCTCAAACAGAACAACGGCACCACGAACTAAGGCTCAGAGAAATGGAGCTCAACCATGAGCTAGAAATGAAAAGATTGTCTGTGGAAAGTGCTTCTCTCTCCGAATCCTCTAGGAGTTCCAGTCCCAAAAGACCCCGGATGCCTAAGGAGTTGGTGGGTATGGATGAGCCTAAGTTGGATGTGTTGGATTGGTTGAGTTTGTTTGAATATAATCATGGGCTCCAGAACATTACAGGAAATTAGTTACTTTCCTGGTTGTTCTCTAGGCTTCCCCTTGTTGCAACTGATGTGGTAATGGAGTTGGAAAAGGAGGATAAGAAGGATTATGAATGTGTGAAACTAGCTTTGATAGCTAGATTTGGGAACACCCCTTCCCAGTACCTTAAGAGGTTTAGGACCCTCAAAAAGCAAGATGGTACCCCTTGGGCTACCTGGGTGAGTGAGTGTTTGAAAAACTTAGAGGGATGGATTAAGGGTTACAAGGTGAACACTTATGAGGGAATGAGAAATCTTGTAATGTTGGAGTCAATTTATGATGCCTGCTCTCCTGAGCTCAGACAGCACTTGGCTGATTCAAAGGAATTAGATCCTAGAAAGCTAGCTAAGGCTGCTGACTGGTGGGTTGCCAACAGGGCCACTCACAAGGACTCAGGGGTCACTCAGAAAAAGGATGAGGGAAAGCAGCCACCAAAAGGGAACCAAGAGATTTCTAATACCTCCCAACCCAAAGAGGGCCCCAAACAACAAAATAACCAGGGTAAGCCCCACGGTAAACCACAACAGGCTAGTGTACCTTCTGGTCACAAACCAGAAGGAGGTCAGGCCAAGCCACCCTTCCAGAGAGCATTTGGAACATGCTATCTCTGTGGGGCAACTGACCACATCAAAGGAGATCCCAGATGTAAGGGTAAACCTGCAGGGATCAGCACAGTCTCCTTAGCCTTCACTCCTGAGGAGGAAGTCCAAATGGCTAGTGCTCACTTTGAAGTCTTTGCTGAAGAACCTCTGGGTCTTCAAGCAAGTGTAACAGTAGAGTCCATGGGTTTGGTTAGTGATCAGAATAGGAGTGTGTACAACTCCATACCAGAAAACTCTAAAGTTTATTATATGGACAGTGTTCTTGTCAATGGCCAGGATACTCCTGCCAGGCGAGACTCTGGGGCCAGCAGAACAGTAGTGGATGAAAGCTTTTTCAGGCCTGAGGATGTTGCTAAGGCACCCAAAGGTCCCACTAAGATGTCTGGAGGCCCTGTCCAAATGGTTCCAATTCTACCAGCCCTCATTCAGTGTAATGCCATGACAGTGTTGATTCCCGTCAGTGTTCAGACTGAGGTGCCTGGCAGAGTCCTGTTGGGGAATGATCTAAGAACTCTAGGAGTAGTATCCAGTACCCCCAGATCTCCCAGTATGGAGACCCAGAACCAAACCAAATTGCCTAGAGAGGCCACCTTAAGGAATCACTCTAAGCCTGTGGGAACCTCTACTGAGAACCCCACTACAAGCTCTGGTGTTGGTAAATTGAACTCTGACCCAGGCAAATTTCAGGATAAAATGTTAGGGAAATGGGAGCCCCAACCAAGCTCTATCATTGTTCCCCCAGTTTTAGAGTCTGTGACCCCCCTGCTTCTGAGGAAGAGGTGGATAGACCTACTGGAACCTTAACTAGGCCTAAGAGAAATGGTAATTCTCAGTGCTGGTGGACAACCAGAAAAGAAAAGTCTAAGGCCAAAAACCTTCAGACTGTTGGACCTTACACAGAAGACTCCAACCCAATCCCTAGTCTTAAGGAGGAAACTCCTAAAGTAGGTAAAGGTAGATCTAAGAGGAAGGAGAAGCATGTACCTTGCTTATCTCCATCCCCTCCAACCAAGAGGCCTAAAACCCAATCTTCTCCCAACAGAGAGGTGGTGAGAACCTCTGGAGGCCCCTCTAGATCTAAGGGAATCCTTTATAAGGACCCCTTGAAAAAGCCTAACACAGGTTCTGAAGTTGTAACAACTTCTGAGGGACTGGTCAACCAGATCCCCTATAACTTTAAAAAGACTGATGTTCCTCAAAGGGTTTGTAGGTCATATAGCTTACAAAGGAAAACCTTTGACTCTACCACTGAACATAAGTTAGGGTGTCTCCACCAAAATGCTGATGGTCTCTCTAGGATGTATGTCATCGACTAGAGGTATGAGATTCATCCAGGAGTGGATTAAATCCTCCTGTCCCTTAGTCTGGGGGGGACGAGTGTTAGGGAGAATTCTCTGTAAGGCTAATTTCCCAAACCTAGTGAGTCCCCCAGCAGCTTTGCTGGATTTTTGGGGTTTATTTTTTTCTCCTGCTAAGAGTGAGACTCTTTTCCTCCCACTCTTAGACGTGATTTGAAATGTTCCTTTGACTTTGTATGTGTTTTATGGGCTTTAGCTCACTGTCCCTTTCACAGAGAAGAAATGTCCCTGCATATCAGTCTTTGTCCTGACCAGGGGCAGTCCAGCACCGAAATACTAGGCAATTCTCCTCTGTACAAGAGTACCAACAGCAACCCCATACACGTGTTTCAGCCTTGTTAGGCATCATCAGTGAGGTGAAGCTGTGTCTCTCTAAGAACAGTGAACAAGGGGTCCACGTCTCGATCGCCCTGTTAACTTAGGGTGAGACCCAAAGTTAATTTATGCAAAACAAGGGGGGGTCTGAGAATCTCTCTGGGAGAGACTCTACCAAGTCTTTAGCTCACTGTCCCTTTCACAGAGAAGAAATGTCCCCACATATCAGTCTTTGTCCTGCCCTGGGACAGTCCAGCACCGAAATGCTAGGCAATTCTCCTGTGAACAAGAGTACCAAAAGCAACCCCATACACATTGTTGGGCATCATCAGTGAGGTGAAGCTGTACCTCGCTAAGAACAGTGAGCAAAGGGTCCACATCTGGATCGCCCTGGTAACTTAGGATGAGACCCAAAGTTAATTTATGGAAAACAAAGGGGGGGTGGGAATCTCTCTACCAGCACGAACATAGCCCAATGACCTGTTTTTGGGTGAATAACCCCTGGGAGAGACTCTACCAAGTCTGTAGCTCACTGTCCCTTTCACAGAGAAGACATTTCCCTGCATATCAGTCTTTGTCCTGCCCAGGGGCAGTCCAGCACCAAAATTCTAGGCAATTCTCCTCTGAACAAGAGTACCAACAGCAACCCCATACACGTGTTTCAGCCTTGTTGGGCATCATCAGTGAGGTGAAGCTGTGTCTCTCTAAGAACAGTGAGCAAGGGGTCCACGTCTGGACGCCCTGTTAACTTAGTGTGAGACCCAAAGTGAATTTATGCAAAACAAGGAGGGGTCTGGGAATCTCTCTACCAGCACGAACACAGCCTGGGTGTGGCCAAGGCCAACAATGTTGGGTGTATGGCAAAAGGCCCTAGGCTGTAGGCCAGGCACTGAAGAGCCTAGGCCTGCACCATAGCACCATAGCACGCACGCCACCATAACGCAGACATGCAGTTTTCAGTTTTAAGTATGCATGTCTCCGATGGTGGTGACATTCAATAAATGGTTCTGCAGCACCTTGTAGACATGGTATAACAGCACAAGCGACCTGATATGCATCCAGTGCAGTGGTGAAGTAGTGGATGCAATTGGTTGCAATTTGTACACTGTGTAGTGCATGCCTGGACCTGATGGAGTGATGACTCCTCTAGTGTGTCCTGCGGGTGCAGTGGTGAAGTAGTGGATGCGTAGAAGTGGCTATGGGTGACCTGCATGTTATGGTGTGCTGGATGTGGCCAAGGCCTACACTGTTGGGTGTATGGCAAAAGGCCCTAGGCTGTAGGCCAGGCACTGAAGAACCTAGGCCTGCACCATGGCACGCCACCATAATGCAGACATGCAGTTTTAAGTATGCATGTCTCCGAAGGTGGTGACATTTAATAAATGGTTCTGCAGGACCTTGTAGACATGGTATAACAGCACAAATGACCTGATATGCATCCAGTGCAGTAGTGTACATTACGCCACCACCTTGGACATTAGGGAGGCACATGGTGCTGTTTGCGTTTGGCATGAGTTGCCCTTTGCACCACCCACCCTATGGTACGTTTGTGGATTGTGGTATGTGGCAAATGTTCCCGTTGATGAGGCCATTATGTTGTGCTGGGTGTGGGTAAGGCCTAGACTATTGGGTAGATGGCAAAAGGCCATAGGCCATTGGCCATGCACCCAAGAGCCTATCCCTTGACGAGAGCCAGCACACCATACTGCAGCCATGCAGTTGCCTCAACATCTCTCTGAGGATGGTGACCTTTGAATAATGGGTGCGGAGAACATTTTACACTTGGTGGAACAACCAAAGTGAGGTGCTATGCATTGATGAGCACATGGTGTAGGTCATTGCACGTGTTGCACATTAGGGAGCAATATGTTAAAATTTCCCTTTGCTATGGAATGGCCTTTACAAGACCCTTCCTTGAGGAAGTGTTTTATCATATTGTGCCATGAAAGGAAGTCATCGCATTAGAAAGTTGCAATATGGACAATGTACAGGGCCACGCACATGCCGTTCAGCACAGCCAACACAACGTCATGGAGCCATGCATGCAAAGATGTGGCCAGGGTGAAAGGTGGCAGGCACAATTGCAGATGGGGAATGCATTACACATGACATGAGGGGTACAACATGGGGTGCACTAGGGTGTGCTGTGTGTGGTGAGTGCCTAGCGTCTTGGATGCATGGCTGGAAGCCTTACACGAACAGCTATGTGGGTTGCTTGCTACTCCTCCTCAAATTGGTGCATTTTGTGTGGTGGTTTGTGAGTTGTGCATGCATTGTTGATTGCATGGGTGTGCTCATTGTTCACACATGGTACATTTTCCAGTGCATGGCAGGAGCTTATGGAGTGAACAGTTCAGCAGTGTGTCCACTGATTGGTGTGGTCAGAAAGTGTTTGTGTACCAGTGCATAGGGTTCAACTGCATAGTGTATGTGCTTGAGTAGTGTGCATTGTGCAGAGTACTAACTACTGTATGCACTTTAAAGTATTTTATCATTGGAGTTGGTGGAGTGCTGGGAGGAAAAAAAAAACTATGGCTACCTGCAGTTTGTGGTGCTGATTGCCGCTCTGGATGAATGTGGACACTGAAAGTGTGTATCGGTTTGGAGAGCTGTTACCTGCAGGTGCTTTCACATGACACAAGACCTGTACTGTGAGTGTGTAAAGGTACGTCTGCAGTGCAGTGCAGAAATGATAGGGTTCGATGCAGAGGTCTTGGATGTGAATGCTACATGCGTGTGTGACTATTGAATACTACCTAATGCAGAAGTGTGGCATATACAATAGTGGAAACGGAATAAGGAGTGCCTGTGCTTTACTGGGGTGTGGCACTCGCTGTAGATGGGAAGGTGTACGTGCTACAATCTGCCCTTCTGAGCATGGTGCCTTTGCAAATGGAACTGTGGGGATTATCTAATCAGTTGTCGAGAGTGTGGTTCACAGGAAGGGGCAGTGATATAATTCCCCAAACCTCGATGCAGTGAGGTTGACACAGATGGACGCACGCAGAGTGCTCATCGTGGGTGATACGTTTGTGCAAGATCTGCACAGGTATGCCGTGGAAAGAGGCTTTGATACTAACTTTCAGTTGGGAGGAGTGGAGGCTTTTTGGGGCACAGTGTATGAGTGGGGTTTCGGTGCCATGGTTCTCCTTTGTACATGTGTGGCCTCTGTCGGCAGTGTGGATGTTGAGGTTGTGCATTATGGAGCACTACATTTGGGGTGCATGTCATGCTCACGTTTGCTCCATCATCTCAAGAAGTTGTTGAGAGCAGTGATGCAGATTTTTCCCACTGCCAAGGTGATTTTCTCCTCCATGCCACCAAGAGGTGCAAGGGACCATGCCGGTGTAATTTGCCCACAGCCAGAGGTCGGGAGGTGTTTTATAAACAGAAGCATGTGCGACTTTATGTGCAGTGCTGTGATGTTCTGCACCGACTATGACAGCATTAACAAGCAAGATTTGCAGTGGTTCCAAGGAAATGGCATTTTTTTTTACCTCCATTGGCAATGCTGTTTTGTTTGCCACTCTGCACGCAGCATTGCAGACAATGCTATAGAACTGTAAGAGAAGCGATGACATTCAGTCCGTACAACCTTGTCATATGTTCTTAAAGTACTTTCCTTAGGGTTTGTTCTCAGCTCATGGTGCACATACATGAGGCAATAAGCAGGCCTCAAACACACAATTCATTTGTATACATGAAGATAAACTTTAATGTTATTAACATTTTATGATGATGCTGTTTCTTTCTTCCTTACTTTAGTTTCCCTATATGTGCCTCTGATTTGTATACATTGTCAGTCTTCATACGCATTGTTTGTACTAGCACACGTGTGTAGTGAGTTGTGAATTGTTAGGTAGGTATTATATGTTTAATTTTACTCAAAACTCTGATAAGGTAGCATTCATTATTTTACTATCCAAAATTACAAGATTATAAATATTGTACTTCTATGGTGCATGCTGCAGTCATTGCCTATCTTTATGTATGATTAGGTTCCTGTATTAACAACAACACTCCAATACAATGTTGTTTAGATGAGTACATTCTTTAATAGATTAAATAGTTCATGATAGGTCTCCTGATCACCCCTTACATCTTGTTACCAACAATATAAACACAACCCCTTGTAGGGACTTTTCATAAAAATTAATTTCACATGTGATGTCATCAGTGATGTCATCTAACACATTTCTGAATGTCATCTTTGATGTCCTGGGTGTTAGTCTTAGCAGTGCACGGTGGTGGTGCGAGTTATGGTTGCTTAGCTTACCGTAACTGGCGAATTTCTGAGGTTTTTCATTTTTACTTATAACCATAACGTTCCTTTAACAACGTTTTTCATTGAATTGCATAGGTTTTATTAGTGCAACTTAACCATAACGCCCCTTTAACTATGTTTTTTCAGTACATTTTAGAGGTTTTTATTAGTGCAACATAACCATAACGTCCCATTAACAATGTTTCTTCACTAAATTCCATAGGTTTTTATTTGTGCAAGTTATCCATATCAGCCATTTAACAAAGTTCTTTCAGTGAATTTCATGGGTTTTTACCAGTGCACCCTATTTTCCTACAACTTACTAATATAATACTTGGCCCAAAATAGCAACATTTTAATCCAATTTAGAAAGTTTCACCTTACAACTCTCCCATGCTCGCCTTCTAGCATCATTTTTAACACTTGCATACACTTTTTGCAACTTTTTCCACTGTTTTTGTGTTCGCTGATGTTCGTGAATGTCTGACGTCACGGCACAACCTTTCCGGACAATGTCACGTGACCACGCACACGCGCGCACACTTCCTTGAATAGGTCTGTGCTTTGCAGACAGTTCGAACTGCATTTTTCAGTTCACCTAGGAACTTTGAAGCTCAAAATGTACCTTTGCACAGCTCCTACACCTATTCTTACTCATTATCCATTAACAATCTAGCACACAGTACATACTTTGAAGAATATTAGCAAAACTACTATTTATCTTAAAAATGGCATCACCTATTGCCATCCCTCGTCTCAAAGAGCCACCACCACCAGCACCTGGAGGACCTACACAACGAAACAAGTGCAATATTTCAAAAGACAATGAAGAGGACCAGGAAGATGAGGTAGAGGAAGTACCTACCTCTAGCACCCATAGAGAATCATGGGGGTGGTAGTTCTTTACCACTGTTGGAAATGCACCAAAGGCTATTGCTAACAAAGTGAAATGCACCAAGTGCAGTCAGTACTCCTATGGGACCACCTCCATGTGCCACCACACCAAATCCAACCACTGCAATGCTCTCAGAAAGGCTGTTCTTTCGTAGGAACTAGTAAGCTGTCTTCCTCTACCTCATCTTCCTCAACCAATACTGTAACCACACAGCCTATTTCTGTGGGACAGAAAATCCCACCAGCTATCTTGCAAGCAATAAAAGATGCTGTTGATACATATCTTTCAAAAACAACAGTACTCTGTATATGCTGCAACACACCCCTCTGTAGGGGGGTGCAATTTCGAAGCGTGTTTGAAGCTGTAATCATGGAACATGAGAAACACTGCCCGATACCTTACATGTAACACACGTGCAACATCTTCCCCTATCCACCTGCCCCTCCATATTTGTGTTTGGTGCCCATTCCCTCATTACCCTCCCCACCTTACTTTCTGCCTCTCCTAAAAATAAAAAAAAACATACAAAAAAGGTTCCTTTTGGAACCACCTTTCACAGGTAAAAAATAGAACTAAAAAAATAAGTTACAGCCTCCATCTACTTTATATTTTTCAGTGAAGTATTTAGATTAAATATGATTCTCCAACTCCCACCTCCCATCCCACTCTCTAGCCCGTGATTTGGCCTGCACACAGACCGGAAGAGCTGCGAGGGACTAGGTTCTTCCTACCCGGCCCCTCCTCGCCCGCCTCCTCTGAGAACTTCCTCCCGTCTCCCATCCCGCTCTCTAGCCCATGATTGGGCTTGCACACACACACTGGAAGAACTGCGAGGGACTAGGGCTGTTTGGTCATGGCCAGAGCCATTTGCCAGCACCAGTTATGGGGTAAGGTTTGCCCTGCTCCATTGGGAGCAACCTCTTTATCGTTTTAATTCAAACGAAATTCGCTTTTGTTTTGTCTTTTCCCCTGGCACTTTATGCACCTTTTGTATCACTACCCGACCTCCTCCTGACCCGCCTCCTCTGTGAACATCCTCCGGCCCCCCCTTCCCACTCTCTAGCCCGTGATTGGGCCTGTCAGACACTTAAGCCAACTTCCTAGGGCAGCCCCTGCCCTTGCATTCCCTATGGCTAAGGACCCAAAGGCAAAGGACTGCAGCTCTGCAAGTAGCAGCCCCCGACTGTGTTTACTCGTTTTAGCCTGTGCAACCTGCAGCCCTCATCCAGCAGCCACTGACTAAGTGTGGTTATGGGCAGAGGGTGTAGCCATAACTGCCCCCACTAACCTGACCAACCCAATCCCACTTTATATTCTTGCATTTAACCTGATTGTTCCAAATAGCCTAATTTTGCCAGATAGCCTGCTTGTACCAGATAGCCACATCTCGCATTAACCTGCTTGTGCCAGATAGCCTGACTGTGCCAGATAGTCTGCTTGTGCCAGATAGCCACATTTCACACTTAGCCTGATTGTGCCAGATAGGCGCATTTCGCATTTAACTTGATTGAACTAGACAGCCTTAGTCTGCATTTCACCTGCTTGTGCCAGATAGCCACATCTCACATTAACCTGCTTGTGCTAGATAGCCTGACTGTGCCAGATCATCTGCTTGTGCGATATAGCCACATTTCACACTTAGCCTGATTGTGCAAGATAGCATAATTTCACACGTAACCTGATTGTACCAGACAGCCTTATTCTGGATTTAACCTGTTTGTTCCAGATTGCCTGACTGTGTCAGATAGCATGCTTGTGCCAGATAGCCTGCTTGTGCCAGATAGCCTGCTTGTGCTAGATAGCCACATTTCGCATTTAACCTGAATGTGCCAGATCAGATAGCCACATTTCACACTTAGCCTACTTGTGCCAGATAGCTTCATTTCACACTGAACAATATTGTACTAGACAGCCTTATTCTTCATTTAACCTGCTTTTGCCAGATTACCTGATTGTACCAGATAGTCTGCTTGTGCTAGATAGCCACATTTCGCATTTAACTGATTGTGCCAGATAGCTACATTTCACACTTAGCCTGCTTGTGCCAGATAGCTTGATCGTGCCAGATAGCCAGCTTGTGCCAGACAGCCCGACTGTGCCAGATAGCTTCATTTGACTCTTGACCTGATTGCCCCAGACAGCCTTATTCCGCATTTAGCCTGACTGGGCTGACCAGATAGCCTTATTCCGCATTTAGCCTGACTGGGCCGAATAGCCTTACTTCGCACATAGCCTGATTACACCAGACAGCCACATTCTGCAAGACAGACTATTGTATTTGTATTGTATTCATTGATTTATAAAGCACCTTACACCAAAGCGCTATACAATGGAACAACATAATACATAAAACATAAACAATATAACGGTTGAAGCAATTACAATATGAATCAATCATCAAAACAGTGAGAAGAGCAATTAACTGAAGAGGATAGGGAGAAAAGGGGAGTGGAACTGGATAGGGGGGTGTGGTGGAGAAGAGTAGGAGGAGGGAAGGGGAAGGGTGAGAGAGAGGAGGCAGGAGAGGGGGGAGATAGTCGGGGAAAGAATAAGGAGGGGGAAGCAGAACGGGGAAGGGGTTTTAAGGAGGAGAATGGAGGAGGAGAGATTTAAGGGAAGTGCGGAATGAAGTGAAGGTGGGGGTAGAACGGATAGCAAGAGGAAGGGAGTTCCAATGTAGAGTTGCTAGGAGTTGGAAGAAGCGGAAACGGGAGGAGGCACAAGGGGACGGAGGTACAGTGAGAAGGAAATGGTCAGCCGACTGAAGGGAATGGGAGCGGGAGTAGAAGGAGAGAAGGGAGGAGAGATAAGGGGGAGCAAGACCATGGAGAGATTTGAAGACAAGGCAGAGAAGTTGAAATTTAAGTTGGGAGTGAAAAGGAAGCCAGCCAAGTTAAGAGAGAGAGGTAGAGATGGAGTCACGGGAGGTAAAGAGACAGAGGGTACGAACAGCAGAGTGGTAGATGGATTTAAGAAGGGCAAGATGAGAAGTAGGAAGTCCAAAGAGTAGGGAAGAGCAGTAGAAGAGGCGGGAGAAGATGAGGGAGGAGATTAAGAGTTTGGTTGCGTGGAAAGTGAGAGAGGGACGGATTTTGCGAATATTGAAGCGGTGGTAGCGACAGGTGCGAGAGTGAGGGAAATATGTTGGGAGAAGGAGAGAGAGGAGTCAAAGAGAACGCCTAAATTATCTTCAAATGTAACCTGACTGGACCAGATAACCAGAGTTAACATTTAGCCTGATTGTACCAGATAGCCGGGTTGGGCCTGATAGCCATAATTGACTATCCAGGAAAGTCAAATCTTGACGTGTCTGAAACCTGGTCCTTTCTCCCCACTGTCAACGAAACACTAACCTAGCTGTCTCTCAGTAACTGCTATATTTTGAAGTTTAGACAACATTCTACCGAGATAGCCAGCTACCCCTCCAACAGCAAGCCTCGAATCCTATCAAGCCTGGGACTTCCCCAACATATCCCATCCACAAGCAAACCCAGCGGTAAGGTAATGACTCACCAGCTACCACCCCACCAACAACCCTCCTGCTCCAAAACCACCCCACATATCAAGCCATAAGACCTCCAAGCACTAAACCACTACAAACGTAATCACAAACGCAAGGAAGCCAAGAACCATCCCAATCCACAAGACGCTGCGTGTGGGCTACAGCCCCTGCAACCATAACGCAAACAAACATTGAAAACCAACTTGCCCCCAAGGAACACAATATGCATTGAAAAAGAACAGGACCGCGCGAAAGACAAACAAGAGAAGGGATAAACCAAATGGGACCACACCACATAGTCACAAATGCGGAACACCCCCCCACCCCCACAAACATGTTTGACAATGGAAATAAACACCAGGAGAAGAGAAAAATACCTTTACCTAACACCATACCTCGCGACCAACCATTCACCAGAACAAATCAACTCGGCCACACTGGCGTAACAGGGGCCCCCTGCAGCCCCCGCGGTGCGAGGGGCCCGCAAGCACATGTCCTGGGAGGGGGCCCCACTTGAAAAATAATGAAAAAAAGTATTTTTTTCAAAATATTTTTTTTGAATTTCTTTTTTAAATCACTTTGCCTTCATAAAGAAATTATTTCTGTAACAGAAATAATGTCTTTAAGAAGTCAGAGTGACTTCAAAAAGAAACAATCAGCCTCATTACAAGTCTGGCTGTAGCCTTGCCGGTAAAACCGCCAGGCTGCCGCCAAACTTGCGCTTTTTTCCAGCATCCGTGAATGGGCAATTACCGAGTCATTACGGCCCCGCTGGACCTGGTAATTGCCCATTTGCGGGCGGCGGACAGAAATGCTCCCCATTCCCATTTGATCCCCATAGGGTTCAATGGGAATGAGGAGATCGGATGCACTGGCACCATTCGTAATGGTGCCGGTGCACCCGACATGCTCTGCTAACGGGTGCCGGTACGGCCGCCTGGTCAGACCTGGCGGACCGGAGGGCACCCTCGAGCGAAACTCATAGTTTGCCGGTCTGGTAACAGTACCGGCAAGCTTACCGGTACCGTTGTTACCGGACCGGCTAATTTATACTGAGGCCCAATTTCTTTTTGAAGTAATAGGGTTCCCCTCAACCCCATGACGTGTGTGTGTGAGTGTATGGTGAAAGGGTGCACACAACTGTATGGGTGACTGGGTGTGCATGTGTGCGTGTACGGTGAAAGGGTGCACACTTAAATGTATGGGTGGCTGCCTTGGTGGCCTGCATGGTGAAAGAGTGCACACTTAAATGTAAGGATGGCTGGTGTGCATGCGTGTATATGCTGAATGGTGTTTGTGCTTGTGCTCAGGGGCGCAACAAAACCTACATTTCAGGGGGCTGATGCTTCAAATGTTGGGGGAGGCGCTAACTTCACGGGTGGTGGGGGAGGCAAACTTTTTTGTCTGGGGGCATCTAACTTTTTTACGCATTTTAATGAGACTATTCTAGTACAGCTTCAATGTTACAAGCAGTTAACTCTCTCCTTTAAGTGTGAAAGCACCCACTTATGAACTGTTGTGAGAATGAACGGTCTCCGGTTCCCTTTCTACACTTCCAATCACTTCCCTGCCATGAAAGTGCTAAACACACATCACAATTTCAATTGCCTAAAAGAGTTGGCATTTGAATGCAGGTACTGACAGTGAAATGCTTTATGTTAGTAACTGCTTGGCCCTTGTTAACCCAGGTGCCGTTTAACATCGGTGTCCTGTTCTGTCCGGCAACTGCTCTGAAGGTCAGCCAGGTTGAGTCAACATAGCCCAAAATTACTGGGGGCGAGTGCTGCAGCCCAGTCAACTGAATATTGTTAAGACCCTACTTGTGTTTAATGCCTTAATTACTTATTGGTAATCGTCATTACTCCTAGCCCTATTCTTCCTTTTCCCTGTAATTGTGTATGAGGCAGTACTTGCCTCATACACAAGCACTGGGATGAGGTAGAGGTACACAGAGGTAATGCCTGACTTAGCTACCTGTATCTTCATTCCTCCTAATCCCACTCTTTCTCATCCCAGTACTTACCTATGAGGCCAGGAGCCTCAAACGTAAGCTCTAGGACAAGGAGGAGGGATGTGAAGGTAATTCTGGGCCAAGGAGCTGATTTTGGAGGTTGGGATAGAGCATGGGAGGGAGAGGGCATGTGTGGGAGGTGGGATTGTGTGATAAATCATAATGGTTGTCCATGTCCAGGCTAAGCAGGCATGATATGTGGTATTAGTGGCTAGAGGGGCATTTTGGTGCAGCCAGTCTAGTTATTCCTCAATTTGGTATGACTTTTTTTAACTGCGCATTTCTGATAAAGCAGTCCTGCTAAGTGTAATTACCTGGCTAGATTGGCATTTGGGTGCTGCCAGTCTAGCCATTTCTTACTGCAGCATTGTATATTTTTTTGAGCATCTTTGAGAAAATGATATGATAGAAGTCAATTATAACACGCCTGTACACAAGTGATTCTTGGCGCGACAAGCAATGGAGTGAAGATAGAGGGAGTGACAAGACAAATGATCTTACTAGGCCTTGTGTCATTCAAATCGTGCAAGTGCGAGAATGTGAAATGCAAGGGGAAAGGGAGTGGGGAGTGCAAGGAAGAAGGGTGGGGAAAACAGGGCTGTAATGCTCTGAGTAAGTGCAGCCAGGACAGTGCAGCTCTGGGTAGTGCAAGGAGAACAAGGGACTGTAGGGTTACAGTTACAGTCCCTAAGTGTGTGGTAGGCCATTGGCAGTGCAAGGGTGACTGATCAAGAAAGTACCTGGACTCAGTGAGACTCTGAGGGTAGCCAAGGAACCAGTCGGTACTGCAGACAAGTAGGTCAGGTAGGTCAGCAGGGGAGGGAGAGAGCAAAAGCAGAGGAGAAGAGGAAAGTTTTGAGCTGCTTCCGAACATCAGGTGGTCCGCTAAAGTTTGAGAGGGGCAGGGAGGCCATTCCAGAGGGGGGCATCTGCAGAGGAGAGTGATCTACCACCCCCACTCTCTGCCAGAAGAAGCATCTAGCCCTTAGAGAGTTGGAGGGTAGCCGGTGGAAGGGCTAGAGAAAAAAAGTATTTTGGAAGAGAGTGTTGGTTGTAGTGTGGGCCCGACCCCAGAAAGCCTTGTGGATAATGCAAAGGGACTTGAACTTTATTCTTGCAACCACGAGAGCCAGTGGAGAGATTTCAGGGCTGTAGAGATATGATCCCTGGCCTTGTGGCCAAGGACAAGTCTCGCTGTCCTGTTCTGGATAAGTTGCAGAGGGCAGAGAGTAGAGGAAGGTAGCTTGAGAAAGAGGCTGTTGCAGTAGTCCAGTCTACAGAGAAACAGGGCTCTGGAGACAGTGAGCTTCTGGGGGAAAGTGAGGAAGGGAAGTGTCCCTTTGAGGAGGAGCAGCAGGTAGGTTGTGGGACCTCTTGGCGACGTCTGAGATGCGAGGAGAGAAAGAGAGAGTAGAGTCGAAGATGACACAAAAGGTTTTTTGTCTCGCAGGAAAGCGAAGGAAGAGGGCCCAAGGTGGGTGGCCAGAGTGAGAGAGGGAAAGCAGGGGCAGGGGTCCCAATGAGAAGGATCTCCATCTTAATGGCACTAACGTCGATATCGTTGGAGGTCCACCAATCCTGAATCATGGATAGAAAGTCAGGAATGAGCAAGAGATGAGAGGAGCCTGAAGGAAAGCTGAGTGCCATTCGCATAACACCGAAAGTTAGAGGAGAAGGTAGAGATCAGGTAGGCCAAAGGGGCCAAGTAGAGGTTGAAAAACCAGGGTGAGAGGATAGAGCCCTGGGGAATGCCACAGGAAGAGAGAGAGAGGTGATGGAAAAAAAAGGGACCAAGTTAGACCTGGGAGGGGCAGTCGAAGAGGAAGGAGGTCAGCCACTCCAGACCCTGATCCGTGATGCCCAGGTTCTCACGTAGTCGATGGATCAGGATGGCATGGTTGACTGTGTCGAAAGTCGAGGAAAGATCACGGCGGATTAGGACAGAAGGAATGCTGGAATCAAGGTTAGAGAGCAGATCATCACAGGTATTCAGGAGAGATGTTTCCGTGCCTCTGGCAGCTCTGGAGCTAGACTTATGGTCATGGAGACAACTAACAGATTCAACGTGGAGAGTAAGCTGGGAGATTGCTAGCTTTTTTCCAAGAGTGCAGCGAGGGTGTCAATATGGCCCTTGATGGTTCTGGAGGAGCAGGGGAGCACCTGTTTGGACGACACTTTCATGGATCGGACTTGTCTTAGAAACCTTGTCAGGTGTTGTCAGAGAGAAAGAGGAGAAAGGAGGAGATAGTGGACAGGATGTCATGAGTTTTAGCTCAGAAGTGAGAGGCCAGAGCCATACAGAGGGCCTGGGAGGGAACCGGAGAGGTGGAGACCGCAACAGGATTGACCAGTTCCATGAAGATTTTAAAGAGTTTGGCCGTGTTGTTCGAGGCAGCAGAGACCCGGGCTTCAATTTGTGCTCTCTTCTTGATGAGTGTTATTGCTTTGACTGGCATTTTTGTGCATCCAGTCTAGGTCTGTATAAATGTGGCCTGGCATGCTTTACTGTAATTTCATAACGCGTCTACACTGGTCTGCATTGTGCAGCCAGTGGGACATGTTTTCAATGTGGCATGCATTTTTAATAGCAAAGCATTAATGTTCCTGTGCACCGTTGGTGACTTGCATATATTGGATTGGTGTCACCCTACAAAACAATTGCAAACACTCTGGCTTTTTGGCCAATTATTCTCAGAAAGTGTACTGTATATTGCATTAAAACACATATTTATATCTTTCTCCTAGTACAGTGTGCGGCATACCCTTCAGGAGCACGTTCATGCGTATTGTGCAAGCGTGATAATCTAGGCTGGCCCAGAGTGTGGCACGACTGTGATTGTTGCCGAGATGGGGGGCCCCTTCAGCATGGCTCGCAGGGGGGCCCCCACATTTTGTGTTATGCCACTGCTCGGCCAATGATACGAGACGTACCAACAACGTTTTTTGTGCTTACTTTTTGACACTTTAAAAAAAGTAAAACACAGGGCAGATTTGCTAGAGCATGCTTTCAGAATCACAGTACATATTTTTCTATACTCAGTGCCTGCCCATTGCCTAGGCACCAAAGTAATGTCACAATTTCTTGTACTTACATTTTCACACTTTAGAAAAATAAAACACAGGAGAGAAATTGCAAAATGATGCTTTCAGGTCCTTACTAACACTCCTCGTGAAAGTTTTCTGCAGTCCCTCTTGACAGAATCCCACCAAACTTTGCAAAAACTTACAGATCTGGGTCTGTGAGTCGTAAAACGGCACCAAATGTATAAGCCTTTCACATATTTTGGGACCCCCCCCTCTAATTGTGCTCCCTCTTGGCAAAACAGCACCAAACGTTGGAGAACCATTCAGAGTAAAGTCTAGAATTATATCACAAAACTACATGCAGTTTCATTGAGTGGCACCAAAGTTATAAGCCATCCAAAGACGGCTTTAAACCATCCATGTAATACAAAAATATGCATGTATGTCCCTGAACATCTGACATGCTTGCATACTTCGTAGAAGGAAAAATACCTGTTTTTTGGCTTTTTATATCTAAAAAGTGATAGGCTCCTTAACATCAGGTGGGACTTCTAAGCCCACCCTTCAAACAAGTCACTATAAACGTCACTAAATACACAACATCCCATTGGTTATACAAACTAGAGGGCTCTTAATTACATGGCCCCCTATAATTGGTTGGCACTCTTACATCCGTTAGTACTTTTCCACCCACGTTAGCAGCACGCAGGCTGGACTTCCAGGTGCTGGTGAGCTGGTCATAACCATAGCTTCCCACCAATTAGCATATCATCTATCATCACCCCAGTGGTCTGCATGTCAATTAAGGCTTTGAACTTGGCCTCGGAAATGTTCCTTGTTCTGGAGAATTCAGGGCAGTAGAGGCACGCTATGCCCCTCTGCGTAGGTATGGTTCATCATGTTTGTCCAGTTCCATCCATACACGTGACTGAAGACCACAAATTCGAGCTCTGGTGCCTTTGAAATGCTACTATTTAATAAACCTCTGATGTCTTCCTTGTTTTCATCTATGCCTTCTGAACAGGAGTTTCATTCTTTCACATGATTGTAACTAATGTCTGCTCATCCCAGTCCGATAAGACCTTGGCTTCTTGGGGCTGATCCAGCCTTGCCTTTCTGAGATTCACTTCTGTAATTCAATTGTTTTTTCAGCTGCAACACACTGGAAAAGGCCTTCCTTCTCTGGTCCAGCTCTGCTATATCACGGACTGGAAATACCCATTCTTTACTTATTCCTATATATGTGTACGTTGGTGCTTGCCGCAATCTATTCACTGCATAGCTAGCCTCAAGAATACTTTGCCTGCTTGCATTTCTTTGCATCTGTACACTTGTAAAATAACTTGATATCTTCATTGTTTCTATTGCATACGTTTCTTCATCTTGAGCCTGAGATGTTTCTTATCTTTAATACTTTCTCGATGCCTTATAGACTATCTTCGCTTTCGTGTCTCTGCATCTCTTCTAGGTGCGTCAGTTTTACACGTCACCAATCTGTTCTTTTGCTCATTTTTCATACTTCTTCTGGGATTTCATTCAAATGGCCATCATACCGTCTTATATGCAGGTATGTCTTTCTCAATGGGAACCTTGCTTCCAGGATTCTTCTTGGTATTGGGATATTCACTGGTACTGCACGTGTATCACACTCTGGTCCCCAACATATAGGCAATATGGATGAGATGTTTGAGGTGGGGGCACTTGGCTCCTTTTCTACACTCCCCTCTCTGGGTGATTCATCGACCACTCTCCCATCATCCTTCACATCCAGACATCCTTTTCTGAAGAAATGCTTCTTTGGACCCATATCTTTATGACTCCTTTCAAGGATCCAGCTGATTTCACTTGCTCATCCTTGTTCCAAGCCATGAACATGCACTGGCCACTTGGACTGCAATAGATCAATTTTCCCACATACGTCTTATGGTTCTTCGGATACAGGAATTTCGTTCCCTAAGGCGCATGGATGCTGGCCTTCACGAAATCTCTAATTTCGTCATCTGTCAACTCTTTAGTGTTCCATCCGGACTCAACATCAATTAGGATCTTCAACCCTATGGCTTTCTTTGCAGTCTTCTTGCATTGTGAGATTATTATCCTAACCACACAGAACCCAAGCAATACCATCACTATCAGGGCTCCAAGGAATTTAAACATATCTGCCATCCATTGTAGAACCCAAGAAAAGAGCAATCCAAACCAGCTACCATCAGCAATGTCCTCCACTTCGTCCACCATTTGGATGTGCAGATTTATCAGCATCTCTATGGCCTCTGTCAAGGTGCCATTTTCGTCATCATGAGAAGGTACAAAATGTGCAACATGATTCTCCAATTTTTGCACAAACACCTCCATCCATAGCTGTAATCATGTATAGGACGTATCTGTTCTGAAGAGTCATCAGTCATATGGCTCTCAGCTCTTCCCTGATAGCACTGAATCCCTTTATGGTAGTTTTGATTATCTGCAACAACTTTCATCTGGTGATCTGCATCCATTTAGTATTTGCTGTAGTCTGGATCCTTGGCCTGAAATGGACGTGAATATCGATGAAGTCTGGCTGAACAGTCTGTGTTCATATGGAATGGAATCAAAGGTTTCTATTGCCTTGGGTGAGAAATAGTTCTCCCTTTTCATTCTACTTATCAGTCCACAGATCTCTTTTTCTTTAGGTGAGCATCTGCTTTAGGAAAGCTGTCAATGTTTAAGTCACTTTTAGGAATCACCAACGCTGGAACATGACCATTTACTATAGAACATCGTCCTCTCCAGTCCTTGAGCAGCTTCATGTAAGCTCTGGATCCCCACGCCGTGTAGTGATCCATGATCACTGCTGTCCCAATGATCATCCCTTGTGCCTCAAAGATTCGACCACAGTTCTGGTTTTCTCAAAATGTTCTTGTACCATTGTTTCTGAAGCACAGCTTTGCACTTTCTAAAGGCACTATCTGCAAAGGTCCTCCTTTATCTTCAACCATGTCAGTAGTTTAGCAAGTTTCAACCATAAAGGTTTACACAGCATTTCCTCATTTTCAATAGTTGGCCGGTAGTGACCCATTATTATCCAGTCTCTGCAGATCACCACATCCTCTTCCCAAACGTCTGCTGAAAGCACTGCTCCCCAGATCTGTATTTGGCCTCTGTTTTTCCATTAACGCATTTCTTCTGCAGATTTCCTTGGACCCTCCAGTCTTCTGTTCACTTCCCATCTGATTCTAGCACCTTTTACTCCAGGTTTTTCATTTCTGATCACATGATTACTGGAATGAGCTCTTAGCCTCATCTTTGTGTCTTGGACATAATCATCTTCTTCTGGATCTGTCCATTCAGTTGCCCATTTGAGATAGGCTGTTTGGCCCATGTACTGACCTCTTGTACGGCAGAACGCAATGTGTGATAGACAATGTGCTGTCAGGACATCTATTTTAATAGCTATGAAGATCTTGGACTTCCCCATGCTATAAGGCAGGAGTGCACATACAAAGCATTCCTCCTTTGAGGTCTTCCTTCCTACTTGTTTCGTATGCTGATACCATATGTTATTCTGCAAGTGTGCTGTACTATCCAGGTAATCATTCAACTCATGATCATCCTCCCTAGCACTTCTATTAGGTTTCTTTCCTTTTTTGTGAGCTTCTATAATCATCTCATGAAGTGTGTTAGCATAATTTCTTCTTATGGGACCAATCACTGGTGCTTTTACATGTGCTACTTGTGTAGGTTCGCTCCTAGAGGATCTTTTCCTTTGCCTTTCCTTACGAGCCTGTTTCTGGTGCACAACAAAAATCTCTATGGCACTCTTTCCTGGGTATGAATATCTAGTGACATTCATCATAGACTCAAGACCTTTTACATGGTCTACTGAAGTAGGTACAATCACATAAGGTTTTGGCTACCTTGAAGTTGCCACATCTGCACCCTCCTTCTGCATAGGAAGATACACTGGGATCCTCGCTTTATTGGGATCCAAATAATAAGCAGTACATACTATGAGTGAAATCAGAATCACAATAAATGAGATGCATGTATAGATAACATATAGATAGGCCCACTTCATATAGCAGTAGCTTCTTGCTCATTGTGAGGGCCTCTCATTATTAGCAACATTATTGTTGTTGTAGATATTACCCATTCTTTTTTAAGGAAGGAAAAATCTAAATTTATTTGGGTAATATCATGCAATACCCTGGCAATATCTTGATCTTCTCAACAAGCTCTTCAAACAGCTGGCTGATTGCATCATGATTAACAGGGTTCCTGATGTACAGGAAAGAATCATCCTTTTGCCAAACAGAATTTTGATGTTTTTCCAGCAAGAAGTAGAAGACTACAGATAGTAGGCTCTGGATCTCTTCCTCCAAAAGTCTCATCCAGGACGTTCTTAATGTTCTCTCAGAATATATATTGACCTGTTCAATTATTTCACGCAGAAATTCATTAAGTGCCACTGTATTCCTCACATCTCTGAAGAAAGTGTGAATGTCAGTTTCTCTTCCAGCAAGAGGTGGGCATTCCTCAATCAAATAATGGAAAACTAACCCTACTAGTCATGAGCGTTCTCATCAGATCGGGGCATTTGTGTTTTCCCCACTGTACTCAGGATGCTGGAAAATCTGCTCTTTTAGAGCTGCGATCAATCTCCTCATGATTGGGCCATTCTTAAGATCTTGCAGGAACAGATGATTGTTAGTAGTTCTCCCCACAAGTGCAGGATATGCGTGACGAATGAACAGAAAAACTGTAAGAACGTTCCTGTGAACGTGGCCATCAGGTACCTCTGAAAAAAAACTCAATAAGAAAGGAATGGAGGAACTGTTCCCTTTTCCAGTCATTGAAAAAAGGAACTCCAGATCTGACATCTTTCCTTCTTGATCAAGACTTAAATGTGTCTCAGCCCAATGTTTAGCAAGCTCCTGTGGCTCAGGAACATTAGCCTTCTTTCACTCCTTTTTTAGCAATTTAAAAGAGTGTCCCGAAAGAAGCCACAGTCCAAAGTATTCTGTGTCTGTTTATTTGACAGTCTGTGCGTCCTTCTTCCTCGTCATGAACCTAGTCTGCATGTGCTGAGGTTCTTCCCTGCTGCTTGCTTGCTATTGGGGTGGGGGTGAATAGGGTTCTCCAGTATAGATCTTCACATCTCCGAGAAATATCCCTGCACTTCTTCCTAGCACTTTCACTGCTGAGGGCGTTACGTCCACCATGACAAACGGGCCGTTAAAGCGCGGCTTGAGCCATTTACACGTAAAGTTCCTAATCAAGATCTGATCACCAGGGAAAAGTTTGGGAAGACATAGTTTTTCAAATCCCTTTGTTGCAAGGTCTCCATCTGTATTCTGAGCCCCATGCCCCTTCCGCTTGAGCTGATCTGAAATGACAGAGATACATGGTAAGTAGGCATGTAACTACTTTCCTAACAATTTTGCTGTCGTCTGGGCATCACTTCTAGTTCTAGATGAAGGTTTGAGGGGTGTTCTCATCCGCATCCTTCTCACTATTTCATGGGGCGTAAGATGGAGGTCGGAAACCTGGTTGATCAATCAACGCATACATTGCCAGTGGTAGGCAATGCAAGCATCCTTTTTTCCAGGTAAGCTTGAATTTGGCTACTCTTTCTTTAAGCAAGTTGTTGAGTCTCTCACAGACCCCGTCCGCTTGCATGTGATAAGCCGATGAAAATTTGTGTTTTATATTGAGCAATAATCTTATCCGTTCAAAGAATTCATTAAAAAAATGAGGGCCATTATCTGACCTTAGTACTTCACATATTCCCCATCTCGGAAACACTTCTCATACAATAGCTGCGCAGGTGAAAAGTGGATGTGTACATGGACCAGCTTCAATCCACCATGAAAAGGGACATACTACCACTTTTATATATCTGTATCCATTACAGACCTGCAGCATATCGACATAGTCGATTTGTAAATGTTGGAAAGGAGCATTAGGTCCCAGGATGACTCCTCTAACTGTACGCAGTGTGTACCCAGCAGTAAACCTTTGACATACGATGCAGTTTACTACATAAAATGCAACGGGTTCTAACAAATTTGAACAAACCATTCCTCTGCAATGGTCTCAGCGAGACTTTCTCTAGTGACATGTGCAGGGTAGTCCAGCTGTTCCAACGCCACCCTTAATAAGGCTACAGGCATCACCAGTTTACCAGTGCTTTCCTGTTGCCACAAGGATTCAGAAGGAGTTAAAGAACACCCACTGTGTGTCCACAGATCTTTCTCATCCTGCAGCACTTCCCCTTGAATTTCCATTAACTGAGTTTTAGACAAATTATTAAAGCTTTCATGCACACCCATCATCATGACCATGATTTCATTCACATAAGGCGTATCAAATTTCATAATGTCTTCTGAATATGCAATTTGTTTTTGCTTCCTCATCTGCAGCTTGATTGACACGTGAGATAAAATCTGCCACTTTAATGTGAGCTGCGCATTTAACTACTGAGATAGCTGCAGGGAGTTGTAGTGCTCTAATAAGTCTGTCCAGTAAAGTGACGTGTTGCACTGGAGTGCCGTCTGCTCGGAGGTAGCCCCTCCTTTTCCAACGTGCTAACCCTGCGTGTACCATCGACGTCACATAGGTGGAGTCACTGTACACGGTTACTTCCTGGTCTGCATTTTTCTCGAGCACAACAATCAGTGCCACCAGCTCTGCAGCCAGTGCTGAAAAGTGAGACGGTAGTTGCGCACTTATCATTACTTCAAATTCTCCATTGGCTCTCTGCTTTACCACAGCGGCACCTGTAGATCTCTGTCCATCATTCTGATTGATTTTAGAAGAACCGTCAATAAAGAGAATCTCCCCAGCTGCCAAAGCATTTTCCTTTACCCTGGGGAATCTCATCATAGAATTCCTCATAGTTTGAACAATCATGCGCATCCTCATCTTCTGCCAGTGGTTCCGCTATAAACATGGCAAGGTTCACTATTCTGTATCGGACTATTTTAATCACTGGATTCAATATGACTACCTCATAGGCAGAAGCCCTTTGAGAAGTCAATGTACCCTTGGGTTTCTCCAAAATGGCACACAAAGCATGTTCAATAAATAATGTCATAGAACACCCCATTACTATGCTAGCAGCCTTCTCAATGGTGAATGAAGCGGCTGCCAAAGATTGTTCGCAGGGAAAGTGACCCCTCCTTAATGAATCCAGAATCCCACTGTAATATGATAGAGGCATGTACCCCATCGTGGTTCTCTGTGTGAGTACTGCTATCATAACTGTGCCATACGTATGTGAAAATAAGAAGAATTCCCTAGCATAATTGGGAATCCCTAAAACTGGAACTGTGCAAATTGCCTTTTTCAACTCATCAAACCCTTTTTCCATGTCCTCCGTTCAGATAATTTTTGCCTGAGTTGCCTGTGTTTTTTTCAGAGCCTGCAACAAGGGCTTTATATATGAACTATAATCAAAGACCCATGCTCTCACATAATTACATAGTCCCAAAAATCTTTGAATGTGCTTTATCATATGTGGCTTTGCTGTTTTTAAAATATCCTCAGCTCTCTCAGGAGTACCTTGCTTTCCTTCATGTGAAATTAGCTGACCTATCTATAGCACTTCCTCTTGGCAATACTGTAATTTCTCCTTGTCTACTTTACATCCTTTCTCTAAAAGAATAATCATTATCTGAACTGAGTCTTGTCTGCGCTCTTCCTCTGAGGTGCTACAGATTAAGATGTCATCTACATATTGCAATACAACACTTTTCAAATCAATATTGCTTAAGTCCATCTGCAAGACTCTATTGAAATTAGATGAAGACTCACAGTACACCTGAGGTAATCTCATGCTTTTTAGTCTGACAAAACGTAAATTACATCAGATCTTGAGAATCTTTATGCAATGGGATTGAGAAAACAGCATTTTTCAAGTCAATCACTGTGAAATATCTTGCCTCAACATGGATACTACATAAGATTGCCACTGGATTAGGAACTAAAGGTAATTCGGCCTCTACAATCCGATTAAGTGGGCGTAAATGCTGAGTTAAACACCATGACCGCCCCTTAGATTTCTTGATAGGGTACACTGACGTATTACACGGTGACTCTGACATCACTAAAATGCCTTGTTCCATCATGGTGTATTTCGTCTTGAAAATACCTTCATCTGCCTCTCAGAACATGGGATACTGTCGTGCTCGAGGTAAAATTGCTCCTGGTTTCAGTTTAATCTTACGTTCTCCAGCCCCTTTCAACAGGCCTACGTTATAGGGGCCTGTAGTCCATAATGAAGCTGTCAGCTTTTGCAATATCTTCATCAAAAAACTCGGGACACTTCAATGCTAGCATCATCTTTTGAAGGACATAGTGTTTTATTGCTCTTACCCAATAAGCAATACTTATTTCAGATACTACTTTTTCATCTGACGGATGGTCTCTAAATATATCCTCAGCAGTGATGTCAGCCAATTTGTAACCCTCCGCAATGGCAATCACTGTGTACCATTGTCTGCCTTCACAATCAACTCCATCAAGCATTGCCAGTTCCCCTCGTACTATAGCTGCATGTAATTCTAATGGAAAGATGCATCCTCCCTCTTCATCCATAGGTATCCTTAGCCTAAATAAAAACTAATCATGTATTCTCACTGTTTTACCCACTAAACCTGGTAGCCATGTTAACAAAATGCGTACCCCATTGTGAACAACCTCTGGTTCAAGCGGTACTACTCATATGGCCATTTGTCCCTTAAATGCCATAATACATTCATCACGTGTAAATAATGTATTCCTGGCGTTAAACATACTATGCCTTCATCAGTAAATGAGATTGTCGTGTTCAATTTTGTCATTAAATCTCGACCTAATATATTAAGAGGTGTCTGTCTCGAATATAAAAATGGTACAGACATATCACATGCTCCTATAGAGACTGGAAATTTTTCAGTAAAAGGAACTCTACTTGTAGCTCCTGTGAAACCTTGAGCATTCATGTCATTCCCAGATAATGGAAATTTCCCCTCTCGTATACATGAGCGTGTTGGCCCCGTGTCTACTAAAAAGGAAAAGATTTTCCCTCTATAGTAACATCAACCCTCGGTTCCTCTTGAGGACTTAGAGTCACTGATAGCACTAAACACATGGGGCCTCATTCTGAATTTGGCGGAAAGGGGTTAACGGCGCCAGTAAAGGTGCCGGAGCCGTCAACCCCTTACCGCCCTATTACGAGCCTGCTCATGGGACCCGCCAAGGGGGCCTGGTTTTATCAGGCGCCCTTAGCGGGTCCTGCTAGGAGACCAGGGTGCTAACAACAGGCCCGTTATTAACGGGCCTGTTGTTAGCACCCTCCTTATTCCCATTGAGCCCTATGGGGGCTCAAATAGGAATGGGGATGGACTGGGTCCGGGTTCCCTGAATTGGGAAATACCGGGCACTTCAAGGTTGGAATGGCCCGGTACTTCCCCATTCAGGGAACCCGGACCCAGTACCCAGAATGAAGGTAGCCATGCCGCAAATTGCGGCATGGTTACTTCCAAGGTCGTAATGACCCCCATGAACTCTCCCAGTGAGATGTACTATTGTGAGTACATGATTATCCCTGTACCTGTGAAAGGATTCCCTCCCTCGACAGTGACAGCCCCTATACTAGGAGTCATTAACTGTCCTGTGTTTGGGCCCTGCTGTATCTGCATGGGTGAATGCTGTGACTGCCCTTACGGCTGATTCATTGTTGTCTGCTGTGTTTGTAAACCTTGCTGCATTCTCAGTGCTTGTGTTTGCTGCACTGTCTGATTTTGGGTGAACCCCTCTCCACTTTGTTGAGTGTATGCAGGCAGGTATGTGGCCCAACTCTTGAGAATTGCCAGTTTTGCACACACCCTTGACTTCCACACATGCGTGCAACGTTTCCTGTCATTCCACATGTCCAACATACAGGAGGTCTCCTAATTTGCCCTCCCTGCATGCCTTGATTATAGTTCTGTACGTTTTGAAATCCACTTTGATTATTCTGGAAATGTCCCTGATTATTTTGGAAGCCTCTGCCTCGGAAGCCTCCCCTTCCCCATGGTATGAATCCATTATTACCTTGATCGAACTGCCTTTGGTTATTCACCTGTGACAAGCCTGCTGTTTGCTGTGAACCTAACCCTTCTCCGCTAGTCAACATGGCCCCTTCTATGGCATATTTGACAATTTCTTCTGCATTAATTTCACTTCTTCACCTTTCCTAGCATCATCTTTCTTTTGATTCTTCTCCTGCAATAATCTGCAATAGTGCGTGAAGGTCATCTGTATCTCCGTCCATGGTTTCGCTTCCATACCTACTAACTTCTTGAGCTGCTTCTGCACTGGGTGTGCCAGCCCTGGGCATAGTATATGATAAAACACAGGTGTAGATTTCCCCCATGGTCCGCGCATTTCCAAAGACCACTGCTCTTGAAAATGTTGAATGTAAACAAGAGGATCCTCCCCTTCCTGCAACTTCCATGTCCTTATAGCTCCTAGATCTGATATATCTGGATATAGCACTCTAAGCACTTTACAAATTGCCACTCTACAGTTATTAAATGGTGCTCCATCATGAGCCATGTTCTGCATGGTGACACTCGAGTATCCTGCCCTCGACCAAACATAGTCTGCTCTCTCCCCAAGGATAGCAGCTAGAAGACCTTTAATGTCTCCTATAGATAAAGTGTTTCCTCTTGTCATTTTTTCTAACTCATGTATCCATTTCCCAGCAGCGGAAGTTGCACCTTAAATTATCCTTATCAATCTGTGGCGATGGTGTATATTGTGGTCTGGCTCCTCCTTTTTCTAACAAAGGATACTGTGATATCCCAAACTCACATTCATCCCCCATAGTCTGTCCATAGCAGGGATAATGGTTCCACACCGCCTTCTTCCTGGTAGCAATCTTAACCTGATTACATTGGGTGGCAAGTCCAACCTCTCACTATGGGATCGCCCTCTAGGTCAATCTAGTCGCACCATAGACTCTGACACCCGCGATTTGGGTAGATCTAGAACTGACCATCTCACTTCTTTGTTCATTGGAGAACATCCTTCGGGACCACCTCCCTCCTCCCCACGGAAGGTGTCTCTGCCTTTGTCTGACATTTCCTGTCTCCAACTTGTATGGCTTTCCTCATCTTCATCTCTAGTCATGGTCAGTCTGTCTAAAGACAACTTTTTCGGCTCAAAACTACACCAGCCTCCCTCTCTGTCTGATAACTGTGTACTCTCGAGTCGATCATTTTTACCCTTTCCTTTCAGTTCTTTTTTGAGTCCTCCTATCATAATAGACTTTTTTGAGTGCATCCCCAATGCTTCTAGAGTCAAACTCATCCTCTAGATTTGGTCTAGAAGGACTTGGTATCGGTTCATGCACTGGGAAGAATTCTTCTATGTCCTCCCCTGCTACTACTGGATTAGGATCCATTAATTTGTTTTGTACACACTCAATGTCGCATGCTCTCTGCCTTCTCTTTCGTTCTATTTCATCATCAAGTTCTCTTTGTTTCCTTGCTTCTTCTCTTACCTTTTCTTCTTCCTTTCTTATCATTTCTCTTCTCTCATTTGCCCTTTGTATTTCTTCGTCTCTACGTATTTTGTAATCTTTAATCCCTTAATTTTTGTTCCTCCTCTTCATCTCTCTTTCTTTCTAGACTTTCTCATTCCTCAATTGCACTCTGTGTGTTGTCATATTTTCTCTGTTCCTCTGCCCTTTCCTGCTTTTTCAGTTTTTCATCATGATAAAACTGTTCTCATCTTTGTCTACCCTTTCTTTTTTCCCCATCTTCTTTCAATTGTTCCTCTATGTCTCTATCTTTTTTGTCTCGTGCCTCTCGATCTTCCTGTTGCCTTACTTCCTCAATGCTCTTTCCATCAGGTTTGAACAAAATCTGACCACCCATCCATTAATTCTGTATGAGCGCTACCTCATCAGCCTTATCTTTTTCTCCCTTCCATATCTTTATTTCTCTTCCTATATCGAAAGATGTACTTGGTCAATCACTTCTCTCCTTGTCCCGTCTCTCTTCGTCCCTTGGGACTTTAGAGATCACCTCTCTTTCAGCAATCTTCTCTGGACCCTCGTGGCTGCTATGCGCAGGCGACTCATATGCCAGATTACTGTACCCTGTCGCTGTCTTAAGTTCTCCCAATGGGTACACTCCCTCATCTTTTGTACTTTTACCTTTTATTTCAGGCGTTATGGGGAAGCAGAAGGCTCCTCACCTCCCTCTTTGCATATGTTAAGTATCCAATTCTCAGGAGGCGGATCTTATCTTTCCTCCTGGTACATTTTCCAGAGCTCTAAGCTCACTAGCCTTTTATCTAACTTTTTTCCTGTGCATGCTGCTTACAAATATGTCATCATGTGCTGCTTTTGATAATGATCCCCCTTGTGGCCATGGCATGAACATCTTGTCTGCCGTGCCCTTAACACATTCCGCACTGTACTGCTTAAGCTTGGGTGCATGTTTTGGGAACTTTTTGCATAGATGTTTAAGCGGAGTAATAACCTCCATTTTGACTCATCACTCTTGAATATCAATACTCACCATCACAATTTTTTAAAAATATGTTTCAGAAAAATAATACAATATGAGCATGCACCAATCGTCACAGCTCCAAACCCTTTATATCACATTTTTATTTCAATCTATTGATTCACTAAACACCATCAATTCAACTGCACAAATAAATAATTAACTCTCAAGTCTTCTGTTTTCCTTTTCACATTTCTTAAGTTATCTATTACTTTTTCAACACATATATATTTATACAACGCATATAACAAACTGACAAACTCGGCCGGCCCATATATTTCAGCCTACGATCCTCGAGACTATATCTTCACTCACGATCGTCGTGACACCCCTACAAAACACTCATACAGAGTTTAAATCATTCTCTTCAGACATTCTTTAAACATGTCTTTAGCCTACGTCATCCGCTAATGGAACTCTAGATACGACGACTCCTGATATGTGCTATGACGCAGGACATTGGGTTTACTCTACTGTGACGTTCCTCATCTCACAGTTTCTCAATTGGTTGGCTCCTCTCCTCAAGTCAATTACTTAATAATTCGACGCTCATCGTCTTGAGTTGTTCACCCTCAACCTCCTTCCATCACTCGTTTCCCCTTATCATGTTCTACACTCGCTGCCCATTCACTATTTTGCAACCTCACTCAGTTTTACTCACCATTCGCTTTTTCAACTTCCGACTCTTGGGATCGTTGCCTCTTCAATCAGCCTTTTCAACTTTCCATCCGCCCAGCTTCCTGTAGAAATCGGGAGGGGGATTTTGCCTGAAAACAAGGGATCCGTCTCACCTACGCTTGCAAGCCTTATTTTAAACTAATATCCGCTATTTACAGGGAGCTTCACATCCTTTCAGCCGAATGGCAGAGGACATCCGATATTGCTGGAACCCCAAAGCTTACTAGGTCGACGGTTCTTTAACCATCCTCTTGTACCACATGAACTGGGACAGCCGACCCAGCCCTTTAAGATGAGGTAGCACTACTCTGAGTTGAATGGGGATGCAGAAGATACTCAAACATCAATAATTAAAACGACTCAGGACGGTGGCAAAGTTGACTGTTTTAATATCAATTATCTAAAATAGGGATTACAACGGACATCAACGGACGTCTCATAGCATGGTCTCTCAATGCATTTCATAAAAAACATTCTTTATGTTACAAAAACTCATCATTGATGACGTTAACATACGTATTCACTAACGTCATCCTACGTGGCAAACAACTAAAACCTAGTGGTAAATGTGATAAGCTTAAGGGAAACATCTAAGTATACGTTCAATACTAGTTTAAAAAGTAATAGGCTCCTTAACATCAGGTGGGACTACTAAGCCCACCCTTCAAATAAGTCACTATGAACATCACTAAAATACACGACATCCCATTGGTTATACAAACTATAGGGCTCTTAATTACACGGCCCCCTATAATTGGTTGGCACTCTTACATTTGTCAGTACTTTTCCACCCACCTTAGCAGCATGCAGGCTGGACTTCCAGGTGCTGGTGAGCTAGTCATAACCATAGCTTCCCACCAATTAGCATATCATCTATCATCACCTCAGTGGTCTGCACGTCAGTTAAGGCTTTGAACTTGGCCTTGGAAATGTTCCTTGCTCTGGAGAAGTCAGGGGAGTAGAGGCATGCTCTGACCCTCTGCGTAGGTGTGGTTCATCATGTTTGTCCAGTTCCATCCATCCACGTGACTGAAGACCACAAATTGAAGCTCTGGTTCATTTAAAATACTACTATTTAATAAACCTCTGACGTCTTCCTTGTTTTTGTCCATGCCTTCTGAACAGGAGTTTTATTCTTTCACATGATTGTAACTAATGTCTGCTAATCCCAGTCCAATAAGGCCTTGACTTCTTGGGGCTGATCCAACCTCGCTTTTCTGAGATTCACTTCTGTAATTCAATTGATTTTTCATCTGCGACACACTGGCAAAGTCCTTCATTCACTGGTCCAGCTCTGCTATAATGCATCGTGGAAACATCCATTCTTTACTTACTCCCATATATGTATATGTTGGCGCTTGCCGCAATCTATTCACTACATAGCTAGCCTCAAGAATACTTTGTCTGCTTGCATTTCTTTGCATCTGTACATGTGTAAAACAACTTGATATCTTCATTGTTTCTGTAGCATAAGTTTCTTCATCTCGAGCCTGATATGTTTCTTATCTGTAATACTTTCTTGATGCCTTATAGACTATCTTCACTTTCGTGTCCCTGCATCTCTTCTAGGTGTGTCAGTTTTACTTCGCATGACGTCACCAATCTGCTTTTTTGTTCATTTTTCAAGCTTCTTCTGGGATTTCTTTCAAATGGCAATCATACTGGCCCTCATTACGACCCTTGCGGAAATCAACCGACCAGACCGCCATAGCGTAAATAGCGTTTCCGCCATTGCACGATGGAGCAAAGTGCGGCTCATTCCGACCCATCGGGCACGAGCACCACGCCATGGCAGAAGTGCAAAGTCCGCGATGGCGGAAATGACCCCAAAACGGCCCACACCGCCGCCGTACGGCGCCCTAGGTGCAATACCGCCACCCATCTCAGCGGACAACGCAGTGAGCGCCAACCGGAAAGTACGGTGACCGTAAATATACGGAAACGGAAGTAAAAGCATGGTCCCGGAACGGGAAACATCCCGCCGTACACCTATAAAACCACAAATTCCACACAACCATAAAAAATACTACCCTGAGACACATCCCAACCCGTCATCCACCCTAGTGAAACCAAGAAAAATGGGAAAAGTAGCGAAGAAAGCGTGCGACCGCAAGCGGCAGGTCCACTTCTCCCGTGAGGAACTCACCGTGCTCACGGAGACCCTCCAGGAGAATGCTGCCGCCGTCTTCTCCACGCAAATGACCAAGACGGCACTTGCGAACAAGAAGGCCATATGGGCCCTGGTGGCACAGCGGGTAAGTGCGGTGGGGACCGCACCCCGCAACCCACAGCAATGCAGAAAGCGATGGGACGACCTGCGGATACGCGTCCGTAGCATACTTTCTGCCAACCGCAACATTGCCACAGCTACCGGGGGAGGATCGGAATCACCCATCAAGTTGACCCCCTGGGAAGAAATATGTGCCTCCACCATTGGAATGGAGAGCATAGAGGGAGTCGGAGGGATGGAGAAAGGAGTGCAGACATCCGAAGATTCAGGTAGGTGTCCCAAATAAAACAATGCCAAAACCACAACGTCCAATCATGTGAAGTACCACGTGCCCACATAGTGCAACAGGAACACATGTCCAGGAGAACGTCCACATACATAGGCCTGATAGCACACTTTAAAACTCACATCAAATACATAAATAATTAAAAATCCTAAAAACACCCTCTACACGTGCAGCAGGCACACCCTAACTGCAGGCTGCCAAACAACTGCACCCACACTCCACACACAAATGAAACCACCTCCAAGGCCCCGACCCAAATCACCCTCAGGTACCACCCCAATGCATGTGATACATTGCCATTCCAATTCCCACAGACCCATTAATAACGCTCGCCCTCCTTTACTCCACCACAGGGTCCGATCCAAACGACGAGCACCAGGACACCCCTACCAGCACACCTGCAAAGAGGGCCAAGACCAACGGCCAAAGACCCTCCACCTCAGCTGCACGGATCAAGACACGGCAGCAGCACAAATCAAGTGGCAGCACACAGGAGGGGACTTCAACAGGCACCCCAGCAGCCAGCATGCCCACAACACCACCACCACAGGTCCCCCCAATGGATGCCACAGTAGGCACTGCTTCTGGTGGCAGCAGCACCATAGGTGATACTGCATTAATGGCAGCATGCTCCGACACAGAAAACGGGGATGTCGAAGTTAGATCCATCCATGACCTGTCTCAATCCCCCTGTCTGTTCCATCCCGTACACCATGAGGATACCACGCAGGGGCACCCACAAGACGACGACTGGCCATCCCCCACAAGCCCTGTGGCAAGGCAACATGAGGTGACCAGCCCCTCTGTGACACCACCGCAAATGGCCATGGCCCAGCAGAGGCAACAGTCCCTCGACCAGGTAATCGTGCAACAGCAGCAACTGGCCACGCTCCTCAAGGACCATGCCGATGAATGTGGGGGCACTAAGGCAGACATAGAAACATCAACTGAGACACTTAGGGCAGAAATGGAGAGAAGTACAGAGACACTAAGGGCACAAATGGAGAGTAGCACCGAGAGCCTGAGAGTACAAATGGAGAGAAGCACCGAGAGCCTGAGAGTACAAATGGAGAGAAGCACCGAGAGCCTGAGGGGGGAACTGCATGCGACGTCCAAAGACGTATGTGCCGAACTAGCCGCAGTGCGCCGTGTGCTCACTGAGCTCTCACAAACCCTTAGGGACATGCATGGACGTGAGCAGGCAGAGACATCATCCGTTGCAAGTTCCGTCCAGGGCAGCCCCCAAGGTAGATCTGGGAGGAACCTGCGCTCCACAGGCAGGGGTGCCCCTGATACCCGCAGAGGGGGCTTGCAATAGCGACTGCCCACTGACAATGAGCATCTTTGGACACTGGTGTTCGGGGGGGAGGTAGGAGGGTGGAGGGGGTGTGTTGGGCTCACTTGGGTGGCGGGTCGATAGGGTGTCTAACATGATATCACATATGCCATAAACAATGCACGATCATGCAATGAGATGTGTGGACATTGATCTTTGTGTACGAGGCCATTATAGGCGTACAGTCCATATTGTGCATGTTCCAGACACACACAGTGCCACGAGTCCCGTGTCCATGTATCAGCCACCAGGCGTGAGTGCTAGAAGCATGCATCTATGAGATGCTGACAAATGTCACGGCCCTCCTGTGCCTCGCAGACTCCTTGAGGTGCTGCCACATCCCCACCCTCATCATGACCATCTTCAGGTGCTTGCAGTTCTGCGTCAGGGGGCATGGGCACATTTCTACGTACGCACATGTTGTGGAGCATGACACATGCCATGACCATCTTTGCAACCTTCACATGGCGGTACAGGAGTGCCCCGCCAGACCTGCTGAGGCAGCGGAAACGAGTCTTCAGTATGACTACACGGGTACGTGAGTGGGCATGGTTGTAGTCCTCCTCATGCTGGTCCCGTGGGTTCCGGACTGGTGTGAGGAGCCATCTCTTCAGTGGATACCCGGCATCACCTGTATGTGGACAAGTAAGGAATTTTGAGGAATGCCATTGCTACGTACGCACCCCCCCCCTTCCTGCCAGGTCATTGCCGCATCACATACCCCACATCATCATGCATGAAATGAGACTCACCGAGTAGCCAGGATCTGTTCCCTGCGTGTCGCTCCATGTAGCGAGGTATAGTAGAGTTCCTCAAAACCATAGAATCATGGGTTGATCCAGGAAATCGGGCACAACAATGTGTAATGATCCTGTTGGAGTCACACACCATTTGTACATTCAGAGAATGAAATTGTTTTCGGTTGCGGTACTGGGCCTCCATTGCATGTGGGACGACCAATTCCACATGGGTGCAGTCGATGGCACCAATGCAACCCGGTATGCCAGCAAGTGCATGGAATCCCACTTTTGTGTTGGTAATTTCCTGCTCCGAGCGTGGTAGAGAGATGTAGTCGTCTGCGTGTTTCAGGAGGGCATCGAGCACTTGCAATAGTGTCCGTGAGAACAGTGGCTGTGATATGCCATGCAACTGTCCGACTGTGTGCTGGTAGGTGCCTGTGGCCAGGAAGTGGAGTACAGACACCACCTTCAGTAGGGGTGGGATGGCGGTTGGGCTATCTATCATGCTGACAAGGTCAGCCTGTGTCATGTCCACAATGGCGGTTATGGTGTCCCGGTCCAAACGGTAGAGGGTGTGGATCTGCTCATCAGTGAGGTTGAACGGATGTGCTCGGAGGCGTGGGATTGCGGGCTGCCTGCGTGGTGGTAGTGGCTGTGCTGGCGGCCCTTGCTGGCCCTGCCTTGCCCTCCTCCTCCTCCTGCGTCTCCGCCGTGCGGCCGGTTGTAGTTGGTGTTCGTCTTCTTCTTGAAGTTGGAGTACTTGCAGTGCTATCAGGTCCCCCAGGGCCAACATAGCTAGTCCTGCCGGTAGCATTTCGGAGTGGGTGTGGTTGTGGGAGGAGGCTGGGTGTGCAATTTATGTGTTTTCAGGCTGTATGGCCTCCACCTGTGGTGATTCATTCCACCTGTGCAAGCTGCACTCCCCTTTGGGCGAGCACGTCCCGCACACAACGCTGCAATTCGACGAATGGCATCTTGCTATTGCAATCATGTATTTGTACCCGATGGCAGTGTAACATTGGTTGATATGTTCATTCGGCTATGGTCCCATTGTTTCACATACTATCTTTGCAGTCGCGAACAGACTTGTGAAGGGTCAGTGGAACGTAGTACTCGAGTAACGGTGGACCCTCATGCAACACTGTACCGAGCTTCACCGACGGGCGGGGCGTTCCATTTGTGAGTGAAGGCAGTTGCCGTTTTCACACACAGCCGCACTAGATGGATTAATTTGTGATTTCAAGCGGCCACAGTTGCCTTTTCGACGTGATGTTGCAAATGAGGAATTCGAAGGGCGGCGCTTTCGGTTTTCAGCTAGCGGCGAGGAGATGCCCACAGGTCTGACTGCAAATATAACGTTCTATTGTTCAATGTCCTTGGGACAGGGGCCATGGCGAGGATGCAATGATTGATATGAATAGTTTGGGATGCGCAATAGCGACGTGGGCGATGAGGCCGGACGTTCCCAAATACATGTTACTTCACAACACTGGAATTACGGGCTGGGGCACAGTGGATTTTGCAGGCTGCATAACGCACAGACTCAATGGAAATTTCACATGTTATGTGAGTATGGAGACAGGCGTTTTCATTACGGGATGAGGGAATGATGTATGGATGCATGGACAGATGATTTGATACAGAGTTTGCCATGTACAGGGCTTCTTGGAATCTATCCGCCTCCCCTGCGCTATGTGATGCAGGGCTGCCATAGTGGGACCATCGTCTATCTGGCCTTGTTGAGCCCTCCCTGTCTCGACGCGCCTTCAGACACTTGTGTCTATGCACGTTACCAATCCCATCAGATGGATTCTGTTTTAACAGACGCATGCACAGGTACACTCGTTTGTGATAGTGTTTTCACCTCGATATAGATAGTTATGATTCGCAAGTGGTTTTTGGGTGGTGATGATCCTTTGGAGTGGGCTAGCATGCATATGGCTGTGGATTTGGTGTGATCATTGAAGTGAGTGATTCAAATGTAGTTCTGATGGCCATACTATTCTTTTTCATTTCATTTGGTTGACAGGTATCTCCTCCCCTTTTGCCACTGCCATCTGTATGCCACTCCTGCAGATGGATTTTACTCCCGACACCTGCTGCTTCGTGTTAATCAGTGGAGCAGCATTACGATCTTATGGGACGATCGCCAATGGGCCACATGCCCTTACGCAGTACTAGTGGCTAGGAGCAACATTTCGGCCTTTCAGCTGGACTAGTGCCTCCCTATTGGGACGGCCCTGCGGTTCTAGGCGCTTCCATGTTGCCTTTTTGTACGGGAATGTAGCCCCTGTGTACCATGAAGGAACAGGGCGTCACACAAGAAGTAGCTGGTCATTTATTGCGGATGCAGCCCACAATAATGAAATATATTTTGGAGTTCATGGCCTAATGGCTGTATGGGCTTGGAGAATTTGTTGTGCATTAAATTTCTATTCTGATATGAACCGTGTAGCGTTCTTCTTTGCAAGTGATGTGGCATATTACTATTTGGGGAGCGATGTATTGTGAGGAGATCTGCATTGGGTTCCAGCTTCGGGGTATAGTTGCGTGGTACTGTGCTGGGCGCGTTTGCCTACGAAGCCCAGTGAGGTCAGGGATGAGGGCTGCCATTATGACTGTTTTGATGATGTCATGCTCAGGGGCGGGGGATTAGCTTTTGTGTAACAGATGCCGGTCAGCCAGTTGGATAGGTGGAATGATGTGATTATCGGAATATTGCTGGTCACAGGTGCCTGTGTTTGCGTGCGTTTCTTGGTGGGAGACTGAGGTCATGTCTATTTGTATGGCTTCTGTATTCGTGCCATCTGTGCCCTGCAGCTCCCATTGGGCCCTCTTGAGATTCATTTGTTCGTTGGCAGGCATGGATGACTAGTACATTTCACTGGTTGCATTGTGTGACTTCATTGCACCTACGGGGGGTTGTACAATGTGGCCAGGGAGTGGTGTACAAGCACTCAGTAGGGCCGTTTACGGTTGGTTCGCGATGCCGTACTTCTCACCATGGCGGAATGGTACTTTCCGCCGTGCTTGATGGCGTTAGGTGCATGTCCGCTAGGGTCGGAATTCGCGTACCGTTGCGCCATGGTGCTAATTACGGTTTGGCATGGCGCGCGCGCGCGTACTTGGTGCAGTTAGCGTTGGCGTTCACTACGGTGTCGCTAATGGCATCGTACTTTGCGGTGACGGGTCATAATCGCACCGAGCGCTATTCGATGGCGGTATTGCATTTCCGCCATCGTTTTTCGATTTCCGCCAGGGTCGTAATGAGGCCCACTGTCTTGTATGAAGGTATGGCTTTCTCAATGGGAACCTTGCTTCCAGAATTCTTCTTGGTATCAGGATTTTCACTGGTACTGCACGTGTTTCACACTCTGATCCCCAACATATAGGCAAGATGGGCGAGATGCTTGAGGTGGGGGCAATTGGCTCCTTCTCTACAAGTGAGATTGCTATCACACTAAGTGCAGGCAGCGGCACTTGTGGCTATGATAAGCATGCTTAATCTGACAGAAGGGCATGTGGGAAACATCTTCTCAGACTCCACTTATGTCACATCCACCATACATTCAGGTCTGGCTAAGTGGGTACAGAGGGGATTCAGAAGGAGTGATGGGTCCCCTGTGCAACTTGCCAAGTTACTAAATGAGCTAAATGATACATTAAAACTGCTGGTAGAGGTAACAATAATAGAGTGTGCAGGTCAATTATCTGTACAGTAGGTGCGGCAGCCCTCAGGACTTCATAGCTCAAGGCAATGACCTGGCCAAAAGAGCGGTGAAAGAGGCGGCCTATCTCCCTGAAATGGACTACTAAGTTATACCAGGTCCGGAGGCGAAGGTGCGGATGATGCTTGCAGGGGAGAAAAGGAACAAAACGCCAGAGAACAAGGAGCATTTCCACACAATACCTATGGTACATTTAATTGACCTGCAGAGCGATGCCCCCCAGGAAGAGAAGGATTTATGGGTACAGAGGGGGTGTTCACTGTCTCCCACAGATTTGGTATGGAGACAGAATAGCATGGGGAAATCAGTGATGCCTAGGAAACTGTTGGCTGTAGAATTGAAGCAGCTCCACTTCCCTCCCCATGTGTCTACAGAGCATGTTGCAGGGAAAATAAATGAGGGTTGGTTTTTCTACAGGCTCCAGGACCTTGTGGCAGAGTTCACAGAGAACTGCCTGGTGTGTCAAAAATGATTGGCTGGTCATACATTGAAAACAGTATGTGGAACAATACCGTGACCAGAAGGGCCCTTCGGGCACTTGCATATTGACTATGTTGATATGCAAGACAGGCCTGCTACAGGTATATGCTTAGTGTCATCTGTCCTTTTTCTCATTGGCTTGAGGCAGGACCCTGTGCTCATAATGACTGTGAGAGGTGTTTTCAAGATGGGGAGTATGCGATGAGGTAAGGTCAGACAATGTGCAACACTTTGCGAAGGACTTATTTAAGGATGTTACAACCCTCCTGGGGATAAAACAACACCATTGTACAGTGTACCGACCGCAAGCGAACGGCGTGGGGGACTAAATGGCCTGCTTAAAGAACACTTAGCAAAGCTAACAACGTTGTTGGGAAAGAAATGGCTTTATTGCCTCCCATTGGCACTTTTCGCACTACCCAACTCACCTTGCATGGATCACCACTTGACATCACATGAAATTGTTACTGGCAGGAGAATGCATGCGCCCTCCTTCCCTGCATGTACAATTTTGGATGCTAACACAACAGCAGAGGTTCTGGGGGAAGAATTCAATGCATATTTGACTGAGCTCACCAAATCATTGAACTGCGTGTCTCACCAGGTCCAGCGATTTACCACCGGATTGGAAACAAGTGCACACAACGAAGACTGATTTCCACAAGCGGCACCCCTGTATCCTAGAGAAAGGCTCTTTATATGTATTTTTGTGCGGAAATGGCGTAAACCTAGATTTAACAGCCTCCATGAAGTAGTGTTTTTGACACCGACAGTCATAAAGGTCAAAGATAGAAGAGAAGAGCATGGATCCACGTGTCCGACGCTCTCAAAGACAACAGCTTCGCCCCCCACTCAGAAGAGAAAGAGAAGGGACCAACTTGATGGGGAGTATAATGCAGCTATCGCTAACATAGTTTTCTGCCAAAAGACTGTACACGAGGCCCGTAGAAAAGGAGAACCATGGGTATGCAGTGGGTGCGAAGAATGGAAGAAAACATAAAAAGATGTGCCATGGAAAGGGTAGGATTGTTATGCTTTTTTTCTGCTGTTTCTCTTTCGCTTGTGGTTTCTATTGCATAAAGAGTCTGGTGAAATGCTTAAAGAAAATGAAAAGAGTACACAAACCAAAACAAGTGTATTTATTCCAGACAGATTTCATGACACGATCAAAAGAGGACAGGGCACGGCATCCGGGAACATGTGGTATGAGGAGATGAAACGTGTGGGGTGAGAGAGGGCTAATGACACCTGCTATATGTGCTCTCTAATCCCACATGTGACGAGAACACCCAGGCTATTTCTGCCCCGAGTGGTAGCAAAAGGGGAAGAGGGATGCATAATGCACATGTTTCTATGTAAGACACAGCGATTGTTCCTGTGGAGAATGGTACCAGTTTATTGGATAGATGAGGGGGAAGAACTATACACAGACAATTACATCCAACTGGAGCACATGTCCAAAAGTTCAACCATCAAGCACCTAATACTGGAATTTGTAACAGTGGGGGCAAGGAGGGGAGAGCAGTTGGTCATGATCCATAACAGAATATATTGTAAAAATCCAACAGGACACAATGTCCGATTGTGCCACATCAGATCCCTGATTAGAATATGGGGTTCAGTGTTTCCCGATGGAAAATGGGAAAGAGGGTTGGTGCAGTGTTGCGGGGAAGGTTTGGTGGGATTTGGGTAAGATGTGGAGAGAAAGATAAATGAGAGCTGCGAGCAGTATGGGACAGCTATATACATGTTTTAACTTGGATAGATGAGAGATATCAACCAGTCCACATAAAGCCTCTTACAGGATTCTCTTTGTGTTTCATGGCCACAGGGTTGACCGTACTGGGGGTGAATACTGTCTGTGAGAGAACAATGAGTATCCTGGCACTGTAGAGTAGGACAGCAATGCTGATGGACAGCTGGTGGGCCTGCGGATCCAAAGCATATGCCCAGCTGCCACCGGGCTGGGTAGGGGGGTTCTCTCTAGTGACACTCCACAGAACTGCAATGGTCATGTCTCAAGCAGACTTATTACCCTTCAATGACCACTCTGCCTTGCATCAAAGGATGGTGGTGAAAGCACAAAAGGCACCAGAAAGAGAGGAGAACAACATGAGCAGAAGGAAAAGGAATAGTAACTACCTATCAGAAGAATCCTCACAAAGTCTAAATGCTATTCCACATCATTTTAAATTATTCATAAAAGCATCCATCTTTTTCGCCTCGCTACTATTCCGTTGGGTGCAAGAAGCCACTAATGCAAGTGAATGCAAATCACACGATTCAAACTGCTGCAGCTAGCAAATGCAACTGAAAAGGGGTTGAATGCAGTGAGAGAAGACCTTTGTGCCCAACGCCTGGTAGCACTCCAAAACAGATTTGTTTTGGACATGTTGACAGCAATGGAAGGTGGCGTCTGCCACAAGATAGGGAGCAGCTGCTGCACTGCCATACCCACCAACAATGCCGTCAATGGGACGCTGACTGAGGCCATTGGCGAAATTCATACCCTTCATGAGAAGATGACCAAAGAACACACATTACCACAATGGACAGTTGGCTGGACACACTATTTGCATGGGTGCCTGAGTGGGCGGCTGCAATGTTTAAGGTAACTGCCCCCATGCTGATCATGATGCCCATCGCCTTTTGTGCTGGACAGTTGATTCTAAAAAACAGTATTTCTTTTTTTGTGTGGATGTTTTAGTTTGTTGTCAAACTTTTCCATCATTGTGAATTGGATAAGTTGTGGTGAGAAAGTATGAAGAGAAAAGAAAAAAAAAAAAGAAGAACAGTCTTGTGCTGTGATTCAGGCATTTCTTCTGTTGAGTTGAAGGATGCTGGAGACGAAAAAGGGAAATTGTGTATATATATTTGTGTTTTTTTCCACTGAGGGTGGCAGCCCATCTTTCTTCTGTATTCATTTGTTGCGATGCGAAGTAGGTACTAAATTGCTTGCGTTGAGGTGCGAGGGTCTGACATTCCATAACCAGGTGGAATATGGTTTCCGGTGTTGTTTCAGCTTTGCAGAAGCGGCAATAGTTTTGTGATCTGACAATCTGTCTTGTTGCGGCAAGATGAGAATTTGTTGGTAAAATGTTCAAACGAATTCTTAGAAATATTGATCTAATGGTTTGGTCTGGGAATGATAGAAAATACTGTGGTGGTTCATGTATTTTTCTGTTGTCTTTGTTACATTGAAGAGTCTGTTTGTAGCTGCTTTTCACATTGATGGTTTTGATCCAATCGTTCGGTAAAAGTTTGGTTTTGGCATGTTGGGGGCACATGGTTAAGAGTTCTTCAGATATTTCTTCCTTTTCCATTTCTTTAATAATAGATGTTTTCCATTTTTCTAGCACCGTGTTGTAAAAGGTGTTTGGTTGGATTTTCAGAATTTGAATTGCAGGAGTTTTCTCGTCAGATAGTAGTTTTCGATAGATGTCTAATCTTTTCCAGGATACAATGGATTCAATAGATTGAGTTGCTAGTTCATAACGTATTCTCGGCATTGGGTACAAGTGCGGGAGGTGGAGAATCTTACGCCAAAAGGTTGACTCAAATTTCATCCAGTTTACTTTTTCAGTATTCATCATTGCTTCTGTTCCGTATGTTATTATCGGAATGTAATAGGCGATGATTGGTCTGAATGAACATTTTCCATATTTCCTGTGGAGTATGCATTCTTGTTGTGCCAGTGTTTGTGCCTGTTGTTCCACTTTATCCAGCCATTGTTCTTCAGTCCTGTATTGGTTGATTAGTATGCCAAGGTATTTGAAGGTTGTCACATTTTCTAATCGGATTCCACTGATGTTAAATTGTGGTTGGTGTATTGTTTTTGATTGTGGTTTGGTTAGAGTCATAGGGCCTCATTACACGGACGGCGGTGGGCCAAGGTGCTTTTAGCACCTTGGTCCATGCCGGTAAAATACCGGCACCGCCTTGGTGGAAAGGGGAATTACCGCCCTATTCCAAGGTTGGTGGGGCGGTAATTCCCCCTTCCCCTATTGCCCTTCCCCATTCCCATTTTTGCCCCATAGGGCATAATGGGAATGGGGAAGGTGCTAATTACGGCACCGCAAATTGCGGTACCGTAATTAGCTCCCTGATCCCTTTGCGGGTTGGTTTTTAACGCCTGCAAAAAGCAGGCGTTAAATTCTCCAACCCGTAAAGGGACCTCGTAGTAAGGCGGTAAGGGTTTACCGGTACCGGTAAACCCTTACCGCCTACCGTGTAATGAGGCCCATAGCCTTTGTTTTTGAGCTGTTGATTGTTAACTCGTTGTTGTTCATGTAGTTAGTGATGTCAAGGCAGCTTGTAATCCAGATGCGGTTTTATCGAGCAAGGTGATGTCATCGGCGTATGCCATAACAGACACAGGAGTTGAATTTATTTTCGGCGGGTTAGTTTGGTTGCTCATCAGATGCTGTTCAATGTCTGATGTAAACAGATTGTAGAGGGTTGCTGCTAGAGGGCACCCTTGCTTTAGGCCGTTTGATGTGGTTATCGGTTTAGTGGTCATACCTTGTTTTGTTAGTCTCACTTTTATTGAAGTTTCTGAGTAGAGTAGAATAATTGGTTCCAGGATGTTCGGGGGCAGTTCCATGTTTTGAGTTTTACCCATAACTTCTGCCCTGATATGGCGTCAAAGGCCATCTTCAGGTCGATGAATGCAGCGTATATGGTGGTCTTGTTGTTGATGGCTTCATGTTTGATGAGATGGAGTAGTAGTAGGTTGATATTGGTTCCAACATTGGGAGTAAAGCCTGTTTGTCATGTTGAGATCCGGCCATTTTGTGTGGCCCAAGAAGTTAGTTGCCTCAGAAGTATTGTTGCAAAGAGTTTTCCAAGTGGGTCCAATAGGGCAATTGGCCGGAAATTCTGTGGTTGGTCTCGGGGTCCTTGTTTGTGAATGGGGACAATTGTGGCTGATCTCCAAGAAGTTGGAATTTGGTTCACTGTGTTTATGATGTCTATTACCTGGCACATGAAGTTTGCCCATGCCGGAGGATCTTGCTTCAATACGGCGTTTGAGAGTCCGTCGGGACCAGGTGCTCTTGATGTACTTAGGTTTTTGATCATGCATATCAGGTCATCATAGATGACGCTTACTGTCCACTTTGCTTTGTTATTGGTTGTTTCTTCTTCGAGGTGGGAAGGTCGGGCTGCATAAATGTTTGAAAGATGTGTAATCCACGTTTGTTGGGTACGTTAGCCGTTAGCTTGTGCTGTTTTGGGGAATTGTCGTTCAGGAGATTCCAAAGCTCTCTTGTGTTGTTTGAGTTATATGTCTTCATTATGGTTTCTGCATCTGTTTGCAGCAGAATTTTTTGTTGAGATTTTTTCCAGTTGTTATATGATTGTTTCAGTTTCGAAATCTGCAAGATGTTTTCTGCTGTTTTTGTTTTCTTCAGCTGTCTTAACGATTTCGCCAGGGCTTTTTTCTTTTTGGCTATTTCCTGGTTGTATATGTGGAGGTGGGGTTTTTGTGATCGTTTTTTGACCGTTTGTTGGAAGGGTATCAGAATCCACTCATAGGGGGTCATTACAACCCAGGCGCTAATTGCGCCAACTTTACCACCATGGTGTAAACTATGTTTACACCATGGTGGATGGCGGATTTACCGCCCCATTCCAAGGTGAGTGGGGCGGTAAATCCCCATTTCCCATTTTCCCTTCCCCATTCCCATTTTTGCCCCATAGGACATAATGGGAGTGGGGAAGGCGCTAATTACGCCACCGTAAATTACGGTGGCGTAATTAGCATCATGGCAGGTTAGCGCCATGGATTTTAACGGCTGCTAAAAGCAGCCGTTAAAATCGGAATAGGCGTTAAGGGTTAACGACGGCGTTAACCCTTAACGCCTGGGTCGTAATGAGGCCCATAGTTCAGTTTTTTGAGATCTGTCTTGTTTGAGGCGAGAAGTTTCGTCGGTAGAGAGGCTATCGCTGCTTGTGGGATGCGGAGCCTTGAAGTTGTTCCATCAAGTTCTACTGGACATGCTGTCTGGGTTGTATCTTGTTTGGTGATGAGATGTGAGTACACTGTTAATTTATTGTTGTCTCTTTTGTCAGAGACTATCGTTTGGGCTGACTTAACCGATTCATGCAGGGTTTGTGAGAGGAATATATAATCGATGATTGCTGATGAGGATCCTCTGGCCCATGTTGGCACGTATGAAGTGGAGTTGTTCCTTGCATGGTGAAGGAGGAGGAGATCTCGGGTGAATATTTTATTTATCCATCTTGTTGCTTTTGGTGAAAGTTGATCGTAGGTTCGGGGAGTACCATTCTGTGTGAATAAGTTAATGTTGAGATCCCCGCAGAGTATTATTTCTAGGTGGTAATGAGTTCCCGCTAGTTTGTCGATTGTGATAAATACACTGTCAATGAATGCTTCGGTTGTTATTGCTGCGGGATTCCAGTACAGGTTTAGTATAGCAATTCTTGTTTCATCAGTTTTTTGGGTCTGAGTGTTCTCCATCATCGTTATTATTGTTAATTGGATCCAGGCATTGATGTTTTCGTTGATCAGTACTTTCCATTGAGGGTTTATTTTGATTAGAGTGAGTAGGCCTGATGCTGGTCTTCCTTGTTTTTTGACTATAGCAGGGTTGAGAAAGGTGAGAAATCCATCGCACGCTGGCGTTTCTCTGATCCAAGTCTTTTGCAGGCATATGATTTGATAATTTTCTAGATCAGTTGAGGAATGGGTAAACAAATGCAAGTTTCCTCTAGTATTCCATGAAACTGTAATTGCTGCAGGAAAAGAATGTGTTATATAATGTCTGCTACTACTGGGTGAAAAGATGACGAGAGGGAAACCCAACATCCTGGAATGAATGATGGTGAAGAAGTAATACAGGTGGTCTTTGGAGTGCCTCCACCAAGTGCAAAGTAGTATGATGCTTTGTGGGTAACATGCTCCATAGATGGGTGGGACTGCCTTAGAGGGATATGAAGAAGAAGGAGGCGACATGGACAGGGTAACAAGGTTATGGATGCCCAAAACAGCAAGAAAAGAAATGGTGGGCAAAAGAGTGTCGATCGGTAGATTGATCGAAGGGGGAAATGCAGTGAAGGTGATGGTTCAGCACTGCCAAGGGGGTGTACCTACCAGTTGCAGGAATGATGAGAGCAGGACAGGGCACTTATGGGTGGGACAGGATATCATTGACAGCTGTCTCATGGGTCTGCCATGGGAGTAAACTGTGACTGTGGCTAATCTCACCCCACTTTAAGTCAGGAAAAATGCCTCGGATAAAATGTCCACAGGAGCAAGTAACTTCCTTTTTCTTTGTGAATCTGGGTGTTCCAGCTGTGTTTGTAGGTACGCCGCCCATTTGCATAGCCCAATCATTGTCACTCTTGCAGACACACCGACTTGGCATATGTTAAGTAGGTGTTTAATAAAGTGCACTTCCATCATGCCCATAAAGTTGCAAATCCTCAGGTACGCATGTTGCACAATGGTGTTGCAATTTACAAACCAGCATATGCACTGCAATTAGTTGGCCTACTTTTTTCATTTGCGTATCGAGCTGAATTTGAACAGCATATTCACCTGGGGTAAAAACAGATGTGGTGTTTCATGTGCATTGTATTTACCAAGGAAAAAGCAAAGTCTACGTAAATTGCAAGGCAGGGACTCAAACCTGTGACTTGCATGTTACTCAGATATGAGCAACAGGTGAATTAGCCCACTGGGCCTTCTTACGAGCATGGCAGTGTTTCCCCATTAAAAGTACATCAGTGTTTCTTGTGGATATACCACCCTATTCGGCTACCATTTACGCCCCTTATTTTGGTGATAAATTCATCCAAATACTGGTGGCTGTTTGGCATTGTTAATACACATGCACGCTCAAGCCCACCGAGATATCTGCGCGATCATGGGCCACTGCCCGGGCTCTTTCATTTTTTCACACACAAGTCCAATCTTCTTCAAAGATCTAACATTTGCGCTCTGCTCATCTTTATTGCATGATTCCCGTCTTTTGCATGCGAAAATTGGAGGCCCTCTCATTACAATTCTCGCACAATTCAAACATTTCAATTTGCATCATGCATTAAGGATTCAGGGAGAAGTGAAACAGAGATTACTTAACTCCCCCTGATTCGGTTCCACTCCAATTCCTTCATTTGTCACACTGAAGACTTCTGCTTTAATCCTGCGTATTCCCTTCTTTCTAGCGTAGCACGCAGAATGCAGCACGCGCTGCACGTGATCACAAAAGCTTCTGCTTCTCGTGCAACAAAGCCTGTGTAAAAAGGCAAATGTACAATAGAAAAGAGTGAATGTGTGCTATAGACTGGCCTATTGATATTGCGGATTCAGGGGCAGAGGTTAGACAGAAAAATTAGGGCGTGGGTGGTTCTGAGATTTTCCAACAAGCAATGCTGTGCGCGTGACAAAAAGGATTCCCGCTGCGAGTACGAAACCGGAAATGGACGAATAGCTGTATCCAACCAGGAATGCTGTGGCTTCATATCACCCATTGTAATAGCCTATGTTTGCAGGGTGTTTATATGATTTAAAGAGGGGCACCTCAGGCAGTACTGCCTATCATGTTGGGTAGGATACAGCTTCTGGTCCATTTCCGGTTTCGTACTCGCCGGGGAATACTTTTTGTCGCGCGCACAGCATTGCTTGTTGGGAAAATCACTGAACCACCCATGCCCTAATGTTCCTGTCGAACCTCTGCTGCAGTGAAACCACAATATCAGCTGTTGAGGGAAGGTTTTGGGAAGAGAGATCACTTAGCTCAGTTGAGAAAGAGGACGTTTGGTAAGACTTTTTCTCTACCTCGTGTTTCCATTTCCAACAGAAATACAGCCAAACTCATGTACCGTTATAGCATGTGGTAAACATGTGGTAACAGGAAGGGTCTGCATGTTTTAGAGTCATGTGATCCCTGGAGCTAATCCCCATTATGGCGCCCCAATGGACTCCATCAGGGAAATGTGGTATTAATGCAAGAAGTAGTACAGTATGGGTAATACAAGCTGCTGGTAATGCTGTAATGTGAGGAGGTAATTACCTATATGCAAAAGCAGTCACATTTTTAAATATGGGTTACAAAACCAATAATAATGTGGAGCACTAGCACATGCGGCATTCAGAAATATGAAGCACTACTGTTACTACACTTCTCGAAATGAGGACCCTAGTCTCCTGAGTCCAAAGTCCAGTTGCCTGATCTAAATACCAAACTCCCAGGCGTTCACCGCCAGGACAATGCTCCTCAAGTCAGTTACAGCCGATGGATGTTTATAGTGCCCAACAGACTTCTTTTTCTTTGGGTTGCCTTGCCTGATCTCCGAGGTGATCTTTGACTTTGTTTTTATCTTGTTTTTGCCTTGGTCTTGTGTCACCTTTTGGTGGGTCAGAGGACCGCTGAACTGATATTGTACCGCTGCTATTCTTTCTGGGGGTGTCTCTCCACTGCTTTAATGGGAAACACATGTCATTCCCCCTCTTGCCCTGGCATTCCTGTTTTTCCTTGACCTTGCAGCTGCTGCCAGGATCTGGGGTAAAGCCCCCATCTGGCTGAAGTCTTAGTCATGGAAATGTAGCGACCTGCTCGCTGTACACTCCTAAAACCCTGTTTGCTTCTCTCCTCTTGGGGGTAAAATACCGGCCTACCTCCTCCTCTCTTGAGGATAGAGTTCTGCACTTGCTTCTCAGGTTTGTGTTGCTTCGGTGGCCTAGCCTCCTCTAGTTCCCAGTGTGGCCCTCTTGGCTCGGTCAACTTATAATCTGCCTTACTACTTCTGCTCCTGCCTCTCTTTCTCTCACTATCTAGTCCTTTTGGCTTGGCCAACTGAAGTTCTGCTCGATTGCCTCTCCTGGTTGTCTTTCTCTCACTTTCTGGCCATTTTGTCTGAGCAAACTCAGGTTCTGGTCTCGCACTGCTTCTCAGAGGTTCTGTGCTACTGTCTGGAGCTCTGGCTTTGGCCAACTCAGGTTCTGCACTTCTGAATCACCTTCTCTCCCTTTCCTGCCTGCACTACCTCTCTCTTGCTGGAACGCCATCCAAACACCCACCAGAACACCTTCAAACTGGAGAGGTTAATGTCTCCCTTTAGACATGCACTGATTAGTTATTTGGGGTAGCAGACGTGATTAATTGGGGGTCTGTTTCCCTCCTGACTTGCTGAGTTGTGATTGCCTTTGCCCCCTAGTTCCAACTTCTTCATACGCGCGTTTGCCCCGCTCCACCCTATTCCCAGGTCGGGTTTGTTCTCTAATCCTTTGGCTCAAGTCCCATCCACTGACATGTTGAGGCCCTGGCATGTTGAGGCCAGGTATCCTGCCAAGTTCATGGGGAGTTTCAACACTTGGTGTTCTCTGTCCTGCTACCTAAAAGGTGTATTTCATCCTGAGTGGGGTCACCTAGCTGGCTCTTAGCTGACCCCTGATGGCTCCACCATTGTGACCTCGTCACACACCCAAATGCTTGTCGAACAATCTCCAAAGTAAATTTCACTCCTCAATTTCGAACCAAGTGTTGTCTTTGACTGCTGCCTGAAGAAATGACTCAGTGGCACAGAAGCTGGAAACTCTCACTTTTGGTAGGGCATAGACTCACTGACATGGCAGAGAGAATGTGCATCAAGAACCAACTTTATGATGTGTCAACAGAGGACTGAGAAGATGACCCCTTAATTTCTTCAACCATCATTTATACCATTGTCCAAGCGTTGGTAATATATAAATTGAAAGGCGGAAGAACACTTGTCCATGGCCTTTCTGCGTCGTCTTTTTGTCACTTAAATACATGTTTCACACCCTGGATACGCTGTTTTTGGGTTTCAGGATATCTGACAGAATAACCTCTGTCTTGTTCGAACTGCACCGTCATCCACCCTCAAGCAACCCTCATGCCTCACAGATACGATGATGATCTTGAGTGGATTCTACGCCACTCACAGCATGTTCCTTATGCCTGGTTATTCCCAAATTTCCAACAGTTTATTATTCCACTCCCCATTCATATGTGTTTTTTCCATCCCTATGATCTTTCTATAAAGCTTGAAATAGAACCAGTTAATCCATGCTTTCAGTACTTCATTATTTTGCTCTCTTTACCACGAGTCCTTTTTTGGTGGGCATTTCAGGCTTTATGCATTTTATGTATATGTACTCAGTTTTTTTACTTCTTTTTACTCTGTTCATTATCATGGTTTTATGAATATTTACAGTGCCTCCTGGTCACCTTCTGGTTGTTAATATGCGCCATATCAAATTTGATAACTAAAGATATTAATGTGTGAAAGATTTCAATGCTATGTGCAAACAGGGGGTGAGCCCAAAAATGCACAGTTCTTATTAGCACCCAGCAATGGGTGCCCAACCAGTTAAGCTACTCGAAATGGAAGCTTTATTGACTTGTGAAAGTCTGCATTTCGAGCAACCTCATGGCTATGTGACCCTCGCTGGTACTTCTTAACCACCTGCTCCCAGCCAACTACAAAACCCAATAGCATCCGTGAGGGAAAACATGAGTGCAAATGTAGGGCTGTTTTTTTTTTAAAATCGCAAATCTACCTGCTGCCGTGTGTGTTCCTCTGTCAGCAGACCCATTGACGGGTAGTCCTTTTTCAATGTTCTATGAGGCTTCACAATGAACACTGAAAATGGACCATTTCAATCCGTGAGAGAATGCCACACAGTTTAAGATAGCGTCGTTTAACAGCAACAGTAGCCCTGTTGGGCTTGTTGGTGTAACAACCCTTAAATTAGGCGGTGGGGTGTTACTAGCAGAGTTGGCCTGCCAGCTGGGCTCTTAATCCCTAGCTAAATCAACTGTAGTGTGGAGGGTATAAAGGAAGAACTACTGGATTTTAACTCAACATCTCCTTCCCCCTAATCAGAAAAGAGTGTGTCAACCTGCTCCAGTCTCGTGTAGGAGGAGATGAAACATCTTAACCCGCCAACTCCAAGTGGCACTACATAATGCTTTCATTTACTGAACCCTATAATTTAGGCTGCAGCACAATCACATACAGCAAGGAACCATGCCCAACATGCTGGGTGCCTATTCCGACTCTGCTCCTGACACAGTAACTGCAACTTTCGGAGACCAGTTGGAAATCTGTAAGCATATTGTGCCCCAAACAACAAATGTTTCCATTCCAACCTAAACTCTTTCATTGCCAGTAATTCACTCTCTACAGCAGAATCCTTGTTCTCACATGGAGTAAGAGCACAGGGCAAATAAAACATATAGGATGTCCTGCCTGGTAATCGTCCTGATGCCGAAAACAGCTCTGATAACCATCTCTGTCTCAACCAGAAATACCATAGGAGTATCTGCATGGCACCAGAGGCCGGGAAATCAATACATGAATTGAAAGGCCTGCCCAGCTTGCTCACCTCAATCAAATCGTTTAGTCATGAGTCTCCTACGTTAACGGATGAACAATCTAAAAGTGGAATTCTGAATTGATCTGGAAATCTGCAAAACGCACTGGGCTTCCTTACCAGGCACTGGGAGTGGCCTATCCCGATCATCCTATGTCATCTTAGGGCAGCCCTCAACCCTCTTCCTCTCAAACACACACTTTTCTGGTTTTGCAGATAAAGGGCCTCATTATGACCCAGGCGGTAAGGGAATACCGGTAGCAGTAAGGGCACTGGTCCGGTAATCCCTTACCGCCCAATTACGAGATCCCTTTGTGGGTCCCTACCATAACGGCTGGTTTCACCAGCCGTTAAGGAAGGGACCCGCAAAGGGACCTTGAAGGTAATTACGGTACCGCAATTTGCGGTACCGTAATTACCGCCTTCCCCATTCCCATTGAGCCCTATGGGGCAAAAATGGGAAAGGGGAAGGGCCAATGGTGAATGGGGAATTACCGCCCCTCCAACCTTGGAATGGAGCGGTAATTCCGCCATTCACCATGGCGGATTCCGGCGTCAACCATGGCGCTAATGGCGCCATTGGTTAACGCCTGGGTCGTAATGACCCCTAAAGATTTCTTATAAAACCATTATAAAACCTGTCCTACATGGCCACGGAGATTGTGTAAAATATTGCAATATTTTTAGGTGCACACCTAATATTGACTCTCTTGAATCCCTCTACTAGTCAATACCAATCCAATTACATTTCTGGTGCATCTAGATCTGACATATTGGCTTATTTAGATCAGTAAATAATAAAGTTAATAAAAAGAAGCCCCATAGTTATCTATGGGATCCCTGAATGCACTCTCTTCGGGAAAAGCTCCTTCAGATCAATTCCATCCAAGTTCATACTATCAGTCAAACTGAATTTATTGCAATCGAAACATAGATAATATTCCATAGACTCAACGGTTCAATAATCAAAGAAATATTTTTCTAAACAAATGTCTAAAATAAATGTTCAAATCAATCGTTTTATTTTGAAAGTCTTCAACATTTTCTCTAAAAAAAATATACAAGTTGCAACCCGTAAAATCAAGTAGACAAAAGCAATCGATTTATTATCTAAAAATGATGACAGTGTTGTGAAATCAGCAGACAAAGGAGGGAACATCGTACTCATGCAAAAATCAGACTACATTGCAGAAGGCAAAAAACAGCTTAGAGACATCAAATGTTACTCTGTGCTACAAAATAATCCTATCAAAACCCCACAAGCCAAATGGCATCAGATAGTAAGACATTGGGAAGAAATTGGCTTACTAACAGAAGAAGAAACAAACTACTTGGACATAGACAAACCAGTTATGCCCATTATCTACTTTCTTCCCAAAATACATAAAAAATACAAGACCTTTCCACCCTGTAGACCCATCATAAATGGGATAGGCTCTTTAACGGAAAGAATTTCTCAGTACATAGATCTACATTTGCAGCCTTTAACAATAGGACTAGCTTCATATCTACGTGATACCAAACATGTAGTACAGGAAATGGAATGCATTCCTTGGGAGACAGATTATCTATTTGTGACTCTTGATGTGGTGTCATTATACACCAGTATCCAACATACCAAGGGACTAGAAACAACAGAATTCTTCTTAAAAACAAGATCTATTTCATTCGTTAATCAAAATAACATGATCTTAGAGATGTTGAATTTTGTCCTGTCAAACAACATTTTCTTGTTCAACCAGACTATTTACAGACAAGAACAGGGGACGGCCATGGGTGCCAAATTTGCCCCCACATATGCGAATTTATTCATGGGTCATTTCGAACTGAATCATGCTTGGCAACACCAAGCATTTAGTGAAAACAAAATTGTGTATTGGGGCCGCTACATCGATGATGTACTTGTGATATGGAACGGGAACAAATTGAGTCTCAATAAATACATTGTCTACCTCAATGAAAACAAGTACAACATCAAATTTACAGAAAGAATTAGCCCCAAAGAAATAGAATTTCTTGACCTACAACTATACACAGATGGGGAAAAGATACTCACGGACCTATATATCAAACCAACAGCAGTCAACAACAAGCTACATGGACAGAGCAATCATGCGAAACATACCATAAGGAATATTCCATACGGAGAGATACTCAGATTCAAAAGAAATTGTACCTCAACCATTAAGTATCAAAAACATCTAATTGAGTTAAAAGAAAATTTCTTACAAAGAGGATATAATGAAGATTTCTTGAATCATGCCATAAAGAAAGCAGAAAAAATATCAAGAACTAGTCTCTTAATGGAAAAACAAAAATTGGGGAATAAAAATAAGAAAACGCGTTTCATTACAACATACAGTAGCGAAACCAACAGTGTGAAAAAAATACTGAACAGACATTGGAATATCTTACAAATAGATGACACACTTACAGGCCGATTCATGGAATAAATGTGCGCCGAAAATCCCGGCGCAGAGGGGCCAATGCGTGCGCTGCGCCGAAAATCAGCGCAAAGCGCAGGGAAACCAGCGCACGTCGATTCATGGAAGTCCCTGCGCAAGAAAAGCAGAGGACGTGCGCGGAAAAAACGCGCGGCGCAGGCCGGCGCACAGGTCAACCAACGTCGTGCGCCACGGCCACTGCGCCATCACTCCGAGCGCAGCGCACAGCTCTAAAGTAGGCGGAACACAGGGCGGGACACTCGGAATGGGGAATAAAATGGGGCACAACACTCGGAATGGGGAAGAATGTGGGCGGCACGGGGAAAGTTCAGGAGGCAAGTGCGCGGAACGCCCACACGCTCGCATACAACACGTATTCATGGAATAGAATAGGGCAAAAAAGCGCACGCTCAAAGCAGCGCACAGGCACAAACAGGCACAAACACGACCGCCACAAGAAAGCAGGCGGTAGCGTGTCTGCGCCTGCAAGAAATGTGCGCTAAAAGGCGCGCCAACAAATAGCACCTATATACAGACATGACCAATGTACAATACTGTTGCCCTCCTGGACAAATGACGTACAAAGGGGTACCCACAAACACAGACACGCGCAGAGAGAAAAAATAAACGTGTGCGTGCATACCGGGGTGCGCGTTAAGTTCCACACGCGATATGGGCTGGGCGGGTACGTGGATTGCAGGGGTGCGCGGGAAGTTCCACACGCGATATGGCAGGGAACGTGGATTCGAGGGGTGCGCGGGAAGTTGCACACGCGAAATGGGCGGGTACGTGGATTACAGGGGCGCGCGGGAAGTCCCACACGCGATATGGCAGGGAACGTGGATTCGAGGGGTGCGCGGGAAGTTGCACACGCGATATGGCAGGGAACGTGGATTCGAGGGGTGCGCGGGAAGTTGCACACGCGAAATGGCCGGGTACGTGGATTTCAGGGGCGCGCGGGAAGTCCCACACGCGATATGGCAGGGAACGTGGATTCGAGGGGTGCGCGGGAAGTTGCACACGCGAAATGGCCGGGTACGTGGATTGCAGGAGTGCGCGGGAAGTTGCACACGCGATATGGCCGGGTACGTGGATTGCAGGGGTGCGCGGGAAGTTCCACACGCGATATGGCCGGGTACGTGGATTTCTGGGGCGCGCGGGAAGTTCCACACGCGATATGGCAGGGAACGTGGATTCGAGGGGTGCGCGGGAAGTTGCACACGCGAAATGGCCGGGTACGTGGTTTTCAGGGGCGCGCGGGAAGTTCCACACGCGATATGGCCGGGTACGTGGATTTCTGGGGCGCGCGGGAAGTTCCACACGCGATATGGCAGGGAACGTGGATTCGAGGGGTGCGCGGGAAGTTGCACACGCGAAATGGCCGGGTACGTGGTTTTCAGGGGCGCGCGGGAAGTTCCACACGCGATATGGCCGGGTACGTGGATTGCAGGAGTGCGCTGGAAGTTGCACACGCGAAATGGCCGGGTACGTGGATTCGAGGGGTGCGCGGGAAGTTGCACACGCGAAATGGCCGGGTACGTGGTTTTCAGGGGCGCGCGGGAAGTTCCACACGCGATATGGCCGGGTACGTGGATTTCTGGGGCGCGCGGGAAGTTCCACACGCGATATGGCAGGGAACGTGGATTCGAGGGGTGCGCGGGAAGTTGCACACGCGAAATGGCCGGGTACGTGGTTTTCAGGGGCGCGCGGGAAGTTCCACACGCGATATGGCCGGGTACGTGGATTGCAGGAGTACGCTGGAAGTTGCACACGCGAAATGGCCGGGTACGTGGATTTCTGGGGCGCGCGGGAAGTTCCACACGCGATATGGCAGGGAACGTGGATTTGAGGGGTGAGCGGGAAGTTGCACACGCGAAATGGCCGGGTACGTGGTTTTCAGGGGCGCGCGGGAAGTTCCACACGCGATATGGCCGGGTACGTGGATTTCTGGGGCGCGCGGGAAGTTCCACACGCGATATGGCAGGGAACGTGGATTCGAGGGGTGCGCGGGAAGTTGCACACGCGAAATGGCCGGGTACGTGGTTTTCAGGGGCGCGCGGGAAGTTCCACACGCGATATGGCAGGGAACGTGGATTTGAGGGGTGAGCGGGAAGTTGCACACGCGATTTGGCTGTGAGCTCCCAGGCATTACCTGTACACCCTCCACGGCCCCTGCAGGCAGCACACACCACAGGGAACTACCCTGCACACCTGCTCATGTCTCCCACCACCCCCACCCCCAGCACTGTGGGCAACCTGCCAGCAGGCCCCCACCCATGGCCAACCCATGTCTCCCACCACCCCCACCCCCAGCACTGTGGGGAACCTGCCAGCAGGCCCCCACCCATGGCCAACCCATGTCTCCCACCACCCCCACCCCCAGCACTGTGGGGAACCTGCCAGCAGGCCCCCACCCATGGCCAACCCATGTCTCCCACCACCCCCACCCCCAGCACTGTGGGCAACCAGCCAGCAGGCCCCCACCCATGGCCAACCCATGTCTCCCACCACCCCAGCACTGTGGGGAACCTGCCAGCAGGCCCCCACCCATGGCCAACCCATGTCTCCCACCACCCCCACCCCCAGCACTGTGGGGAACCTGCCAGCAGGCCCCCACCCATGGCCAACCCATGTCTCCCACCACCCCCACCCCCAGCACTGTGGGGAACCTGCCAGCAGGCCCCCACCCATGGCCAACCCATGTCTCCCACCACCCCCACCCCCAGCACTGTGGGCAACCAGCCAGCAGGCTCCCACCCATGGCCAACCCATGTCTCCCACCACCCCCAGCACTGTGGGCAACCTGCCAGCAGGCCCCCACCCATGGCCAACCCATGTCTCCCACCACCCCCACCCCCAGCACTGTGGGGAACCTGCCAGCAGGCCCCCACCCATGGCCAACCCATGTCTCCCACCACCCCCACCCCCAGCACTGTGGGCAACCTGCCAGCAGGCCCCCACCCATGGCCAACCCATGTCTCCCACCACCCCCACCCCCAGCACTGTGGGCAACCAGCCAGCAGGCCCCCACCCATGGCCAACCCATGTCTCCCACCACCCCCAGCACTGTGGGGAACCTGCCAGCAGGCCCCCACCCATGGCCAACCCATGTCTCCCACCACCCCCACCCCCAGCACTGTGGGGAACCTGCCAGCAGGCCCCCACCCATGGCCAACCCATGTCTCCCACCACCCCCACCCCCAGCACTGTGGGCAACCTGCCAGCAGGCCCCCACCCATGGCCAACCCATGTCTCCCACCACCCCCAACCCCCCATCCACCTGGGGCACCCTCCACCAGGCCCCCACCCATGTCCCCCTGGCCCCTGGTCCTGACGATACACAATAATGGCAGTAATGACCAGCATACCCAGCACAAACACCCAGGCAAGGATTGCATGCACCCACATAGTGAATGCAATCACATGACACAACCCCAAAGGCAAGTAAGCAAAAGAACACATGTCCGCCACACACACACACACAATGGGTGCAAGTCAATGTCAAAACCCATATCATGGCATGTAAGAAACCAAAGAAAAAATGACACAAGTGTAGGATAATATCAAAATGTATTAAAAAATAAAAATAAAGTAAACTCTGACAACTATCTGGTAAAGCAAATAAAAGGTCCATGTCCGGGAACAAAAATGAGAAACCAAAAAACAAAGGATAGAAAAATGAATAGATTTTGTCCAAAGTAAACACATGTAGAATTAAATGAAAGATAAACCATTACGACATGGTGTGACCAATATGAAAGTTAAAAAATTTATCTCACAAAAAATAACTATATTTACAGGATTGTTCAAGGGTCCATGAGCCCAACACCACAAATTAAACCTAATACTAACTATTTAAAAAAATATGTACAAAGAAGTGGCCATTGTCCAAGCGGTCCAAAAAAAAAAAATTAAATAAAGGAAACCTAGCACTAACTAACTAAAAAACTATATACAAAGGCAGCGGGCTAGTCCTGCGGCTCACTTGGTGATGCTGGCCAGGGCATCCTCGAACTCCACGTCAATGTCCTGGAGGCGGGACTCAGTCCTGGCCCCGAGGTCTCGCAGGGACAACCCCATGTGCTCTCCAAATTCCCTGCGAGCCTCCTCGAGGCACTCAGCCCGCCTCAATGCCTGATGCATGGAGATCTCCGCCCTGGCCATGGCGAGCCGCTCCTCTTCCGCCCGCTGCCGCTCCGCACCTATCCGCTGGCCAAACTCCTCCCACACGGAACACACCGCCATGCCAGGGTTGCCCTGCCCTCCGGCCGATGCCTGCCCCTCCGATCTTGATGGCCCTGAGCCATGATGCCTCCCACGTCGAGCCCGCTGCTGCCTGCGACGCCACTGCCTCTGCCAGCACGACGGCATCCAGGCTGATGGTAACCACCGACGCCGTCGTGCACGTGCCCTGCCCGATGATGCCGGCACATCTTCCATCTGCTGGGGTCCACTTGCTGTGTCGTCCACCCCTGCTGGACCTCCGACTCCCAACTGTGGCAGGGATGGGATCCCCACCGAGCTGGCTGCATTGGTCGGGGCAGGTCCACAGGGGGCCATGGTGGCATCTTGGCCGGAAGACGGCAAGGAGAACGACTGGTGGATAGCCTGCACAGAGGAGGAGAGGGCCGTCAGATTGGCCAACACATGCAGGAACCCCCCGAACATGGCCGATCCCAATTGGGCCACGTCGGCACGGTGCACTTCGTGATGACGTGCGTGCTCCTCCCGGGAAGCACGCACGGCATCACGAATCACAGCCGTGCGCATCGCGACCCCAATCAGGACCTGCTCCACGCGGCCAGGGGTTCCCACGGCCGCAGGTGGAGGGGAGTCAGTTGACATGGACATCCCCTCTACCTGCGGACGGGCCTGGGACGGGGCATCCCTGCTGGTGCATGGTGGTGCACTCACAGGGTCAGGGACAGCGACATGCACAGGCCCCTCCACGGTGACCTGTGCTGCCTCCTGCCCCTGGCCCTGGACTGCACCACTTGCACCAGCAGGGATGCTCCCACCAGGGCCCATGTGTGCACCAGTGTCGGCCTCCTCCTCCTCTGTGCAAACCACCAACCTGGATGGCTCCTCACCGTCTCCCGCCGTAGCAGGCCCCTGTGGGGGCTCACCCACCCCTTCCGCTGCAGCCGTGGGGGCATCCCCGCCGCCTTGCTCCACAGCGCCGTCTCCGCCCTCTTCTTCACTAGCCGCTGCGTAGAGGGAGACAAAGAACACAAGCATCAGGCTACTGTACAATGGTCCCCTAGACAGGAAGCAATAGCAGATGAGCACCCCTGTCAAAGTACACTTCCATCATGTCCCTCCACAACACATGGGTCAGTCCAGGCAAAACACACACAGTAACAGGCATGGTGCATGCCATGCACATTTCCATGCATGTCCAATTGACTCTTGAAACATTCAATGAAATGTAACTCACATGCATCATGGCTCATGCATATCACATGCACACACTACACCTCAGTCACATCCATCTGGCCACAATCACACCAAACACAGGCAAAACAAGGGTAAGGTGGGTGCGTCACTGAATCTGTGCATTGTCACACACATGAGTCATGCATCCATGGCATGCACAAGTCACAGACATGCAGGTCAGGCACACAGACATGGCTACCATATATGTACCTGGCATCAGCACCCATCCTCACCCCCATCCATGTCCAGGTACAGAGACTGGCATGCTCTCATGTCCCAAATCTGCATAGTGCTCCCCATGCCGCATTTCTACACATGCAACAACCATGTGGGTCACACATCACTGGTCGCACATGCATTACCATGATGTCCCAGCACACATACATGCATACATGGCACATGGCACACATACAGGCAAGTATCATAGAACCAGCACACCGCAACATGCCCTGTCTCACACAGTGATGCTTGGACACTTACCGCTCAACTCCAGACGGGTCTCCCTCTCAAGGATCTGGGCGTGGAGCGCTGGGCGTACGCGTTCCAGGACCCTCTTCTGGATGGAACTCATGTGGCCCCGGCCCCCCTCCACGAGGCGCCGGGCCTTCACAAGGGTCCTGGACCTCAAGTCCTCCCAGCGCTTCTTGATCTTCAAGACGTTGCGGGTTGCCACCCCCTCCGCGTTGATGGCAACCACACAGTCGGCCCAGATCCTCTCCCGTCCTTCCTTGCTGGCGCGGGACGATCCAAAGAGGGCATCATACTGCCCCAGGACATGCTCCACCAGGACACCAACTTCGGTGGCAGTGAAGCTGGTGCCCCTCTGCCCCTCTGGCCTGGGGTTGCCACTGGTGCCAGATGTAGAAGTGCCCGACATGGCAACCCCAGAGGCAGGTGTGGGTGGGCAACTGGGTCCTGGGGCTGGGCTGTGGAGCGATGTAACCCCAGTTGGGAGTCTTCAGTTCCAGCAGGGGTGGACACAGCAACTGGACCCCTGCAGATGGCTGATGTGCAGGCACCAAATGGCAGGGCACGGTGGCAGCAGGCAGGCAGGCAGGCAGGCAGCAGCAGATAGCACGTGGGAGGCTGCTCAGGGCACTTGGGGGGCAGTAACTCGGCCTTCGGGGCAGGAGCGTGGTGTTCCGTGTGTTTTCGGGTGGCCAGCTTGATACGGAGTGATTTGGCACGTGAAATTCCTGCACGTCAGCGTGAAATCCGAGGAAAGGCCCTTAGCGCGTAAGTGCGTCAGCACGCATACGCGATTCTATTGGACCAGAGTCCCTCATCGCGTAAGCGCGTCTGACGTGATCCGCACGGGCGTTCCCCACTCAGCACGTGAAGACGGAGCACACGTGGAAATCCTGCACGTCAGAGTGTCATCGCGTGTAATTGGCCAAAAGTGCGCGTACACGCCATTGGCCTATGTACGTGTATTTCATCGCGTGTAATTGCCCAAAAGTGCGCTTACACGCCATTGGCCTATGTACGTGTATTTCAGGGGCGCGCGGCCACTTACACAGGCAAGTACGTCAGCGCACCTGTATGCCAGCAGCGTGGGAATTTCCACACGCGATTGGAGTGGGAACCCGATTCCAGGGGTGCGAGGCTCACACGCTGCCTACTACACGCGCAAGGCATTAATTTGCGCACTTTTCAATAAACAAGCCAGATGCCAGGATGAACATACCGTTCCTAGCAGCAGTGGCAGTGGGCTACCAAAGGAGGATGAGGAGGAGAGTCAGGGCCCGAATATTCACACCCAGAACCAGCCTATTCGGGATGCCTGATGACCAGGTGTATGGGAGGTACAGGTTTCCAGCACACATCATACTGGACCTGGTCAGTGAGTGGGAGGATGACCTCACATCACCCACCCTGTGCTCCCAAGCACTCAGCCCCCTGCAGAAGGTCCTGAATGTACTGCACTTCTTGGCCACTGGATCCTTTCAGCGGACAAGTGCCATAGTGGGTGGTGTGTCACAGGCCACGCAGTCACGCTGCCTACACCAGGTCTTGAACATCATCACTGCACGGCCTTCAGTCCGCAGGCACATATATCTCCCCAGGACTCATGCAGAAAGGCGGACGTGCATCCAGGAATTCTATGGTGTGGCTCAATTCCCCAAAGTGCTTGGTGCAATTGACTGCACACATGTGGCTCTACGTCCACCCAGGGCAACAGAGCACATCTATAGAAACCGCAAGCACTGGCATTCCATCAACGTCCAAGTTGTATGCAATGCCAAGGGAATCATCACATCAGTATATGCCAACTATCCAGGGTCCACCCACGACAGCTTCATCTACAGAATGTCTACCCTATGCCGGGACCTAGAGGCTGGCCAGCATGGAGATACATGGCTGCTTGGTGAGCATGAATGCCACTCCACATGCATGCATGTCAGATACTGGGTCATGACACAACACCACTAATGATACCCATCACCACCTCCGCAGGGGACAGTGCCTACCCTATCAGCCCCCACATGATGACCCCAATCCGGAACCCCACCACGCCACCCCAGGTAAGGTACAACACAGCCCACATTGCTACACGGGGCATAGTGGAGCGCACATTCGGAGTGCTCAAGTCACGCTTTCGCTCCCTTGACCGTTCTGGCGGGCAGCTGTTATATGCTCCCCGAATAGTGTGCAGGATCATAGTGGCAGCATGTGTCCTGCACAACGTTGCAACACGCCGGGGCCTGCCCGTGGACATGGTGGTGCCCCCACATCCACAACCACATGCACGCCCGCTGCGCATGGGAGGGGAAAGGGCACGGGGGGAGGCAGCCCGTACGCAACTGGTGGCCAACTTCTTCACCTAGGAATCACAGTGCTGGCTAGTGCACACTGCTCTGGCACATACCATCTGACAATCAATGATGACTCTACCTGACAATGTCTGAAAATTACTTGACAATGAACTGTCAGATACACATCAGCCTGAGATTGTTAACATGGAAGTGTCAATATGTGTGCACCCCTAGCTACACATACACCAGCTATGCATCACAACGCAAAGACACAACTCCATCAATCTAAAATGCATTGCCACAGGCGATTCACTACATGACAACATTGCCATGTCACCCACTCCCTTCACAGTCCCGCCACTGAGGACACCATGTCATGGTATGTGACAGCAAACAAACTGGCCATCACAACATGACACCAGTGTCACAAATAGCAGTGCCCCAAATGGAACATAGCCGCACTTGAGCAGCTAACCGCCCTGGAGCCACTACTACACACCTGTGTAAGAGTAATTTCTATCAAATTACACACCAACCCACCCTGAAGCCCACCCAAACAAGACACATTGCATGTAATCAATGGTAGTCTCATTACCTGATTCAGCTGGTATGTCCTCACCGTCCAGATGTCCAGTGATGGCGCCATGCAAAAGTGTCAGTGCACATCTACCGACATGTAGTGTGACTCCAGAGAGTATGCCCTTGTGAAGATCTGTGTGAAATACCTGCAAAACATGAGCAACATATGTAAGTAGAGGCACATATCATACCATCATGCATAGTTAGGTGCAACAACAATGAACACTATGAATGTCTACACAGTATTGACTATGGACTGGCCAACAGCTCATGGGAGTCCAATGTCACCGTGTAATTTGCTGTCACTTGGGCACACCCTTTGCAAGCCCATGGAAAGGGAAGCAGGAGGGGTGTGGATGTCTGCTACCCAAGCATCGAAACCAAACTCAGGACAAGCCTGCATGTGCCCAGCCACAATACAGTGTATGCCCAGGTACCCACACAAGGCAACACTCTTGCAAAATAAAAATGAAAAAGAGAAAAAATGGCCATGAAAGGGCCGGCGGGGGGGGGGGGGCCACCTATGAGGTCCGAGGACAGGATGCACCCCACAATCCACCTGTGTGGATCATGGGAAAGGAAAACACCCCATAGGCTCGTGGCCCACACGGCTACTCTGTTGTGGGAGATGAGTCGCTATGGCTCTGCCCAGACCCTGCAGCTGACTCTGGAGGTGGGGGAGCTGCCTCAGAAGATGGTGTGACAATGGGAGGCAGCCCACGCAAAGCACGAGTTTGCTCCTCCATGGCTGCAAGCAGGCGGGTCTGGTAGTTCTGGTTCTGGGTTATAATCATGCGGAGGTCCCCATGCAGTAACTCCCGGGATGACCTGACCTCCGCACGAGTTGCCTGCATCTCGGCCGAGAGCGTCCGTGTCAGACGCTCCAGCTGCTCCTCTGTCCTTCTATGGGATGAAGCCTCAAGCTCTAACAGGGTCGACCTGAGGTGACGGAGTTCTTCCCTCAGGGCTTCCCTGTGGCGCTGGGACTCCATGGAAAGTGATTCCCCCAGAGTCGCCAGTGCCGCCCGCCTGTCCATGTTGGACGCCAACATATCCTCCCTGTGTGCCTGGCAGATGGACTCTGTAGCCTGCTCCAGTCGCTCCATCAGCCTTTCTGGGGGGACAATGGAAGTGGCCACCCTATCCATGGCCTGTGCAATCATCTCGGATGATGCTGCCTGTTGGGTGGCCATACCGTAGATGGATTGCTCCCATACGGTATTGCCAGGTGGCATACGGCCACCACGTTGACGGGCACCACACCTGCCTGGGGCAAGGCGGACTGCGCCTTGCTGTGCCGGCAAGGCCTCAGGCTGCAGGACTGCATTCCCTCTCTGATCTGCAGCCCCAGGAACAGGATCAGAGATTGGGTGGTGTGGCCCTGCATCCGTAACCACCGGAGGCTGATCTGCCGACACTGACATCCCCATTGAGGCCAATGGCCTGGCTGCAGGTGGGTCGGACAGAGGAGATTCTCTCCCAAGAACACTCACCTGCGACTGCACATAGGTGTCATCCTCCGAGTCTACACCTGAATACTGCTCGGGGGAGGAACCCCCAGAGACACCCCTCAACAGCACGGCCTGCAGCACTTGTGGGTTTTCACCCACAAACACACCACGTCCCTCACTTGTGGTAGGTCGGCCCGGGTTGCCCTCCTGGGACGGCTCCACCACCACATCCCCAGCATCAACAAGTGCTTCGTCCCCTGCAAAGACATGAAAGAGAAAAATGGAAACAGGCATTAGCACCATGGCATGCAACAAGGGCTGATGAACAACATAGGCAGTAGTCCTACGACACATGTCCTACATGACTGGGAGTCCTCCTATGCATTCACCATCACTGGGTCTGTAGGGGAGGCTCAGGGCATACTATGTACTGATTGGAGAGCAACGCCTGCTCACCTTGATGCCTAGCACTGCCATCACACATTGGGCGGTGATTGCCATGTCAAAGGCACATGCCATCACACACATGGCATGTGACATAGCCACCAAGTGAAGAGGGAGAGGAGGGCTACTTTTTTGGATTTCAACCACTCTGGTCCTGACATTGCATCGTCACATCAATTAGTATACATGTTGTACATGGATCTGCTAGTCCAAATTGGCAACGATGCACAGTGCCTTGTCTACATCAACATAATGCAGTAAACATTGTGATTCCACCTCCCCAACACCTGTAACGGAATAATTTTGCATTCGTGAAGCACCGGTCAAGTAATGTTTGTAGGTGCAGCGGAGCACTGAGGGGTGGTGGGGCAGAAGGGGATGCCAGTCAACAATACTACTGGTGCTGGTGTCATTCATGTCACGCAAGTGCAGGGGTGGGTGGCACAATGAAGTGCAAGGGGGAGTGGCGGCTGGAAGTGCTGTACAAGGTAAGTAGGACTTGACGTCAAGGGCAGATGGTGTTAGGCGCAGACAAGTGCTGGGGGGGTGGCCTATAGGGGTACAGAGACAATCATGCTGTGCTGTGGGCTCGGAGGGGACAGGGGAGGTACACACTGCCTCTGGCTCGGCAAGGTCCTTTCAGATTTCTATGTGTCCTGCAGAGTTGTCACATGCCGCAGATATGTGCCCTTGGATTGGGGATCTCATCTTGGTGAGAAGGGTGAGGCGCTATTGCCTTTGGAGCATGTGGCAGGCCAGTTTGCCAGAGGATGGCCATGATGCAGGACATTCCCTCTCTGCCACCCGGCACCTGTGGTTTGGGTTCCCAAGATCCGAGTCATGCCAGGACTCTGCATTGGCATGGGGCTTCAGACAGGTGGTCATGACCGTGGCTAAGACATCCAGTGTACCTGACATGGAGTGGAGCATGGAGTGGGCCCTGTCAGGATGGGAGTGAGCCTAAGGGGGAGCTGGATGGGGGGGACATTTTGGCAGCATGAGCCTCGACTGACACACACTTCATGGGTCGGAATACCAAGAAGGTGTGTGACAGTGGTGAGGGTGGCTTTGCCTGTGGGGTGTTGAGGGTGAGCTGGGAGGAGAGGAGAATGTGATCACTCCAGGAGAGAGGAGTGCAGAGATGGACGGAGAGGGGAAAGTCAGATGAGATCAGAGCATCAAGAGTGTGCCCTGCAGAATGAGTAGGGACAGACGGGAGTCTAGAGGGTGAGAGGGAGTTGCTGAGGTCACAGAAAGGTCACGTGGGGGCGTCAACAGGCATGCAGGTGGATGCGTACCGCACCAAGGATGAGGAATTCTGTGTCTGGGGACATGAGTGAGGAGGAGAGGTGAGGACACTCAGAAAGGAAGTAGTACATTTGACCAGTTTTCCCAGACACAGTACGCACTGTTTGAGAATGTCAAGGTGTGGTGGACAGAAACCTCACACAAGCCATTCCAGAGTGGAGTAGGTCTAAGTAGGTGTGACAGTGGCAGGAATACCCTCAGGGAAGCCAAGGGCACACCCCCCCTGCACAGTAGTGGCGGGCCAAGGAGAGGGTCAAGGATGCAGACAGAGCTGGCCGTCAGACATGTTTCCATGAGACCAAGGATGTCAAGGTGCATAACCTCATGTAAGTGACAGTTATCGGAGGAATGCCTGATGCAGCCGCAGTGAAAGGAGTGTAATTGTGGAGGAGGTTGACAGCCTTGTAGGACTTACGGGGAGTGCTAGAGATCAGAGGTGCCGCATGTGTAGGAGTTGGAGTGGGAGGCGGAGAAGGTTCATGGGAGGGTGCAGGGAGGCAGTGCAGGATTGATGAGGAGAGAGGAGGGGGGACAGCAGGAGAGGTAAGGAAGTTGATGAGATGTGGGTAGCATTTCTCAAGGAGATTGAGGTTGGCCTAAGGGCCTTGGACTGAGACGCTCCCATTACCATGCACATCAATAGTGGTATCTGAGGATTGGAAGGAGGCCAGGAGTACACCCCAACGGGTCCCACCTATGATGGTGGAAGAGGAGCAAGGAGAGAGGACAGGGACCATGTGAAGGGTCTATGGGACAGGCAAAGGCATGTATGAGCAGATGTCAGTGAGAGTTAGCTTAGAGTAGGCTCAGATGCACTGGTCAGCAATAGGGTGGGTCGCATTGGAGGGCAGGCTGCCCTCATTTGACTTTTGGCAAGCAGGTGTCGTGCGTAGGGCACGATGGTCTGAACTGTAGAAGTCATGGAAGATAGACCATGAAGAGCAGCATGGAGTGTGAGGGAATGGGGCTCGAAACCAGACGGTACCAAAGGACCCAGGAAGGAGGTGGATGTCAAGGCTACATCCACAGTATGACTGCATGTTGGTAGGCATTTATATACAGAGGACGCATTAGCATGTGGTATCATTGCATGTCAGGCATGTGAAGATGAAACTTGAATGGCTGGGGGAAAGGAGAGGAATGGTATGTAAGACATCAGATGAATAGACAGGGGAGTATGAGCAACAATGTAGTGACAAAATTACTGATCAAGGGCAACTTCCATGGTGTTGGCCCATATGTGCACTGTTGCCAGTAGGGATAGTGCTGTGGCCAGATGGTGTTGCACTGAACATACTGGATGAGGCATATGGGTGCCACTATCAACTCTGCCACACACCCCCTTGACAGGCACCCAACATGAATGCTTCACACACACACCATGCACATGGATAATACACACATGCATGTGCACTCACCGGATGATGCCTCGTAATCAGGGAGGTCTCCCACACCTTGGAGTTGTCCCTCGGTGACGTAGGATCCAGCTACGGACTCGTGTGGTGTGAGTTCTATTTCCTGTGCTGGGGACCCACCTCCAGTCACCAAGGTTGCGGCATGACTTGAGGCCAGCTTATCCTTTGCCCTGCGCTTAAGGTCATTCCAGCGCTTCTGGCAATCACTAGCTGTGCGCCTCACTACTCCAAGGGCACTTATTCTGTCAGCAATGGTCTGCCAGTGTGCCTGGCGTCTGGCATGTGTGGTCTTGGACCCTGCAACGATGACCATTTCCCTATCATGATCTGACACATACTGAACAAGTGCATTAAGTTCGGCGTCTGTGAAGCTTGGCTTCCTTGATGGGCCGGACTGTGCAGCCGTGTCTGGGGCATCAGCCTGTGCCGGACGTGCACTCTTCCTCTTGCGCTTGGAAGGGGGTGGGGATCCAGAGTGTCCTACGCCGCTGTGGACACTAGGGGCAGGAGCCGTGGTGGACTCTGTACTGGGTGTGTGTGATTGCCCACTCAGCATGGGAGTAGGTGCAGGCATTGGGGGTAGTGGGATGGGGTCAGGCCTGATCTGAGGTGCATGAACTAGGACCGACACAGTCTTGGCAGGGTGTATGAGAGGTGGGGTGGATTGAGCCACACCCTGGCTACGGGGGCCAGCAGATGACCTATCTGGCATAGATGCGCGTGCCCTGATGACACCAATGTGCACCGGTGCACGTGCAGTGGACCTGCTGACCTGGATGTCAGCGATGGAATCACCCTCGGACAGGTCTGGTGCCACAATGGCCTGGTCCGACATGGGCTGATCAGGGTTGGTATCAGCCACATGACTCTCAACTGGGGGGGGGGGGGGGCATGGGTGTCCCTGACTGTTCCTCCAGACTGGGGGGAACAGGGGCGCCCTGCAAGTCACAACCACGTCCCCTGTTGGATCCTCCACGGCCACCACGTGTGGCTCGGCCACCTTTGCCACCCTTACGGCTTGCACGCCTCCCAACCATGGCACTGATGGTATTGTGCGTATGGGAGTGGGTGTGCACAATTGTCCTGGGCAATTGGGTGTCAAAGGGGTTGGGTACCAGATGGTATTCGTACCCTAGTGCAGTGGCAAGGCTATATGACACCCCTGGGGAAAGATGACGGGTCACGCAACGCACAGGCACCCCAAAAAAGTTAAGGAACGTGCACAATACCCCTCCTAGACCACGTGTGCTGATGGAAAACCCTGCACTACGCTGTGGCATCCAGTAACACAATGAACGTATGCGTGTCACACGCGGCCTAGATTGACCTCTGAAGGGGTAGGCTACACACGGGGCAAGCACAGATGTTAGATACGTGCGTGACTCACCGTCTGCCAGGTAAAAGAGCGTGAAAAAATAGCACTTTTGGTTGGCAACACCCCCGCCAAAAGAAGAGGTGTACGCTGTCTGAGGAGACAGGACAACTGTAGAAGGGGACACTGTTTGAGGGAACAGGCCCAGGAAAACCAGTACAAGAGGAAAAAGAGAAAAGAGCTGTCAGAGGTAACAGGGAGTACGAACTGGAAACGCCGTGAAGTAAATCGCGTGTGAAACGACAAGAAGTACCGAATTCACCCACTCGCTCTCCACGAAAAGCACGTACAAGGAAATTGTGTTCAACACTACCTTTTATACAGGCCCACACGTACATCGTCACTTACGGCGTGTACGTGCTTGGCCCATTTTCACCAATCACACGCTTTGGCACTCCTGCGTGTAGGTATCTTTTCACCAATCACACGCTTTGTCACTCCTGCATGTGGATCCTTTTTCACCAATCACGCGCTTCGACACTCCTGCGTGTAGCTCACTTTTCACCAATCACAGGCTTTGTCACTCCTGCATGTGGATCCTTTTTCACCAATCACGCGCTTCGACACTCCTGCGTGTCGCTCACTTTTCACCAATCACACGCTTTGACACTGCACGTGCAGGTAACTATTGACGCACATATGCTGGTGACGGGTTTTCGCGCGATGAGTGTGGGGTTTTCAGGTGCAAAATCACTCCCTATCAGGCTGTCCACGCGTTCTAACACGAAAGACCACGCTCCTGGCCAGGAGGCCGAATTTAAGTCCCCAAGAACCCTGAGCACGCTCCCACCTGCCATCGGCTGCTGCCTGACTGCCTGCTGGCCACGTGCCCCACAGTGCTGGTGGGTGGGGGTGGTGGGAGACATGGGTGGGGGCCTGGTGGAGGGTGCCCCTGGTGGATGGGGGTGCAGGGGGACATGATCAGGTGTGCAGGGTAGTCCACTGTTTTGTGGGCTGCCTGCAGGGGCCGGGGAGGGTGTACAGGGTACACCTGTGGGGGCCCACCCAGCCTATTCGCATGTGATAATTCCCACGCACCCCTGTGATACACGTACCCTGGCCAATCGCGTGTTGAACTTCCCGCTACCCCTGTAATACACGCACCCTGGCTGTTCGCGTGTGATGATTCCCGCGTACCCCTGTAATACACGTTCCCTGGCCTATCGCGTGTTCTACTTCACGCGTCCCCCTGTAATACACGTTCCCTGGCCCATCGCGTGTTGAACTTCCCGCTACCCCTGTAATACACGCACCCTGGCTGTTCGCGTGTGATGATTCCCGCGTACCCCTGTGATGCACGTTCCCTGGCCTATCGCGTGTTCTACTTCACGCGTCCCCCTGTAATACACGTTCCCTGGCCCATCGCGTGTTGAACTTCCCGCTACCCCTGTAATACACGCACCCTGGCTGTTCGCGTGTGATGATTCCCGCGTACCCCTGTAATACACGTTCCCTGGCCTATCGCGTGTTCTACTTCACGCGTCCCCCTGTAATACACGTTCCCTGGCCCATCGCGTGTTGAACTTCCCGCTACCCCTGTAATACACGCACCCTGGCTGTTCGCGTGTGATGATTCCCGCGTACCCCTGTGATGCACGTTCCCTGGCCTATCGCGTGTTCTACTTCACGCGTCCCCCTGTAATACACGTTCCCTGGCCCATCGCGTGTTGAACTTCCCGCTACCCCTGTAATACACGCACCCTGGCTGTTCGCGTGTGATGATTCCCGCGTACCCCTGTGATTCACGTTCCCTGCCTAGTCGCGTGTAGTACTTCCCGCGTACTCCTGATTTGGAGATTGCCCGCTTTGCTTTCCTTGTTTGCCTGCCCTGTGAAGTGGTCCGGGGTTAGCGCAGCCCTTAGCGATGATTTAGCGCTTTTGATGGCTTTTCCGTGCGCGAGGGCGTTCTTGGGGGCGTTACTGGCGCTGCTGCAGGCTCGCTGCGATTCTCTGCGCCACGGCTGTTTTGGGAGCTTGAAATCCATGAATACGCTGTGCGCGGAAATCTGTTTTAGCGCACGTGCCTGGCGCAGACTATCGCAGGCGCACGCTGTGCGCCAGCCGCGTGCGCTACTTGTGCGCTGGATTCTATGAATTACCCTGTTAGTACCTTTATTGAAGAAAAACCCACAATAGTATTCAGAAAAGCACCAACTTTAAAGCCAAAATTGAGTCCCAGTCACCTAAAGAAACCAGTGAAAAATAACATTAGTGGCTTCTTGAAAGTGCCGGCACCAACGGTATCCTATAAATGCAGCAAGTGCACTATTTGTTCTCAAATGCTCAATGGTATCAAACAATTCAAGCTACCAACTGGGAAAATGCAGGATATAAAATAATTAATCAATTGCAGAACCAAATACGTGATTTATGTTATACAATGCATCTGTGATAAAAAATACATTGGTTGCACAATAAGGGAACTGAAGATACGTATATTGGAACACTTAAGAGCAATCAAAAATAGAGATGTCAGGTACCCGATGGCTACTCACTTTACCAAAGAACACAAACAATCAGATATAAAGGACATCAAATTTTTTGGTATTGAAAGAATAGATCAACCAGAAAGAGGAGGAGATAGAGAACTTTTATTACAGAGAATGGAATCAAAATGGATCTGCAATATGGACACATGCCATACTGGACTCCACACGGAACCTGAGATGGCATATTGGCTCGAAGACCAAAACCTGCATGACAACACTACAACCTTTGAAATCCTTTCAATGCAAAAATAACCTTTTTCTTTCATTTTTTCCTTCTTTCAATATAAATATGTAACAGCAGTCATTTCTAAAATGTTTTTCCATGTATCCCATTCATATCTATTGTTGATATGCTACAATAATAATTTTCATTTCAGCAAATATTGCGATATTGAATAACCACACAAATCTGAAGAAATCATATGCCCGTTATGATCAAGTAAAAATGGAGGTATTTGAAATGTGCCCTTTCAAAATGGCCGTCACTCGCTATAGATGAGCCAGACGTCACCATGGCAACACCTGGGCAACATATTGTTTGGTGCCGAAATACGCAGAACTATAAAACTAACTAATGCTTATCTTTTCAAAATAGAGTTAGATGCACATTTTTACTGGTACACCTTAAAGCAGTGGTCTTCAAACTTTTTTGGCCTGGGCCCCCCCTGAGCAAAATCTGGGCAGGCCAGGCCCCCCCACAAAAGTATGTATAAATGGCTATGAACTATTTACCACCATCATCGCAACCTGCTCCCAGTATAGTCCCTGGGCTCCCCCACCTGCTCCCATCACAGTCGCTGGGCTCCCTCATCCCACTCCTACCCAGTCCCTGGGCTCTCCCAACCCCATCACAGACCCTGGGCTCTCCCCATCCTTCTCCCAACACTATCCCAGCGCTCCTGCCCATCCTGCTTCCACCATAGTCCCTGAGCTCCCCCAAACCCTTCTCAACACAGTCCGAGGGCCAGTGGGAGCTGGGCATACATATTTCCCACAAAAATGCCATAGCGACCGAGTGTGCGGTGAGGGAGCCTGAACCAATCAAGGAGAGGTTTGGGAAGCCTGTGAATTTTTTTTTAAATAATGCATTAAAATGTTGCAATTTAGAGCATACTTTAAAAGAAAATGGGTAAAAGGCCAAACATTTTGCAACTGGAACTGGGGGGCAAAGGGGGAAAGCATGGTATTTTTGACTGGACATCTATGAAAGATATCCAGTAAAAAAAATGCCATCCATGTCCCCTGGGCTCCACAGCGCCTCAGAAGGAGAGCTGATTTTGGCAGGCGGGTAGGGGGATTGAGCAACAAAGGCATTTTTAAAATGCCTATGTTTTAAAACCCTCCTTCCCTCCTGTACACCCCACTCTCCAAAATCAGCTCAACAGACCAAAATCAAATACACACACACACATTCAAACAGCAATCACTCTACCATTCATACAAGCACCCATCACCATACACTCACTCATAACACAAGCATACACGCATCCATACACATATTACCTTCTGCAGGGGCCTGCGCGTAGGTGCTGAAATGCTCCAGGTTGCTCTGTCCGTATGTGCGAGTAAGCGTAGGAGCTCCCCCTCGCATATACAGACATGCAGTGCCCCAGCCAGCATTTCTAATGAGCCATGCAAGGCTGGTGAAGCAAAACGCCCCCAGCCTTGCATGGCTCAGTGAGAATGTGTGCCTGGGGAACTGAACTGTCAAAGGGAAACAGCGTTTCCCTTTGACAGTACAGCGTGCCCAGGAGCACTCCCTCAGCTGGAAAAAGCAGCTGAGGGAGTGCTCAGTGTTTCACTGGGCTGGCTCCTCGGCTCCTGCATAATGGGTGAGGGGGCCACTGGGTGGATGCCGCCTTGTCCCTTATGGATGAGCCACCAGGCTCGGACTGGCCAGTGGGCCACTTTTCTGGCTAACGTGGGCCAGTTTGATGAGTTTCTTCACTATGCAGCTAATAGTTTCGACCATTGTTGCTGAATAAATATTCTTGAAATATCACAAATTGCTTACATTGTAACCAAAAGCACCCCCTTGGGTACTATTCAAACAGTCTGTGACTTAAGGAATTAATATCCATTTGCAACTGCGACCCACTTTTACATTGGTGCCTGAGACAGTTTTATGGTCCAGTCTGACCATGTGTGCCGGCCCTGCCCATTTGCACTATTTTTAAAAAAAAATACATATATATATTTTTTTTTTTTACACATTTCATGCTGGGCTCTCGCGCCCCCCTGGGATGCGGCTGCGCCCCCCTAGGGGGCGTGCCCCACAGTTTGAACACCTCTGCCTTAAAGTTTCTTACATATTGCATCAAGTACAGTTAAAGAAAACATATAGTCCGTGGAACGAACAATGGTTCCAAGATGTCCGCCGCATGTTTAGACGCGTATGACGTCATTGCGGCATGCTAACGCAATGACGTCATCTCGCGCCATGTTAAACGTATATAAACTGAAGGAATCGACATTGCCAGATTCATCCAGGATCGCGGATGAATCAAGGCAATCGTACCTTGATAAAAGACTTGCTCCAACAGAAAAATAAGGTAACACTTAAACTATAATTTTACCCTCTTCATTTTGGATCTAGAATTATTCATTTACTCTATTTCTCCACTAATGGATATTTCTCCATTAATGGCTAACTCAGCCAGGCTTATGCATAATTTGGTAAACTGTTTGCATAATTCCAATAAAGCTATTTTCATAGGCAGTTTTGTAAAAACAATGCCCAAGGTATACTATATGTGCATCGAAATTATGTCACCTCTATAGGCAGTTTTTTTAAAAACCGTCTGCAGAGAATAGAACACATATCTTAAATTTAAGGTTATTCCCCACAAACACAGGGAATAACATCTAGAACAGAATCAAGCAAAATAAACAAAAAAAGGTCTCTGCACCTATTTTTACAGATTTCAGAAGAATATACCTGTAAAAGTAAAATAAAAATACAATCATTAATACCAATCAAGATTAAGGAAACAAATATAAGGGTGAGTTGTCCTCTTCCATACAGATATGATATATGTGGTTTTCTTTCTTTTTTATGTTTTCGCCAATTGAAATAGAGAACACTTCTAATTATCTGTATAGGAAAAACATTGTGTTTTTTTCTGTCCGTTTAGAAATCTCTCCTGAAGAACCATAGCTAAAGCTATGGGGAAACACGTGTTGGGAGATAAAATGATACTATAAGGATGAAGTAAAAGACTTGAATGTATGGATCAAATACATGGAATAAAATAAATTACTGGAAAAATGTACTGTAATTCCTTTCTGGGGATCGCACCTTTCATGAGTACCAACTTTATTATTCACTAATCTGGTCTACATATTGTTTCAGCCACAATATAGGCACTCCAAGTGCAGACCCTGGAATCCTAAAACTTAAGCAAGGCACAAACGATTTACTTTGGAGAGGTAACAAAGCTGAAATTGGCTGAAAAATTGGACTTTCAAATAAAGTCCTTTTTGTGTTTTACTTTGTGCGGCAAACTAGGTTCGCCTTCTTTGTTCACCTCCTCTTGGCGCCTGGGTGTCTAGGTAGACTGAATGTGGGGAAGGGGTGTAGTCTCCCCCTGCACAGGGTATCTTAGGAAACCCAAGTCGCACTTTGCCATGATTGGCTGAGGTGGTTGTCCCGGCTGGACAACCCCCCTGCTGCGTGATTGACAGCCAGGCTGTGTGAATGGGGGTTTTGTGCATAAAAGGCAGGTCTCTTGGGCTAGAAGTCAGAGCCGCCACTGGAACTACAAGGAACCGAAGAGAAGCGGAGAGAACGACGGCTGCTGCAACTACCCCATCCCGGTGAAGCCCTGCTGCAGTCCTGAGCTATCTAACCTTCAACGACTAAGAGAAGATCCAGTCCGGAGACTTCTTCTCTTGAGCCTGGTGGGGCTAACTAGCTCATCTTCTTCGCCAGAGGTCTCCATCGTGGTCGAAATCGCTGCACACTGCTGTAGTGGTCCGGGTACCCACCTGCCGAGCCTCTCCTGTTTTTAAGGAGCGCACCTTTTATTCGTTGTCGCTGCTGCCAGCTTCATCCCTGTGTGGTGCAGACAGTAAAAATGGGACATAGATTAAAGGCAAAACACCTGATGTGTTTCCCCCTCCCCCCCTTTCTTATTGCTTTAGAACACACTATACGGAATTGTGGTTTTCCCCTGGGACAAAGGAAGAAGACTGATTCCAAAAGAAGTGCCACAAGTCATAAGCAAATGAAGATATAAAACAGAAATTCGCCAAAGTACTAAAGTAGGTTAGTATAAAGGGGTGCATGTGGGTGTATAGCACGATATTTTGGGTAATAGAATGATGACCAATTTATGGTGTGTAAACTGGCTCACTAGCGATTTATTTGTGAATAGGAACGCCTCCCAGTGATCCTAGTGATTTCCATCCGTTTGAGAGTCATGCAACTCCACTGTTAGAGGGCCTTGGAAATTGAATTTTAAAATCAGAAGGACCCCAAAAAGAAGACACACTAAAAGAAGTCAGCTAATTAAAGGTAAAAATATTGAGATATACCCTGTTATCCTATGTATTAACCTGGTTACTCACTATAGATTGGCGAGATACTCAGTGAGGTGTTAGAGATTTTCATCATAAGAGACAACAATGTGGCAAATTATAATGTTGTTAACCATTGTTGTGAGACATAAAAGTCGATAACTTGCTGAATTGTGTTTTAGACAAACCTAGATGCTACAAGGGGCAGGGAGTTGATGCCATGTTAGATGTAAAGAAGGTGATAATCTAAAAAATGATACCCGTCTGCTGATGATCGATACATAGCAGGTTGTGCATAATAAAAATGTCAACCGGGATATTATTTCGAATACTAAATTTCGTCTATCCCACACTTGCTTCCCACAGCTTTTCCATTGTGAAGGTCGGACCCTAAAGAAAAGCTTGATGGAATCCTATAGAAAGCGGTTTCCCACAGAAGATTAAGTCTATAAGAAGATTATTATGATTGTACATTTAATTGAATGTTGTTTAAATTTTTACCCCTGAAGAATTTCCTTGTGATTAGTGTGTAAGTGTGGAAGGAATGAAACATGTCGGGTATGGTTTGAATGTGATATGAAAGTAAGCATGGGTTTTATGAAGATGAAGTGAAAGGTTTTTACGGACTAAGCTGCTTGGCTCTATGATAGAGGTAAGCACCTTGAAGATCCAGGTTAAGAAATGAATTCTGTGAAATGTAAATGGTAAAAAGATACATGAGATTAAATGTACACAGCGATATTGTTTCGCAATGTTGTAGATTTTGTGATTTTGTACAACACTTGAACAACTTTCCATAAAAATGGAGCTGTGAAAAAAAGAAAAAAAGATAAAAAAGCTTTTTTACTTGTTGAAATATGAAAAATAAATAACTATTTTTGATAAAAATGTGGTGCAGTTTATGAGAATTCAATTGTGACTAATCTCATATAGTAGGGTTAAACTTTTCTATGGACTTGGGGAAGCAAGGGACCAAGTGAACATTGTGTATTGTTTAAAAGTTCTTGTTTTTTAGAGGGCTGTTCACTATTGGTCGTAGAAAATATTACCTCTAGTCGCTCTGAGTTGATTGTGTGCAGACCCCCTTCAGACATCCTCCTTCACACCGAAGCTCCAGGAATCAGGGGTCTGCGGGAAACCAACAGGAACAACTGCCAGGGCACCAGCTGCATGCACCATTGGAATAAGGTACTGTGTTCTGCTCGAGGAAATTGGGTGAATCCCTTTTCTTCATCTCCAAGGCTTGCCCTTGTCTTCCCTCCTTCTTATAACTTTTGCTTCCGAACATTGACAATATCAAAGTACTCTTGGCTGCGCTGAATCGTGAACTGTCTAACGGTGTGATCTTCGGCAACAGGTCTCCGGTGTCACTTAAACCTGGCTCCGGCCCTTTGACTTTTGAACTCCTGTTTCTGAGTGTTTCTCGATCCTGTCTGCCTAACCTAAATATTGCCTGTGATTTTTGCCTCCAACTCCCTCTGGGTATCTCAGGTGCTAGGTGTGTTTTTGCCCCGGTAGCATTTCATGTCACGGATACGCGTTTATTTAGCAGACCGAACTGTCAAAAATTGATTGCAACCGTATCTGCAGTATCGTGTTTTGTTCATAACACCGGTTCATTCAAACACAGGGTACTTACCTTGAGACATACTGTACAAAGTGAATTGGTTAGTTGTAGAATATTTAACGTATGGTTTTGTTTAAAGTTTAATAGAAGTGTTGTGTTTATAAGTGACGGTTTAAAAATAAATGTACTTATATTTTTCTACCTAAAACCTTGAGTCAGTGTTTGCTTGAGTCACAGTAATTGTGGTCCCTTTGTGTAATCTCTGCTACTGCTCATATACTCTTGCGATAAGCCTGGCTGCTCTACTACTGCTACCACTATAACTTAGTAGTACGGGCTTGTACCAAAGGTCAAACTTGTATTACCACCTGTGGTCTTAATTGTGTGTAGTGGTCCCTAAGGGCACTGCACAGGATTCTGCCTAACAGGAGTCATCAAGAGAAGCAATCACGGTATGCTGTTTCTGCCAAAGCGCTTTCAGCAACAAACTGTCTGACCCTTCGGGCATTTTAAAGGATGTGCAATGTTTCCTGCTGCAAATCACCAAGATCTTTTTCAGCAAACAACTCAAGAGCTGGTCAATCCAACATATGAGGAAATCATAGCAACAAGGCCTCATAGGTATCCGAAACCGGACCAGGAGCGGTGATCAAACGCAAAGTCAGGAAAAGCTGACTCCGTGAAATGGGGTGATGCCGCCATTGTCCCGAAAAAGAATTCTGGACGTATGTTCCTGGAAATGCAAATCATTTACATTAATGAAAAACCCCCAAACAAGCCAAGTGTGGGCTTCTCAGTGCAGAAGTCCATAAGAACATGTAGAAGCATGTGGAGAATGCAGGACGTTTAGGACATCTATCCCATGTAGATGAGGCAGTCTGCACTTCCACGTGAGTGGAAGGCCTTCTGAGCCTGTGAAGAGATGCAGAGCGGAGGGGCGGGGTGGGGGACACAGGCAGCAGGAGCAACGACCTGTAAAACGCTCCAAAACAAGGCCAAACTTCTGATGGAAGGTGGGACGGCACACACCTGAGGAATGTTCCATACTCCCAGATTCAGTGAATACAACAGGATTGTGAGAAACATAGTCTCAGGGTGCCAGACCAGGAGGCCAACATATGAACCACAAAATGAGAGTCAGAAAAATAGTGCAGTTCTCACATAAAAATAATAAAGCAACCAGTGATGCATCGATCCCTGATGTTAACACGATGCTAGGTGAATGTTTAAAAATATTTCAATGATTTTTTTGAGAGTTGAGTTGTGGTGACTTGCGTGACGCATGTAACCATTGCCTGCGTGGCCCGCTCTCCTGTGCCCTTGACAGCCAGTGGGGCATTCTTTGAATCAGTGGCTGACACGGACAAAGGGAAAAGGTCTTTGGGAGAGCAGGGATGAATGGAGAGCCCGCACTGCTCGCTGTATTGACTGAAAGCTGACAAAGGTCCTTAAACCTTCGCTGGTCTCTGTCTGGATTCTGCAGGTGTCTTGCAGACCTCAACATTTTGGCGACGAGGATGGGATAATTGCTATGAATAATTTATAATTTTTTTTTGTAATTGAAACATGTAAGTTGTTCTCTGATACCTTCAAGGATGATTAAATCATACATACAAATGACATAAAATAGCGAATCGAAAAGAATCAGTAGGCACCTCACAGGAGTTTATTTTCATAATGAGGATTCTGTGTCAGCTGGAGTATGCTCAGAGCCGCAGATCCTGCCAGCTCTCTTCGCTGCTCTATAATGTACCACCACACTTGCACATATGGAAGCGTCTCACAGGCTCCACACATGGCATTTTAGCCCAGGGCATTTCCTTACTCCCTTCTCCTCTAAATTCCCAACACTCCAATTGGCTATTCACTGCAATGCACATAATGCTCCTGTGTGGACCAATAAGCTGTTACAAATGGCGTGAAGTGGTTTCTCAATCAGGAAAAAAGTCCCGCAGAACTAGGCAGATTCCTCTAAAATTAATATGATGGCCTCTGGACATGAACAGAGTGTTCCTAGTACTACAGAAATCTGTGTGGATTAATGGTGCCAGTGGCAGATCCCGTGTTAATAATTCTGAAAAAACTATGGTTAAAAGACATTGGCTTGTACTATTTCGTCAGTGGATTTTTCTTCATGATGAAAGGTCAATCCTGGAAACATGGGGAAATGCACCCTGGTTTATATACTTCATGGATTAATACCAACAACAGATGATTTTGCATTCCATGTCTGAGCAGCATTGTGCAACAAAAACCGTCATCCATACTGGCTGTGTTTAGTTGTAATTATAAATATTTCGTGAAACTAATATTCTGGTACGTTGCCATGGAATATAGTGACACAGTCTCAATAACCACCACAACCTCTGAGATCTTTGAGTAGCGACCACATCTTCATTCCAGGCTGTACCCCAAAAGCATTGAAGCAAGACACTTGTCCATGATCGGCCCCGTCTTTGGAATTCACTTTCTTTCTTTTTTTTTATTTCTTTTTTTTTTTATTTGCATTTAATCAAAAAGATTTTTACAAAAACAGTCTTTTTAAAATTCTTTTCATGAACAGTTTTTAAGTAGACGACTTGACACACCGCTCTCCATTTCTTTCTTTCTTTCAAAAGTCACAAGTCATTCCGTGGGCGGGTTTTGCCCTGTCATCATCCGACTGGACTGAACTCGTTTAGCCTGTCAAATAGTTTTCCAGGTTTGCCTTTTTTAAAGCAACGTCCAGTAGTTTTGCGGCAGCCCTCGACCATCTGGCAGAATTGCCAGAAATGAGCCGACACCAGCCCACCTCTTCAGTTAATGTCGATGAATGGGATAATAGTGGTGTCAAGTACGTCTCTCTTTCTAAAAACATCGCTGGACAAGACGTCAGAAGGTGTCTGACAGTTTCCAATTGGTCAGGGTTTTCACATAGTCGGCATGAGGCTGTAAGGGATTTTGATCTAATATATAAAATTTCCCTTGTATGAAGAGTGTTTAGCCGAGCTCGCATGAACATTTTTATTAAAGCTTTTTCCGGGAATTTTTCACAGTATTTCAGTGGAATTTTTTTTGGTTTATTGTGGCCAGGTGGAAGGTCTTTCAACAGTTCATATGACGAAATGTTTTCGTTTGTCCAGATCCAATCTTGCTGCAATAGTTTTTCTTTTACTCTGCTTGGGTTAACAATCAGGAGTTCTTCCGTGCAGGTTATCTCTTCCAATTTATCTTTTCGTTTCTTGACCCAGGCAGTTAGAGGCTTACACCCGCCTCTTTGAATTTCGTCTGCTACCACTCGAAAAATTGGGAGGGCATTTGGGCATACAATTTTTCTGAAAAGTTGAAGAGCACCATGCTCCACTGATGCTGCAAGGGACGTAAGGCTGGGGTCTCTACGAATCGCCTCTATCGGTGCTGATTTTGGGAGACCCAATACCGACTTCCATATAAAGCCTTCCAGTCTTTGCCATAATTCTTCTGGAAGGCTTAGGTTTGCACACATTCCGTACATTAAAGCCGGCACTATTTTTGCCTTGTAGAAATTCAAAGCCGGTGTCCATGAAAATTTTCCAAACTTTCTGTCTACAGCTTTTAATTGAGCTGTCAGGTTTCTGGCTTTGTCCCACAGAGCTTCTATAGTGGTATTTTCTTTCAGGGAATTGTCTATCCATACTCCAAGATATTTATATTCATTGACCACTTCCAATTTTCTGTTTTCCAAAAACCAAGCCGATGGTGTTTTTCGGTTAGTTGACGATTTTATAAAAGTCAAGATTTTGGTTTTCTGAACATTAATTTCTAAATTATTTTTACTCATGTAGGCATAAAGGTTTGATAGTTGCCGCTGGAGACCAATTTTTGTCTGATCCATCAAAATTAGGTCATCCGCATACCATAGTCTGGACACTTGTGACAATCCCATTTTTGGTGGAAATGAGCGAATTTTTCCCTCAGTATACTGAAAATCTCCTATAAAGGCGATGAATAAAGCCGGTGCTAGAGGGCAGCCTTGCTTAACCCCACGATTTGTAGGGACTTTGTGTGATAAATGACCTTGCTGACTTAATCGGACCCGCATTGATGTTTGCGTATGTAAAGCCATGATTGGATCCAAAATTTGCGCCGGACATTTCCAGGCTCTCAGTTTGGCCCACAGTTTCTCACGATCCACAGTATCAAAGGCCTTTGACAGGTACACCAGAGCCAGATGGACTTTAGGAGAGCCGGATTTCACCCTTGCTTTAATGATGTTTAAGATAAAGATGTTGATTATCGTCCCTGTACCCTTCTGAAATCCCGTCTGAAAATGGTCGGCCGCTGGGGAAATCTTAACCCACTTCTGAAAGTGGGTTAATAATAGGGTCGCAAATATTTTCCCCAGGATGTCCAATAGTGCGATAGGCCTATAGTTAGAAGGATTTTCTTTAGGGCCTTTTTTGTAAATTGGTACCACCAATGCTTCTGTCCAAGATACTGGAATTTGTTTTATTTTATGACAGTGAATGAAGATTTCCCTTAATACTGCGGCCCATTCATCCGGATGTTGTTTAATGTCAATATTGGACAGTCCGTCAGGGCCTGGGGCTCTTGAGGTTTTTAGTTGTGATATTACTCTCAGTATATCCTCCATGTTTGTCAGTGGGATCCAATCGTCATCTGAGGACTGAGTTTTTTTATCTACAGTCATTGAAGGTGATTCAAAAAGTGCAGTGAAGTGCACTAACCAATTTTGTTCTGAGACTGCATTTGCTATAGAGGGAGCACTTTGACCGTTGGTAGCTTTTAATAAGTTCCAAAAATCTCTTGTATTTTTTGATGCAAGAGACCTTTGCATCGCTTCGGTGTCCTTCTTGTACAAACTCGCCACATGATGTTTTATCCATGATTTGTAGTGGGATGTTCCCACATAATAATCAGCCCATGCCTCCACTGTTTGGTGCCTTACCGCCAAGTTCTTCAAATTTCTTACTTCACGCCTCTTTCGAACCACCAACCGATCATAGGTGTGGTTATGTACAGATTCTTTTCCCTTACCTCCTGAGAAGGCCACCCTGTAAGGAAGCAATAGAGGAATGTAATCTGGCCTTTTAGCAATAGAGCTCGTTGTACTGCGTTGACACTCCGTACTCAGCCTGTCTTTTATAGTTCTTATATTTTCCGCCGTAAGGCGCAATCTGGTTTGTTGTTCATTTGACTCTACTTCCGCTGTATATATGGACCTTTCCGGAGCCGTTGATCTCCAAGTTAACTCTAACAAATTGTGATCACTTTCTAAAGTTTTCACAACTCTGAAAGATGAGACGTAGGGGATCAAACTTTCAGTTACATAGATGTAATCTAAGGTAGCGGAAGAATTATCTCTTTCCCACGTTGGAATCTGGGATCCCTGATCCTTTAATGTAGCAGTATTAAAGAGATTTCTTGATTTCATCAACTTAGACCATGCACACCCTCTTTTATCAGCAGAAGAGTAAGTCTGTAATGCTTTTTCTGATGTTACTTCGGTATTGCATTTAGCGCTTAAATCTCCGCAAATTATGAGGTTCTCGATGTTACCATCTGCGAAGATGGTATCAATAACTTCTGTTACTTTATCACAGAAGTGTCTTATTGTTGTTCTCTCCGGGTTCCAATAGAGATTTATAATTGCAAGGTCTGTTGTAATCCATTTAGCTGATTCGGGATCATAGCGCTGCCATGAGGTAAGGGTACCAAGCATACCATAGGCTTCCATGATTTTAGTCTTTGGTGTAATACCTGAGCCAGTGCGAATAGCTGTTGATAGGCCCGCAGATGGTCTACCCAATAACGATCTGCATGCTGGCGAGATTTCAATTGTAAATCCGTCTAATGTTGGACAATCTACTAGCCATGTTTCCTGTAGACATAGAATGTCAAAACTTCCTAAATTGATGTCGCTCGGGCGAGTCAGGTGATTAAAACCTCTGGTATTCGAGGATGCCATTACCAGATCTTTCTTGGTCAAATTTAGTGCCAGTTTCACACTAGACGCCGGAGACTCTTGGAAAGGACTTTCTGGTCGCTGCTATTTTTTATGAGAGCGTCCAAACGTTTCAGCCACCCACTTCCATGGTCCTTCGGCGCCTTTTTGCTTCTGATGGTACGTTTGCAATTTCCTTGGATCTTCCCATCTGTCAGTAGAGTTGATTCTATCTTTAGTTGTCCACGTAGATTTGTAATTGTTTCGGTAACGCAGAGTCTGATTTGTATTTTCCCATTTTGATAAAAATTCAAATTTTCTTTCCTCTTTTTTCCCATCGACATGGTCATTGCAATTGCTCAGTACCCTTAATCGAGGGATTTTACTCCTGTCCGAGTCGTGTCTGCGGTTTTGAGTGTGATCAGCCCTTGTCGAACTGAGCCTCCTCCGAATTTCTTTTTCTGGTGCTTTACGTGCTTGTTTACATACTAGGGTCAGGTTGAATCCTAGTTTGTGTAGATCTTTGGAAGTTTCTTAAGGGATTTCTACCAGGACTTCGTTTCGTATGTAGATAAGGGCTTTTGCTCTGTGCTCCCTGTGATATGGTTCAACTAATTCAATATCGTTTGTCATCAGATGTTGTAGTTTCTTGATTTTTGCTACGATTTTAAGAATCATTTTTCTGTTTAGAACCATATAGCCCTCTTTTGATGATGTTTGTTCGATTTTATATACTGTAGTTCCTTCAAGTTTTTCATCGAGATTCCTGTTTCCCATTTTCTTCCTTAGATCTCCTATAAATTTTGAGGGTCTACGGGCGATATCGCATTGTTCACGATGTTTTTCTGAAATCATCACCTTATTTTGTCTTTGATCTTCCAAACTCATTTTACCTTTTCCTTTGGGTTCTATATGCACCTTGACATTCTCTTCTCTTTGGGCCCTCTGTCTAGGGGCTTCTTTAGTATCTTCCACCTCTTCAATTTCCGATTGGGATGATGTTACCGTAACTTGGGAATCTTCCAAATTTGCATGATGTTGAGACAAATTCATTAGTTCGCTATCTTCTAGAAATTCTTCAATCGTTTTTGGGGATGTAAGCGAAGGTTTATGGACTGATTTGACAGATGGTGTATTCTGGAGGGATTCCGTCTTCCTTGCTTTCCTCTCTTCGGGTTTGTTCCCTTTTGTCCCAAGGCCCAAAACCAACAGTGGTTGAGAAGACTTTTCCTCAGTCTTCTTTGATTTATGTGTCAATACATCTTTTCTTTGGATCGTTTGTTTTGATTTAATTTTTTGGGACTCTGTCTCTGTCTGCTCGTTTTTCTTTGTTCTCAGTTCCGATATTACAATTGGAATTCCGGATGATTTTTTTCCAAAAATTGGTGCCAAGTCTGTATGGGTAGGCCCTTCACCAGTCTGTGAACCAGTAGACGTTTTAGAAGATGGCAAATGAACAATGATGTGTTTTTCCGACAGCTGCGCTTCTAGCTTGGCGATTTTTCTTTCCATTTTCGCCTGTGATAGCGTGTTTTTTGTCTCAAGAGCTGTTATATAGCCTTCCATAAAGGTCAATTTTTCCAACATTGCTGATGACAAAGAGGTGTTGTCTTTGAGAGTTTCATTAATGGACTCGTAGAGCTTAGTAAACGGATTTAGCGCAATTGTAAATGATGACATTATTTGTAGCAGATCAGTTTTTTTGCTAGGAGAGTCTTTCTGAGCTGGCATCGATATTTCACTAAGCCTCCTGCTAGTGACCGGTGTATGAAAACCTTTGTCGCCCATGTGGGAAGATGATCTGTCCATACTTCTTCTGTCTATAGACTGTAGTAAATCATCAGTGCGGCTCTCCGTCACAGCTTTATGACCTTTAGTATAGCGCGTTGATTCCGCTATATGTGCTCTTGTCCTTACATTTCGATCTTCTCCTGAACCCACTATCGATTTTGGGGAGCGCCTGGCTTCTAGAAGAATAATTGATCCTTGAGGACTGACTTCTTCCTCAGTCCGAGGAGCCATCGACGTTTCCTTTATTTCGGTTTCGGATCGCCTTTCATTTATGCTACCGAGGTTTGGCGAAACCGATAGCTGAGTGGGCGGCTCTACACGACAATCCTGCAATGCTGCACTTATCATTTTTTCCGCCATCACCTCCTTTTGGACTGGTGCTTTTAAGTTTGATTCCAACCTTTGAGCACTTTGTTCAGTCTTTCTTGTTTTATTTGCGGGTAGTGGATCTTGCACCGCCTCCAAGATCTCTGCGTCGGAGAGTTCTGCATCATGATCTAACTTTCTTTTATGTTGATTAAAAAAGTAGTCCCTTAGAGAGGATGAAATTAACGGAGTTGGAAGGCATTTTGCACTGTCTTGATTTTTAAGTCCAGATTTCCTTTGTTTTTTCGTATATATTTTGTTTGGAGTTAACTTTGCTTTCATTGGTCCTTTAGTGTTTTGCTCCGTTGTTGTCGGGCCAACGGGTTCTTTGCCGACTTGTTTGCCACTTCCCTGGTTCACTTTGCAGACTGATTCCAAAGTTAAGTTTTTGTCTCTAAAGTTGGTCACACACGGCAAATCTTTATGTTTCTGGCTCTGATTCACCGTCCTAAGAGACACCGATGGTTGATCCAAGGGATTTTCATTCTTTGATGATTCTGCTTCCGACTTGTCCTCATCAGAAATTCTGGGCCCCTCAATTCTAGATAAGTCTTCTTGATCCGAGGTCAAGGAGACACTTGAGGCAGTTCTTGAGAAGGAGTTTGATGAAGAGTGTGAGCTTTGCTTTCCGGTGTTCTGATTTGAACATCTATGGATTTGTACAGTTATTAAAGCGTTGTTCGTTGGAGTGCCGGGTTTTCAGGATCCTTTATTTTATTTTCGATCTCGTTCTCTACGGGCAAGGGACTTTGGAGTGGATGTGACTGAGCGGCATCTAGGGCGCGGGCCATGTTTTCGATCCCCCTCCGTTAAGGTTCTTGCCGAGGCCGTCCTCCGACAGCCTCAGGCAAAGAACCGCTCGTCAATACGGTAATACCGGTGGGGGACTGCGTAGTTATTTGGCTAGACGTTCGTTCTTTTTCCTTGTAGTCCGTTTGGTTTTCACTTTTTTGCTTGTCCCCCTTCTCGTCGTTTAACTGACCAGCTTCAGTGTAAAGCAAGGAATTTTCCTGCTGCGGCTGGGTCAGTCCCGACAATGGTACTTGTCCCATTTGTCCCGTTTGTGCTTCGCATAGAGTAGATATTTGAGTAGATATTTGGGGGCTCTTTGCCGGCAATAATGATTTCTGAGCCAGCATGATCCTAGAGGTGTCCGAAGTCAAACCCATTTCCTGATCATCTGAAGAGGCAATTTTTAATGGAAACGATAACAAATTTTCGCCTCCAAGTTCCTTTGACAGGGTGCTACTTCGAAGCCATCGTTTTTCAGTAGTCGGTTCAGATGGAGTAGACAGGGCCATTTAAGGTCTAACAAGGCTGGAGAGAAGGGAAACACTAAATCCAGAGATATGTGGATTAGGGCCCCCGAGCACCACAAACTAGTATGGCGCCCTCCGCTATACGCGGTATAAAACAAAACACAGAAGTGAAAGAAGCAGAGGTTTTGAATGGCGTGGAAGGAATAATAGGGGAAGGGGGCAGAATAAACTACCAAACTACCACCACTGTTTCTCACCGCGTCTTACCGCGTTTTACCACGTTCGGGCTCAGTCCCGGCAGGACACCATCCACAGCTGGAGCCGGGCTTGGGCTAGAGTGCCAGAGTGCCACCAACAGCGCTAGAGTGGGCTAGAGTGCCACCAACAGCACCACCAGCAGCGCGATATCCACGGCTCATGCACACGCATCTTGATTGAGCCCCCCGCGGTGTGCTTCGCAGCCGCTGCTTGGAGCTTGGAGCTGCTTCTACCCGTCGCCTGAGCACCGACAGCTCCACATGTCCACAGGTCTCCGCTCCTCAGCTCCTCCGCTTCGCGCCGTCTCCGGCTACGGCTGCAGCTTCCGTGCTTCCGTATTGAGGAAAGGACCCTCACACAGCCTCGCACAGCTGACACGCCGACACGCCGACAGGCCGTCAAGCCGTCAAGCCGCACGAGTCTCAAGCCGTCACTCGCTACACGCTACACGCTACTGGCCGCTTCCGACAGTACCTGTTATCTGAGGTAAGTGTTTCCTGTTTTACCTCACTTTCCTCTGGCCTCAGCTCCGTCCAGTCCATAATATGACTCATCGCAGGCCTCCAGACCTCCCACATCAAACTACTTCCACTGCAGGAGCAACTAAGAGCAAGCAGATCTGGACCACGCCTCTTACCGCTGCAACAGTCATCACCCATATCTTACGCACCCCCCTCACTTCTGCACCAGCACACTCTGTCCGACACCCAAGGGATCTGTAACACCCCCGAAGTTCAACTCCAGGTGGTCAAGTTTGCTGCACTCTCTCTATAAGAAAAATACGCATATGTCTTTACATCATCAATTGTACATCTCCATCCCTCCTAGTCATCAATAAATCCTATCCAAAATACATACAGGTCGACATGAATACATAAACATTGCATGTAAAAGTCATTATACTCATCAACTACTATTCATCATTAGCACCCTGGTGAGCAGAGCCAGTTAATCGGGTGGCTATGCACAAGGCTGAAACCAGCAATCTCAGCCCGCGTTCCAAGTCTCCGTATGGCTGTTGCCCCGGCCACCATCTTCCCCTCACTCTGATTTCCCTTTTTATTTAATTTTGTTTAAACATCCCCCCACTTTCATCATTTTGGCGGTGACAAATGGCCGCCTCAGCCACTCCTTCCTCTTTGCTTCGAAGGCCACAATGGAAAGGGAAGAGGGGCTCCATAAGGAGCCCCTCTTCCCTTTCCATGGTTCACATCTTCGAATAGTATTTTCCTTCTGCGCACGGGAAACAGCGAGTCATTCCATTCACTGAATGAAAATACTTTTAATTAGCCCCGTCGTAGCCGTTGGCATGGGTGCTAATGGCATTAAGCACTTGTTCCAAGGGCTGGAACGGGTGGTAATGTCCCGGTACCCTCGTTATAAACCCGAGCGAACTTGGGCTGCCGGGCCATTAGCACCCGTTTCAACCCTTGGAATGGATGCTTAACACCACAATATTAAAGAGGTTGACTGATCAACAATTTATGTTGATTGGTGTTTCCCCTGAGCCCCCCATTCTGCACAGTTCCATTACCTGCCCCAACCTTACACTTACCTCACTCTCCTTTCACTCGTGCTTGATACCCCTTTCCCGGACCTCTTTTCGCAACCCTTCTATTCTGTTGTTTGAGTGACTCAATCCCCCATAGCCCCAGAAATTATTTAACTGTTTCATTCCCGCCTAAAAGCCCCCAATGTTAGGCCGCTCCCTCTCACATACTTGTACAAACCCCTTAGCCCTGCCCTCCCACCCATTTTCCTGTGCTATTCCACTCTGAATCAGCAATTTAGGGCCTCACTTCCCTGGCCACGGGCCACGCCCATACCACGTGTCTTTCACAGTTCCTTGTGCCTGATGGTGAGAGATAGGAACTGTGCGCAGTCGTGGAGATAGGAACTGTGCGCACTCGTGTATGACCTCAGCCTGCTGCCTATTCCCAGCATGCCCACTGGAGCAGCTGCTTCCTTCAGCCTAATGGAGGAAAAATGAGTCCTGATGAGGAAATAGCTCATGTCCAACAGAGCAACATGTCAACCAGAGGAATGCGTTGGCCAGTTGATGTCTATGACAGGAACATGTCGTTGTCACTATGGACGGGGAAAGGAATTAATACCATAAACATAAGTATAAGGTGGCAAGTGAAGAACTGTGCTACATGCTAGGCAAGTTGGTGGTAACAAAAGAGGTCGGCGCTACCTGTGTTCTGTAGTAGTGTATAGTTTATCTCTGTCCCTGAATAAGTCGGAGCGAATGCAAGGAATTGCAACACAATCTTGTGATAGGCCATTCATTATTGTAGTTTTAGTGTTCAGGTGTATTGTACACATTCCTTTCACAAAATCACAAAAAGCCAACAAGCCTTTCACACTAGCAAGTGCTTTTACAATCCTGGATTAATGGCATAGATTTTGGGATTGCAGTTTGTACCCATAATGTGATTGTGTAAAGAATTAAATTAAAAGTGCGATGGTGGGAAAGAGAAAATAGAAGTGGAAGGACAACAGAGTCTCCCAATCCTGAGACTTTGCTTTTGATGCACCAGCAGCCATACCTGGCACGAGACCACACTAGCAGTAGACAGTATAAACAACGAAAATGGTGGACTACGCCCTAGTGCCGACCACTAAGCAACAGCGCATCTCGCAGTGGGGCATCGCATGATGGCACCGACCAATCCTCTGAAGCTATCCGTCAGATCCCACCTCTGCATCAGTTTACAGTTCCATTCCGGTTACAAACCTAGCAACACCTGCCAAATTAGCCTTGCAGCCCCCGATGTCTCCTCTTACTCCTATGTCGTGGGGCATCACATGAATTGAGACCGCACACAACTCATTCAAAAAGGGTTGGTGTGGTGTTGATCACCGTATACACCTGTAGAGCGAAGAAAAGAGCCCCAGCTGCATCAGCAAGACCAAATCAGGTGAACTTGCTGAAAGGCAACGAATTTTCTAACCTCATTTCTGAATGATTTGTATCAGAAACTTGCTTCAACATGACAGAGATATGGTCAACCACGGCTAGGTTCGGTTTATTCTTCACGTGTCCACTTCACGGAGCTTTGCAGTCAAAATCAGACGTGTTCTCCTTTAGAATGAGCCGAAATCATGGCTGATGGCATAACTGGAAAAACAAGGAGAGTGGGCACAGCAAACCAAGTATGGATCATTTTGTGAGTATGCAGCATTAATTCTAGCTGGTCTTAATCATTGTTTGCTGCTGGCATTTCCGGGCCATTGCATGATGCCCATGACATAGGATGGCAACGATAACATGTGACAAGGCTTTCGGGAAAAAATTATCTTCTGCAATACGATTGAGAGAAAAAAAGGCTTCACAAAAATGTATGTGCAAAGCGAAAGGGGAAAAGCGGTTAAACAAAATAGAAAACAAGTGGGTAGAAGGAAAAAGCAGAGGGGTGCGGGGCGGAGGGCCCACAAAGAAAAACAAGAAACATACCAACCTTGAAAAAAAAAACTTATTGACTGAATCCGATTAGTAAGGAGGTTTTTCCAAGGCAATGATAGTGCATGTGGACATGATGACTGTACCCATTGCATGAGGAATTGACTGCATTAATGAGGCAAGGCAGTCTGCACTTGGCCTATGAGGCAGCTCCTGGGTGTGTGATCCTGTGGCTTATACATGTTCACTGTACCAGGCATATGAGGCACCGAATGGCAGGATGTGGATTTTCCTTGTGTGTAAACAAAAAGACAAGAACATTCAAATTTGTTGGACTTTTATTCTCATTAACCTCCGTTTTTATCCTCAATAGATACAGAATGGCCTGAGCCAGAGGAGACCACTGTACGATTTTACCGAAAGTGTTTTCTGACTCAGAGTTACAAAACATTACCACAATTTGGTATTCAACTACATTGTAACATGCAGGCTTAGACAAATAAAGCAAGATTTGTCATCTGGCCATAACGTGCTTGTATTATTCTGCCCGTGAGGGGTGCTGGAAGTTCTTTCGCACGGGGCACTACCTGAGTAAACCTCAGCCCTGGTTCAAGACCTAAAATGGGGGTTTGGCTAGCGCTGTGATTGAGTGTGTTCTCAGCCATGTTGTGTATTCAAGGAGTCCTTTACGCGTGTCATGGCAAAGCATCAGTATAATGGAGTAAGTGGTGGTATTCCTTCTCAATGTGGGGGGTATGGGGCCCAGTGAAGCTGATATGGTTTTTGCAGACAATGCACAAACGTGGCTCTACTAAACTACTGAAGACTTCCATGGGTTGAAAGGGCACTTTGGGGACTAGTCGGCTACACAGTTCTCGCTGTCCTGGACAGTGCGGACATTTGTGGCAGAGGTACAGGACCCAGCAGTGGGACACACAACAATCCCCGCACCCAGAACAAAGGTAGGCTTGGTAGGCTCTGAAGAGTAGAAAGGGGAGGTATTTTATAAGAAGCCAGATGCACTTAGGCTGGGTCACGCAAGAAGACCATGACGATCGATGCACGGAAGCTCAACATTAAAGGATCTGGGGGGTGCGGGTGAGAGAGGGTATTTGTGCAAGAGGCTTTCAGTGTGTTCTTAGAAGAACATCTTACAAGGAACTCTGCGCCCATGAAATTGTTCATAAATGAGTCCTTAAACCCCACATAGCCAAACCAAGGCTTTAATTGGATTAGATTGAGATGTTTTGATCTGTCCTAAAAGTTATGAAATCTAGTATAGTCAGGGGCGCCACCAAGGGGCGGCCAAGGTGGGCCACGGCCACGCTTGTAAAAACGCTGCACCCTCTCCCTCCCATCAGCCCATTCTGTTATGTGTGTTTGTTTTGGTGTGCCACCCAAAGATTTCCAGTGTGCCACCCCTATGAAAAATGTCCTTTGGCACCACTGGGTATAGCATTTGTCAGGGTCCTCATTCCAGAAAGCATGATAACCCTGCCACTGGTGGCAAGTGGTAAATGACACCATTGCTAGACTCCTGCCACTCAGATAAGGGCCAAGAAAAGGCAGTTTGAAAAATCAGCTCTGCCACATTACCCCTGATGTACCACTGTGGTAAATTGCTGCGTGTGCCAAATGGATTACCAGCAGCAATGCACAGCAGAGCCAATCGCAGACAAAAGAAATGCCAATCCAGAGCTGTGTTTATTACCACCGACAGCAAGATCAGTCCTGAACTGGTCTTAAAAACGCTCCTCCCCATTATTGCACAAAGGCGACGGAGTGGTCATTTACCACTGGCAGCATTATTTCTCGAATACGTCCCAGATTGTCATGGTGATGGTGTCATCATAGAAACAGAAAGTCCCTCTTTGTCTGTCAGCACTCTGCAAACATTAGGACTAAAAGCAATTCTAAAGGGGGCTCTGCCAGAACACTGGGAGAAGCTGGCATATGCAGATGAACTAGCGCCAGAAGGCTGCATAACTTACAGAGGGGCGCTTTATAAATTATACATAACATAACATAGCAAAAAATGAGGGGAGAAGTGCATGCCAGATGCAGTGTCTAGAAGAGGGTGTGGAGTTCAGAGGAGAAGGTGTCTAATGCAGGCGGCCCTACAGATGAGAGGTGCATCAGCCGTGGTTACTCCTTAAAAATAGGCAAATACTACCAAAACATCAAAAAAGAGAATAAACATACTCCCAACAAAAAATAGCAAACAGACAAATAAGGTGCCTCTCCCCCCAGCTTTTACCCACACAGCTCCTTGGATATGTTTGGACCAGTAGCACACATTTTGCCACAGGAAGAAACTACATTATTACTGCCTGATCCGAAGAGGTAAACATGTATCTTTTAATGTGCATGAATAACTAGGCGCAAATATATACTTATTACAAAAAACATATGTTTTACAGTTAAACATTTTTTTAACTCCCTTATAAAATATTGCCATTTGGATCGGGGCATACTTTTTCACTCCCTAAAACAATCATTTTCCTCACAATACTCCCAGTTCAAAATCTTATCTGGCACACTGAATGCAGGAATCAAAAGGGCTGTAGGACAGTGGTCATTCCCAGATGAAACGTCATCTCTGGGTTGCGTTATCTTTTGGAGTTTCGCAGGCATTCTGTTAAAACATGAATACTTTTTAATGCGATACAGTGTTTAATGGGTGCTTGATGTGGCGATTTTAATTTTAAATAGTTTCTTGTTTAATGTTTGAAATATGCCTGGAAATACAGGCCATTGTTGATCCAATAAAGTTTTTAAAGAAACAAGAACAACTAAACAATAATTCAATGGATGAAAAGAGCCAAGGTGTGTACACGTGATATGGGAACCGTCCAGTATCAGCAGGTGAGGTTACACTGGGGACAATACTGGCATCTCCATCAACAGCATGCAGTAAATATTACAAAGGCCATAATCTTGACTTAATGATTTAGAGCAAAACATATATACACATCCCAAATGCATCGTACAAATAAAAACGCGGAACAAAAATCAATTTCTTGAAACCATATTATAGCAATTGTTAATGAAACATTTCTAATCACTGTATATCATTCCTGTCCATGCTGAGGCATGGCTTCTAAGGGGCTAAGCTTATCTTTGCTTTGATCCCAGAATTCCATGCTGCCCCCATTCCAGGCCTCGCCTCCTGCTTGTTATAAGAGGTTCACAGAGAAGGCTGGTGGTGGTGGTGGTTGGCACACGCTGCCGGAGTTATTTACTGTGCAGAGCTGACCGGCGTGCATGCTGGCTGGCGAGCTTCCTGGTTGGCATAGAGCACGCAGGTGGAAAGGCCTCAGTGATGGATGGCAGGAGTTACTCAGCGCCATGGATTAGACTGCAGTGACAGTGATTAATGAAGGCCGCCATGTTCTTTCCTGCTTCTTGGCACAGCACTCCTGCACAATATGCTGGTAGGTAACGTCTAAAAAAGATTGTCAACTTTTCTTTAAAAAGTAAAGCCTATTTCCTTTGGTTTGTTAATCATGTTTTCCTACGAATCCTGTACTTAGAAAAGAGACGCTTTCAATGTTTTCCTCTGTGACAAACTTGTCTGCTTTGTGTTTGCCAGGGAGGCTGTTGTAAGAAAGAGAGATTTCAGCATAGGCATCCCTAAGGGTGAGCAGAGTCAGGGTGGCCATTGTCCCCACAGTTTGATGCTGTGCCTGGACTTGTGCATCCTCAGCCACCTCGCCCACCAACAACGCTGCAATAGCCACAAGCCTCCAGAAACAACTAAGCGAAAACACTTCTAATCACTGGGGCGTGGTGCGGGGAGATAGCTCAGGGGCAATGCGTTTGTCTTGGAAGCAAGACAATACAGCGCAACACATGTTCCCAATCACAATCCCTCGCTTAGAAACCTATCTCTGGTATTAAGCGTGTTATAAAAAACAATAATAATCTAAGATGTGCTCTGTAACACTGAAGAGTATAACTTCAGACTGGATTGGGGGGCCTGTGTGAATCTAATAATTTAATAATATACTGTATTGCCTTCATTGTTCTATGGAAGGCAACAATACCCAGCTTCCAAAATGTGTCAAGATCAAGGGAGCTGCCTCTTCCTCAATCTGTTTTCGCATGTTAAAAATAGCATCTGCTCCTTGATGAAACTGCACCAGGCACAAGGTATGCAGACTGACCAAAGTCCAAGACCACTGCCTTGAAAAAAGCACCAGGTGGAAGAAGCATTCAGGTATGTCAGTTTGAGATCCTGCCCCAATCACCTCTGGAGTCCCTCAGGGTTCTTGTGTCTCCACGACCCTCTACAACATTTTTACAATGCTATTGTTTGACCATTTAGACGACCTGGTTGTCTCCTACACGAATTACGCGGATGACACGCAAATCCCCATCACTCTTACAGTCTCATATGACAAAGACTCCAAATTACTGAACGAAACCTACCTCAGAATACAGGCATGAATGGCCAATCATGGTCTATGACACCACGACGATAAGACCGATCTATTACTTATTGGCTCAAAACAGTGACTTAACAAATTAGATTCCCAATATAACTCCTTCGACATTGATGGGAACAACATCAAAGTCTCCAATGATGTAAAAACTATAGGAGTATACCTGGATTCCTCCCACTCCCTCTCCAGACAAGTTAACGCAATAGCCTCAGCAACAGCTTACACCTCCAAGCTAATTAATGCATGCAGCCCTTCTTGTCCACCAGCAGCTGTATCAGACTGGCTAGAGCACTTATACTCTCAAAATTGGACTACTGTAACACTTTATACGTAGGCACCTGAAAGCAAAACGTGAATAAGTTTCAAGTGTTGCAAAACAATGCTCTTCAAACTGCTCTAAACATACCTCGCTCCAACCATATCTCATAAATAAGAAGTAACACTAACTGGCTCCCAGTACAAGACAGGATCACATTCAGAGTGCTAGTGATCACCCACAAATGCCTCTCAAACTCTGCCCCAAAATATCTGGTCGACAAATTTACCAGACAGCAATTAAGCAGATCTACAAGATCCAACTACTCTATCTGCGTTAATATTCCCAAATACAAACTACAAAAAGCTGGTGGGTCCATTTTCCCAGTCCTAGAAGCTAATACATGGAACTCCTTCCTTCCAGCGCTAAATGCCAAACCTTCTTTTTGGTCCTTCAGAAATAAGGTAAAAGCCTGGCTCTTTTCCCAACTAAACCAAGGTCCACAAACTACTTCAGCACACTTCACTGGCTTACATATGGGTCTTTGCCTGGATATGTAACACTAGGCGCTTGCTACTCTAGTTCTCTATTTTTAACTGTATCTACCGCTGTATTTATCTCTCCTACCAGGCACGTTTTCTTTATCGGTAACACAAGTCAACTGCCTGCTTCTTTCTACCGTATTGTACTACCTATATGTATGTAACACTTGTATTGTACTACCTTTATGTTTGCAACATTTCTTGTATGTATAAGCAAAAGCACCCAGATACCTTTGGGTTAGGTGCACTATATAAGAAAATAAACTAAACTAAACTAAACTAAACTAAACTAAACTAGAACTATCCAGAAGAGACCATGAAAGGCACCAGGGAAAAACTACCACAGAGGTGAAAACACAACCTCATTCCTGGTCTTATATTTTTCTGGCCTACCATCTGACAAGGAGGAAGCGAGTGGCAGCCACAATTGCCTCAGAACATGCCAAACCATTCCAATTGAGAAGAAATACGTTATAAAAGATAGCAGACATTGTAGAACCGTACACAAAACTGTCATGTCAGAAGGTAGACTGGAGCTATCTACTTACATGCCATTTACTGCCACAAGTCCTAACTCTGCGCCCCATGGACCCAAACCTTTGATGACCTGGGTCACTTCTGCAACCCCAACACCCGAATTGCTAAAACTACCACAGTCCTCAGCAAGGCCAGACTTAAAGCAGCAAGCTGTCTCGTTAAACCTATAACATGGTGGCATAGCTCTTCCGCTCTGCAATGCCCCATGTTTCACAGGAACCCTGTGATGAAAACACTGCACTAACAAAGGTGAATGCAAAGGAGTAGCAGCCGCTTAAACCCTATCACTAGGACCACCATCTTTACATTCAGCCAAACTACTGCAACTACCCACAACAAATGGAGGACACACAGATCTTATGCATTTAAAATTCCTGATAGCCATAGGTTCAACTATCCAGTCCACTAAAAAAGGAAGATAAAGGCAAGGTGATATCGTCTCACAGAGGAATGTGCAGATACAAATCTCTCTGGCAAGCAAAACCTGTCCCCACCATAGCACATTTTTCAGCAGAACTGAATGAAAGCGAGAAAGCACTAAGGATCACCAAAAGGAAATGGTGCCTCCACCCGTCCAACCTTCTCATAAACGACTTAATGAATCATGTGTTGCGTACATAAAAAACAAAGGGAACATAATTGATGCAATGTCCACCCACTTCAAGAACCAAATGAACACAGCAAAGAACCCTACGAGGGTTCTCTTTAAGGTTGTAAGAAAAGCCACCCTTCAATCATTGAGAAAATCAGCAAAATCAGAGAGGAGAATGTCTAAATGATATCAGCTTCTCCGTGCCCAAACCTCAAAGTTGTTGGGACAATTTCTCCCCATTTTGTCTGGACACCCAAAGAACATCTAGGCCAGTGGTCTTCAAACTTTTTAGGCCTGGGGCCTCCCGAGCAAAATGTGGGACAGCTGGGCCCCCCAAAAATGCCAAATGAACAGTAAGTCTAAATGACTACGAACTATTGCGCACCGTCACCGCACCCTACTCCCACTATAGTCTCTGGGCTCCCCCACCTGCTCCCATCACAGTCTCTGGGCTCCCTCAACCCACTCCTAGCCCAGTCCCTGTGCTCACTCCAGCCCATCACAGACCCTGGGCTCTCCAAACCCTGCTCTCACCACTTTCCCATGGCTCCCACCCATCCTACTCCCACCACGGTCCCTGGACTCCCCTGCCCGGCTCACAGCACAGTCCCAGGGCCAGTGGTGGCTGGTGAAGTTTTTAAGTGGAGGGGCATAAATATTTGCACCAGATATGTCATAGCGACCAAGCGCAGCGATGGAGCCCAAACCAATCAAGGGAGGATTGAGGGTCCCCCCCATGAATTTTATTTAAATAATGGCTTACAATGGTGCATTTTAGAGCATACTTAAAAACAAAATGGGTAAAAAGCCAAACAGTTGGCGCTCGGAGGCCCAGAGGGCAGGCATGATATTTTTACTGGACATGTACGATAGATGTCCAGTAAAAAATAGCATTCCTGTCCCCTGAGCCCCACAGTGACTAACATAATCAACATGTTTATGTGTGTACGCAAGGCGCTGGGGGGCCATGGTGGAAAGCATGGTATTTTTGACTGGACATCTATGATAGATATCCAGTAAAAAAAAAAAACATCCCTGTTCCTTGGGCTTCACAGCACCTCAGAAGGAGAGCTGATATTGGCAGGTGGGTAGGGGGATTGTGCAACAAAGGCATTTTTAAAATGCCTTTGTTCCGCAACCCTCCTTCCCCCTTTTATCCCCCACTCTCCAAAATCAGCTCAATGAACCAAAACAAACACACACATCTGCACACATTCACACAGCAATCACTTTATCATTCACACGAATACCCATCACCATACTCTCACTAACTGCACAAGCATATATGCATCATACACATATTTAAATAAATAAATAAATAAATAAATATAAATATATCTTCTACAGGGGCCTGCGTGTTGGTGCTGAAATGCCTTGCTCCAGGCTGCTCTGTCTGTATGTGCAACAAGGAGTAGGAGCTCCCCCTCGCACATACAGACTTGCAGCGTGTAAAGGAGCAGCTGCATGCCTCTGCTGGAAATCCCGCCTCCCTGCCTCCTGTATGTTGGAAGTCAGAAACTGCGCCATGTTTGACACCAGCAGTTGTGCCAATTCCGCAGCGAGTGTTTGAAAGAAGATACCAACTGATAAAACCCTATCAAATGTATCCCAGAAGAGATAACAATTTGATGAAGGAACTCCCTTAAGGAATATGAAAAAGAGTGAAAGAGAAGCTAGTGACATCACAAGAGACGAGCTTGATCCACTGAGAATATTGACTGAAGAGAATGTATGGATCTTACAGAAACTGATGACGAAGTTGAATTGAGTAAACTTCTATATGCAGAAAAGAAGATTGCACGTGTGCGAAGCACTGCAAAAAATGCAACCGTTCAATGATTGTACAGATGCTGAAACGCAAGTAGACTAATCTAGAAGCTGGCTACACATAGTAAATAGGCTGCAGGTGAAGCCGCTATTGTATAGCAGCTGGACATCGGTGTCATGAATTTTAGTAAGCCAGAAGGCATGGAGAGGAAAGGCCAAGGATTATGTTGCCGCACAAATAAGCTGAGATCGTCGAAACAAACATCTAGGCTGTCTGGCTTGGAATCAAAACAGAAGTAGCCGAGATCGGTAATCTATTGTTGAAAGCAATAAACGTTGAAAGGAGGAATCATTCCTTATCAAGGGGCAAAGAAAGAACACCAAGAGTGCCAAGTTTTATTCATTTAAGACATTTAAATGCTGCAAAATTGACCAAATCGTGGTCTCCTGTCACGTGAGCCCATTATGGAAATAGAGTTGAGCTTGGAGTCCTAGAACAACGATAGTGAAAGCCTGTACTCCCATATATTCCCACAGACAAGGATGCTTTGCACAGCCAAGTTCAAAGACAGTCTGCATGGCAGCAGGCATTGGTGATGAGAGATGTTGGACTAATTTGGTGGGGAGTTAAAGTCAAGTCCACCCCCTGGCACCTGGGAATGAGCTTATGTGCTGCTAAATGAAATGAATGTTCCAGACATGGCATGAGCGTGCCAACTAATTTTAGAGGGCTGTATAATGAAGGGCCTTATAGTTTGAAAGCCAATGATATACTTTGTACTTCATAGTGTTGGAGATTAAGTGTTTTTAGAGGTAGGCATAAGTTGTCCACTTGACAGTGGGCAGCTAATCATAATCCTAGTACCTATGGAATTTCATACTTAGATGTTCCCCTTAGGCCTATCACAATCTCTGGTCGGTTTTTCTTATTTGCCACGTAGTATGACATCACTGTTGCCGTATTTTTTGCATATAAGGATGTTTTTTATGAGAAATACACTGAGAGCTCAAGCAAAATGTCAGTTGATGTACATTGTAACCTCACTGTTATAGATAATTGTTAATAAAAACAGCAGCCTTTGCCATCGTCCTGAGTTGGTTTGATTATTTGGTGCAGCGTTATTCTGCATCGCCATCCATTGCATGCACGATATCCAAAGGGCATATTCTCAAGTGCCACAGACAGACTTTTTCATGAGCTATGCAAGGCTGGCAAAGCAAAACGCCCCCACCCTTGCATGGCTCAGTGAGCATGTGCAGCTGGGGAATTGAACTGAACTGTCAAAGGGAAACAGTGTATCCCTTTGACAGTTCAGCCAGCCCAGGAGCACTCGCTGAGCTGGAAAAAGCTGGGCTGGCTCCTCGGCTGCTCCATAATGGGTTAGGGAGCCACTGGGTGGATGCCCCCCAGCCCACTATGGATGACTCGCCAGGCTCGGTCTGGCCTATAGGGCAATAGGGCAATGCCCGTACCAAAAATGCAAAATGCTAGCATGGGGCAGTAAAAATGGGCCACATTTTTGGCCAATGTGGGGCAGTTTGATGAGTTACTTCACTATGCAGCTAGAAGGTTTGACCATTGTTGCTGAATAAATATTCTTTAGATATCACAGTTTGCCCACATTTTAACAAAACACACCCCCTTGGGTACTATTCAAACAGTCTATGACTAAAGGAATGAATATCCATTTGCAACTGCAGGGCCACATTTTCATTGGTGCTTGAGACAGATGTATGCTCCAGTCGGACCATGTGACCATGTGGGTCGCCCCTGCCCATTTCCTCCCATATTGAAAAAAAATAAAGACATCCTTTTTTTTAACATTTCATGATGGGCTGTCACGTCCACCCCTCCTGCAACCCTTCTTCCCCGGGGATGCACGCCCCACAGTTTGAAGACCTCTGGTCTAGGCTCTCAACAAACTGTGGGGCCAATCAAGAGACCCAATCTACGCAGAGTTTGCGGAAGCAGCAGTTAGAGTGCACACACATTGTCCCGTCCTGTCGTGCACTCACAGTGCGGCTTGCTGACTGTGTTTTACCTGGTGATCTGCTCCTCTGGACGGTTGCTGCTCTGTATTCTGGAGACTGTCCTGCATTCTCCCAGTGGTTCGCGGAGGTCAGTGTTCCGAGTGGTTTGGAGTGCTGCTGCTCCAAGGCTTGTTGTATTGTCTCAGCCTTTGTGATCCTGGCCTGGATGTTTCTGGCGTTGTTGTGCTTCATTGCAAAGACGCTTAAAGGCATGGAGTTTTGGTAAGAGGGGTTAGCGTGTTATGAATGCCTGTGGAGGTTCAGGCAGGTGGTACAGTGTACTAGTTATGCCCATTATTTTTGTTTATATGCCTTGATTGCTTCCTCACCATAGGTCCGGGAGAAATGGGATACTTCTAAGGCAGTCTTGATAATTAAGTTGATAAGACAGTAAGCAGTGTATGTTGCCTTCTTCCTGTTGTCTCTATTGATAACTCTTTTTTTTATGAGGCTGGTGAATCCAAAGCTTTCAGTTGTATGTCCAGTGGGTGATCAGAGAGGACCAGAGGCTGATCTATCTCTTTGATCTGTGACACAGGGCAATCAATTGGTGTGGGAAGCTTATTGTCTCAGGGAACCCAGGTCTGCTCGATAGGACTGTGTTTGCCCCTCTACCCCCGTTAAGGCTAAAGGGAATCGGTGTTCCGAGGTTTGGGCCAGAAGTGGTAGGAGAAAAAGGTGGGTGTTACTGATGTCTTTGAGTTGGATGACTCTGAAAAGTGAATCCACTAAAAAGCTGTTGTGGTTTTAGATTCTAGAACCAGTTCCAGTCCTCTGAATAAACACTCATTATCTGTCCCTGATACAGCATATGGGCGGACATCTGTGTCACCGCATGAGTGTCATAGTAAAGTAAGCCCCTACTTGGCAGACTCTGGTGGAGACACTGATCATCAAGTGGAACAGAATTGTCCCATGAGAGAGTCCTCTGTGGAATTGGTACCAGACTCTACAATGGAGACCATACCCTCTGGGAAGTTGTCACCACAGTTTTTATCTCAGGGTGAGACAGACTGGGAACTGACTAATTCAGCTATGTGTTCCTCTATAAAGCAATGTCATCTTTCCTGTGTTACATGATTCCTTGGAGAGGCAGGAGACCTCGCAGCCCTTACTGCCTGTGACAGTTGATGCTGCTAGTGGAGCTCCTCAATCTCACTTGCGTCCATCAACACAGACCAGTTCCGGGCAACAAAAGAAAACGTTCTCCAAGTGATCTGTGTATCAGTAAATTGAACATGGATGAAATCTCTGATAAGAACCTGAGAGGGTTTTGCTTGGAAAGAGGAATTTCATAGTTACTGGTGTGGAAAAAACAGTGTTTACTGAGTCAAGAGAGGCTTTAAGGAATAAAGTCCTGTCATGGTTACACCAGAAGGCAGTGTGTGGTTGCATATGGGCATGTGACTTAAAGGTCCTTCGCAGGGTTCAGGTAGATGCTTGGTGCTCACAGGCAAATAGAGACTCTATAGTCATAGGCCGTGGAAGAAGCAACCTCCCCTATTGTTTATGGGTCTCCCAAAATGTTTTTAATGTTTCTTCCAGTCTTACATTAGGGTTGATTTTACTGTGAACGCTTAGTTTCTGTTTTAATGGAATGTTATTCTACAATACTGCTTTTATCTTATGAACTGAGATTCTCTTGGTTAGGCTTGTGGTAATTTGTTGTGCCCTGTGCCTTTTTTGTTATTTGTTTTGTTTTGTTGCGTTTGTTTGTCTGCTTCTGTTTGTATCAGCTCCTGTTTACCTGAAGGACTAAGGAGAATCATAAATGGTTAAATAAATTCCTGCTTCGCGGCTGAAACCATCTTTTTAAAGTGTTGGCCATTATTGGCTCCAAATCATAAATACATTGTGAATTCTCCAACAGCCTAAAAGTAGGCCTGGACACCCCTCGCGTAAAGACACCTTCTGATGACCCAGCTGACCTAAACAACTACAGACCAATAAATGACCTCTCCTTTCTGACTAAAACCATAGAGTGCAGTGAAGAAATGCCATTCTCCACATCCACCATTAAAAACAACCTTCGGCGGTACTACCAGTCATATTTCAGAGCAGGATGCTGCACCAAGTCCACCACCCTCTAGGTAATAGATGATGCGCTGCGTATCATGGACTACGGAGAAGCATGTCTACTTGTTTTGCTGTATCAGATACTCCTTAACATCACCAAGAGATGGGGTGTCCACTGTGCCACGAGACAAGGAAGTGCTGGAAGGATCTGAATAACACAATGTGCAAGCAGATTACAAAAGCCCAGGATGCAAAGGACAGCAGCGGTAGCAAAAATGAAATAGACGCCATCATATGGACAGTCTGGGAGCAGGAAGTGCTGCCAATAACTGGAGAGGGTCGCATGCTTGAAGAAGGGATATGATACAGGTGAGCGTGACCCATGCAAGTGCTCAGCCCATAACAAACATAGGTAGCATACATGGCAAAAAGGCCACAGATGTCCATGTCATGCCGCCACATCATAGGTGGAAACACACCAACGGTGACCATGCACACAGCTCCAGTAAAGTAAACATGCAACAGACCTGGACCCCTGCAGCAGTACAGTTCTTGTATATATTCTCTCCCTCTCTCTCTCTCCCTCTCTCTCTCTCTCTCTCTCTCTCTCTCTTTTTCTCGCTCTCGGTAAGGAGTTCTCGCTCTCGGTAAGGAGAAGCACCTGCACACACACGGCCCTCCAGACTGATGCCACAAGATGATCCCACGCATGGCAATGTATGTCATGCTGCTCCACCTGTACCGTTTTTAGCTAGCAACGGGCGTTGGGGACACAGTAATGCTCGGCCCATGCAAACGCCCACCAATTCATGGCAATGCTGACTTCATTGCTATCCTGGCAGGCACTGCCTCGCAGATATCCTCTGGCAAGATGCCATAAGGCAGACATCTGGGAAGAAGGTGGCCAAGAAGACAGCTGTGACAGAAACCTATGCCAGTGTCAGTGCCTTACACCCTGCGCAGGAAAGTGGCCCTGATGTAGAGACAAGTCGGGCCCAGGCCAGGGGAGCCTCACAGCAGGTGCCAGAGTGCAGTGAAGGGGACAAATGGCTGCAACCAAGTTCTGAAAGCCAGGAGACAGCTTAACACGCCAAACACGTTCAGGCAGAGGAGAACATGCTACAGTAGACACGGGTAGATAATCATTTGCTTAGACAGGAGCAGGAGCGAGACTATGCATCTCAACATGTGGACCTGCTACACTTCCTTCACCGTGGTGACACGTGGCTTACTACACCGCCTCCAATATTCAATCCACAGCACAAACCACCCTTTCTGGATGACAGTGGCCTCCATGGCAACACTGCCGCATTGGTGGCGGGATAATGTGATCTTAAGCTCATGCATGAGACATCACGTCAGGCCGAGGCTGCTGAGCATCGGGTGCAGCCACAGGAGGGCATGTTACCATGTTCTGGGGAGCAAAATAAGCTTTTTAGTGTACACAATTAGATCCATGACTCGATCAAGAAATCTCTCGGCCATCATAGGGCAGCACTCATGGCCATTACGGAGCAATCAAGGGAGGACCACTGTGTTTGGTAGGAAGAAAGAGATGGTGTCCGCAGAATGCCACACTCACCTCAGCAAACAGAGGTGTCACTTGAGATGTGCCTGCCATGGGAATGCAGCAGTGGGACATACATGTTGACTTGGTGCAGTGTCTGTAGGCCACACATCGTGTTCAGGACAGGTTGGCACAGTGCTGGATTGGCAGAGCCAATCAGTGCAACAAGTCTTGCTCCAACTATAGCAGGCACAGTCATTACCGTCAAACATGGCATCACAGGAGAGTTTGCCACCACACACGAGGGGCTATGCAACGCCCACACCACTGCTCAGTGACCTATCTGGGATGCAGCCATCACCTGCATGGAGTAATTACTCACTTGCAAGGGACATACAGGGTTGCAGCAGCAGGTGAGCCAACGTGCCCTGAAATTCCTCGCATACCCAGCCCCTGTTGTACCTTTGGGTGCGGACTGAACAATATAGGTGAGTGTTCTATACACATTCAAGAGTTGGCCTACCTGTCCTGCCACTGTTTCTACTGACCTGGTTCATTTGCCTTATGGTGGGAAAAGGCATGAAGTGGTTTGTCTGTTACAGAAGCCCAGGTCATGGGAATGTGAGAAGACGGGAGGGCTATTGCATGTCGCACCATGTGGACAGTTTGCTTTCACAGAGGCATGATTTGTTTCTTTATTTAATTGTTTGTTATAATGCTCCTAATACCATATATGAGTCTGGTTTCTAAGCGCAGATCCGGCATTCGAACGGCTGTTGCTCTGTGTGGTTTTGTGTCCAAGACCTGGCCGTTGCCCCTGTGCTCCTAGTGCACCGTCCCATGCATGTGTCAACATACACAGCCGGCCTCCGCATTCCCTGTATGCAATTGCATCAATCAATTTGTGTCACCCGACATTCAGAACTAGTCCCAAATTAAAGCCGCCTCATGGCGATGGATCCCTCAGCGGGTGTGGCAGTGGATCCCTCAGCGGGTGTGGGTAGCCTCTCTTTGTCATCTTGGTCAATCCCCTCATCCACAATGTCTTCCTCCTCATCTGTTGGCAACAAGAACACTCCTTTGTGAAGCAATGTTTTTGTAGGAGACAGCAAACCAATATGAGGTGGCACACCTTTGTAGGTGTGTACATGAGGCTGCCACTTGTGTGCGGCAGGTAGTATCGACTGTTGTACATGCCTTTGTTTAGCTCCGATTATAAATCTGCTGTGCCACAGTTTGGGGATTACCCAGTGAGGCCAGCAGCCAGTTTGAATCACTATGACGTGAATAAGTTTCAAGTGTTGCAAAACAATGCTCTTCAAACTGCTCTAAACATACCTCGCTCCAACCATATCTCATAAATAAGAAGTAACACTAACTGGCTCCCAGTACAAGACAGGATCACATTCAGAGTGCTAGTGATCACCCACAAATGCCTCTCAAACTCTGCCCCAAAATATCTGGTCGACAAATTTACCAGACAGCAATTAAGCAGATATACAAGATCCAACTACTCTATCTGCGTTAATATTCCCAAATACAAACTACAAAAAGCTGGTGGGTCCATTTTCCCAGTCCTAGAAGCTAAGACATGGAACTCCTTGCCTCCAGCGCTAAATGCCAAACCTTCTTTTTGGTCCTTCAGAAATAAGGTAAAAGCCTGGCTCTTTTCCCAACTAAACTAAGGTCCACAAACTACTTCAGCACACTTCACTGGCTTACATATGGGTCTTTGCCTGGATATGTAACACTAGGCGCTTGCGACTCTAGTTCTCTATTTTTAACTGTATCTACCGCTGTATTTATCTCTCCTACCAGGCACGTTTTCTTTATCGGTAACACAAGTCAACTGCCTGCCTCTTTCTACCGTATTGTACTACCTATATGTATGTAACACTTGTATTGTACTACCTTTATGTTTGCAACATTTCTTGTATGTATAAGCAAAAGCACCCAGATACCTTTGGGTTAGGTGCACTATATAAGCAAATAAACTAAACTAAACTAAACTAAACTAAACTAAACTAAACTAAACTAAACTAGAACTATCCAGAAGAGACCATGAAAGGCACCAGGGAAAAACTACCACAGAGGTGAAAACACAACCTCATTCCTGTTCTTATATTTTTCTGGCCTACCATCTGACAAGGAGGAAGCGAGTGGCAGCCACAAATGCCTCAGAACCTGCCAAACCATTCCAATTGAGAAGAAATACGTTATAAAAGATAGCAGACATTGTAGAACCGTACACAGAACTGTCATGTCAGAAGGTAGACTGGAGCTATCTACTTACATGCCATTTACTGCCACAAGTCCTAACTCTGCGCCCCATGGACCCAAACCTTTGATGACCTGGGTCACTTCTGCAACCCCAACACCCGAATTGCTAAAACTACTACAGTCCTCAGCAAGGCCAGACTTAAAGCAGCAAGCTGTCTCGTTAAACCTATAACATGGTGGCATACCTCTTCCGCTCTGCAATGCCCCATGTTTCACAGGAACCCTGTGATGAAAACACTGCACTAACAAAGGTGAATGCAAAGGAGTAGCAGCCGCTTAAACCCTATCACTAGGACCACCATCTTTACATTCAGCCAAACTACTGCAACTACCCACAACAAATGGAGGACACACAGATCTTATGCATTTAAAATTCCTGATAGCCATAGGTTCAACTATCCAGTCCACTAAAAAAGGAAGATAAAGGCAAGGTGATATCGTCTCACAGAGGAATGTGCAGATACAAATCTCTCTGGCAAGCAAAACCTGTCCCCACCATAGCACATTTTTCAGCAGAATTGAATGAAAGAGAGAAAGCACTAAGGATCACCAAAAGGAAATGGTGCCTCCACCCATCCAACCTTCTCATAAATGACTTAATGAATTATGTGTTGCGTACATAAAAAACAAAGGGAACATAATTGATGCAATGTCCACCCACTTCAAGAACCAAATGAACACAGCAAAGAACCCTACGAGGGTTCTCTTGAAAGTGGTAAGAAAAGCCACCCTTCAATCATTGAGAAAATCAGCAAAATCAGAGAGGAGAATGTCTAAATGATATCAGCTTCTCCGTGCCCAAACCTCAAAGTTGTTGGGACAATTTCTCCCCATTTTGTCTGGACACCCAAAGAACATCTAGGCCAGTGGTCTTCAAACTTTTTAGGCCTGGGGCCTCCCGAGCAAAATGTGGGACAGCTGGGCCCCCAAAAATGCCAAATGAACAGTAAGTCTAAATGACTATGAACTATCGCGCACCGTCACCGCACCCTACTCCCACTATAGTCTCTGGGCTCCCCCACCTGCTCCCATCACAGTCTCTGGGCTCCCTCAACCCACTCCTAGCCCAGTCCCTGTGCTCACCCCAGCCCACCACAGACCCTGGGCTCTCCAAACCCTGCTCTCACCACTTTCCCATGGCTCCCACCCATCCTACTCCCACCACAGTCCCTGGACTCCCCTGCCCGGCTCACAGCACAGTCCCAGGGCCAGTGGTGGCTGGTGAAGTTTTTAAGTGGAGGGGCATAAATATTTGCACCAGATATGTCATAGCGACCAAGCGCAGCGATGGAGCCCAAACCAATCAAGGGAGGATTGAGGGTTCCCCCCCCCATGAATTTTATTTAAATAATGGCTTACAATGGTGCATTTTAGAGCATACTTAAAAACAAAATGGGTAAAAAGCCAAACAGTTGGCGCTCGGAGGCCCAGAGGGCAGGCATGATATTTTTACTGGACATCTACGATAGATGTCCAGTAAAAAATAGCATTCCTGTCCCCTGAGCCCCACAGTGACTAACATAATCAACATGTTTATGTGTGTACGCAAGGCGCTGGGGGGCCATGGTGGAAAGCATGGCATTTTTGACTGGACATCTATGATAGATATCCAGTAAAAAAAAAAAAACATCCCTGTTCCTTGGGCTTCACAGCACCTCAGAAGGAGAGCTGATATTGGCAGGTGGGTAGGGGGATTGTGCAACAAAGGCATTTTTAAAATGCCTTTGTTCCGCAACCCTCCTTCCCCCCTCTATCCTCCATTCTCCAAAACCAGCTCAATGGACCAAAACAAACACACACATCTACACACATTCACACAGCAATCACTTTATCATTCACACGAATACCCATCACCATACACTCACTAACTGCACAAGCATATATGCATCATACACATATTTAAATAAATAAATAAATAAATAAATAAATAAACATAAATATATCTTCTGCAGGGGCCTGCGTGTTGGTGCTGAAATGCCTTGCTCCAGGCTGCTCTGTCTGTATGTGCAACAAGGCGTAGGAGCTCCCCCTCGCACATACAGACTTGCAGCGTGTAGAGGAGCAGCTGCATGCCTCTGCTGGAAATCCCGCCTCCCTGCCTCCTGTATGTTGGAAGTCAGAAACTGCGCCATGTTTGACACCAGCAGTTGTGCCAATTCCGCAGCGAGTGTTTGAAAGAAGATACCAACTGATAAAACCCTATCAAATGTATCCCAGAAGAGACAACAATTTGATGAAGGAACTCCCTTAAGGAATATGAAAAAGAGTGAAAGAGAAGCTAGTGACATCACAAGAGACAAGCTTGATCCACTGAGAATATTGACTGAAGAGAATGTATGGATCTTACAGAAACTGATGACGAAGTTGAATTGAGTAAACTTCTATATGCAGAAAAAGAAGATTGCACGTGTGCGAAGCACTGCAGAAAATGCAACCGTTCAATGATTGTACAGATGCTGAAACGCAAGTAGACTAATCTAGAAGCTGGCTACACATAGTAAATAGGCTGCAGGTGAAGCCGCCTTTGTATAGCAGCTGGACATCAGTGTCATGAATTTTAGTAAGCCAGAAGGCATGGAGAGGAAAGGCCAAGGATTATGTTGCGGCACAAATAAGCTGAGATCGTCGAAACGAACATCTAGGCTGTCTGGCTTGGAATCAAAACAGAAGTAGCCAAGATCGGTAATCTATTGTTGAAAGCAATAAACGTTAAAAGGAGGAATCATTCCTTATTGAGGGGCAAAGAAAGAACACCGAGAGTGCCAAGTTTTATTCATTTAAGACATTTAAATGCTGAAAAATTGACCAAATCGTGGTCTCCTGTCACGTGAGCCCATTATGGAAATAGAGTTGAGCTTGGAGCCCTAGAACAACGATAGTGAAAGCCTGTACTCCCATATATTCCCACAGACAAGGATACTTTGCACAGCCAAGTTCAAAGACAGTCTGCATGGCAGCAGGCATGGGTGATGAGAGATGTTGGACTAATTTGGTGGGGAGTTAAAGTCAAGTCCACCCCCTGGCACCTGGGAATGAGCTTATGTGCTGCTAAATGAACTGAATGTTCCAGACATGGCATGAGCGTGCCAACTAATTTTAGAGGGCTGTATAACGAAGGGCCTTATAGTTTGAAAGCCAATGATATACTTTGTACTTCATAGTGTTGGAGATTAAGTGTTTTTAGAGGTAGGCATAAGTTGTCCACTTGACAGTGGGCAGCTAATCATAATCCTAGTACCTATGGAAATTCATACTTAGATGTTCCCCTTAGGCCTATCACAATCTCTGGTCGGTTTTTCTTATTTGCCACGTAGTATGACATCACTGCTGCCATATTTTTTGCATATAAGGATGTTTTTATGAGAAATACACTGAGAGCTCAAGCAAAATGTCAGTTGATGTACATTGTAACCTCACTGTTATAGATAATTGTTAATAAAAACAGCAGCCTTTGCCATCTTCCTGAGTTGGTTTGATTATTTGGTGCAGCGTTATTTTGCATCGCCATCCATTGCATGCACGATATCCAAAGGGCATATTCTCAAGTGCCACAGACAGACTTTTTCATGAGCTATGCAAGGCTGGCAAAGCAAAACGCCCCCACCCTTGCATGGCTCAGTGAGCATGTGCAGCTGGGGAATTGAACTGAACTGTCAAAGGGAAACAGTGTATCCCTTTGACAGTTCAGCCAGCCCAGGAGCACTCGCTGAGCTGGAAAAAGCTGGGCTGGCTCCTCGGCTGCTCCATAATGGGTTAGGGAGCCACTGGGTGGATGCCCCCCAGCCCACTATGGATGACTCGCCAGGCTCGGTCTGGCCTATAGGGCGATAGGGCAATGCCCGTACCAAAAATGCCAAATGCTAGCATGCGGCAGTAAAAATGGGCCACATTTTTGGCCAATGTGGGGCAGTTTGATGAGTTACTTCACTATGCAGCTAGAAGGTTTGACCATTGTTGCTGAATAAATATTCTTTAGATATCACAGTTTGCCTACATTTTAACAAAACACACCCCCTTGGGTACTATTCAAACAGTCTGTGACTAAAGGAATGAATATCCATTTGCAACTGCAGGGCCACATTTTCATTGGTGCTTGAGACAGTTGTATGCTCCAGTCGGACCATGTGACCATGTGAGCCGCCCCTGCCCATTTCCTCCCATATTGAAAAAAAATAAAGACATCCTTTTTTTTAACATTTCATGATGGGCTGTCACGTCCACCCCTCCTGCAACCCTTCTTCCCCGGGTATGCACACCCCACAGTTTGAAGACCTCTGATCTAGGCTCTCAACAAACTGTGGGGCCAATCAAGAGACCCAATCTACGCAGAGTTTGCGGAAGCAGCAGTTAGAGTGCACACACATTGTCCCGTCCTGTCGTGCGCTCACAGTGCGGCTTGCTGACTGTGTCTTACCTGGTGATCTGCTGCTCTGGACGGTTGCTGCTCTGTATTCTGGAGACTGTCCTGCATTCTCCCAGTGGTTCGCGGTGGTCAGTGTTCGGAGTGGTTTGGAGTGCTGCTGCTCCAAGGCTTGTTGTATTGTCTCAGCCTTTGTGATCCTGGCCTGGATGTTACTGGCGTTGTTGTGCTTCATTGCAAAGATGCTTAAAGGCATGGAGTTTTGGTAAGAGGGGTTAGCGTGTTATGAATGCCTGTGGAGGTTCAGGCAGGTGGTACGGTGTACTAGTTATGCCCATTATTTTTGTTTATATGCCTTGATTGCTTCCTCACCATAGGTCCGGGAGAAATGGGATACTTCTAAGGCAGTCTTGATAATTAAGTTGATAAGACAGTAAGCAGTGTATGTTGCCTTCTTCCTGTTGTCTCTATTGATAACTCTTTTTTTATGAGGCTGGTGAATCCAAAGCTTTCAGTTGTATGTCCAGTGGGTGATCAGAGAGGACCAGAGGCTGATCTATCTCTTTGATCTGTGACACAGGGCAATCAATTGGTGTGGGAAGCTTATTGTCTCAGGGAACCCAGGTCTGCTCGATAGGACTGTGTTTGCCCCTCTACCCCCGTTAAGGCTAAAGGGAATCGGTTTTCCGAGGTTTGGGCCAGAAGTGGTAGGAGAAAAAGGTGGGTGTTACTGATGTCTTTGAGTTGGATGACTCTGAAAAGTGAATCCACTAAAAAGCTGTTGTGGTTTTAGATTCTAGAACCAGTTCCAGACCTCTGAATAAACACTCATTATCTGTCCCTGATACAGCATATGGGCGGACATCTGTGTCACCGCATGAGTGTCATAGTAAAGTAAGCCCCTACTTGGCACACTCTGGTGGAGACACTGATCATCAAGTGGAACAGAATTGTCCCATGAGAGAGTCCTCTGTGGAATTGGTACCAGACTCTACAATGGAGACCATATCCTGTGGGAAGTTGTCACCACAGTTTTTATTTCAGGGTGAGACAGACTGGGAACTGACTAATTCAGCTATGTGTTCCTCTATAAAGCAATGTCATCTTTCCTGTGTTACATGATTCCTTTGAGAGGCAGGAGACCTCGCAGCCCTTACTGCCTGTGACAGTTGATGCTGCTAGTGAAGCTCCTCAATCTCACTTGCGTCCATCAACACAGACCAGTTCCGGGCAACAAAAGAAAATGTTCTCCAAGTGGTCTGTGTATCAGTAAATTGAAAATGGATGAAATCTCTGATAAGAACCTGAGAGGGTTTTGCTTGGAAAGAGGAATTTCATAATTACTGGTGTGGAAAAAACAGTGTTTACTGAGTCAAGAGAGGCTTTAAGGAATAAAGTCCTGTCATGGTTACACCAGAAGGCAGTGTGTGGTTTCATATGGGCATGTGACTTAAAGGTCCTGCGCAGGGTTCAGGTAGATGCTTGGTGCTCACAGGCAAATAGAGACTCTATAGTCATAGGCTGTGGAAGAAGCAATCTCCCCTATTTTTTATGGGTCTCCCAAAATGTTTTTAATGTTTCTTCCAGTCTTACATTAGGGTTGATTTTACTGTGAACGCTTAGTTTCTGTTTTAATGGAATGTTATTCTACAATACTGCTTTTATCTTATGAACTGAGATTCTCTTGGTTAGGCTTGTGGTAATTTGTTGTGCCCTGTGCCTTTTTTGTTATTTGCTTTGTTTTGTTGCGTTTGTTTGTCTGCTTCTGTTTGTATCAGCTCCTGTTTACCTGAAGGACTAAGGAGAATCATAAATGGTTAAATAAATTCCTGCTTCGCGGCTGAAACCATCTTTTTAAAGTGTTGGCCATTATTGGCTCCAAATCATAAATACATTGTGAATTCTCCAACAGCCTAAAAGTAGGCCTGGACACCCCTCGCGCAAAGACACCTTCTGATGACCCAGCTGACCTAAACAACTACAGACCAATAAATGACCTCTCCTTTCTGACTAAAACCATAGAGTGCAGTGAAGAAATGCCATTCTCCACATCCACCATTAAAAACAACCTTCGGCGGTACTACCAGTCATATTTCAGAGCAGGATGCTGCACCAAGTCCACCACCCTCTAGGTAATAGATGATGCGCTGCGTATCATGGACTACGGAGAAGCATGTCTACTTGTTTTGCTGTATCAGATACTCCTTAACATCACCAAGAGATGGGGTGTCCACTGTGCCACGAGACAAGGAAGTGCTGGAAGGATCTGAATAACACAATGTGCAAGCAGATTACAAAAGCCCAGGATGCAAAGGACAGCAGCGGTAGCAAAAATGAAATAGACGCCATCATATGGACAGTCTGGGAGCAGGAAGTGCTGCCAATAACTGGAGAGGGTCGCATGCTTGAAGAAGGGATATGATACAGGTGAGCGTGACCCATGCAAGTGCTCAGCCCATAACAAACATAGGTAGCATACATGGCAAAAAGGCCACAGATGTCCATGCCATGCCGCCACATCATAGGTGGAAACACACCAACGGTGACCATGCACACAGCTCCAGTAAAGTAAACATGCAACAGACCTGGACCCCTGCAGCAGTACAGTTCTTGTATATATTCTCTCTCTCTCTCTCTCTCTCTCTCTCTCTCTCTCTCTCTCTTTTTCTCGCTCTCGGTAAGGAGAAGCACCTGCACACACACGGCCCTCCAGACTGATGCCACAAGATGACCCCACACATGGCAATGCATGTCATGCTGCTCCACCTGTACCGTTTTTAGCTAGCAACGGGCGTTGGGGACACAGTAATGCTCGGCCCATGCAAACGCCCACCAATAAATGGCAATGCTGACTTCATTGCTATCCTGGCAGGCACTGCCTCGCAGATATCCTCTGGCAAGATGACATAAGGCAGACATCTGGGAAGAAGGTGGCCAAGAAGACAGCTGTGACAGAAACCTATGCCAGTGTCAGTGCCTTACACCCTGCACAGGAAAGTGGCCCTGATGTAGAGACAAGTCGGGCCCAGGCCAGGGGAACTTCACAGCAGGTGCCAGAGTGCAGTGAAGGGGACAAATGGCTGCAACCAAGTTCTGAAAGCCAGGAGACAGCTTAACATGCCAAACTCGTTCAGGCAGAGGAGAACATGCTACAGTAGATACGGGTAGATAATCATTTGCTTAGACAGGAGCAGGAGCGAGACTATGCATCTCAACATGTGGACCTGCTACACTTCCTTCACCGTGGTGACACGTGGCTTACTACACCGCCTCCAATATTCAATCCACAGCACAAACCACCCTTTCTGGATGACAGTGGCCTCCATGGCAACACTGCCGCATTGGTGGCGGGATAATGTGAGCTTAAGCTCATGCATGAGACATCACGTCAGGCCGAGGCTGCTGAGCATCGGGTGCAGCCACAGGAGGGCATGTTACCATGTTCTGGGGAGCAAAATAAGCTTTTTAGTGTACACAATTAGATCCATGACTCGATCAAGAAATCTCTCGGCCATCATAGGGCAGCACTCATGGCCATTACGGAGCAATCAAGGGAGGACCACTGTGTTTGGTAGGAAGAAAGAGATGGTGTCCGCAGAATGCCACACTCACCTCAGCAAACAGAGGTGTCACTTGAGATGTGCCTGCCATGGGAATGCAGCAGTGGGACATACATGTTGACTTGGTGCAGTGTCTGTAGGCCACACATCGTGTTCAGGACAGGTTGGCACAGTGCTGGATTGGCAGAGCCAATCAGTGCAACAAGTCTTGCTCCAACTATAGCAGGCACAGTCATTACCGTCAAACATGGCATCACAGGAGAGTTTGCCACCACACACGAGGGGCTATGCAACGCCCACACCACTGCTCAGTGACCTATCTGGGATGCAGCCATCACCTGCATGGAGTAATTACTCACTTGCAAGGGACATACAGGGTTGCAGCAGCAGGTGAGCCAACGTGCCCTGAAATTCATCGCATACCCAGCCCCTGTTGTACCTTTGGGTGCGGACTGAACAATATAGGTGAGTGTTCTATACACATTCAAGAGTTGCCCTACCTGTCCTGCCACTGTTTCTACTGACCTGGTTCATTTGCCTTATGGTGGGAAAAGGCATGAAGTGGTTTGTCTGTTACAGAAGCCCAGGTCATGGGAATGTGAGAAGACGGGAGGGCTATTGCATGTCGCACCATGTGAACAGTTTGCTTTCACAGAGGCATGATTTGTTTCTTTATTTAATTGTTTTTTATAATGCTCCTAATACCATATATGAGTCTGGTTTCTAAGCGCAGATCCGGCATTCAAAAGGCTGTTGCTCTGTGTGGTTTTGTGTCCAAGACCTGGCCGTTGCCCCTGTGCTCCTAGTGCACCGTCCCATGCATGTGTCAACATACACAGCCGGCCTCCGCATTCCCTGTATGCAATTGCATCAATCAATTTGTGTCACCCGACATTCAGAACTAGTCCCAAATTAAAGCCGCCTCATGGTGGTGGATCCCTCAGCGGGTGAGGCAGTGGATCCCTCAGCGGGTGTGGGTAGCCTCTCTTTGTCATCTTGGTCAATCCCCTCATCCACAATGTCTTCCTCCTCATCTGTTGGCAACAAGAACACTCATTTGTGAAGCAATGTTTTTGTAGGAGACAGCAAACCAATATGAGGTGGCACACCTTAGTAGGTGTGTACATGAGGCTGCCACTTGTGTGCGGGAGGCAGTATCGACTGTTGTACATGCCTTTGCATAGCTCCGATTATGAATCTGCTGTGCCACAGTTTGGGGATTACCCAGTGAGGCCAGCAGCCAGTTTGAATCACTATGAAGCACCATCTATGGTAATGGAAGGAAGAATAGACATTGGTCATTTTGGCATGCGTCAATGATGTGTGAACTGAAAAGTCACCAACCTAGTGTGGAGGAACATTTGCCTAGCAGTCATGTCCTCCTGTTACTCATGCATCGCATCAACTGTGGCCGACAACTGTTTTGCAAGACCATGGCATCATAGGTGGTCGGGGGTGGGGGGACAAGGAACTTGCCTCATGTGTGCATGAACAGCATCTGGGCATCACAAACTTCCTGTAGGTTAATGCTGTGGAAGTCTTTCCTGTTGCAGAACATCTGATCACATGCTTTGGGGGGTGAAAGTCCCATCTGTAATAGCTACAATGTGGGGAATGTATATACCCCACACTGTAGATGTCCTTTTTTCAGCTGAGAGTGGTGTCATCAGAAGTCGACACGTTCTACCGCATGGGAATTGCAGGCCTTAGCACCTTAAAGCAGATTGAGAAATTCCTGCCATGCCACCTACTGTAGTTTGGAATGAGCCACTCGATCAAAAGTCCAGAACACTCAACACCTTTGGGATTGGTGGTACTGAAGTGCCAGTGACTATCTCGGGCTCAAAGCCCATGGCTAGCGCATATGTCATGTTCATCTATTAATCGGGATGGTACAGGTGGAGTGCCTCCTCTGCAGTAATGGTCTGGAGGCAGGCCCTTGGATGATAGGAGCGTGCCCTGTGATCGCCTATGAGGAGGAGAATAGATGTGTCAGTGATGTGGCACTACAGGTGCTTGATTCACTGATGCAGGGCAATGCTTCCATCAGTGGTTGTCACCCGATTGTGTTTTGTGGGTTCCATGTCTCTACCTATCATGTATTTACTGTACAGGCCTTTCCCGTAGAGTAAATACATCAAAGCTTGTTCCCTCACTCCCCGGCCCCACCATGAACCGCTTCCTCGAAGTGGGTTCCCCTGTCCTCACCTGACCCTGCCCGATCCAACTGTCACACCTGCACTTACCCCAGCCTGGTCTGCTGCCTCTGCTTCCAATCCCATGCTATCCCTTCATCTCCCTGCCCTCCCTTTCCCACTGGCCTCCCGGTGCAACCAGCCGTACCCACCCTACTCCTCTCCCCACTGCGCACTTCGTTGCTGGGCTGCATGTATGGCGTGGTAAAGACCTGGCTTGTACTTGAGCGTGGCAAAGACACGTCGCCACTCTGTGGCTTAGCAGTATTTTCTATAGTGAACAGAGATGGCTGGGAAGGGCATGTGTGATGTTAAGTGGGCTCCGTCCTGTGCTGCATGCTTGAAACACATGCAGGGATTCCTGTGCCTTCTGCCATCTTGCCTGGCACACATTTTAAACTTTGGTTTTATTAGCATTTTCTTATTGTAACATGCCGTGCAAAAAAAGAACAATAATACATGTAATGCAATTGACTGGCCCGTTCAATCCCTTGTCCCGCCCCCTCCCTCCACCCTCCTCCCCAACACTTTCCCACCCCCCCCCCCCCGATCCTACAAAAACATCAGTCTTGTGAGATATTAATTGCTCTCTTCGAATCCTGCGCTTAGGAGATGATTTGGTAGGTGACCAATTTATTGCCGGCTGAGTAAAAGTTGCCGTCCCCCGGGTTGTGGGCATTCAGTACAGGTCCCATTTAGCTCCGATCCCCCTTTCCCCGAGCATGGGGGTGTGGTCTGTCTCAGTGGATGTCCCATCCCCAGGACTGCTGCACTCCACTCCAGTTTGCCAGGAACGAGCCCAAATCGTTGTTCACCATTGCTGTGAGTTTGTCCATCAAGAACATGTTCTTAACCTTTTTCAACCATTCCCCCTTGGAGGGGGTTTCCGGGCTCTTCCACTTCTGAGCCAGGGCCACCCTCCCCGCCCGCAACATTGTCTCCGTCATCCTTGGATATCTATGTATTTCCAAGTCCTCCGGGGGAAGACCCAGCAGCATCGACAAAGGATCCTGGGGGAGAGGCTCATCTGAAACCTCCGCAATCCAGGCTCAAACCCTTCCCCAGAAATCCTGGACTTTTGGACAAAGCCACCACATATGTTTCCTGGATCCCCTCTGGCCACACCCCCTCGGGCACATTGGTGATACGCCCGGGAACATTTTGGACAGTCTCACTGGGTCCCTATGCCACCCGTGTTGTATCTTGAAATTATGCTCCATGTCCGCGGTGCATAAATTCCCATGGAAGGCGATTTTGAATATCCTTGCCCAGACGTCTTCCGAAATGACTTCCCCTGCCAAATCATCCCAAAAAGAGCGGAAACTACGTCTCCCGGGGAGGTTAATGGTGTTTAAAATGTTGAATATGCTCGATACCGCGCCCTTTCTCGAGGTCGCCGTGTCTAGAAACTTTTCAAGGGGAGTCAACTGCCTCCTCAAATTCTGGCCCCATGCTTGGTCACACAATATGTCTTTGAGACGGAGGTATTCAAAAATGGTAAGGGACCCTTGGCCAAGAGCGTGTCTCAGATCGTCATAGGCTATGAATTCTGCCTCCCTGAACATCTGCCCTCCCCATTCCATCCCCAAGTCTGACCAAATCTTCGAGTTCCGGAACCCTCTATTGCCCAGGTTGAGGGGAAGACCCCAAAGGGAGGACATCGGGGACGGCCATGAAGTGAGATAAGCTGTCTGTGGGCCCTCCTTCCAGATTTCCCAGATAACTCCCAGGGTCGGGTGGGCTCTTAATTTGCACGGGATAGATTTGCGCGGGGCCCACAGGAGATCCCTAACCTTCAGGGGGTGGGCGTCCATGTCCTCTAGATATGACCAGAACGTCCTCATCCCTTCTTTCGTGTGTTCTAAAAGGACCCTCAGCTGAGCAGCTCGGAAGTAAAGGTGGAAATCAGGAAGCCCGAACCCCCCCCCTCCTCCCTCGGCAGTGTCAGAGTCGCCCTCCCCGTCCTCAGGGTCTTCCCCTGCCATATGAATTCTCGGACTGCGTGCTGTAGGTCACTGAAGGTCTGCTCAGGGACGATGGTGGGGAGCGCTGTGAACAGGTACAGAAACCTTGGTAAGACATTCATCTTGACTGCTGTCATCCAGCCATACCACGACAGGATCATCTTGCCCCATCTCCGCAGGTCTGATGTGATTCCTGCCATTATCGGGTCATAGTTGGTGGGGGCTAGTTTAGACAGGTCCCTGGTTAGCAGGACTCCCAGGTATCGTATGGAGGCCTTTCCCACTGCAACCCCTTCAAGCCTACCCAACGGGTCTAACTCGGGATCTCGTTCTTTCATTGGGAGCAGGACTGATTTTGTTGTGTTGATTTTTAGCCCGGAGAAGCGGCCGAACGTGGCCACCAGGGATAAGAAGGGGGGTAGCGAGGTGGCTGGACTCACCATATAGGCCAAAACATCATCTGCGAATAGGGATAGTTTGAATTCCATTTCGCCTCTGCTGATCCCCCTGATACCCAGATGTGCCCTAATCGCTATGGCTAGTGGTTCCATCATGAGGATGTATATCGAAGGGCAGAGGGGGCAGCCCTGTCTGGTTGACCGAGACAACACCCCGTTCACTTGGACCCTTGCCATGGGGGCCCTATAGAGTGCGGATACCCAGCTCCTAATGTGCGGCCCGAAGCCCATTTTTTGGAGAAGGAGTTCCATGTATCTCCACTCGACCCTGTTGAAAGCTTTTTCGGAGTCTAGGGAGAGGACACATGCATCCAATTACTATTCCTGCGCATAGTGGAACAGGTCTATCGTTTTGCAGACGTTGTCCGACCCCTGCCTCCCTCTTATAAAGCCTACTTGGTCCCCGTGGACCAGCCTCGGCATTATCCCCTCCAATTGCCTCCCCACCACCTTGGCCAAGATTTTCACATACGTATTAAGTAACGATATCGGGCGGTAGGAGGAGCACTCCGCAGGGTCCTTACCCTGCTTGGGCAGCACTGCTATAATGGCCCCCATCATGGATTCGGGGAGAATGCCCCCCTCCAGCACAGAATTGAAAACCCTTGCTAGGTGCGGGGCCAGGGTGGAGCGGAACCTCTTGTAGAAGTACACCGTAAAACCGTCCTCCCCCGGGGAGGTCCCCACCTTCATCCCGCTAATTACCTTGTCTATCTCCTCCTCGGTGACCGGGCCCTCCAACCCTTCCGATATCTCTCCCGTAAGGGCCGGAACTTAAATGGAACCCAGGAAGTCCTCTATTAGAGTATCTCCCTCATCATATTCTGAAGTGTACAAATGTTCATAATAATGGCAGAAGGCCTCCCCTATATGGGGAGAGTCGTAACCTATTGTCCCCTGAGCGTCTTTCACCGCCTTCACCAATCTGCTACGTTGGACCTCCCTCAACTTCCAGGCTAGGATGCTGTCTGCCTTATCCCCCTTGTAATATTTTTGTTACACCATCTGGAGGTTTCTCTCCGTTTTGTGCAGGAGGAGGTCCCTCAGTTGGAGTCTATAGTCCTCCAGGGCGGTGACCTGGTCGCGCTCGAGCGGCCGATCCGTAGCGCCACATGGTTGGAGTTGGGCTATCTTTTCCCTTAGGGTCTTCTCCCGGGCCTCCCTCTCCCTTTTCTTCTGGGCCCCTATTTTGATGAGAAACCCTCGTAGGGTCGCCTTGAAGGCGTCCCACAGTGTGTGTATGCCCACCTCCCCATTATCATTCAGCTCAAAGAATTCTGTTATGGCATCTAGCACTTCCTGTGAGAGGACCTCGTCTTTCAGTAGGGCGTCATTACATTTCCAACGTCCTCTGCGCTCCGTTTGCCAACCCTCTGAAATAGTAATCCGGGCCATATCGTGGTACGTCCAGGGGACCGAGTCAATTCTATGGCCTGAGGTGTATGGGCGAAGTGTCTCGTCCACCAGGATATAATCGATTCTAGAGAATGAGGTGTGTATGGCTGAGTAATACATGTGCGAGGGGGCATCAGGCCTGGGAGAAGGGATTGTGTCTACCAGGCCCAGCTCTGCATTAACCCTCTGGAAGTTGCGCGCCATGGCCTCGTCCGCAGGCCTAATGATTGGAGGGCCCATGCGCTTTCTATCAGAGGATGGGTCTAGAACCATATTAAAGTCTCCCCCCACCACTACCTTGCCTCGCACAAAGAGTTTAAGCCTGTCCCTTACTTCCTCCCAGAACTGAGCTTGACCCTAGTTGGGGTCATATACGACTGCAAGAGTTAAGGGGGCGCCTTGTAGTGAACCCCTCACCAGCAAGTAGCGGCCTTCGGGGTCCCTCAGTGTTGCCTCCTGCTCAAAGCCTACGCCCCTCGCTAGCAAGATGGCCACTCCCCTCTTCTTAGATCTGTGCGATGCACAGAGCATCTCGCCTATTCCTCCTCCCCTCATCTTGGGTTCCTTCCCCCGAGCCCAGTGTGTCTCCTGTAGGAAAAGCAGGTCTAGTTTGGCCCTTCTGAACTCTCTACTAACTAGGGATCTCTTTGTGGGTGTGTTCAGACCTCGCACATTCAGGGTACCCACCCCTAGGGCCAGCAGACCATCAGCCATAGTCTGTGCAACTCTCCCGTTCGGTGACCCACATCCTGTCGAATCTCCCATCTCGCTTCTTTAGTCTCACATCTTGATTACTTGGATACCCCATTACGCCATCCTGGGGGGCCCTAAAACTGACCCCAAACGCCCCCCCTCTCCCTAAAGACCCAACCCCTACCAACTTGAAACTACCCCCTTCCCCCTACCTGGCGTCCAGCCAGTTAGTTCTGCCATTGCTGGCATTTGGCCGGACCACCAGCCTGCCCCCCTTGGCCAGGCACGCTGTACAATGCTCATCTCCTTGAGCACTCCCTTACCCCCCCCAGCTTCGTCCCGTCAGGTGCCCACACTATACTTGCTGTTCAGCGGGAGACTGTCCTTGCTGGGACATCATAAATCTCCAGTCCTGCCCCGCAGCTAGTCGGGATTCCCCCGCCGTCAGCCCTCTGAGTCCACATGCTCTCCTTCCTTTGCCGGCAGTGGAGTATTCAGTTTTTTGTATTTCCACAGGGTGGTTCTCCTTCTCCTGGTGCCCGACTGACTTGGGCACCCCCTGTCCATTGCTTCTGGGCCGATTGAGCCCCTTCGAGGGATGGGATCCACCACATAATCCCGTATTGCCCCTCTTTCATCCTCTTCGGTAACTAGCATTGTCCATTGGCCCATATATTCGAAAATCAGGGAGAAAGGATACCCCCACCTGTAGCGTACCCCCTTCTCCTTGAGTAGCTGCGTTAGGGGGTGGCACATTCTGCGCTTTGCCAGGGTGTAAGCGGAGAGGTCTTGGAAAATGGTGATCTGAGCCTTGTTGTAGGTTATCACCCCCGCCTTCCTCGCTTCATCCAGGACCTCCTGCTCTGTGCACCCGGTCGAATGTTGGTTCTGTGATAATCTCCTCCGCAAATAGAAGGGTAATAATGTCTCTCACAACTCGGGTCAAGTCTCTTTCTGTCTCCCCCTCTGTCTCTGGAATCCCAAAAAATCTTAGATTGTTCCTCCTCTCCCTATTTTCATAATCGTCCATCTGCCTGGCTCTCTCCTCGTCTCTTTTCTCCAGGGCCGCGAGCCTCAGGTCTATTTGGACTTCCTGGGCTGTTGACGAGGACTGGTTGGTTTCCACTTGTAGGAGCCTATCCTCCACTTTGTCCACTCTCTGGTCCATCTTCTCGAACTTCTGGGCAATGTCTGAGCGCATTTCCCTAATTTCCTGTAGAATGGAGGCAAAGCCCCTTTCCATCGCTGTCGTGGATTCCGTCGTGGTCCCCGTGTGAGCCATGGAACCAGAGAAGCTGCTACTGGGTCTCGCCGTCTCCCTGTACCGGAATGCTTGTAGGGTCTCCAGCCAGTTCATGCACTCCTACGCAGTCCCCTCCGCGGGGTCTGCCACTGGCCAAGGGCTTCGGGGGGTTTCTCCAGGGTGGCCTCCAGGCGGGCACACGCCCCTCCCGTACCGGGCGGGGGCATCACACCTGGGCCTCTCCTCGTCTTGGTGTAGCCTCGTGGTGCTCTCACACCTCCGTCCGGTTTCACTGTCCTCCCCCCGAGGGGGGGTGGCAGGCGTGCGCCCTGGGGGCCACCACCTATTTGAGGGGAGGCGGGCGGTAGTCGTCCTTTAATCAAGGCCCCCTGGATCGCAGGGTTCTTCAGCGGGGGGAAGGCGAAGTCCTGCCTTCTCAGTGTGGTGACTCAAGGCTCGCGAGCACTGTTCGGGGCCTCAATGGGCCTATACTGCTGGGAGGGGTCCACTGTGGAGGGGGGTAGGTAGGTGGGTAAGCTGTGGCCGCGACAGGCCGGCGGTTGCTGCGTGCTCGTCCGCGGAGGTCGTTGCTCCTAGGTGTCCCTCCCCCTCCCTGTGTGTGGCTCCAGGGGAGGTCGGAGTCCGATGCCACAGTCTCTAGGCCCCCGGGGGCCGAGTTCGAGGCCATCCGCTCGCGCCTCTAACCAGGACGGCCACGCCGGGGGGAGTGCTCCGTCCCCGAGGGTGAGGCAGGAGGCAATGAGGGCCCCGATCCTCGTTCAGGGCGAGGTTTTCAGGGAGGGCTGCTGCTGGCGGGGGGGCCCGGCCCGATGCGGGCCGCTTCCTCTGGCTGTCCGCAGAGGTCTGGTGGGGGTGGGCCCGGCTAGCGAGACCCACTCTCGTTGCACGCCGCTTCTGCTTGCTGGGGCCCGTTGCGGGCCGGATCCACTCGCTAGACCCGCCTGCCTCGGCGAGCCGCTCCTTTCTCAGGATCCGCCGCCCGACAGGGAGGCCAGGCTCCCCAGCGGGGCTCTCTGTGTCAGCGGGCTGTCCCTGTTTCCTGGTCGCTCAGGCGAGCTTTCCCTCGCAGCCGCTGCTCCGTCGCGGCTCGTTCTCCTGACTCTCGGGGGCCTCGGACTTCGCTCTTTCGAGCCGGTGTGCCTCGGGGGGGGGGCACCGATGTCAAGCTGCCCTGCGATTCCGCCTGTGGTGTCTGGGGGGGGCTCAATCCCCTAGAAATGCCCGGACTCGGCGGGAGCTCGGCACCTAGGCTGCCATTACCTCTGCGCCCCCTGGTGGCCTCCCAGGCACACATTTTAACACATGAACCCATTGTTTTAGTTCCCGTCAACTATTATGTAGTGCTGGCTGGTTCTCTGGTGCTGGGTGTCACCCTCTGATGTGTCCTCAAATGCATCCTCACCTGCTGGTCGCCTTAATTTCTGCGGGGCCTCCTTGCACTCAGGGAAAGGCCACTAACGTCAGGGGTGCCCCTGCCAAAGCCATGTTGCTGGGGCGGGCGAGCTGTCATGTTTTACTCTTTTTTACCCATTTCCGCCGGATCCTTGTTGGCAGACCTTTCCTGTGTTGTTTACAACGTTTTTCTTTTTGCCAGACAGATGACCTGCCCATTATCAGGAAGTACACATCCTTCGACTTACCGGCTGGCAAACAGATCTACGCCACTTTGATTCTGTTGGTGAAATTGGCGGGCTTTTCAATGCTTGTCCTCCACTTATAACATGCACGTGGATTGTACCTGAGGCCCAGGGCGTCTATGCAGTTCCTGAAACGAGTCCGCCAGAAAACAGAATTCCTTCTGTTGTCTTTGTCTTTGTCGTGTTAAACCCCCGCCCCCTCCCATACAACACATGATGGCAGCCCTATCATTGCTTGGGATGACACCAGACCTCACTCAAACCTTAATATTAAGATCATTGGAAATTAGGATCTGTGTCAGCTGGAGTTCTTGAGAAATATTAAAAATTCAGTAAAAAAAGTTAAGCATAAAAAGCATTTTGTGCCCGCCTACATCTGTGCTCCAATTAGTCCTTTTTTAGCAATACCCTGCTACACAGGGTGACAAGATGCCAGGAGCAAAGACACGCTTTACCTGCTGCTGAGGCAGTTTGTGTGCAATCCTCTGTTGAGGGATCTATAACCAATGACCTTAATGAGGGACTAATACATCTGCCAAGAAAGGGAAGCCAAACCTCTCTGAAAGGTAAGTAGCGTGGACAGAGCAACAAGGCTTAAATCTCAAATAGGGGTAGCTTGATAACACAAAGGTACAAAAAGTCCACACAGGTATCTCCAGAAAATACACCACACTAATGTACCACACGAATGTACTGCAAAATACATACTTTACTTATGTTACACATGTAGCTCCCTATTTTTTCAAATAAATGCTTAGCGCATAATAAAAAGTATTATAATATACATAGAGCGCCTGGAGACTGCCCCTGGGTGGTAGAAGTGTGTGGTATAAATCAACATAACATAACATAGGTTATTATAAAAACAGTAATTGTCTTTTAGGACTCTCCTCACCCCACTGCCTTTCTGTGGGCCCACTATCTCAGATAGGCAACCAACATAAAATAACAGTGGGAGCGGAGAACAAGGGAACCACACAACCTACAAAGCATGCAAAATCTCTCATGGGCCTACACATTAAATAACAGTGTCCAATAGTCACAACCCACCCCTGGATGTATGGTAGGTCTTACACCAGGGGCCAGGACCTAAGACATTTAGGTAAGGGGGTAGAGAGAAAAGGGAACCAGAGATTTTAGTCAATGGAAAAATAGTCACACAGGCCTTTATGTCCAACACTGATAATGCACATTAATGCTGTCCCTTTAGGCAAAAGTAGGACATTAATACAAATGCACATATGATAATACCAGTGCAAGAGGGTGGGAAGCTGTTTCTGCACACAACACAATGCTTCCAAAAAATCAGGATATATTTTAGCAACACATACCAATGTAATTTACTCCCAGGAGAAATAGGTACACTGTTCCCAAAAATTACTGACAGCATGTACAGTTATTCACTTTGACTGGAGAGAAGAAGAGCCGGAATTTAAAAATCCATTTAAAATGTCAGCTACATCCTAAAATTGCAGTTATTGGTGTAGAACTCCCTGAATCCCGTGTGGGTGCACGAAACATGTTAATTTGGTAATTTGGCAGGTAAAAAATCTCAGCGTCAATTTAGGCAAATTCGAGTACACGTAGAAAGTTCCATTTGAATTAATGGAGCAAAGTCACTCGGTCATCTGCTTGTATAGAGGTAAGTCTATTTTAGCACAGATGTGCATATTTCACGGCAAAAATATCCTAGGAGGACCAAAAGGGACCCCAATAAAGAGATACAGAGGTTAATTGTAGAACCAGAAGCCCCAGGAGAAGTTACTACTAGGCAGGAGGACACCCAATGTGGAAACACAGCTAAGCCACTCCTCTCAAGAATTTTGAACCATTGGCCCCGAAGGTGAATATCAGAAATCATTGCCCAAACCAGGACTCAGAGTTAACTACTGAGAGTAGATGTTTTGCCAAAAATTGCTCCAGCATGGCAAAACAACCCGGGTAAGTAATAGGCGTCTTTCCTACCTCTGGTTTAAGGGATTCTGGTGCGCAGGAGCTTAAACACTGAGCCAATAGCGGCCTCGATGATAAAGGAAAAGATTAAACAGCCTTCCCATGATGATGACCTTCAAGCAGGAGTGAAGACTCTGGCAAGGAAGACTCTGGAAAGACAGAGGTACCTGTGAAGACTCGGTGAACAGCAACGGGTGGCAGCCTAGCAGAAACCAAGCCCAGCATGGGAATAACAGCTTAGGATACTTTACGATATCTCAAAGTGCAGGCTATGTGGGGTGTTGGTATCCCAAACACCTTCCAGGCAGCAGCAGCATCTACCACCACAGTGTCAGACCCTGGCAGTAAACAGCAGTAAACGGTGCACACAATGGATATATAATAGAAGGCTTAGTCCATGAGGGGAGGCGACAGGAAAATTCGGTAAGCTTGAACTGGACCTCCAGGAGTAGAGCACCTAAACATGGGTATACCTCTACTACTGCACTCAGCCAGTACAACAAAATGACTGGAAAACACCTCAGTGATCCTGCAGACCTGCTTCTTCCGAACCTAAGAACAAAGCAGCAAGATAGAGAGCCAGGGACCAGTGAAGGCCGTAAGTACCACTGCAAAACAGTGCTGTCCAATAGCAAGCCAACCAATGACTAGAGGTGGCTGGGGCCAAAAGGAGACAAAGGGTCTGATGGCCAACCACACCGGTTGATCAATAGGATAGCCACTCAGACTAGAGCATCTCCCAGAAAGTAAGAGGGAGGGCTTGGGCCATTCACTGGTCTAAACCAATTTAAATCAATATGAAGGCTGCAATATGGGCTTACAGACACATTGTTGGATCTGGCACAATAGATTCAGGGATTCCTTTAAATATATTAGCTGTACATGTATCTAATGGTTATTGTTTTCATTGTTTAATAAGGATGTGGATTATTGTCAAAAGAGTTATCAGTTTCTAGCCATGACATACATTTTTGGCAGGGTATTCTCAGGACTCTTGCTCTGGAGAAAAACTCATTTCTCAAAGCTAAAATATGGCAAATAATTGTACTTTGCTCTTTTAAGCCGTATTTACCCAATGTTACTTCTCTGAACCCTGTGGCTTCAGAGATATCACCTAAAGGCATCACCATATCTATCCTCATCTATCCAACTCTACGAGCCCTCTCGTATTCTCTGCTCTGTCTCCATGACTACGCTTGAGGCACCTTGCCCAACCTGTGCAACCTGTGCTTCCTTTTGCTTCTGCTCTTTCTCTCTTCTTGCTCCACTTGCATGTCATTATCTTCCCCCGACATCCGATAAACAGTCCACAACTATTTGTTCAAACCCAAACTAAAAGACTACCTCCTCGTCTCCATCTTACCCATTTAACCTACCTCTCATCTGCCTTCCAGCAAACTGGTTAACCTCACCTCTGCCCTGTCCCTCACTTTCTACTGCCTCCACTCTAGCACTTCATCCATCATGATCACATTCCTAACACAGCTGGCTGCACTGTCTACCTGCACTTAAAAATGTCTAATATCAGCGGTCCTTAATCTATGCATGTAAACCCATGTATTGTCCCCGATGACTGTTCTATTTACTCCCCTTCCACAGCCAGGCATGAATGTCACTCAAACGTACCCCATTGTAAGAAGCTCACTGCTTCTTGTGAAATCTGATTTCTTATCGTTTGTATGTTCTTTTGTGATCAAAAGAGCATTGTTCTTCCCTGAATAAATAAATAAAGGGTCAAACACATTTTGCTTTTTAGCTTTATAGTCAGTCACTGTAAAACTGAAGCCATTAAGAATCACTAAATTGTTATACTTTAAAGTATTTGTTACAATATTTGGGGGTCAGCTAAGCATTTACCAGGTGTGAGCATTCACACACACACACACACAGACACGTGTGAGTATTCTTAACCATCAACATGTATTAACCAATTCCTCTCCACAAAAACCATGATCTTAGCACTTTACAGCGTGTCACTTAAAATCATCAGTTGTTTCAGAAACAGAAAAACACAATTCAACTTTTTGCAAATCTAATAATTTCAGTCTGTTTCAAACATTCTTGCCAGTTGTATCTAGGTTCGATAAAATCATAACATCAACTACAGTTGTAAAAGCAGCGTTCTAGTCTCTCTTTTCAATTGTTCTAATAATGTAACAACCCCCAGCTGAACAATTGCTTCAAAATATGTTTCAAAATCTATCAACTCATTAAAAGTGCAGGCTAGTTTGCATTGTGTTCTGTGTGTAACTGCCCTAATTTCTTGGAATTCAGATTACCTGTAGCCTAGAAAATGTCATTGCAAAAGACATTGCCAATAGTAAACAAGCTGCATGCAACGAATTCAGTCCTTCCTGGCCCCTTTATCTTAAGACAATACACTGGAAATGAAACTGACACGTTTGCATACCTTTTCCTACTGCCAATGCAGTTTAAAGTGGGAGAATCCCCAGTCTTTCATCCATGTAAAAGGGATGCCAGCTCTGTGTGTGTTTCCTTTGTTGCTCATTTATTGTGTGACCACCATATGATTATGAGGTCTCTTAGACTTTGAAAGCTAATGGAACTGCCATTTTAGCACAACACGTTCAGTTATTCCAATAAAAGGTATCAAAATTCGAAACTCCTTCCAAGTGTATGTCACTTTTACTGCAATTTTTACCATCAAGGAGGACCCAGAACATGACCCATATGATTCATGCAGCCATATATAAGCCCCAGCCACCCCCCCCACTCCACCACACTGTCACATCTCTGGCTCTTTCATGCCTGCTGATTTCCCAGTAGGAGTTCCTGAGGCAGAATGACAGTCGTTCCATGGTAGGTCTGGACTCATGCCATCCCAGCACTGTAGCATTATCAATCCACCCTCTGTCCCCCAGTACATCCATGGTGAGCAATCACTCACCTTTTCAATGTGTCCCCTTTTGCCCCTCTCCCCCCTTTGCCTCTCTCCCCTTCTAAGAACACCATCTCCAACCACTTTCCACGTATGATAAGGATGTTGCATTGCAGTGCCCTCATGGGAGATATGAACAAAATGTCAACATGTTTACAAAAACAGATAACTCTCATGTTGGTATTCATCTTAAAAATGTTATATTTATCTACTTTTAATTTTTATAAGATGTTTAGAGTAAATATGGTTGCTGAATGCAAGCTTTTATGACCATGTCACTTCCGATAAGTGTCGCTATTTGCTGTAAATTAGTCTAATTGCCCCCTTGGGCCTGGGCCACACTTTTCAAATTCTTCCATCAAAATAAGTAAAATACAAATGAATGCAGATGAACAAAAACAATGGTATGGAAGGTTGTCCAAGGGCAATGATTACTTAAAAACCATGTATCCATCAGCTTTTGGTTTAAGTTTGTCCCCCTATGTGAGAGAGGACATGCCGGGACATGGACCCCTTGTACGCTTCACTCTAGGGAATAAAGCTGTACCCCTTTGATGTGGTTAACAAGCCTCAAACGTGTTGTTGTTTGCATATGTACTCACACTGAGGGTCGATAGCCTAGCAGTTCAGGCTCGATTCTTCCCATTGGCAACAGGCGCAGACTGATGTGAAATGACCTGACCCTTACATAATGGATTAGAAGGGGCACATTGATGTTTACAATATCCTTTTTGGGAAATTTGTAATGATTTAAACGATTGTTTAAAGACCCTGTGGTGTCCATTTGCTGGTGACTTACACCACTGTCAGTTGACTATATTAGGAAGTATTTTCAAAAAAGTAGGATTCTAGGTGCTTTTCATTTTTATATGATTTAAAAGGGGATACGGCAATGGAGGTTCAACATATGGTTTTGAAAGAACATAAATCGAAAAAGGGGCCAGCAGCTTTTTATGTTAGAATTACATGTTGGCCTTAGAATAGTGAATGGTCATACACTATCAGATACCGCAGCTCGTGCAATGTTTGATCAAGTAAAATCCTGCGCTTGTATAGATTAGATTTTAATAAGTAAAGAACACTGGCAGGTCATAGTGTATTTCTCTGCAGATTTAGAGATCATAATAAGTGACTAAATAGGAGTTGCTCTTGGATTTAATTGCAACCATCAAAGAATAATCCAGGAAGAATCCATTTTTCAAGGGGTAAGCTTGATACATGCCTGGCAGCTGATTATAAGTGATGCAATGGGGGGGTTTATTTTCAGGCGTTTAAGAAAAAAGTGTAGTGTTAATTAAACGTTGCCAAAATGTATGTTGAATCTTTCACCCTTTTTAATGATGGATTCCAATAATGGTGCACTCCTAGTATCATAGGTTTTTAATATAACTCGTAAATGTCGAAAAAAAACCTTAAGGTGCGGGGGAGGAACTGAGATCCTGGCACAAGACCTCACGAATAACATAGAAAGAAGAGAAGATTCAACATTTGAATCCTCCCGTCCCCTGCACACTGTCTTGTGTTGGATAAACCAACTACTATAGTCTATAGAGAAAATCTCACAATGTTAAAGCGTTAATAATGATTTCCACACAAAAAAGTCTTGTAAAACAAAATTGTATAGATATATTTTCACAAAGTAAAAATTCCAAAGAAAGCAACAATTTAAAAATAAAATAAATGGAAGAAGTATTGGCAGTGGTCCGTTTTCAATGGCGATGCGTTTCGAGGAGAAAAGTCCTCTTATTCATAGGCCTAGACGGACTGTAAAAAAGATTACATTACATATGGGCAGAGTTTTGTTGTACAATAATACAAAAGTACTCAGTTATCCATACATATATTAAACAAACTATTTTTTTTTGGCAGTTAAAGATATACCTAGATAATTCTTAAATGGTTTCACAAAATATTTTCTCAATAAAATAATGCAAAAGTACAGTGATATTCTTGGTAGAGCAACTAGATCCATTCTTGATCAGGTATGACAAATGGTATATCACCCTGGGAGGCATTTACTTCCCTAGGGAGGAGTCTCGCAAATAACCAAGACAACCCAAACAGAGAAAATTCAAAACATACCATCAGTGGGCCTGGAAATGTAAAGATTACCTATCGGCGCTTAGATAAAAGAATGTGAAGGGGACAACTTCCCGGTAAAGTGGGTGTGAAGGTTCTGGAAATACAACTTCAAAGTAAAGGCTGTAGTTCAGGCGTGTTGTACCAATTTCAAAGGTGAGTATAGCTTATAAGTCAGCTATGTCTGAAAAAAATGAAATGAAAATAACCTATACAGAATCGGGCTCCACAACAGCCAAGCTCTTCAATTCAGACTGAAGACTTAATCCAAAATAGCAATCTAACACCACAAACAACTAATGAACCATCAAACTCAGGTGCTTTTTTAGGCATGAGAGAAAGGCCAGGAGAAGCAGAGAAAAAACAGCCCAGAAGAAAGAACAAATAGATATTGTTAATTTGGTGGTTAATATTTCAAGCAAAACACTCTCTAGTGGCCAATTAAATACACTGAACAAAGGACTATCCTTTGTCCCGACTTGTAATACCACGTTTTTTGATGAGAAGGTTTGCCTACATTGACTACTAAGAAAAGTAAGACTGAAAATATTCTTTGACACACAACCCATAATGGAATCTCAAACTCCAATGGATGATTTATTAGAAATGCCTCAGAAGAGTTCTTTTGACCCCCATATTCAAAATTCAGTGTTGAACCTCTTTGAAGAAAATGTCCTACTAGATCTTAGTAGAATTAACTATAAGAGGAATACACCATTGAACATCAAAAATAGTCAACTTGAGCACATAGAAAACTTGGCAAAAGATGAATCACTAACCATTAAACCTGCGGATAAGGGAGGAGCTATTGTTGTAATGGATACCTCAATTTACAACAAGAAATGTTTAGATCTGCTTAGTGGTGAGGGAACATACATCAAACTAGACAATGACCCCATCCTTAAGATTAAATCATTAATCATTAAGACTCTAGAGAAAGCAAAACAAAATCAATGTATTAGTGATAAGACATTTGAATACCTGATCAATAAACACCCGGTTACACCCGTATTTTACGGATTGCCAAAGATTCATAAGGACCGTTTGAATCCACCACTGAGGCCCATAGTTGCTGGGACTGAAAGCATTTTTGATTCCCTATCAGTCTATGTTGACATGTTACTTCAACCCCTTGTTCAAGCAACTTCTACTTATTTAAAGGACACTACTGATTTCCTTAATTGTTTGAAAGAAAACACAGCCATCAACTCAGACTGTATTTTGTTCAGTCTTGATGTATGCAGCCTTTACACCTCAATACCTCATGGTGAAGGTCTTGAAGCAGTCGAATGGCTACTTCTCAATACAACCAACCTCAGAGGTGAGGCTCAATTTGCTATTGAATTATGGAACATTATACTATACAATAGTTACTTTTGCTTTTTAGGAAAATACTATTTACAGATCTCAGGAACTTCCATGGGGTCCTCCATGGCATCTATGTATGCAAATACCTTCATGTTTAAATTTGAAAGTGATCATGTACTAAATCACCCCAAGTGGAAATGTTTAATTGATGACATTTTCGGAATATGGTGTGGTACACATGAAGAGCTTGAATCATTCTCTACATACATAAACTCAGTCCATTCCAGGATTAAATTTACTATGGAAATTGGTAACCCCTCCTTGCACTTTTAAGATGTTAACTTGAAGATTGTCAATGGAAACATCACAACTAATATTTACCATAAAGCAACAGATGCTAGCAATCTATTACACTTTTTCCAGTTTCCATCCAAAAGCCATGCTACAAAGTTTTCAGTTTATCCAAATTCTGAGGCTCAAAAGAATTACTTCAGAGCCTGAGGGCCTGGATTCTGAGTACTCTAAACTCATTGCAAAATTTAAACAAAGAGGGTATCCAGATGAAGTACTGAATGATGCTAAAACCAGATCCCTCAATGTCACAAGAACTGACCTATTGAAACCTAAAACTTGTAAGAGAGATATCCCTCTACTATTCATATCCAAATTTTCACTGCAGAGTTTTCAAATCAGTAAGTGTTTTAAGAAACACTGGGAAATTCTACACAATGGCCCATCACTCTTTAGATTGTTCCCCAAGGCTCCAATGATGTGTTTCAAGAGAGGAAAGAATCTTAGGGACAAACGTATTAAGGCTGAAAGACCATCTAAGGAGAATCAGCAATTTCTAACTACCCAGAAAAAGGGCACTTATCCGTGCCTTAGTTGCACACACTCTAATAATATCACTAAGGGAAATGTGCTTTCTCATCCTCAGACAGGAAAGAAAATAAAAATGTGTGATTATTCTTCCTGTATGACACTGGGTGTAATTTACACAATTAAATGTCCTTGTGGTAAACTGTATGTAGGCCAAACAATGAGACCGGCCAAGGAACATTGGTCAGAACATAAGTCTAACATACATTGCAACAATCAACGTTCGCCAATAGCAAGACACTTTAATACCCAACATCACACAATTGCACAGATGAGATTTCAGATTCTCGAGGGCATCAAAAAACCTCAAAGGGGTTGGACTATCACTCCATGCTCCTCCAGAGAGAACTGTTTTAGATCAATTTCCTTAATACCGTTCAACCCAAGGGGCTGAACAAAGAGCATTCATTAAATTGCTTCCTATAGGATCTTTCTACAGTTTTTAAGCTCATTTAACCTCATTGAATATGTACTATGTGATTTGACTATGATTTGTTGGTTTGGGTACACCTACACACCAACCATTGATGTAAAGTATATCAATATCTCCTGCTCTTTTTGTGAAATAAATCAGAGTTTGTGAACTATATAATGTTTTTGTTATTCTCTATACCAATGATCCTTCCTCACTGTCTGATTGTATTTTAATTTTCAACAAACCATCAATGTATATTGACAATTAACAGAATATGAACATGAGTATTAATGTTCTGTTTAAAATGTTTCACTGAATAAGTAATATACCCTATTTGAATATCCATTATGGAGGTAGCCTCCTTAATACCCAGGACAACCCTTCTAGATTTCGTTACGTGGGTTTTCATTGGGCCACACCATCATTAAACTTGTCTCTGTCTCTATTAATTTTTTTATTTTAAATATATTTTCTTATTGGCCATCAATTTTCTATTTTCACTCTTAACCTCTAAACTTACCTTCCTCCTATAATCAATATACCACAGCTCTTCTATAAGATAATTTATTTGCTTCTCCCCTTGGGTATCTTACTTTGGACATAGTACAATATGTCCCCCGTTGGATATTGAGTAGGACATTACGTGTTCCTTTTCTATCTCGCCGGGTTTCCCAAGTTGAATTTTCACCAGATGCAACATCGTATGTGCTCTTGTTTTATTACCTTCTCTAAAATGGCCACCGGCATCACCATGAAGATGTACGCTGATGCTTCCTTGTGAGCCCCGGACTGCGCTGCAGAGCAATCCGCTTCAGGTAGGCTCCTCCGCGTTTATACTTTCACGCTAGGGAACCTCTATAAAGTTGCTTACTTTGATTTCTGACTACGTGTCCTCCGCTCTTTACAGCCTACGCGCTAGCTGAAACTCCTCTGATCCAGTTGTTAAACTGAAGTTTTCTCGTAGCAGCGAGTACTGGGCTTACTGCATTTCAGGAATCTACAATTTATCTGATTTGTTTAAACACATTACTGGATACATATTTATCAGGGCATGTAGTTGATCTGGATACTAAATAATCTTTTGTTGTTGTAATGTTTTGGTCACCATATTGTACTAAGCTTATTATCATCTTTAATTCACCATATAGATTTAGATCTTCATTTTTTTTATATCATGATGGGCTCTTCTGATCATCGCTCGTTGACCCATATTGATGAAGATACTCCGTGTTGAATGATCTATCCACTCTTGGTGTAGCGTAAGCCACCTCCTATTTTCATTCACTGTGTTTTTACCTGTTTCTCTACTGGTTATCGATATTCTTATCTATTTTTAACCACTACTTTGTCTGGTGTTCTTTGTTAACTTCTAGATCAGCGGTTACCTAGTCTACTTTCTATAATCCATTCATCATTTCACCTATTATTTTTCGGTTTTTGAGACTGATCATGGCCTCTACTGGCTACTGCATCTTCATGTAGAATATTGACAGATGAACCTTCCTTCTTATCCTTTGTGTATGATTTAGTTTGATTTATTTCAGTCACCGGGTGTATGTTCTTGTTCTGCTTTGCAGTTTTCCACTCTCTTGTGGATCTCTAATTAGAATTTGGTACATTTATTTATTTTTAACTACTACTCTATCTAGGTTTCTTTTTCTTTTTCTTTTTCTCATAATTCTAATCACCCTATTTTACATTAGTGCTCTTTTCATTTCGTTTTTTTTCTGGCATAGCTGAATTATAAGCTATGCACACCTTTGAAATTGATACAACGCGGCTGAACTACAGCCTTTACTTTGAAGTTGTATTTCCAGAACCTTCACATCCACTTTACCGGGAAGTTGTCCCCTTCACATTCTTTCATCTAAGCGCCAACAGGTAATGTTTACATTTCCAGGCCCACTGACCATATGTTTTGAATTTTCTCTGTTTGGGTTGTCTTGGTGATTTGCGAGACTCCTCCCCAGGGAAGTAAATGCCTCCCAGGGCGATATACCATGTGTCATACCTGATCAAGAATGGATCTAGTTGCTCTACTAACAATAACACTGTGCTTTTGCATTATTTTATTGAGAAATTATTTTGTGAAACCATTTGAGAATTATCTAGGTATATCTTTAACTGCCAAAAAAATGGTTTGTTTAATACATGTATGGATAACTGAGTACTTTTGTATTATTGTGCAACAAAACTCTGCTCTTATGTAATGTAATCTTTTTTACAGTCCGTTTAGGCCTATGAAGAAGAGGACTTTTCTCCTCGAAACGCGTCACCGTTGAAAATGGACCACTGCCAATACTTCTTCCATTTATTTTCTTTTGAAATTGTTGCTTTTTTTGGAATTTGTACTTTGTGAAAATATATCTATACAACTTTGTTTTACAAGACTTTTTTTGTGTGGAAATCATTATTAACGCCTTTACCTTGTGAGATTTTCTCTATAGACTATAGTAGTTGGTTTATCCAATACAAAAAAGTGTGCAGGGAAGGGAGGATTCAAATGTTGAATCTTCTCTTCTTTCTACCCTTTTTAATGATCTCGCCAGTAACCCAACAGAGATTAGGGTAAAATTGCAAGTTACAAAAGCAGGGTTGCCAAACAAAGCACAAGACAATCTTGCACATCTGGAAAGCCCTCAAGATGGCTGTTTGAGGAACTCGACCATCCGCACAGGGAGTGGGTGCTCGCCTGGGCTTTTTTGAAGATTTCTAATGAAAATGAATGATGGGAGATCAACCTCAGAAAATGTGTGGGGCTAATCCGCATTCATCTTCCTCTGCTCACAGCACAAACACATAGTCATGTTTACTCTGGAGGTACACAGCCTACAGGCACAGTCCTCCCTTCACATTTAGCTGCAATGTGACAGCCACACGTACATCAAAGCATCTCAGGAAGGGGGAAGGCAACACCTTCCTCCAGCCATAGCCAGCCTAATTAATATATCAAAGACTCCATGAACCCGCCCTCTCTATTGTCTAAGTTCTGCTGGTGGCAGCACATACTGATGAGAGTTAAGTGAAGCAGGCCTGTGAAGGGGCTTGTTCGAAGAAATGACAAAAGGAGACAGAAAACCCAACACCTCTTTGATATGCAATGTGTCAGCTTGAAGCTACCTCCCACCCCTCTGTATCAAGGGCAGTGAATGGCATGTCTGGGACAACTGTTTACAGTAGGCAACCCCTGCAGGGTGCCCCTTTTCAGATTGAAGAAGTATGTGAATAATGGAGACAGAAGTCTTTTCTCACCACAAACTTAAAGGGAGACATGAACTTTAATCAAGAGTCACAGAGAGCTCAATTTACCAGAGAGACATTTTGATTCACAACAGACAGGAAGATGGGTGGGTCTTATTAGTACATGTTGTCACCCCTTACCTTTCCTGTAGCAAAGCACTCTGGTTATGACCTCACGCATAACAGAAGATGGTTGGTGGGGACCCAGGATTAGTTCCTTAAGGTAGGCTTTGCCTGCACCAATCACTGGGGCCCTGGCTTTAAAAGAGAGTTGAGCCCCTCTTTTTGCAGATCATCTGACGACTTCGAAAGGAGTAAGAAGAAGGACTCATTTGGACCCTGGCTGAAGGTACTGTTTGCCTTACAGCTTCACCCCAGTGAAGGAATGGCAGGAGTTCCAAGAGAGAAGCAAGATCCCTCCCCTAAACATCTCCCAAGGAACCCAGCCAGCACACAGTGTGCCCTGCTCGGTTCTGCCAGCATGATTCCTAGATGGGAAGTGCCAGAGTCTCTGAACAAAGGACAAGGCCATTGCCTGCAAACACTCAGCTTTGGACCGTCCACCTTAAAGGACGACACAAGCCATGCGAAGAAGTTAGGAGTGCCACAACAAGCATCAACCAGCGTCCATCTTTTAAGGACATTTTTGAGGTGGTCGAGCCCTCGACCCATGACCGGCTGCACCGCTGACTGTGGTCACGCTGCAGTCACTAAAGCCATCCGAGATGCCTCGACTGGCATTCCAGATCTGCCAACCAGCACAGAGACAACAATTCTTGACCCTGAGCCACCGTGTAGGCCAGCCTGCAGCTGTCCGTCCAGCCTCGCTTGCCGAACTGCCTACAACCTGGTATCAGCAGCTATCTCCCATCTTGAACTCTGTCACAGGAACTGCAAAGCGTCCAGCAACCTACTGGATGCTGTCGAGAATCAAGATCATCTCAAACACCAGGTACGTTGTGGTACTGTCCCCCTGGTCTTTCCCCACAGTCCTCTAGTGACATTTACGACCCCTAGCTCCCTTGGTGCTGACACAAAATAACCTTGAGCAGTTAAGACTGATTGCTTTACCGACTACCCTCCTGTCAGTATCCAGAGTGCATCCCTTTCCTTTGTGAAACTGTCTGTCCTCTGGGTTCCTTTACTGGTTGGGTTGTATTTTGTAGTGTGCTAGAACTGTCTGTTGTAATAATAGTAAAGTAGATATTTTTATAAAACCTTGACTGGACAGTCCCTTTTATCATTGGGTAGTAATTGTATTTTTGCTGTGTTGCTACTAACCAACGATCCATGACCTTGCAGAGATAAGCCTGCCATTCTGTCCACGTTGCCAAAATTGGACAACGAGGTTCATAATTTGCTTGTGTTTTCAATCTTTTTGGATGTCTTCTGTTGTACTAGAGATGTGGAGCTGATTGATGGTTCAGAAACCGATACTCATCCCTGGACTACTGTGCCCCGGAAATTGATTTGTCACATTGGTTGCAAGCAGTCGATTCTAGTTGGAGCCTTGCACACAGCTTAATCACTCAAGGATAAAAGTACTGTTGCAGGCAACATTTAGTCACTGCTAGGTGTTAGTAATAGTCATGGATCTTGACATGGAGACTGTAACAGGCAGGACCAAGGATGTCCTGTGCGTCTTATGTCTCCACAGCACTAAGGTTAATAAACCTGAGTTGCTGACCAGCCTCCATGCTTGGGTAGAATCGAGGGTGGTTGGAGAGAAGACCCCAGGGGATGAGCTAGGCTCAATGTACCCTAACTGACAAGACCTTCAGGAGGGGGAAAACAACAAGGACAACCGTATGAGCAGCGATTTTCGCCAATCATCCCCCCGGGGGCAAGTGTAGTTTTTCAACACTCAAGAGTGTCATTGAGGACAGGGGTAATACTGCATCCCGCAGGTCCCAGGCCTCAGCACAGTCTCTAAGTGCCCCAGTAAATGTTCTGGCTGATAATGAGGTAGCGGCTAGAATGCTCATGCTCAAGGAAAGGAGACTAGCACTAGAGGAACAGAAACAGCGGGACAAGGTTACAATAGAGCTGTGCAAGCTGGCACTTGAAGAGAAGAAGGAGGCCGCCTCTAGCAAAAGCAGCAGTACTGGCTCAAACCAGAGTGCCTGGGATGAGCCTCGACGGCACATCCCCAAAGACTTAGGGCAGGCTTATGAAGTGGGGAAGGATATTTTTGACTGGTTTGAAGCACTTGAGCTGGCTTTCCAGCTACAGGAGGTGGATGAGGTGCTGTGGGGTACAGCTCTGATGAGTCGCTTAGCGACACAAGAGACTGATGCAAGTCTGCAATTCATTCCAGAGGAAAGGCCAGTGTATGAGAGCACAAAGGCAGCCCTCTTCAGGAAGTTCTGTAAAACCCAAGGACACCATCTCAAGAGCTTAAGAGAGCTTGCAAATAAAAGTGGGCAGACATTTGAAGCATTAAAACACTTGTCATTGAAATACCTGAGCAGGTGGCTGGTAACAAAGTTGACACATTTAAAGGAATGTACAATTTGATTATGTGTGAGCATGTGTTGAAAAATTGTGAGGTTGACCTACACCAGCATCTTGTGGACAAGACTATCACAGAACCTAGGGAACTTGCAAAGGCTATCGAAAGTATTTTTGTGAGTGCACGAGTGCAGAAAAAGGCTCAAGCAAGCACACCCAGACCGGAAGAGATATTGGTGGACAAAAAAGTAAATAAGGATGGGAAGGACAAAGGTCCAACCCAATCCTATTTGAATTCAGGTCCCCAAAAGAACAAAGGAAAATACCCAAACTCTAGTTCAGACATGCACACCAAAAAGAAGAGCGCAGGCACCCCTATCACTGGGGCATCTGCGTTCTCACCACCCAAAGTTTGTTTCCTGTGTAAGGAGCTGTGCTGTAGGAAAGGGTTCCTGCTTGCAAGGGCTTACCCAAGCAAGACATAATGAATGTTGGACTCATGGAAGAGGCCATGATTAGTGTGGGCCTCTTAGAGGAGGACCTCCCACTAGACCAGTATGTGGCCGAATGTGGATTGGTTGCACTGTGTGGGAAAGGTACCGGGTCTCCAGAAGAGGCCCCAGTTCCCAATAATGCTCAACCCTATCTAAAACATGTGTGTATCAATGGACACAAAACTCCTGTGGTCCGAGACACCGTGGCTAGCGTCACTGCTGCCACCCGGCAGTGGGTACGGCCAGGCCAGTATATTGATGGGCCTGATTTATGCATCAGTGGGTTTGACGGAAAGAGTAAGTGCACCTTGGCGATAGCAGAGTTCAGCTGGCAAGGTGAAACGACCCAGGTCTGTGTAGCAGTGAAAAACTCTACCCCTTTCCCATGTCTGTTGAGAAATGATCTTCCTGATCCCGAAATAGTTGCAGCAGCTATCTGATCGAGGGGCAAAAAGAGCGCCAGATTGAACACACTGAGAGCCTTATGGCCTGGAATGCTTCCAGAGGGCTTGTTGGAAGGACCGGCATGGCCGGTAGCCCCTAGTCCAGTTTGACAGACTACTGAGTTGCCTACTCCTGTAGGAGAGAGGCTAGAAGCTACTGAGGACCCTACTTTGGGAGCAGGGGGCTCAGTGACTTCAGACATGCATGGCACAGCACAGAAACGTGAGGTGGAGGACCAAGTGGGCGCAGATCTGAAGGGCCTGCCCAAGCTGGATGAGTATGTATCTGCTGGGGACCCAGGTCAGACTGACTTCTTCACAGTCCAGAAAGTGTGTCACACTTTGACTTGTTTGTAGAAGCCGTTGGATGAGCAGGCTAAGGGCAAGGCTACTGGACAGTAAAAGTGTACTGTGAGGATGGACTCCTGTACAGTGAGCCAAAAGACTCTAAGGGCGAGGGCACCAGAAGGTTGGTGATTCCCCTATGCCACAGAAAGTTCCTTTTGGGTTTGGCTCACCAAATTCCTTTTGTGGATCACCTGGGAGTGACTAAGACATCAGATTGGTTGTCTGCGCAATTTTACTGGCTGCAGTTCGGCGTAAAGGTTAAGGAATGTGTGCAGTCATGCCCGACTTGTTAAGCTTCTGGTAAATCAGGTGTTGTCACAAATGCCCACTTAATTCCATTACCCGTGCTTGGGTGGCCTTTCGAGAGAATACGCAATATGATTATGGGTCCTTTGGATCCTCAAACCAGCTCAGGGAAAAGATATATCTTGATACCCTGAGGCTGTCCCTCTGAGGATCATCAAAGCCCCTGTGGTCTTGACCCAATTTAAAGATACAGTGGACATAGCGCATACCCCGTGGTCCCTAACCCATACTACCTTATACAGTCTCTTTACATTTGGACCAATAAGTGTGCCGGCTGAGATCCACTCACATTTGCAATATGGCGGATTATCTGCTAAATCGTGATGAGGACAGGGCTGCCCTTTTTGCCCCAAGAGGCAGTACAGACAATGCATTTAGGAGTAGACCAAATATACCACAGTCTTTAAGACATAAGTTTATAAGATTAGAAAAACTCTCTCCTAATTTGGAAAAAAGTTAAATTCCTAGGGCTTTAAGAATCCTTATCTTCCCAGATTTGGGAAAAACAGGATGACAAGGACCTCACAGATCAATGGGAGGACAACTTAAACCAAAGCTCCAAAAAGATGTTGCCACTTTTGATTACTCACGCCAAAAGGGAAGATACAAGGGTTATTCAACAAATGGAGACTCTGAGGCATGAGAACACTCAAATGAGCAATCCAGATGCCACTAAAAATAAGAACTGTGAGAAAATGAATTATATTTTGAGTGAATACCAGGACAAGATTAAGTTACGAAAGTGCAGAATTTTTTTTAGAGATGACAAAGATTATTGCCAAGACAGAGTCTATATGTTTCAGTCAAAATATGATGATTTTACATCTAATTTACATGACAATACACCAAATATCACTCCAGTCAGATCAGATCCAGACTCTGAAGAAGAAGCTATTAGTGCTTCAGGAGGCACTACAACCAAGGCAAATGTTTTATAGACCAAATAAGGAGACACCAAAAGGGCACGCGGAGAATACTCAAACAAGTAAAGTTTCAAAATCCTCCCACGTCAAATATTATAATACAAACGATCACATCAGGAGCAAAAGGGGGGGGCGGAAGCTCACACGAGGACGCAGGGCCCAAAGGAATTCTAACCCGATCAAATGCCAAAAAACAACAGGGGAGGTAACTAACACTAATTTAGTAGTGAATCTATTGGACACCATTTTAACAAAGGCAGAACTACCTGTTCTCAACAAAGGACTCTCTTATACACCCGTTACGTCGGGAAATTAAAATAAACATAATTCTTTGCAACACAGGTTAAGACATATATGCCTAAACCACCGTTGAACCCTTTAAGCTCTCTCACCATTCAGGACATTGAAGATACTCAAGCTCTTTTATCCCTAAATATGGATATCCCTCCAGACCAGCATCTGATCTGTAAAGATTTAGGGGTACATGTTGAGTTCAGATGAGCTTAAACTTAAATCTAAATTCACACCGCATTTGGGTATAGACAATGCTTTTGAGACTTTCCATCAGGCAGTGACACTAGACATTCATGCATACATGGACAAGAGCATTTCTAAGAGGAAAAGGCCGTTTTCCAATCTAAATACGGAAAACAAATTTCCCTCAATAGACTAGCCAACGACAAAACTATCATTGTCAAGGAAGCAGACAAAGGGGGCCATTTTGTTATTTTGAATACATCAGATTATATTGACATGGATACCAATCATCTAGCCACTCCTAATTGCTACAGAACTCTCCAGTCTAATCCTACCAAGAATATTGTAAAAGATTTGTTGGCAATGATTTATGAATGTCACACCTTGGGTTACCTGACTGACGATGAAAAGCATCACTGAGCCAACCATTCCCACCATGTATTTTTTACCCACAATCCATAAACCCTTTGACAAACTTCCTGAAGTACAAACTATTATGAGTGGGATTGGCCGGGTAACTGAGGGAATTTCTAAATACCTTGATAATGCTCTTAAGAAGTATGTACTACTAATGATGCCATCATATGTTAGAGATACTATGCGTGTGTTACAGATTCTATCAAATGTACAATGGCAGGAAAATTATTTGTTAGTTTCTTTAGACAGGACTGCACTCTATACGAGTATCAATCATGACCTTGCAATTGCCACACTGGGTTACACTTATCGTAATGAATCAGCTTCATATCGTACACATGTAGAAATGTTGAAGATGTTCCTTAAATTCACTCTGAACAATAATGTATTTCTGTTCAAGGAGATTTACTACGCCCAGACCAAGGGTGTGGCTATGGCTGACAAGTGTGCCCCTTCGCATACAAACCAGTTCCAGATGCAGTTGGAAGAAACTCACATTACGAATGACAATGCATTTTACGGCAACATCCTCCTTTGGAAACGCAATATTTATAATGTTTTAATGATCTGGTCTGGAACTAGGGAAGAATATGAAAGATTTGTGACATACATTAATGACAATTCTTTTGGCATAACCTTTACAGGGCATTACGATGACAAACAAATGGATTTTCTAGATCTTAATATCTTTATCTCAGATGGCAAAATTAACACCAAGACTTTTCGCAAACGTGCCGAAGGAAAATCAACTCTACACTCTACCAGTTGTCACCGAAAATCAACTATACAGAACATAGGGGGGGATTTTTTCTGCGCCTGCCGCAACTGTAGCAAAAATCAAGATTTTGATATGGAATCTGATTTACTGGCTGACAGATTTAATCAAAGGGGATACACTGGAGAAAATATCAAGAACAGTATGTGCAGCTACAAATCGGTTGCTAGAGCAGCTACTTTACTTTCATCAAATAAAATAAGCAAGCAGGCGAAAACTATAGATGTTATCACCAAATTCTCAGGGGAATCTCATTGTTTATCCAAACTTCTTCAGAGACATTGGCACATCCTCCTTTTAGACAAGGATATCAGACCTTTTATTGCAGAAAAAATCCCATGAAGATAGCTCAGCAGCAATGTGCTCGCCTTGGAAGCAAGACGACACGAAACACCGCGGGTTCTATCCCCGGGTCCGCGCTTAAAAACCTCCAGTTATTAAGCGCATTATAAATACGCAACTAAGAAACATATTCCTTTAACAGCGCCACGATGCCCCCGGGCTGTGTGAGCACTTTAAAAAATGCAAATAAAAAAATAGAAAAGACAAAATTTGTCTTTACCAAAGCACCAACAATTAGGGACAGAGTAAGTCCATCATGTTTTCAACCCGTGAAAGATAAACAAGAGAAAGGTATCACATGGCTTAATTTAACCTCTGGGTTCCACAAATGTGGCAATTGTTCTATGTGCAGATATGCACACAAAGACACTACTGAATTCACAGACCAGAATGGTCAAAAACTAGTGAAAAAAGACTTTATGAATTGCTGCAACACGTTTATTGTGTATGCTTTATTATGTGTATGTGGTAAGATTTATGTCATTTCAACAATTAGACAACTTTGTGTCAGGATTAGGTAGCATTTGGCAAGTTTAAAGAGTCAAGACCCAAAATTTCAGTTTGCAGTGCATTGGCAAATCACACACCAAACCAGCAATAGAGATAACTTACATTTCATTGGTTTGATGAGAGTTAGAAGGGTAAAAGGGGTAGCAATATCCAACTAAAGATGAGACAAATGGAGGCTTGGTGCATCTGTTTTTTGCGATGCACTCGGCTTGGTCTAAATACTGACCTTGAGATGTATGTCTTTTTATAAACCAATTGGTTATCTTTGATGCATCTTTCTGCCAATAGGTTGATGCAGCTCAATTTTCTATAATTATTCTACCTGTCAATGTGAACATTCAAATCTTCAGTGTAAACTGATCATTTATCTCTCGCTTGTACTGTTAGGGGTTACCTGTGTGGGGAGTAATATGTTCACAACATCAACAACTGCAAATGAATGTACAAAATTATAATAATTCTAACTGTATAGTGTGCTTTGAATTGCGCAGTGTGACATCCACAGAGTGCAACCACAATATAACACCCGTAGCATTGTATCTTTATGCAAAATAGGCCAACACATATACTGCCCTTATGACCATGGCACTTCATCCTCATAGTATCAACGACTTCAATCTTGCAGACTTATATGCCCAGTGCACCTTTAGTATATTAACTATTAATTCAGACCAATTACTAATAATGATTCACCACTAAATCCACCGAGCAGGCAGTAGTTCCATACTTCAATAATATATGCCTCAAGATTTTGGAAACCATTGCAAAACAACAGCTAATGATGCATTGAACCACACCAAAAACCGTGCAAGACATGCAGCGCACTACAAATAAAATGTACTCACCCAATCTAATATGTGTATCATACGATATTCGAACGTGGTACAACCACCTCAACTCTATTGTTTATTTTCTTATGTCATTTTCAAATTGTTCAAGTTACAGACTTTGATTCACATAGGAGGTACATGTCCAACCGAAAAATCGTCATCAAACCAGCAGATAAAGAAGGCGGGCTGGTTATTATGGCCACTGCACAATACAATAAGATGGAATCAACATTGTTGAATGATAAAGAAAGTTATACTATCTTAAGCAAAGACACCACCAAAGACCTCTGCCAGGAGATCTCAGAGATTGTCAATTTTGCATTTGCATTTTGGATCAACAAAAAGGAAGCAGTGTTCCTGTGCAAGACCCATGGTAGAACTCCATGCTTTTATGCATTACCAAAGATTCACAAGGGCCCTCACAATCCACCAGGATGTCCCATAGTGCCAGGCTGCGACTCCATTTTAGAGCCACTCTGTAAATTTGTGAACATATTCTTACAACCCGTAAGTATTCACACTCCCATCTATTTACGTGACGCAACACATACAATCAAGATTTTTCAAGGAATGGACTTTAATCCAGAAAAGCAATTACTGGTCACCATGGACATCAAGTCCTTATACACTAATATACCACATGCAGCTGCTATTGCATGTATAAGGGAATGGCTTACAAGTAACCCAACACAAACCAGGGTCCCTACAAACATTATAATAGAAGTCATGACCATTGCATTTTGCAAAAACCTCTTTGTATTTAATAACCAAACATACTTATAGACAAAATGTACAGCCATGGGTGCTGCCTTTGCCCCTAATCTTGCCATACTTTATATGGCCAAATATGAAGATGAGTTTATTTTCTCACACCTCAACAGGTGGCAGGCACAAGTGAGTCATTGGTACATATATATAGATGATGTTATCTTCATTTGGATGGGCACGGTAATAGAACTGAACACATTCTGGACATGTCTAAACTCTTGTAATGAACATATTCAATTTAATGAAGAGCAAAGCAATTCAGAAATTAAATTCCTGGATCTCGCCCTCCGACACAAACAAGACAAATTAGAATGTGACCTACATCGGAAAATCACAGATCGGAACACCTTGTTGCATTATGCCAGCAACCACCTCAACCACACCAAAGATAACCTTCCATATGGGCAATTTCTGCGCATACGAAGAAACTGTACCTCAATGGCAGATTTCAGCAAACACGCAGATGCCCTATCTTCACGACTGTGAGCACGAGGATACCCCAGAAAACAACTGGCACAAGCCAGCAAATGAGCCAAATATGCCCACTGTGACCTCCTACTCAACCCAGACCTGGAACAAAGAGCAACCACAGAAAACCGCATGACATGCGTCATGACCCATGGGACTCACACCTCCCAAATCAAGAAAATCATATGGAAATATTGGAACCTAGCACAATTAAATTTACCTGAGGAACCTTTCCCTAGGTTTGCATACAAACAGGCCAAGAATATAAAGGAACACCTAGTGCATTCCCTCTACCAGCCGGATACAACCAGCGGAGGCCCTTGGAACCTATGTCCTCTGCAAGGCCACTTCCCTTGTGGCAACTGTATTGCATGTCAATTTACTAAGAAATTTAAATCATTTTCCATTGGTAATAAACAATGGTTCCTGCGAGATCTAACTAATTGCAAAAGTAGCAACACCATCTATTGTATACAATGCCTGTGCGGCTTGAGATACATCGGTCAAACAACACGGATGGTAAACACAAAAATATCGGAGCATCAATCAAAAATTAGATGTAAGAACCTCACAGCGCCACTTGTAACTCATTTTTTGGAAGCAAACCACACACCAAATGACATCTTGTGGTGGATGGTAGAGAAAATAAAAGGAAGACCAGATATCTATCAAAGCCTTCAGGAAAAAGAATCAAGGTGGATTCACAGGTTAGACACTTACCACCATGGACTCAATGGACTGTTCCAACCTGTCACGTTCGAACTTTGAGTCTGTCAATTTCAATCAATCGATCCACCATATCTAAGACTGGGATTACAGCTGAGAGGTACAACTTGAGAACAATAAGCCCCTCAATGACCCGTCACACAAGTGGCTCTTAGGACCATGGCAACAGCAGAGCATTAGAGCACGCGCCCCCCCGAGGGTCTCCACCCCCACCCCGAGCTCAACAATGGACAAGCCAGGTAACACTTTTATTATCACAACGATTATAGCAATAGGATCTGTAATGCATAAATACTGACTGTCGGGGCAACAGTGCAAGAACACACTGAGAGCAGGGGCGCACTTCACAAACTGTTGCCAACCATTTATTCAGGCAGCCCATGTATAGGCAGATACATGACATACCAGGCGATAACACCACATTGCAGCTGCATTACGGCTCATTCAGTACGAATCAGACTTCCTTGTTGCCCCAGACACACACACATGCTGTGTATTGTTTTGGGACCGTAGCTTTTGCTAGTGTCCTGCACCCTTTGGAGAGTTGTACACAACTAGAGTAGTTGCCAGTGCTACAACACACTAACAGAGCACATACATGCCCAAGAAGCATGCGCAAGGTACACTACACACATAGCTACCATGATGACAAGGTATTTACATACCTCGCCAGTGCACATGCCACTATTTTCGATTGAATTACCAGCCAGAACGCTGACTACAGCAAGTGTCAGACACTGCAGACCTACGAGGTAAGCGACCCTGAGCACTCAAGGCGCGTTAAGTGCTATTCCCTAGCGCTAGCTCTACATACCCCCAGATGACTAATTATAGCCGATTACGGCAAGCTCCTCCTTGGCAGACCCTGAGTTGATGCCTTCACAGACAAACACGATCAATTGGTCGGTCTGCGCATTAATCCATTCAGCGACGCAAGGACACAGACCTATTAATACTATGAGACACCAACACAGGCATCCGCAACAGATACGCACATACATCATTTTCGCAAAACTGCCCTAGTTTTGAATAACCATGACACCCTGACATTCCTTCCCCTCCAGGATGGAGAGATCTACATTTGGACTAGATAAGGGGGCACAAGCCACAACAAAACAGCAGTACTGTTAAGTGACTTCAATTCAGCACTCCAACTAAGTCAATGCCTAGTCTGGGATGCCCAAGGGAAGCCCTTATTGATATATTTTTATGACAAGTTCATAGATCTGGATGATAAACCCTTGTATAACGCCCCTCTCTTTGAATCCCCCTGACCCCACTGAGCCTAGAAGTAGGTTTGTTTTGCAAATTAAAAGATTTCTTTGAAAAATTAAACAATATATATATATCACACTTTTATAAATACATTTATATTTGATAGCACACTTATGAATATGACAGTGATCACCAATGGATAATATTACACTAGCACACTTTTTTAATTACTTAGGAGTTGGTAGAGCAAGAATAAGGTAGCTGAGAATACTTTTATGGTTTCAAGGAAATGCAATGATGGAAAAGAATGCAGCACAGAAATAAACTGATATGGTTTCAACAAGAGATAATATGATCACTTTTTCTTTTGACAATTCAATCCCTCCCTATGCAATATAAAGAGATGGCAAAGAGAGCACACAGGTTTTCAGGAATACAATCAAAATGCAATACAAATTCAAGTTCCCCCCTAGGAAGCTTAGAGCAACCGGTATACTTTTAAAACATGAAGAAATACTTTTAATGTGATTTGCAATGAAGTGAAAATATGCTAAAAATAATTTTAATTCCCTATAGGAGATTCAGGGTGGGTGACAGCTACTTTGAATTCGTTCAGGTCAACACTAGCAATGATTCATGAGGGATTATCAGGTTGAAAACGAATTTCAGCAATGGAAGCAAAAGACAGCTATTTTTGACAGGTGAAGAAGTTGAGTCAAATTGCAATTCGCAGCATTTTTTCTGAGTGCGTTGATCGCGATTACGGAAAAACTATAAGGAGTAGAAAGTCGGTTTCGGGCTTGTTGGAAAGCTGAGGATCTTAGCGTTCCAAAGATACGGACGATTTAGTGGAGGTAGATTTTCAGAAATAAAGTAAGATTCAAATGGCAAATGACACTTTCAGAGGTTTGAATCACAGAATGGACACACAACTTATATGCAGTTCTGAATAGGTTGAAATGGATGGGATGAGATTATTTTAGACTAAGAGATTGGTTCTGCACAATTCTGGCTGGATACTCACACTATAAATTTGAAACAGGCCGTCAAGATCTGGTCAACAGGTTTAGACGGGACTTCTGGTGGGTGGTTCTGAAATCACAGCTATCTGGGTCAGCTCTGCACTGCTGGTCTGGATCTCTGGTTCTGGCAAAAGTTCTTGGCACTGCACTGCTTTCTGGGTCTGGTTCTGGATACTGCTCTGCTTTCTAGGTCGGGTTCTGGATATAGTTCTAGCCAGAAGCGAACAGTAAAGCCCGGCTGTTGAGAGTCAGGTTGCAACAGATTTTGAGGCCTGCTGAAAATGGATACAGCTTGTGGTTCAGGCCCCTCTACTTTAAGTTCTGGAATCTGGAGTCTTCTGGCAAAGCCCTTCGCAAGAAATCAGTTTAAAGTGGAAAGTGAATGTCTACCTGGGTCTCAGTGGCTCTTTTTTATGTCTTTTGAAAGTGGGTGGGAAGGCTGACTTTCTATGCCCAACCCTCTGAGGATCCTGATAGGCTAGAGGATTCTCTGTCGCCTCACTTGGGAACTGAATTGTGAATCATCCCGTGTCATGAGACATCATTTTTATGGCATACAGAAAGAACACTCCCCTTGTCACTTTGCACACAAATCTATTTTTGACTTAAATGCATATTTATCTATGTACAATTTTTCTAATATTATATGTCCAGTTAACATATTTTCTGTAGCGCCAAACCATCCGATCCCTGTCTTTGTAAGATGTTGTGTTCACTGCTGACAGAATTCTGCCCTTTTCATCCAGAACACAATCTCTAAACTTTTCCAGAATTTACACAAATGTGTGCAAGGAATATGGGCAACAGATGATGAAGTGTCAGATTTTTAAAATACAGACATTTGGAGTAATACCCTATTTTCCGCTACTACCCCCAGAACATACCAAAGAGTCCTAACACCTCTTAAAATGTGCACAGAAAAATCACGGTAATAATCATATTATTGATATAATTTTGACAATTTTGTACGATGAATTATCCATCTTTTCAAATTTATGCTCTGGCCCAGAGGGGTATGGTTTCCCAAAGCACATGGGGAATTTCTGGTTTGTCCACTTCCTCCAAGCTCAGCTGGCTCACAGAGGCAGTGCCCCTCCCATTTCCTTCCAAGAGGAAGCCATTTACGACCCCCTGATTTAGCAATTGCTTGGAGCAAAGGGAAGTTCATTGTTCTGTTTCCGTGCTCCCAGGTACCCCTCCCCTGATTCAATCAGAGAGGTGTGATCTCCTTTTGGTGGGGCAGCAGAAGGCAGGCCAGGCCTGTGAATACAGTTGCTGGGCAAGTTTCAACTCCTGTCGGGGATAGTTGCCGGGCAGAATTCCGTCCCTTTAAGCCAGGCTTCAGCCAAAGGTCACTTTTGTTCCCATTTTTCTTCATTCAAATCAAACTTACAATTTTGACACATGCAGCTAGAATGCTTATTCTAAGTTCAAAACTATGACATTTAAACAGTTGCAACCTATGTGACCCTCAAAAGTAGTTCACTCATTTATTTTAAACATTTCGATTTTAGTGGCTTTAAATCCCATTTCACTTAAGCTGCTGACATCCACAGCCCAGCCAATTTTGTTATGAACATTATTTTAGGCTTCCAAATTTTGTATGCACACAAGACTTCATTCTACCTGACGTCTGCTGGTGTTCAGTAAGATTTTTGAATATCTTGCAATGTTTGAAATAGGCATTTTGAGCTTGCATTCAGAGAAACAAAGGTGATTTCAAAGCGCTTTTTGAGCTAACAGGCACTGCTGTTTTTCCTTTGGCACCACGTTTCACTCATGGCGCTTCTGGCCCATCACACTTGCACTGGTGGGTGGCGGGTCAGGCGACCATTTTGGTGTGCACAAAAACTGAGCGGTTTTCCTGGATTCTGGTGCAAATGTGGGCTTTTCAGCCATCTTGGATTTTCTAATCCCACAGCACCAAATGTTTCAGCATAATAACTTGAACGTGGGTCGATACACCTGACAAGCCCCCCCGCCCCACTGCACTTTGATTTCGAGTCGAGGGGGAGTCGGGTGCAAAGGATGTTTTGATGCACGCGCTGGGATGTCCGCATCATCTTCTTCCGATTCCGCAGATGGCACAGTTTACATCTTTTCCTCCATCGGGGTGGATCGATCAGTTCTCCTCGCCGGTCCGATGGGAGTTTCGGGCGGTACCTCGGGCCCCTCGGATCTTTGCTCCAGGTCCCCGGTCGTCCTCCTTGGTCAGTCTCCATGGTTTATCTCTCCTAGGATAACAAAGCAAAGCAGCAGAAACATATTCATACACATTTCCCCACCACTATTAGTGGTGGGATGAACATATACATTTTATACATCAGGATACATTTGCATTCCAGAATCACAGAATTTTATAGGCTATATGTGGAATATTTTAGGGTTGGACTTGTATTACTCAGGAGCGGCCCCCTCTTAGATGGTAGAGGACTCCTCCAGTTGCTGCAGAGTGTGCCTGGGATGGCAATACTTTAGCTGATTTATATGGACCCACTTGTCTTCCCCTTCCACCAAACTACCCTTGGAGATGCGGATCTTGTAGGTGACTGGGGAGATCTTGTCTACAATTTCAAAAGGTCCCGTCCATGTAGGCAGAAATTTCCGCTGTTTGGCGTGGTTACTTTGGAAATTGTATAGATAGACCTGGTCTCCCACATTGTATTCTTTCCTAGTAGTCTTTAAATCATAATGAGTTTTCATGCTATCGGCTGATCTTGCTAGGTTTCGCTGAGCATAGGCAAAAGCATGTTGAAGGTGTTTCCTTAAATTTTCAACATACTCGTGAGTTGTGGAGGCATTGATCAAGGTTTGCTCTTGGGTCCTGTAGAGCAAATGCTGGGGAAGCACCATCCTGCGTCCAGTCATCAGCGCAAACAGGGACATTTTAGTTGCAGATGAAGGGGTAGATCTGATGGCCATTAGGACTAGAGGTAATCGGATATCCCAACTTGGCCCAGAATCTGCCACAAACTTTTTTAAGATGCTCACAATGGTTCGGTTGTAACGTTCCACTGCCCCAGAAGAAGCTAGTCGGTAAGCAATGTGTAGCTTCCTTTAACCCCCAGTATCTCCCACATCTTTGTCATTACTTAGCTGGTAAAATGGCTACCTCTGTCTGACTAAATCCTTTGGGGTAGACCAAAACGGGAAAAGATGTGGTTGATCATCAGGGCAGCTGCAGTTTCTGCCTTGCAGTTTGGGGCCGGGAGACATTCCACCCATTTAGTAAATAAGCATGTCACCATCAACATGTACTTATTTCCCCTAGAGGAGCGCATCACGGGGCCTATGAAGTCGACTTGCAAATCTGACCATGGCAGTGTCATCCCCCTCTTTTGGCGAGGTGCACGGTGTGTGAGGCATGTTGGCTGAAATTGTGGACAAACAAGACACCCCTTCAAGTATTGGTCGAGGTCCTGCCCCATGTGTGGTCAGTATACAACCTCTCTTAAGATCTCAAGTGTTGTATGAAACCCCCTATGACCGGCGGTGGCCGCATCATGGGCGTGACTTAACATCAGGCTTCGGAATGAGGTAGGGACCACCCACTGATCATGGCCAGCTTGGGACTTCCTTACCAACAAACCGTCTTGGATTCGGAACATTTTTGGACATTTCATCAACACTCTAATGTCCTCTTTCCCAATGTAATCGTTATCCGTCAGGGGAAAGTTCTCAGGGTCCTCAATGTGTTGGTAAAACTTACCAATTATTGGATCCCCTTCTGAGCAGTAATCAAATCAGCATCTGGGGTCTCCTTACTCCATTGTGCAGTTGAAAGATCATTGTGAGCATTTGTCTGGGACCTAGAGATTGCAATGACCTGGATTTCCCCCAAAAGGGAGTCAATCTCTATTAGATTCACTTGGATGGCCCCAGTTTTGGCCAGCTGATCAGCTAAGTCATTTCCAGTTTTGTCTGGTCCCTGTACTTTGGAATGACCTTTGATCTTTTTCCAGTAGACGGTCATCCCATTCGAGGTGACCAGATCATCAATGTTTTGGATTAACTTCCCATGTTTCAAGGGTTTGTTATTAGCACATAACATGCCTCTGGTTTTCCAATTAACCAGGTGCTCCACGAACCCGTTCCGTACATAATCCGAATCTGTGATTATGACCAGCTCGTGGAGTTGATGTTGGACAGCAGTGAGGATGGCTTCATGCACAGCCATCAACTCTGCCACCTGACTACTTCGGGGACCAATCTTGTACCCAGCGGAGGGTTCTGGGGACTCATTCACCCATGCATTCCCTATGCCCGCCACAAGTTCTTTTTACCCGTTGTTGTCAACATGGTAAGAGCATCTGTCCGCATAGACAGTGGGCATTCCCTCACACTTGTCGTCTTCTTCAAAGCCTTTGTGTGGGGGCATTAAGGTATGCCTCCTTGTTGTCCTTGATTTTTAGACTTTCGTCCTCAAGACAGTTTTCTCTGGCACAATCATGCAAGTCAGCCAGACCTTGCGCGAGGGGACTCTTATTGTTTTGGCCATATCTGACCACCACATGAAAGTCTTGCATTGACAGAATCCAGGAAGTAATTCGGGAATTACTCACATTTCCGGCCCGGATTCTCTCATTTTGGAGATATTGCAGAGGCTGGTGTGGAGTCTCCACGATGATGTGTTCCCCCTGGATAAACGGGCGGTACTTCTTCAATGCCCACACCGTTGCCAGGAGTGCCTTCTCACAATCGTTGAATTTTTCCTCCACAGAAGATAAAGTTTTGCTCGCATATGAGATTACTTTATTGACCTTGTCATGCTTTTCATATAATACTGCAGTCAAGCATGTATTAGAGAACCCTGTCTCCAAGAAAACTCCTTGTTTCTAACAGGGTAAGCTAGGCGGGGCGCTTGTGAGAGGCTTCTTTTGAGCTGTCTTACTGCCTCGGATTGTTCTGGACCCCATTCCCACTTGACCCCCCCCCTTCAAGAGATGAATCAGGGGCCTGGTGATCTCTGCGTAGCCCTCAATGAACTTTCTGCTGTAATTTGTCAGTCCAAGGAGGCTCCTTAGTTCCCGCAGAGTTGTGGGGTCTTTCAGTTTCTGAAGTGCTTCCACTTTCTTTTCCTGGGGACAGAGACCCTGAGGAGTAATCTCATGCCCCAAGAAATTAACATGGTTTCTACACCACTGTGCTTTCTGAAAGGAAAGTTTTGCTCTGGCGGCCCTCAACTGTGTCAGAACATAATGGATCTCCGCTTTGTGTTCTTCCACAGGTGAACTTTTGATGAGGACATCATCTACATAAGCCAGGTTACCCCTCGCACCCAGGTTGGGCATGGCCTTATGTAGGAAAATGTTGGATTCATTGCCGGAGATGTGTACTGCTGCCCCCCTAAGGTAAAAGCCAGTTTGTATTGGTCCTCCGTACTGACAGGCAATGTCCAGTATCCATTGGTCAGGTCTATTGCAGTGAATACCTGTGACCCCTGGATCTGGGCCAGCCCTTGGTCAATGTAGGGAAGAGGCCATCGGGAAGTATGGACCCGTTTGTTGAGCTCCCTATGGTCGGCGCAGAGTCTCCATTGGCCATTTGGCTTCAATATTCCCAGCACCGGATTATTGAAGGTGGTGTGTACTGGAAGGATTATTCCCCGGGACTCAAGGTTCTTAATTATTTCAATAAGGGACTCCATGGATGTGAGAGGCAAGCGATATTGCTTCACAAACACTGGAGTCATGCAAGGGTCCGTGGGAATTGTTGTTGTGTGGATGTCGGTGCGACCACAGTCATATGAGTCTACCGCAAAGAGATCTTGGAAATCCAAGAAAACTTGTTTCAACTTTTGCTTCTGTTCCGGAGTCACACAGGCATCACTAGGTTGACTCTCTCCTCCAGCCTGGAAAGACTTCTGGTTTTGCAATCTCAGCTGCCTCCTCCGGCTGGGTGGAGAAGTCCCTGGTCAGGGTGCTGATTTGGACTGGAGGCTTCAGGTGGGAAAGGCAGCCCTCATGGACCTGGAAAATCACCTCATCCCTTCTGAAGTCACAAGTCACATCTTCCTTACCATAAGGGTAGGAAGTGTACACCAGGAAGTTCCCCCCATGCCGAGTAAAGATCCTGTCTGGTGTTGTATTGTCATCACTGTCAAAACAGTCCTTGGGGATTAGTCCTAACAGTTCATTTCCTAAATCAATGGAAAAATGTTGGTCATCAACTGCCATTCCAATAATGGTGCCTGCGGCTAGAGTAATACTCTTTAAGTCGCTGTTATCCATCTCTATTGGAATGGTGTCATGTTCTGTATTGACTAATGGTGCTGGGTTTACCCCCAACCCTTGCTGTTGGAGAGAAGCATTTAGATGAATATAAGCATCAGGGTTTTTCAATTTTTGTCCTCCTTTAACTTTCATTTCCAGGGAGAATTGTCGGGTCCTTTCTGGGATGGTGACTTCCTCTTTAATCTGAATTTCAACTGCATAAGGTAGTAATTGAGCTGACCTAAATGCTTTTTCTGGATCATCATAGCCCATGAGATTATCCGCTAATCGGGACCAAGCTTTGAAGTTTATTAGGTCCAAACTAATGGCAAAGCGATTGAGAATGTCAATGCATAAGTAAAAGGCGGCAGTGACGTCTCGAACGACCAACAATTATGGACTATGCTCTTGTTGCCAATGGAGATTTTGAGCATACACCTGCTTGACAGGAGATGTTTGGAATTGGGTGTTTCCAGATACATTTCCCATTTGTCTATCAGTTTGAATGTGGGAATGGCTGGATCTTTTGGGAGTTGGCGGAACATGGCTTCGCTGATGAAGCTCTTACTGTTGTTCACACACACTCGGGCGAGAACAGAATCCTTCCCATCATTTAACTGAACAGGGATGAACAACTGCTCTCCAATTTGCTGAATATCAACCAGGCTCTGAGCTGATTTCACATCTTTCTGGACTATTGGAGTGGGAATGTCTGATTGTGGATTAGTAAAGAATTTCAGAGTGTTTCCTTCCAGTGTGGAATCCCACCTTAAACTGGAAGGAAGGTTGATTTGCAGAAATAGAGAGGACCCCCCATCACCGGTCTGTTGTCCTATTGCTATTACTGTCACGTCTGGAATTTGGTTGCTCTGGAAGTGAAATTCTACTTGGCAAGATTTTTGTTCAACCATGTGGCATGTGCCGTTTAAACTAACATGGTTGACACTCTGTTTTAATTTTATTGGTCGGCTAGTCTGGGTCCAGAGGACCTTGTTTACACAATCTATTAGGGGTGACAACCTTCTCAGGAGGTCATTCCTAGTAAACAAGGGGTGCCCTCTGGAGTCACTACATTACTATGACTGGGAGTTTCACCTTGTGTCGCCCAATTTTAATGTCCAAATCTGCAGTCCCCTCAACAGGAATTTCCTTCCCGTCAAAGTTCTGAAGTTGTTCCGGAAGAGAGGTGAGAGGAATACGGTAATTCTCCCTCCTTCCTGGATTTAGTTCATCAAAGGCCCTTTTGGACAAAAAGGTAGCTTGGGATTCGGTGTCCACCAGTGGAAAAATTGTACCCTGCCCCTGTACTTGTATCGGGGCATAGTATCTTCACTCCTTCTCCTCAAGGGGGCACAGATCATGCACATTTTTGGACAGCTGGTGGGCTAATTTTTTAGTTTTGGACATTGCAAGAGAAGAGATCTGGGCAGGATTCTGTGGAGAGTCATGGGAATCTGCAAGATAAAGTTGGCAACTGGAAATCAGAGCCGTTGTGGGTTCCCCTGGTTCTGGGCCACCCCCCCTTTTGGAGGCAGTCACCAGGATGGGTTTGCACCAGGGGATTTTGATGCTGTTGGTTCTGGGATGCCCAGTCCCCACATCTACCCAGTCTGGATTTGGATCCCTTGGGACCCATTTTTCTTTGGGAGGAGTTCCCCCATCTCTGAAGGAGAAGATCCTTTTCCCAGGATCCTCTGAGGATCCCTCTCCCTCAAATTGGAAGATCTGTACCTCCTCCAAAAAATGGGTCTGTTTGGGTCCTTTGTTTCTCCCACCTCCTCTCTGCTCCTTGGGTGGCAGACTTTCAGGGGTAGGAGATTTTGTTTCCGATTCCTGGGTTTCCAGGGGCTGTTTATGAGTAGGGAAGGAAGCTTCCTCCAAGGCTTTATACCGCCCTTCCCCTTGTGCCTCCTCCCTGGGAACGGTGGGTTATCGGGGTGCTGCCCCCGTCATTGTTCTGGAGCACCAGGCTCAGAGTTTGGGGCATTCTGCGCCGGCATGCTCATCTGAGGGTTCTGTTGAGCCCTCAGCATGTGACCCAGATCCCGTGCCATATTTTGGACCTGGTGCTCTAACTGTGAAACCCACTCAGGCTGATACGGGGTTCGTCTTTCTCCCCTGGGCTGATCCCAGGAAGGGTAGCTATCCCTTCTCTGGTAGCACCCTGGGTTGGGAAGATTTGGGTACCCCTCCTCCCTTGGCCTCCCCTCTCCCGGATTAAGTGGTCTGGGCTCAGGGATGGGGGAAAGAAGGATGGATGATTTTTGGGTTGGAAGTTGAGTGGATACCTGGGTAAAAAGTTCTGCCCAGGGTTTGTTGAATTTCAGCCCTCCTGTTGGAAGTTAGGAGGGAAGTTCCCTGGGTTCGGTGCCTGGTTGATCCCCTCCCTTGGGCTGGAGGTGTCCACACATACCCCAGGATGGGTCGGTTTCCCTTGTAGCGGGGACTTACATAGTCAGGGGAGCGAGGGACCCCATTTGTGGGACTACCTCCTCGACTCCCTGTCTGTGACTGGCCCGAGGGCCTTCTGGGCTGAGAATTATTCGGTGCAGGCAGGATTTTAGGCCCCCCCCATCTCCAAATCTAAAATGGGGCCAACCTTTACCTCTGCCACCTTGGCAGCAGCAGGGGTGCTGGTCGGTTTGGGACTTTTCTGTGCGTTATTTTTATTTTCTATGGGCTCCTGCACCTCATAGATTCGCGTGGCCTGTTCAATGACCCAGTCTAGTGATCTTTTCTCGTGAAAATCTCTCACTACCTGGGTCATGATGTATTTGGCAAAGCATGGAAAAAAGTATTTACAAACGCTTTACTGTCCGTGCGCACCCTTCTGGTAGTCTGCGCAAAAGCACACTTCAATTCCTGCACAAATTCTTCTGGGGCCTGATCCTCCCCACATTGCAAATTGTAGGCTGCCTTGCGAGCCTCTTGGGGATTCCGGGGAACAGAAAAGTGCTTTAAGATGGCCGCCCTGTAGGTGGACCATCTTGCATGATTTTGGTCCTCCAGCCCCGCAAAGAAACTGGAGTATTCTGGGGAGAATGTCCATTTGACATACTGAATGCAGCTACTGCTGTCCTTCAAATGGAAAGTCTCCATCATTTGCTCATAAAGCTCCAAGTTTTCCCAAACAGAATACTTGGCGTTCTTGTGATAAGGGGTGATGACACTCCTTATTGCCTTAATCTGTTTTAAGGGGTCCTTAAGTAAGGCCCTTTTTTGCCTTATTGGCCTTTTTGGTCCTGGTCCATTCATCCTCTGACTCAGAAGCACTGCTCCCAGAGGTGCCCGTCTGATCTTCCAGGTTTTCCCGGATTCTGCGAGCCTGGGAATGGCTGGCAGAATGTGGGGACCTGGTCTCCTGTGTCCTGTGGCACTCAGAGGAATCTTCAGATCCCTCCTTGCTGCCAGGATTTGATGGGTACCCCCCCACTGACCTAACTGAGCAGAGGTTTTCAGGATGCCCTTAGTGGGCCTACTCTCCTAGGGTTCCCCACTACTTTGCACTGTACTTAGGAGCCCATACCCGGATGCCCGCCCATCCATTCCTAGGTGGTACTGGCCTATGAGCCCCATACTTTTGGTTGGATAGTAATCTGACATCCCTGTGGCCCTGTGCTCATGTGCGCCAGGGGACATGTGGGTGACAGAGTCCAGGGACTGGGAGAGATGAAGGCCTCTGGTACTAGGGCTCCTGAGGTTATGCTCAGGTGTTTCCCTTTCCCAGCGAACCTCATCTCTATCAGCCCCTGCTCCCTGTTGCCATGCAAGAGCCTGTGCTTTCAGTTCCTCAGTTAAGGCCTTACTAGACTCTATCAGTCTCTCCTGCATGGCTACCTGTTGCTGGAGCCTATCATTGTGCTGACAGAGAGCCTCATTTTCTCTCTGTGCCTCCTGGTTGGTCCTGGAGTACTGGGCCAGTCTTTGCTGCAGGAGGGTTACCTCCTGAGTCCCATCCCTACTGGCCTGTTCCTTTCTTGCCAGAGAATCTTCCACCCTCCTGGTGTGCTCTAACAAGTTCTGATGCTCTTTTTGGAGGTCACCCAGTCCCTGGAGGGCCAGGTGATTTTCTTCCATTTTTCTTTTTAAGTGGCAGACTTCATGGCCTAAGGTGTCCCTTTCCTGACTAAGAGCCTGCATCTGTACCACCAGGTCGTCCCTCTGCCTTTGAAAGTCACCATCTTTCTGGCACTCCTCCTCAAATTCTGTCTGGGTGTCCAGGTCTTTCAGAATCAGTTTGTTGCTCTCTGCCTTCTCACTATCTAGGTGGCTTTGCAGGGTGACTACCTGCTCTGCGCATGCCCTATTGAAGTCCAATTGTTGTTCCAGCTTTTTCTGGCTCTGCTGTAGGGCGTCCAAACCTTCTTGGTACTCCTTCTGCAAGGCCAGAAATCTGGTATCCTGGTCAGACTTTTCCTGTTGCAGGATACCCATATCCTCTTTGATTTTAATGAGATACTGTCTACTCTCATTTTCTGACTCCTGGCTCCTGTGCAGCCTCTGCTCAGAAGAGACCATGTCAGATTGGGCCTTCTCTAATGCCATCTGTTGCCTATTTGCCAGATCTTGGCCTTCAGCACATTTGTCCTGTATGGCTCCCATATATAAATATAAATATGCCGCTATCCTGACAATCTTGTCGTGCTCATCTTTGGCTTTAGGGGCCATATATAGTTCACTCAGGGCCACATGTAATGGACCCTGATCTCTCCATATGCCTGACCCTGTTGCAGTGATCTGGGGTGCGATTGCCTGCAACCACATCATCTGGTCCAGTTCTGTCCATTCGCCACTAACAAATAGCTTATGTAAGAGGTGCTCTCTGGCTATTTTGATATCTACTAAGGTCGTCATTCTGGAAATTGATTTCCTTCCTGATTTACAGAAGTTAGTATTTTATTTTGCAAAACAGACCGTCTCCTTAGAGCGTCCTTCTTTTGAGGGGTGCTTTTAGAGTGTAACACAGCGTGGTGATCCAACAGGATTTATGTATCCTGTCAGTTAGCACACTGTATTAAACTGCACAAGTGGTAGATCTAATCCAGACATCCCGGCTCGAGCCCTCACTCTGTTAAGTGACTTCAATTCAGCACTCCAACTAAGTCAATGCCTAGTCTGGGATGCCCAAGGGAAGCCCTTATTGATATATTTTTATGACAAGTTCATAGATCTGGATGATAAACCCTTGTATAACGCCCCTCTCTTTGAATCCCCCAGACCTCACTGAGCCAAGAAGTAGGTTTGTTTTGCAAATTAAAAGATGTATTTGAAAAATTAAACAATATATATAAATGTATATATATATATATATATATATATATATATATATATATATATATATATCACTTTTATAAATAAATTAATATTTGATAGCACACTTATGAATATGACAGTGATCAACAATGGATAATATTACACTAGCACACTTTTTTTAATTACTTAGGAGTTGGTAGAGAAAGGATAAGGTAGCTGAGAATACTTTTATGGTTTCAAGGAAATGCAATGATGGAAAAGAATGCAGCACAGAAATAAACTGATATGGTTTCAACAAGAGATAATATGATCACTTTTTCTTTTGACAATTCACTCCCTCCCTATGCAATATAAAGAGATGGAAAAGAGAGCACACAGGTTTTCAGGAATACAATCAAAATGCAATACAAATTCCAGTTCCCCTCTAGCAAGCTTAGAGCAACCGGTATGCTTTTAAAACATGCATAAATACTTTTAATGTGATTTGCAATGAAGTGAAAGTATGCTAAAAATGATTTTAATTCCCTATAGGAGATTCAGGATGGGTGATAGCTACTTTGAATTAGTTCAGGTCAACACTAGCAATGATTAATGAGAGATTATCAGGTTGAAAATTAATTTCAGCGATGGAAGCAAAAGACAGCTATTTTTGACAGGTGAAGAAGTTTAATCAAATTGCAATTCACGGCACTTTTTACGAGTGCATCGATCGCGATTACGGAAAAACTATAAGGAGTAGAAAGTCGGTTTCGGGCTTGTTGGAAAGCTGAGGATCTGTTACTCACCGATAGGTGAATGCCCAAAACCGAGTTCTGTATACTGAAGTGGGAACTTGATTGTAGAGCTCGGGTTGGAGCCTCCTACCCGAGCCTCCTCTCTGTGGGGGAAGAAACTCTTTTCAATGATATGGCCCTCCACTGGTTAAACAGTAAAGAGGGTCCTGATCACTTAAAAGAGCGGGGTGAACCGGCTGCAAAGAAAGATAGAAATCATGAGCCACAGATAATGAGCGTGTACATATGTCCCCAAAGAATCACAAAGTATACCTGTTGTTTCCCCCCCCAGAATGGCAACAGGAGACACCGACCGTCCTCCTGTCAGTAATTAAACAGAACAAGAAAAGTAAGTTGTCACTACTACTTGGGAACCAGATTGCAATATAAATAATTCGTTGTATCTTACCACGAGGAGTACTGGGTTCTTTGTAAAGGAAACAATGGCAAGTACAAAATAAAAAAAAAGGAAGGTTAGTAAGGTTTCTACTCCCGGACGGCACGAGGAGCGCTCTAGTTCCGGGATGGTGCAATCTCAAGAACGTAGCGTTTAATATGCACACAGGAGAAATGAAGGAGTTCCAGTACTTGGATTAGGTGGAGGTAGCAGTGATTCCAGTAGTAAGAAACCCGTGAAACACAGGGGAGAGGTTAGGTCAACACAGGAGATGCAATCTTATTGAAGTGGTGAAAAAGGACAAGACTCACCGAGTCAGCAGGAAGTAACTGCGCTGCGCAGGGGACGAAGGCAGCACTGTATTGGTCTTCACACAGGTAAGGGTCCTGGTACACGGGCGGACGGGTTTTGATCAAAACGAAGGCAAGAACAGTCCGAATTAGGTGCCAGGAGTCCTGATACACAGGCGAGCAGAGTTTCAAGCAAACGAAGGCAGGAGCAGTCCGAATGAGGAGACAGGAGTCCTGATACACGGGCGGGCAGAGATTCAAGCAAAACGAAGGCAGGAGCAGTCCGAATGACAAGCCAAGAGTACTGATACACGGGAGAGCAGAGTTCCGAACAACAACAGGCAGTCCGGAGAATGGGAAATAGGTACCCAAACGAAGACGAAACTTCAGGTAGCAACTTCAATTAGAAGCAGTGAAGAAAGACTCATAGCTGCTTATATGGGAAGGGTCCTGGTACACGGGCGGACGGGTTTTGATCAAAACGAAGGCAAGAACAGTCCGAATGAGGTGCCAGGAGTCTTGATACACAGGCGAGCAGAGTTTCAAGCAAACGAAGGCAGGAGCAGTCCGAATGAGGAGGCAGGAGTCATGATACACGGGCGGGCAGAGATTCAAGCAAAACGAAGGCAGGAGCAGTCCGAATGACAAGCCAAGAGTCCTGATACACGGGAGAGCAGAGTTCCGAACAACAATAGGCAATCCGGAGAATGGGAAATAGGTACCCAAACGAAGACGAACCTTCAGGTAGCAACTTCAACTAGAAGCAGCGAAGAAAGACTCATAGCTGCTTATATGGGAAATGTAATTGAGGAGCGTATGGCCATGCTTGGAGAAGGTCATGTGACAACCAGCCAGGCAGCATGGGAATAGTGGTCCTTTTACAACTTATGCTGCCTGAGTCTCCCCTGTAGTTTCCATCGGGCTAAAAACGGTGCTACAAAGCGCCGTACACCACAAGGCAAAGTGATGGTCTTACGCCGTGCAGCAAGGTATTTTTGCACATACCCCTTGTGCGGCATGGAGGTGTCCTGCAAGCGCCTGCGAGCGCTGCGAAGTGTGACAGCATCCACCCCCAAAGGATGCTCCACCCCAGTGCGGGCATGAAAACGATGCACAAGGGCAGGCGAGCAAATGTTACACAGCGGCTCCCAGGACCTGTCTTCGGGACCGTAACCTTTCCAGTCGACCAGATAGACAGGGCGACCCCTGCGTAGCTTAAAGTCCAGGATGTCAGCCACTTCATATTCCAAATCACTACCCACGCGAAAAGCGGGCGGGTGAGAAGGTAGTCTAGTCGAGGAAGGACATGGTTTTAAAAGGCTAACATGAAACACGGGTGCACCTTCCAGGAGGATGGCAGGGAAAGACGCACCGCCGCAGGACTGATCACAGCCATGACCGAAAACGGGCCCGTAAACTTTGGAAGAAGGATTCGTTTGCCAGGAATCTTCAAATTTCGTGTAGAAAGCCAGACCTTCCAACCCGGTACATGGGTGCAGGAAGCCGCTTTCGATCGGCATAGCGTTTTGCCCTGTCTTGTGCCTGAAACAAGTGAGTACAAACAGATCCGTGTACTGAACTGATGTTCCGAATACAAGCCTGGGCTGCCGGGTTTTCCAGCGGAATGGTCGGATCCAGAGGCAAAACCGAGGATGCTGGCCATAGAGAGCAAAAAAGGGAGACACCCCTGATGCCGAGTACACGGAATTGTTGTAGGCATATTCCGCAGGAGGAAGCATCGCCAACCAGGAGGACTGATATTGAAGGCAAAGACAGCGGAGATATCGCTCAAGGGTGGCGTTAGGCCTCTCAGTCTGCCCATCCGTCTGCGGATGGTGGGCGGAGCTGACACGATCGTCGATTCGAAGAGAGCGTGTGAGAGCCCTCCAGAAACGGGAGGTAAATTGCGTACCCTGGTCCGAAACAATAACCAAGGGAAGACCAAAAAACCTGAAAACGTTCTTGAGGAACAAGCCAGCCAATACAGGAGCTGATGGTAGACCAATGCAAGGGACAAAAATCGCCATCTTAGTGAAATAGTCAACGACCACCCAAATGGTGTTAAACTTATCAACAGGTGGTCGCTCCACAATAAAATCCATGGAAACCATGTACCACGGCTTGTGTGGAACAGGGAGAGGCTGCAAAAGGCCCATAGGCTTAGAATAGGAAGTCTTGCATTGGGAACAAATTGAACAAGAAACCAGGTAATCAGTGACATCCTGGGACATCGAGGGCCACCACGCCCAACGTCGGAGGGAGTCCAGTGTTTTCTGTTGACCCGGATGGGCCGCCATTAAGAAGTCATGGACCAGGTAAGAGCATGTAAGCGCGCATCACCCGGAGGTAGGTAGAGTCGACCTTGAATATACGGTAGACCCTGCACAATGTCAAGATTGAGGTCAGCGCATTCAGTGGTGTGTGAAGCCACCCAATCCGCAACCGAGGAACGTAGAGAAGGCTGCGGAGTACATCCGCATACCACCCGGCAAGGTAATACCAAGGGAAGATCCACCGCAATAAACCGGGGACCCGGTGACAAGCAAGACAAGGCATCTGCACAGGTGTTAAGACGTGCAGGGCGGTAAGTGATTACGAAATTAAACTGTGAGAAAAACAGATGCCACCGAGCTTGACGAGCAGTTAGGCACTTCATGGATTTAAATGCTAATAAACTACGATGGTCTGAGAAGACGGTGACTTGATGTTTGGCTCCCAGAAGATGATGCCTCCATTCGGAAAACGCATCCTTTATGGCAAGCAGTTCTCTTTCGGTAATAGGGTAGCTCTCTTCATAAGGGGTTAATTTTTGGGAAAAGAAGGCAACAGGATGGATCTCATCCGAATCAGGACAACCTTGAGACAGAACCGCACCAACTGCAGAACCCGAGGCATCGGCCTCAACCATATAAGGCAAAAGAGGGTTAGGATGTTGCAAAACCGGAGCGGAAGAAAACGCAGCCTTCAAGGCATCAAAGGCATGCTGGGCTTCCGGGTTCCAATGATAAGGTTGCTTTGAACTGGTCAACGCAGTCAGGGGAGCAGAGATGGCCAAAAAGGAGTGTATAAACCGCTGGTAAAAATTTGAGAACCCCAAAAACGATTGAAGTGCCTTAATGGAAGATGGTACAGGCCACTCCAATACAGCCTTGACCTTGGAGCGGCTCATGCGGATACCGTGATTTGTGATATTTTAGCCGAGGAACTCCACCTCAGTGGTGTTGAATACACATTTCTCAGCCTTCACGAAGAGATGGTTGTCCCTGAGCCTCTGAAGAACTAAACGCACATGTTCTGTGTGTTGATCAGGATTCGGTGAATATATTAGGATATCATCCAGGTAAACCACCATAAAGTGATCCAGGTAATCATGAAATATATCATTCATGAATGCCTGGAATGTGGCGGGGGCATTACAAAGGCCGAATGGCATCACGAGATATTCGTATAATCCATATCTCGTTTTGAATGCGGTTTTCCATTCATCCCTTTCTCAAATTCTTACAAGATTGTAAGCGCCACAGAGATCCAGTTTGGTAAATATGACAGAATCTCTAAGTTGATCCAAGAGAACTGATATCAGTGGAAGGGGATATTGGTTCTTTACCGTAATGGCGTTTAAAGCCCTATAGTCGATTCAGGGGCGGAGGTCGCCCTCTTTTTTAGGAACAAAAAAAAGCGGTGAGGCTGCCAGTGACCTAGAAGGTCTTATGAAACCTATGGCCAAAGCCTTGTCTATGTACTCTTTGAGCACTTTATCCTCCGGAATGGAGAGAGAGTAAACCTGACCAACCGGAATCTTAGCTCCGGGTACCAAATTGATCGGGCAATCATAAGGTCGGTGGGGAGGTAAGTGTTCCGCCCGGCCCTTGTCAAAGACATCAAGGTATGATAGGTATTCTGTGGGTATAACCTCTTTGGCCTTAGTTATAGACCCGACAATAGTAGAAGAGGTTACCAAGGTCTGAGAGGAAGAGACTGGTAAGACACTGGCACTTTGAAAACACTGTTCATTGCAGATAGCAGACGGGAATTGGACCACCCGGTTCGCCCAATCTATGGCCGGGTTGTGTTGCTGCAACCAGGTTACTCCTAAAATGACCTGGAACTGAGGAGCCTTTATCAAGTCAAAAGAAATAGTCTCCAAGTGACCCTCCTCCGTTTGCATTTGCACCATTGAGGTGTTGTGTGTAACTAGACCAGACACCAAGGAGGTACCATCCACAGCATGGAAGGCGTAGTCGTAGTCCATGTAGTTACCCGTGGCTCCTGAATCAATGATGGCCAATGAGGAAAAAGACGTGTCCGGTGCAGTGGTGAAAACCACAGGTATACTGACAGGGGCAGCAGCCTTTGATTGCGAGTCCAATGAATGTATCCCCGGCGTAGGGACTCTGACTAACGCCGAGTCTTGGCATTTCCCGTCTTCTTCACGGGTATCTTTGGGCAATCTTTTAGCTGATGGTCGGCTGAACCGCAGTACATGCATAAGTTGTTTGCCCGGTGGTGCTCCCGTTGAGCAGGGGTTAGACGTCCCTGTACTATCCCCAATTGCATGGGTTCCGGAGCAGAAGAAAGAGGGCAAGTGGTCTCCGGAAGGGAAGAAACCGGAATCACTGGTTTGCGTTCCCCTTTCCGTTCTGCCCTGCGGGCGTCTATTTGTAACACCAGATCAAGCAATTCTGCAAACGAGGTCGGAACTACTGGTACAGTGGCTAGTATATCCTTCAGTTCCTCTGACAGACCTTTATAAAAATACTGCTGATTTCTTCTCTTCAGGCCAATCTGTCTCGGCTGCCAGCTGGTTGAACCGAGTGAGGTAAGTAAATAAAGAAGAAGTCCCTTGGCGCAAGTTCAGGAATTCCAGATCAGTGGCCTGTGATTTATAACGGGTATCAAAGACCCGGTGCATGGCAGTTATAAGGGCATCACAATCATATAGCAAATAGCTATTAGATTCGAACAACGGGTTGGCCCACGCCGCCGCGGTACCCCCAAGGTGGGAAAGCACAAATGCAGCTTTGGTCGTACTATTGGGAAATGCCGTTGGACGGCAAAGAAAATGCAACTTGCATTGATTGATGAAAGTTCTGAAGTTCTTGGGATCACCCACGAACCTCTCTGGAGGGGCCAATGGGAACTGGGATGCCATTAAAACCGGAGCTGTTGAAAACCCAGAACCAGAGGCAGAAGCAGCCCCAGAAGTGGATGCAGATGCACCAGAAGTGTCGATTCCAGTGTTTGGGGATTCGGAAAGTGCTGTAAGTCATCAATCCGGTGGTGTAAGGCATCATGAGCAGCCGCCATATCAGCCCTTAGTTCGGCTACCAACCGTACCATAGCGGTCAGGGGGTCCTCCCCTTCCATGGCTTCTAATTCTGTTACTCACCGGTAGGTGAATGCCCAAAACCGAGTTCCGTATACTGAAGTGGGAACTTGATTGTAGAGCTTGGGTTGGAGCCTCCTACCCGAGCCTCCTCTCTTTGAGGGAAGAAACTCTTTTCAATGATATGGCCCTCCACTGGTTAAACAGTAAAGAGGGTCCTGATCACTTAAAAGAGCAGGGAGAACACACCGCCAAGTAACCGGCTGCAAAGAAAGATAGAAATCATGAGCCACAGATAATGAGCGTGTACATATGTCCCTAAAGAATCACAAAGTATACCTGTTGTTTCCCCCCCCCCCCCAGAATGGCTACAGGAGACACCGACTGTCCTCCTGTCAGTAAATAAACAGAACAAAAAAAGTCAGTTGTCACTACTACTTGGGAACCAGATTGCAATATAAATAATTTGTTGTATCTTAACACGAGGAATACTGGGTTGTTTGTAAAGGAAACAACGGCAAGTATAAAATAAAGAAAAAGGAAGGTTAGTAAGGTTTCTACTCCCTGACGGCACGAGGAGCGCTCTAGTTCTGGGATGGTGCAATCTCAGCATAGCCTTCAATATGCACACAGGAGAAATGAAGGAGTTCCAGTACTTGGATTAGGTGGAGGTAGCAGTGACTCCAGTAGTAAGAAACCCGTGAAATACGGGGGAGAGGATAGGTCAACACAGGAGATGCAGTTTTATTGAAGAGGTGAAAAAGGACAAGACTCACCGAGTCAGCAGGAAGTAACTGCGCTGCGCAGGGGACGAAGGCAGCGCTGTATTGGTCTTCACACAGGTAAGGGTCCTGGTACACGGGCGGATGGGCTTTGATCAAAATGAAGACAAGAGCAGTCCGAATGAGGTGCCAGGAGTCCTGATACACGGGCGAGCAGAGTTTCAAGCAAACGAAGGCAGGAGCAGTCTGAATGAGGAGACAGGAGTCCTGATACACGGGCGGGCAGAGATTCAAGCAAAACGAAGGCAGGAGCAGTCCGAATGACAAGCCAAGAGTCCTGATACACAGGAGAGCAGAGTTCCGAACAACAACAGGCAGTCCGAAGAACGGGAAATAGGTACCCAAACGAAGACGAAACTTCAGGTAGCAACTTCAATTAGAAGCAGCGAAGAAAGACTCATAGCTGCTTATATGGGAAACGTAATTGAGGAGCGTACGGCCACGCTTGGAGAAGGTCATGTGACAACCAGCCAGGCAGCATGGGAATAGTAGTCCTTTTACAACTTATGCTGCCTGAGTCTCCCCTGTAGTTTCTATCGGGCTAAAAACGGTGCTACAAAGCGCTGTACACCACAAGGCAAGGTGACGGTCTCACGCCGTGCAGCAAGGTATTTTTGCACATACCCTGTGCGCGGCATGGAGGAGTCCTGCAAGCGCCTGTGAGCGCTGCGAAGTGTGACAGGATCTTAGCTTTAAAATGAAAGTTAAATCTCGTTCCAAAGATACGGACGATTTAGTGGAGGTAGATTTTCAGAAATAAAGTAAGATTCAAATGGCAAATGACACTTTCACAGGTTTGAATCACAGAATGGACGCACGACTTCTATGCAGTTCTGAATAGGTTGAAATGGATGGGATGAGAATATTTTAGACTAAGAGATTGGTTCTTCACAGTTCTGGCTGGATACTCACACTATAAATTTGAAATAGGCCATCAAGATCTGGTCAACAGGTTTAGACGGGACTTCTGGCGGGTGGTTCTGAAGTCACAGCTATCTGGGTCAGCTCTGCACTGCTCGTCTGGATCTCTGGTTCTGGCAAAAGTTCTAGGCACTGCACTGCTTTCTGGGTCTGGTTCTGGATACCGCTCTGCTTTCTGGGTCGGGTTCTGGATTCAGTTCTAGCCAGAAGCGAACAGCACAGCCCGGCTGTTGAGAGTCAGGTTGCAACAGCTTTTGAGGCCTGCTAAAAATGGATTCAGCTTGTGTTTCAGGCCCCTCTGCTTTAAGTTCTGGAATGTGGAGTCTTCTGGCAAAGCGCTTCGCAAGAAATCAGTTTGAAGTGGAAAGTGAATGTCTACCTGGGTCTCAGTGGCTCTTTTTATGTCTTTTGAAAGTGGGTGGGAAGGCTGACTTTCTATGCCCAAACCTCTGAGGATCCTGATAAGCTAGAGGATTCTCTGTCGCCTCACTGGGGAACTGAATTGTGAGTCATCCCGTGTCATGAGACATCATTTTTATGGCATACAGAAAGAACACTTCCCTTGTCACTTTGCACACAAATCTATTTTTGACTTAAATGCATGTTTATCTATGTACAATTTTTCTAATATTATATTTCCAGTTAACATATTTTCTGTAGCGCCAAACCATCCGATCCCTGTCTTTGTAAGATGTTGTGTTCACTTCTGACAGAATTCTGCCCTTTTCATCCAGAACACAATCTCTAAACTTTTCCAGAATTTACACAAATGTGCGCATGGAATATGGGCATCAGATGATGAAGTGTCAGATTTTTAACATACAGACATTTGGAGAAATACCCTATTTTCCGCTACCACCCCCCAGACCATACCAAAGAGTCCTAACACCTCTTAAAATGTACACAGAAAAAACACAGGAATAATGATATTATTGATATAATTTTGACAATTTTGTACTATGAATTATCCATCTTTTCAAATTTATGCTCTGGCCCAGAGGGGTGTGGTTTCCCAAAGCAGATGGAGAATTTCTGGTTTGTCAACTTCTTCCAAGCTCAGCTGGCTCACAGAGGCAGTGCCAATACCATTTCCTTCCAAGAGGAAGCCATTTACGACCCCCTGATTTAGCAATTGCTTGGAGCAAAGGGAAGTTCATTGTTCTGTTTCCCTTCTCCCAGGTACCCCTCCCCTGATTCAATCAGAGAGGTGTGATCTCCTTTTGGTGGGGCAGCAGAAGGCAGGCCAGGCATGTGAATACAGTTGCTGGACAAGTTTCAACTCCTGTCGGGGGTTGTTGCCGGGCAGAATTCAGTCCCTTTAAGCCAGGCTTCAGCCAAAGGTCACTTTTGTTCCCATTTTTCTTCATTCAAATCAAACTTACAATTTTGACACATGCAGCTAGAACGCTGATTCTAAGCTCAAAACTATGACATTTAAACAGTTGCAACCTATGTGACACTCAAAAGTAGGTCACTCATTTATTTTAAACATTTCGATTTTAGTGGCTTTAAATCCCATTTCACTTAAGCTGCTGACATCCACAGCCCAGCCAGTTTTGTTATGAACATTATTTTAGGCTCTTCATCTTTCCAAATTTTGTATGCACACAAGACTTCATTCTACCAGACGCCTGCTGGTGTTCAGTAAGATTTCTGAATATCTTGCAATGTCTGAAATAGGCATTTTGAGCTTGCATTCAGAGAAACAAAGGTGATTTCAAAGTGTTTTTTGAGCTAACAGGCACTGCTGTTTTTCCTTTGGCACCACATTTCACTCATGGCGCTTCTGGCCCATCACGCTCGCACTGGTGGGTTGCGGGTCAGGCAACCATTTTGGTGTGCGCAAAAACTGTGCAGTTTTCCTGGATTCTGGCGCAAATGTGGGCTTTTCAGCCATCTTGGATTTTCTAAGCCCACAGCACCAAATGTTGCAGCATAATAACTTGAACGTGGGTCGATACACCTGACAGTACAACAGCATGGAGCCTGCCTCGACACATAGGTAATACAAGGAGTATCCTGCTAATGTACGTAGTTTCTGGTAGCCACTACCAATATTTGCCTTCTCAGGCATTCAATTCCCGAACCACTCAATAGCAATATGATTGATTTTTCAACATTATGCACCCGTCAAGTCCCTTCATTTTCATCCTCCCACACAGGCCCTGATAGGAACACTACTGGACCTAGTACAGCATCCGACGTGGCCTCATTACCAATTCCACAATGGGACCACCCCCAACCAGATGTGTCGTTCCTTATGGTATTTCAGACTCAGAAATTAGGATTGTACCCCGGTAGGTAAGAGTATTACCAGCGCCCCGAGTTTTTCTTCTACATAATTTCATTTTTACCCGCTTGCTTGGGATCCTCAGGCACTCTGTGGAGGCTATCAGAATATTGATTAGGACAATTTTTGCCAAAATTAGACACTGACACAATACTCAACCTCTGGGTATTGGCCAGACCCAGACATTTTCATTACCAATAATAGGCACGGGATATATATAAAAATGAATTTGGAGTACTATATCCGAATCTCATCAATTACTCTTCAGACTTTTGTTTTAATTGTTCTTTTTGTTCACCCTTCCACTCCGTAGGGTATCTAGACTTTTATACTTTGAAAAATGGTGTCTCTTTTTCACTCACCAAGCTTCAAACTATTCTTTTCACAAGAATTTCTTTCACTGTCAAAATATTGTACCCCATTGAGGATCTCACACGCAACTACTACTTTACGTACGAAGGGAGACAACTGATTGCTCTTTATTTAAAATTGTTGTTTTTATGTCAGTGTAAAAAATATACCGTTAATGTGATTCATATTCCATGTTTTCTCGCATTCAAATTACTTTTTTGTCAATTATTACGTAACTGAGATTTATATTTTATGTTTTCTCGTATTCAAATACACAAATATTGATGAGTGTCATTCTTCTCCTTGTTTGTCTTATTTTTTGATTGATTTACAAACTGTGTTATGTGGTGCATGCCCAGAGACCATACTCGATGATCTCTAACTATAGGGACTCGATAATATGATTAATCAACAGCCCAAAGAGTGTTCTTTTGTGTGAACTTTCGTTTTTTCGTTTTTTGAGAACCAAACAGAGATACATCTCCTACTTGACAAATGTACCTTTCATACATAATGTATATTATTAAATGCCCAAATCATACAAACAATTGTTGTCAGCATGGTGACCCACATATTATGGCAAGTCATGCACAGACTAAAACACGTAAACAATCTTGTAGTATACAAAGTGTTGCCGAGGTAGAGTTTCTTACGGGCGTTATCGCCATTTACTTTCACTTTTAGATGTTGATCAACAACATCGCAGGGTTTTCAGTGCATGCAGAGACACGAGTTTTCTCCTGACATGCGCGCGCTGTGTGTAAGGCGTGTGACAGTATGGTATGCTGCGCGTTGCTTCACACGCACCGCCCCAATGATTCATAACAGTGCTACAAATTCATTTGTGTGTTTGAACCCAAACACGCGCGCACAGGGCTCGAGCCCTAGAATGCTTCCAGAGCATCGGGTAAGAGTCATTACATGGGACAGCCTTAGATCAAGTGGACATCATTTTGCACAAACTTACTTAGGGTTTTATATGTATTTGGCCAGCAGGTTTTCACTTTATGAATCCAATTTCGATTCAGGATTACTGCAAGATATACTATGTTGTGACCTGGGGAGTGTTGTGACCTGGGGAAGCCCAGTGATGGCGTGCGGGCTCCCCAGGGTCTGAGTAGCAGCGCCCGCGGGCGGGCACGCAAGAACGCACGCCGGAGACGTCTGTGTGTTCCGGTGCTCCGGCGCGAACTGCCCGGGCACCGCCTTTATTAACCCAGCGCGCATGCGCCGGCCCGGCGAGCCGCGCATGCGCACTTCGTGTACCACGTACACAACATCCCTCCTTTTCCCCCAAACAACAAACACATTAAACAGGGGAGCCAACGTGGCTCAAATCAAACTATACTTAACAGGGCTTGTTACTCATGCTGCTGAGTCCATGATGAAATGCTGGAATCTTTGCGGTGGGCGACGTCCTTCCCTACGCGAGTACCTGGGCGAACCTCCCTCGGGGTCCTCTGGTCCCCCGGGGTCCTCTGGCGGCTCACCGCCTCCACGCGGCGCCTCTGCTGCTTGTCCTTGGTTCGGATTGGTTTCTTCTTCCGCCGCCACAGGTCCTATGCGCTTGAAGAAAGATAAGTTTCTGGTTACGGTACCCCGCGCATTCGCAGCTGTGACCATTGACCCTTTGACATGAGTAACTCCCATTGGTTGGGTTTCGTAAGTCATCGACAGTTTTCCCTCCGGCTTCCTGTTCCGGACTAGGACGGTGTCTCCTACCAATATCTCTCTTTCTGGCAGCCTCCGCCTTGTTGTTTCGTTCTCGTTTCTCGCTGCTCTTTCTGCTGTCACCCGTGCGCTATCAATCACGCCTGGGTGTCTGTCTCCCGCTTCGGGTATCAGCCCTCAGGGTATTCGCCTGAACAGCGCCTCGGCGGGTGCGATTCCGGTGGATCGATGTGGGGTGGACCGGTATTCACGAAGAAAGTCAATTAGATTGTGTCGTAGGTCCGCCCCTCCATTGACAGAAATTCGAAAAATCTTGTTCAGTGTCCGCATGAATCGCTCAACCTCTCCATTGGCCCTTGGCCATAGCGGGGTTACCTTCCGGTGCTTTATGCCTCGTTCTTCGCAGTACCTAGCAAACCGCTGCCCTTGGAACGGTGCTCCGTTGTCTGAGCAGATCTCGAAGGGGAACCCATGGGTGGCGAAAATTTTGTCCATTGCCAGGATGATGTGATCACTGGCGGTGGATTCCACGAGCTCCACCTCCGGATACCTCGACCACTGGTCCGTGACCACCAGGAAATATAGGCCCCTTCCGGTCGAGCCGAAGTCTGCGTGCACCGTTCCCCATGGTACGTCACTCCGCTCCATGGCCCGGATGGGTGGGCCCCTTTCCACAGGACTCGTGGCTTGGCAGGGAATGCAGGTCCTCACGAACTCGGCCACCCTGTGCACAGATCGGGGAACCAGACCTTCAGCCTGAGGCGTGCTTTCATCTTGGCCATGCCTTGGTGCCCAGTGTGGGCCAACTGGAGGACTCTCATGACCAATGACCTGGGTATCACGATCTGGTGCCCTTGCAGCAACAGACCATCCGTGGACACCGAGAGCTCGTGTCGAGCTTTCCACAGCAGTTGAAGGTCCCTTTGCACCTCCGGGTTCCTCCTGGCGTTGTTCAAAAGGACGTCCCGCCACTCTCCTGTGGCCACCGCCCTTTTCACCCTCAGGAATGCCTCGTCGGAGTTCGAGTCGTCCGCAATGTCCTGTCTCGATAAGGCCACGGGCAGGGCCGATTCAATGACGAGGTGTACGGTGTCCCCAGTGTCCGTCATCTCCACGGGACTCTGGGTATCCCTCGTGCCTGGATGACGAGAGAGATAGTCGGCTGGGTTGTGTGTACCTGGGCGGTATACTAGCTTGACGCCGTATTCCATGAGGGATAGCATCCATCTCTCGATGCGGGGTGGCGGCATGGAAGATGTTCCTGACAGAATAGGAATCAGGGGTTTAAGGTCCGTTATCACGACGACAGGTTTGCAGAGGATGTAGATTCTGAAGTGTTTGCACCCCCACAGGATGGCGAGGGCTTCCCTTTCTATCTGGGAATATCTTCTCTCTGTGTCGGTGAGGGCTTTGCTGGCATATGCTATGGGCCTCATGGCCCCTAGTTCGTCTGCCTGCATGAGGACTGCCCCCAGTCCCACCACGCTGGCATCGACCACAATCTCCGATTCCCGGCTGGGATTGAAATAGGCCATTGTTTCCTGCTCTGACAGGGCTTCTTTGATGGCCTTGAAGGATCGTTGTTCATTCTCAGTCCACTGCCAGGCTACGTCGTTCCTGGTGAGTGCCCTCAGAGGTTCCGACAGAGAGGCTAAGTCCTTGATAAAACAGCCGCAGTAGTTGACCATCCCTAAGAAGGTCCGAACTTCTGCCGGTGATGTGGGTGGAGGTGCATCTCTAATGTCCTTCACTTTCCCAGGGTCCGGGGATATGCCCCCAGCATGGAAGGTGAAACCAAAGAATTCTAGTCGGTCTTTTAGGAATTCGCACTTTTCTTGGTGCAGGGTTAAACCCACCGCCTGTAGCCTCTCAAAAGTGTTCTCTAGCCGTTTCAGATGTTCAATTTCCGACCTGGCAAAGACTAAGATGTCATCGGACATGTTTATGACTCCTTTCAGTCCGGACAGGACTCCTCTGATGGCGTTTTGGAAAACCTCCGCTGCGGACGATATTCCGAAATTTAGTCTCTTGTACTGGTACAGCCCCTCGTGAGTAGTGAATGTCGTAATGTACCTCGACTCGGGGTGTAACTCTAGCTGGTGATACCCAGACCTGAGGTCCAGTTTAGAGAAGACTTTGGCACCTTGGAGTTCTCCGACAATGTCATCTAGAGTGGGTGTGAGGTGACGCTCCCTTTTGATGGCGGTATTTGGGAGTCTCATGTCCACGCAAATGCGTACTGCCCCCGGTTGCTTCGGCTTTGGGGTCACTACGATGGGCGAAAACCAAGGGGTGGGGCCTTCCACTCTTTCAATGATGTCCCGGTCGACCAGCTGCTGCAATTCCTCCTCCACTTGGGCTCTCAAGTGGAAAGGAATCCGGCGATGTTTGAGGGCCGTCGGCCTCACAGACTTGTCGATATGTAAGCATATGGGCTCTGCTTTCAGCTTTCCAATGCCCTTGAAGAGAGTTTCAAATCTGTGTAGCATGCTTTTCAGATCGGCATGGTATACTCCGAACGAGAAGTGGACGATGTCGAGTGCTTCTGATGCCGCACGGCCCAACAGGGAATGTGGGCTGACACTGGTGACAAAGAACCTCGCTTTGATAGTGTTCTGTCCATGAGAAACCGGGGCTACAAACACACCTTGGATGGGTAGAGGTGTTTCCCCTCCGAAGGCATATATTCGCGCCGTGGACGCTGACAGCTCCGGTGGGCCTGGCAGGGCTTCATAATGTTTGGTGGCCAGCACACAGACCGAAGCCCCAGTATCTATGAGAATGGGGGTGGGGACGTCATCGATGTTAACAATGCATGTTGGTTGGCGTCTCGTGCCAGGACCTTTCACAATGCTGGAAATGAAGAAGATCTCTTCCTCCTCCTCCTCCTCTTCTGCGATGTCCAGGTCCTGCAGACTCTGATTGATTGATGAGATGCCTCTCACTCTGCGAGCGCCTCCACGTCCCACTCTCTCCGGTCCTCTTCCTGCCGCTACAGGGGCGGCAGCCCGGCACATCCTTGCATAGTGCCCTGGTGTGCCACACCGGCCGCATGTCCTCGACTTAGCTGGGCATTCTCCTCCGTGGGGAAGGTCATATCCACAGTAGGAGCAGGATGAGGCGTTGCCTAGTGTGGGCGGGGCATCAGGCCTTCTCGGCGCCCATTTCGACCTTCCCGTTGCTGAACGTCCCACAGCAAATGCGTCTTCATCATTCTTCGGTCGCGTGGCAGCGTCCATCTTCGCACCTCTGGCTTCTGCCAGCTCATGTGCTCTTCCCAGGTCCAAAATTTGCTGGAGGGTCAGACCAGGTTCTCTCAGTACTTGCCTTCTAAGTTTGCCGGAGCTGCACCCCTGCAATAGCTGGTTGCGGACCATTTCTTCCTCATCGACCCATCTGCAAGTGGTCGCCAGGTGCCTCAGACGGGCACAGAATTTGTCTAGGGGTTCGTCGTCTAGTTGCCTTTCGGCGCCCATGACAAATCTATCAAAATCCACATTTGCCATGGGGAGAAAATGGTCTTTGAGTGCTTGTTTCACTGCGTCATACGTGACCACGGGGATGACGAGGGAATCGTAGATTTTGTGGACTTCCGCGCCTGCCGAGTAGATCATAGTCGCGATCTTGGTGTCATCATCGTTCACCCCAGATGCCCTGAAGAACATATCTAGCCTCTTGACCCACAGCAGCCACTTCGGGCCCAGTTTGGAAGGGGGGCCGGTAGTATCGAATTCAGGCATAGGGGCCAGGGAGCTGCGAGATCTGCGCGGTATTGGGGCTACGGCACCTTCATCATCAGTCTCTTCGCCCATTTCTGCGTTACGTACTCACAGTTGTCTATTCCTAGAATGATGGGCGTCTTGTCCCGGGCTTGTAGTGGTGCTGGGGTGTAGAAACCCACTTCTTTCTTCTTTAATGCCACAGCCCTGCACCTGCAGCACTGTGGGAGTTCCAAAAATTAGGTTGTCTTCTCCAAAACACAGCTGGCAGGTGGCGCACGAGCACCCTCTCGGGCCGCAACCACTGCAGCTGTGTGTGCGAGCTGTAAGAGGATTCAATTCAACACTACAGCTAAGTCAACGCCTAGTCTATAATACTGAATGAAAACCCTTATTGATATATCTTTATGTCCAGTTCATGCGTTCTGGATGACTACCCCTATATAACACCCCTCTCTTGGAACCCTCCTGACCCCACTGAGCCAAGAAGTAGTTCTGTTTTGCAAGTTAAAAGGTTTATTTGATAATTTAAAATATATATATATCACACTTTATAATAAATTAATAATTGAATATCACACTTAATCTGATATGATAATGATTAACAACGGAGAATCTGGCACTAGCACACTTCTTTATATTCACTAATGAGTTGACATGAAATGGATGAGATAGCACACTGGTAAATAGGAACAAAAGAAGAATAATGTGATAGAGAATGCTTTATAGAGTTCAAATGGATGGAATGTTGAATGAATGAAATGCAGTATAGAAAATACTCACTATGATTTCAACAAAACAATGTAATCACTTTTCTCTGGCAATCCCCTCCCCCCCTTGATGCAATGCAAGGAAATGGAAGGAAGCACACAGTTCTCAGAAATGCAATCAACTGTAATTCAGTTCACCCCAGCAAGCTTACACTACAGAAAACAGATAGGAGTTTTGAAAACACAGGCAAAATGCTTTGATATGTGCTGGCAATGAATTAAAAAATATGCTAAAAATGCTTTTAATTCCCTTTCAGAGGTTCAGGGTGAGTGATATCTACTCTCTATGAATTCAGGATCACCTTAACAATGCTTTAGTAGTAACTAGCAGGTAAACGAAGTTTTTGGCAAGGAAAAGCAAAACTGCTGTCTTTTTACACGTGAAGAAATTTGCAAATCGCGGCAAAATTCGCGGATGCGCCGAGCGCTATTACAGAGGAACCACAAGGACTATCTCTATCGTTTTGGGGTCCTAGGAAAGCCTAGGATCTCAGCTTCCAAATGAAAGTTACTGCAAGTCTCTAAGACAAACGGTCGCGGAGATATGAGCGCTTTTGTGAAGGTCGTTTTTCAGATTTGAAATTTTAAAAGCTCAAAATGACAAGTGACAGATTTTGCAGCTAGAATGACAGGTGACAGATTTGGAGCTATCAGGCAGTTCTACTTAGGTTAAATAGATTGAATTAGATGAATTTAAACTAAGAGATTGGTTCTACACAGTTCTGCTGGGTACTCACACTATATTCTTGAATTAAATGGGCCTCATCACGGATCTGGTCAGGGTTTTAGACTGGGCTCTGGTCTCTCTCTGGGCACAGCGTCTGGTCTCTGGAACTGCTCGCTCTCTGGTCTGGTCTCTTAGTTCTGGATAGATTGAAGTCTCTAGTTTGGCTTTCTGGAGGTTGATGAATTTGAAGTCTGGATCTCTGGATGTTGTATGGTCCGGCAGAGCGCGTTGCAGCAAATGGAATTGAAGGTCCCTATCTGTCCTGTCTGTCTGCTTTTATGTGTTTTGAGAGTGGGTGGGTATGTTGGTCATAACTAAACTTGCCCCTCTCACTTGTCATTGGTCAAATTTCCATTCCTCACTTGATTGGCGAAGCTAAGTTGTGTCAGAGTGATGTCATTTTATGGCTTGCAGATAGGACACTCCTCTGTCAGATTGCACACATTCTATATTTGATAACAAAAGACATATTTCACAGTTAGACAGTTGCTTGAAATTACATATACATGGTGTGGCTGAATTTAGCCATGTCTCTGTCCAAATCTGTTGTTTCTAAGAGCTTGCATTCAGAAATGGCACATAATTGACTTTTTAACTGATTTTTCAATTTCTGACATTGACCCAACTTTACATACATGTGCGCAGGGAGTATGGACATTAACTGATGAAGTTTCAGATTTTTAACATGCATACATTTAGAGTAATATCCACTTTTCCGCTGACACCCCCCTGAACATACCACCGGTTCTAAAAACCTCTTAAACTGTGGGCAGAAAAATCACAAGAATTATGGTATCATTTATAAAATTTTCACATGTCCGCTCTATGAATGATCCATCTTTTTAAAGTTATGTTCTGGCTCCAAAGGGGTGTGGTTTCCTCTCAGCACAAGGTAGAAATACTGGTTTATCCAGTTCTGCCAAGCCAGCTTCTGTCTCCAGTTTCTCCCCATCCCAGTTTCTGCCAAGAGTAAGCCACTTTTACGACCCCTGCAATATAAGATTTGCTTGGGTCCTGAAAGGCTCATTGTTCAAGAGGAAGCCATTTATGATCCTCTCAATAAACCCTCTGCCTGGGTGAAGGGAGTTGCATTGTTCACTCTCCTGCAGAGCACAGGTAATTCAATTATCAGATAGATGGTATATTCTTAGTGTGGCCAGCAAAAAGGCAGATAGTCCTGGGAACACAGCTGTGACTCAAGTTTCACTCCTGATGGGGGTAGTTGTCAAGCAAAATCAAGTTCCTTAAACCAGACTTTCAGCTAACTGTCATGTTTTTTGTTGCTTTTTAAATTAACTTGCAATTTTACACATGCAGCTAGAATGCTGATTCTAAGTGCAAAACTATGACATTTCAACAGTTACAAAGGCATGTGACACCAAACATAGGTCACTCATTTAATCTAAACATTTTCGATTTTAGTGTCTTTAAATCCAGTGCAACTTAAACTGCTGACTCCATAGCTCAGCCAGTTTTGTTATAAGCATTGTTCTGGGCTCTTCATTTCCCAGATTTTGTAGGCACACAAAACTCCATTCTGCCAAATGTCTGCTGGTGTTCAGTGAATATTTTGCACATATTGTAATGTTTGAAAATAGGCATTTTGAGCCTGCCTTCAGAGAAACACAGGGTGGTTTTAAAACGCCGGCTTTTGGATAGTGGTGAGTACTGGTACTGCACCCATTTTTGGGATTTAACAAATGAATTCCCCACAATTCTAAGTTGCATTTGGCAATCAGCATTGCCATTCCCAATGGTTTCAGACTACTGTGCGGGTAGTCCAATGGTGGTTTTAAAGCGCTTTGAAGCTAACCGGCGCTACTGTTTTTCCTTTGGCAACCCATTTCCCTCATGGCAACCCGGCCTTTCATTCTCGCACTGGTGGGTGGCAAGTGAGGCAACCATTTTGGTGGGCGCACAAACTGCGCAGCTTTCCTGGATTTCGGCACACATGTGGGTTTTCCGCCATCTTAAATTTTCTAAGCCCACAGCACCAAATGTTGCAGCATGATTACTTGCACGTGGGTCAAGACACCCAACAAGCCCCCCCACGCGACTGCACTTTGAATTTGAGTCGATGGGGAGTCGGGTGCACAAGGGTTTTGACCCACGCACCGGTCTGTCCGCATAATCTTCTTCCGGTAGATGGCACAGTTCAGCATCTTTTCCTCCATCCGGTCGGATCGATCGGTTCTCCTCGCCAGTCCTGATGGGAGTATTGGGCGGTCCACTGGGCCCATTGGATCTTCGTTCCTGGTCTCCGGATCGCCCTCCTTGGCCCGTCTCCAGGTTTTCTTTCTCCTAGGACGACAAAGGAAGAGCGGCAATACCTACTCATAGACGTTTTTCCACCACTGTTGAGATAGTGGGGCAGCATATGCATTTCATCATAACGAAACATTACATTCTTATTTTGAAAAAAAAACAGTATAACTAAGAGACAGTTTCATGCAAATCACAATATTTAGAGACTAGATGTGGTATGTTTTATGATTGGAACTGAATTAGTCTGAGACAATACCCGCTAGGATTCCAGAGGATTCTTCCAGTTGTTGCAGAGTGTGCCTGGGATGGCAACATTTCAACTGGTTTATGTGGACCCACTTGTCTTCCCCCGCTGCCAAAGGACCTTTGGGGATGTGGATTTTGTAGGCCACAGGGGAGATTTTGTCTATGATCTCGAATGGTCCCTTCCATGTAGGCAAACATTTGCGCTGCTTGGCCTGGTTCCTTTGGAAGTTGTATAGATAGACCCGGTCCCCCACCTGATATTCCTTCCTGGAAGTTTTCAGGTCATAGTGGGTCTTCATGCTATCAGCTGATCTTTCTAGATTCCGCTGAGCATAAGCAAAAGCATGTTGGAGGTGTTTCCTTAAATTCTCCACATACTCATGAGTAGTGGAGGCATTTATCAGTGTCTGCTCTTGGGTCCTGTAGAGCAAATGCTGAGGAAGCACCATCTTGCGGCCAGTCATCAACTCAAATGGTGACATTTTGGTTGCAGATGAAGGGGTAGATCTGATAGCCATTAGGACCAGAGGTAATCGGATATCCCAACTTGGCCCAGAATCTGCCACAAACTTCTTTAATATGCTCACAATTGTCCGGTTATATCTCTCTACTGCCCCAGAAGAAGCTGGTCTATAAGTAATATGCAGCTTTCTCTTGACCCCCAGTATCTCCCACATCTTTGTCATTACTTCACTGGTGAAGTGGCTACCTCTGTCTGACTCAATCCTTTGAGGTAGACCAAAACGGGAAAAGATGTGGTTAATCATCAAGGCAGCTGCAGTTTCTGCCTTGCAATTTGGGGCTGGGAGACATTCCACCCACTTGGTAAACAAGCATGTCACAGTCAACATGTACTTATTCCCCCTAGCAGAGCGAATCAAAGGCCTACGAAGTCGATTTGTAAATCTGACCATGGCAGGGTCATCCCCCTCTTTTGGAGAGGCGCACGGTGCGTGAGGGATGATGGCTGAAATTGTGCACACACAAGACACCCCTTCAAGTATTGGTCGAGGTCCTGCCCCATGTGTGGCCAGTATGCAACCTCTCTTAAGATTTCCAATGTTGTGTGAAACCCCCTATGACCGGCGGTGGCCGCATCATGGGCGTGACTTAACATCAGGCTTCGGAATGAGGTAGGAACCACCCACTGATCGTGGCCAGCTTTGGATTTCCTTACCAACAAACCGTCTTGGATTCGGAACATTTTTGGACATTTCATCAACACTCTTAGGTCCTCTTTCCCAATGTAATCGGTATCCGTCAGGGGAAAGTTCTCAGGGTCCTCAAGGTGCTGGTAAAATTTACCAATAATTGGATCCCCCTTCTGAGCAGTAATCAAATCAGCATCAGGGGTCTCCTTACTCCATTGTGCAATTGAAAGGTCGTTGTGAGCATTTGTCTGGGACCTAGTGATGGCAGTGACCTGGATTTCCCCCAACAGGGACTCAATCTCAATTAGATCCCCTTGGATGGCCCCGGTTTTGGCCAGCTGATCAGCTAAGTCATTTCCAGTTTTGTCTGGTCCCTCTACTTTGGAATGACCCTTGATCTTTTTCCAATAGATGGTCATCTCATTCGATGTGACCAGATCATCAATGTTTTGGGTCAACTTCCCATGTTTCAAGGGTTTGTTGTTAGCACATAACATGCCTCTGGTTTTCCAATTAACCAGGTGCTCCACGAACCCGTTCCGTACATAATCCGAATCTGTGATTATGACCAGTTCGTGGAGTTGATGCTGGACAGCAGTGAGGATGGCCTGATGCACAGCCATCAATTCTGCCACCTGACTACTTCGGGGACCAATTTTGTATCCAGCGGAGGGTTCTGGGGACTCATTCACCCATGCATTCCCTACGCCAGCCACCAGTTCTTTCTCCCCGTTGTTGTCAACATGGTAAGAGCATCCATCCACATAGACAGTGGGCATTCCCTCACACTTGTCTTCTTCAAAGACTTTGTGGGGGGAATTAAGGTATGCCTCCGTGTTGTCCTTGATTTTTAGACTTTCGTCCTCGAGACAGTTTTCTCTGGCACAATCATGCAAGTCAGCCAGACCTTGCGCGAGGGGACTCTTCTTGTTTTGGCCATATCTGACCTCCACAGGAAAGCCTTGCATTGACAGAATCCAGGAAGTAATTCGGGAATTACTCACATTTCCGGCCCGGATTCTATCACTTTGGAGATATTGCAGAGGCTGGTGTGGAGTCTCCACTATGATGTGTTCCCCCTGGATAAACGGGCGGTAATTCTTCAATGCCCACACCGTTGCCAGGAGTGCCTTCTCACAATCGTTGCATTTTTCCTCCACAGAGGATAAAGTTTTGCTCGCATAGGAGATTACTTTATTGACCTTGTCATGCTTTTGGTATAATACTGCCGTCAAGCACGTATTAGAGAACCCCGTCTCCAGGAAGAACTCCTTGTTTCTGACAGGGTAAGCTAGGCAGGGCGCTTGTGAGAGGCTTCTTTTGAGTTGTTTTACCGCCTCGGCTTGTTCTGGACCCCATTCCCACTTGACCCCCCCCTTCAGGAGATGAATCAGGGGTCTGGTGATCTCTGCGTAGCCCTCAATGAACTTTCTGCTGTAATTAGTCAGTCCAAGGAGGCTCCTTAGTTCCCGCAGAGTTGTGGGGTCTTTCAGTTTCTGAAGTGCTTCCACTTTCTTTTCCTGGGGACAGAGACCCTGAGGAGTAATCTCATGCCCCAAGAAATTAACACGGGCTCTACACCACTGTGCTTTCTGAAAGGAAAGTTTTGCTCCGGCGGCCCTCAACTGCGTCAGAACATAACGGATCTCCGCTATGTGTTCCTCCACAGATGAACTTTTGATGAGGACATCATCTACATAAGCCAGGTTACCCCTCGCGCCCAGGTCGGGCATGGCCTTATGTAGGAAAATATTGAACTCATTACCGGAGTTGAGGTATCCGAAGGGAGTCCGGGTCCATGTGTATTGCTAGCCCCCAAAGGTAAAAGCCAGTTTGTATTGGTCCTCCCTACTGACAGGCACGGTCCAGTATCCATTGGTCAGGTCTATTGCTGTGAATACCTGTGACCCCTGGATCTGGGCCAGCCCTTGGTCAATGTAGGGCAGAGGCCATCGGGAAGTATGGACCCGTTTGTTGAGCTCCCTAAGGTCAGCACAGAGTCTCCACTGGCCGTTCGGCTTCAATATTCCCAGCACCGGGTTATTGAAGGTGCTGTGGACTGGACGGATTATTCCCCGGGACTCAAGGTTCTTAATTATTTCAGTAAGGGACTCCATGGATGCGAGAGGCAAGCGATATTGCTTCACAAACACTGGGGTCATGCCAGGGTCCGTGGGGATTGTTGTTGTGTGGATGTCAGTGCGACCACAGTCATATGAGTCTACCGCAAAGAGATCTTGGAAATCCAAGAAAACTTGTTTCAACTTTTGCTTTTGTTCCAGAGTCACACAGGCATCAGCTAGGTTGACTCTCTCTTCCACCATCTGCCTGAAGCCTGGCAAGACTTCTGGTCTGGCTATCTCCGCGGCCTCCTCCAGCTGGGTGGAGAAGTCCCTGGTCAGAGTGCTGATTTGGACCGGAGGCTTCAGGTGGGAAAGGCAGCCCTCATGGACCTGGAAAATCACCTCATCCCTCCTGAAGTCACAAGTCACATCTTCCTTACCATAGGGGCAAGAAGTGTACACCAGGAAGTTCCCCCCATGCCGGGTAAAAATCCTGTCTGGTGTTGTATTGTCCTCACTGTCACTGTCAAAACAGTCCTTGGGGATTGGTCCTAACAGTTCATTTCTAAGATCAATGGAGAAATGTCGGTCATCAACCGCCATTCCAATAATGGTGCCTGCGGCTAGAGTAATACTCTTTAAGTCGCTGTTATCCACCTCTATTGGAATGGTGTCATGTTCTATGTTGACTAATGGTGTTGGGTTTACCCCCAACCCTTGCTGTTGGAGAGAAGCATTTAGATGTATGTAAGCATCAGGGTTTTTCAACTCTTGTCCCCTTTTAACTTTCACTTCCAGGGAGAATTGTCGGGTCCTTTCTGGGATGGTGACTTCCTCTTTAACCTGAATTTCAACTGCATAAGGTAGCAATTGAGCTGACCTAAATGCTTTTTCTGGATCATCAAAGCCCATGGGATTATCCGCTAATCGGGACCAAGCTTTGAAGTTTATTAGGTCCAAACTAATGGCAAAGCGATTGAGAATGTCACTGCCTAAGTAAAAGGCGGCAGGGACGTCTCGCACGACCCAACAATTGTGGACTATGCTCTTGTTGCCAATGGAGATTTTGAGCATACACCTGCTTGGCAGGAGATGTTTGGAATTAGGTGCTTCCAGGTCCATTTCCCATTTGTCTATCAGTTTGAAGGTGGGAATGGCTGGATCTTTTGGGAGTTGGCGAAACATGGCTTCGCTGATGAAGCTCTTACCGTTGTTCACACACACTCGAGCGAGAACAGAGTCCTTCCCATCATTTAACTGAACAGGGATGAACAACTGCTCTCCAATTTGCTGAATATCAGCCAGGCTCTGAGCTGATTTCACATCTTTCTGGACTATAGGAGTGGGAGTTTCTGATTGTGGATTAGTACAGAATTTCAGAGTGTTTCCTTCCAGCGTGGAATACCACTTTAAACTGGAAGGAAGGTTGATTTTCAGAAATAGAGAGGACCCCCCATCACCAGTCTGTTGTCCTACTGCTATTACTGTCACGTCTGGAATTTGGCTATTCTGGAAGTGAAATTCTACTTGGTCAGATTTTTGTTCAACCATGTGGCAGGTGCCGTTTAAACTAACATGGTTGACACTCTGTTTTAATTTTATTGGTCGGCTAGTCTGGGTCCAGAGGACCTTGTTTACGCAATCTATTAGGGGTGACAACCTTCTCAGGAGGTCATTCCCTAGTAAACAAGGGGTGCCCTCTGGGGTCACTACTATGACCGGGTGTTTCAACTTGTGTCGCCCGATCTTAATGTCCAAGTCTGCAGTCCCCTCAACGGGAATTTCCTTCCCGTCAAAGTTCTGCAGTTGTCCAGGAAGAGAGGTGAGAGGAATTTGGTAATTCTCTCCCCTTCCTGCATTCAGTTCGTCAAAGGCCCTTCTGGACAGAAGGGTAGCTTGAGATCCAGTGTCCACCAGTGCCAAGATTGTACCCTGCCCCTGTACTTGTACCGGGGCATAGTATCTTCCCTCCTTCTCCTCAAGGGGGCACAGATAATGCACATTTTTGGACAACTGGTGGGCTAATTTTCTGGTTTTGGACATCGCTAGTGAAGAGATTTGGGCAGAATTCTGTGGAGAGCCTTGGGAATCTGAAAGGAAAATTTGGCAACTGGAGATCAGAGCCATTGTGGGTTCCCCTGGCTCCGGTTCTGGGCCGCCCCCCCCCTTTTTGGAGGCAGTCACCAGGATGGGTTTGAACCAGGGGATTTTCTTGCTGTTGGTTCTGGGATGAGATAGTGGGCGGCGGTAGCTCAGTCTCCACATCTCCCCAGTCTGGATTTGCATCCCTAGGGACCCATTTTTCTTTGGGAGGAGTTCCCCCCTCTCTGAAGGAGAAGATCCTTTTCCCAGGATCCTCTGAGGATCCCTCTCCCTCAAATTGGAATATCTGTACCTCCTCCTCAAACTGAGTCTGTTTGGGTCTTTTGTTTCTCCTACCCCCCCTCTGCTCCTTAGGAGGCAGACTTTCAGGGGCAAGAGATTTTGTTTCCGGTTCCTGGGTTTCCAGGGGCTGTTTACAAGTGAGGAAGGAAGCTTCCTCCAAGGCTTTACACCCCCCTTCCCTTTGTGCCTCCTCCCTGGGAACCGGTGAGTTATCGGGGTGCTGCCCCCGTCATTGTTCTGGGGCACCAGGTCCAGAGTTGGGTGCGTTCTGCGCCGGCATGCCGATCTGAGGGTTCTGCTGAGCCCTCAGTATGTGACCCAGATCCCGCGCCATGTTTTGAACCTGGCGCTCTAACTGGGAAACCCGCTCAGGCTGATACGGGGCCCTGTTTTCTCCCCTGGGCTGATCCCGGGAAGGGTAGCTGTCCCTCCTCTGGTAATACCCCGGGTTGGGAAGATTTGGGTACCCCTCCACCCTTGGCCTCCCCTCTCCCGGATTCAGTGGTCTGGGCTCAGGGAATTGGGGAAAGAAGGATGGATGGTTTTGGGGCTGAAAGTCGGGTGGATATCTGGGGAAAAAGTTCTGCCCAGGGTTTGGTAAATTTCTGCCCTCCTGTGGGAAGTTTGGAGGGAAGTTCCCTGGGTTAGGTGCTTGGCTGGATCCCCCCCCTTGGGCTGGAGGAGTCCACACATAACCCAGGATG